>NC_137440.1:14866122-16066122 GCF_964374335.1 Astatotilapia calliptera | reverse complement strand
AGTTGTTGGCTCATCAGAGCAGGCAGGTTTTCCCGTCTTTGATGTTCAGTTCTGGTGATTCTGTGTGAATTAGTCTTAGTTTCTAGTGTGGTCTTATGGTGCTGTAGCCTATCCGGTTTTGATGTATTGTTCATTTAGAGTTACTTTTCTACAAACCTTTATTGCAATGAGCGGTTATTTGAGTCACTGTTGCCATCCTCTCAACTCGAAGCAGTTTGGCCATTGTCCTCCATCTTCTGGCACCAACAAAGCGTTTTCTTCCTGCATGTTTTCTCTTTTTCAGACCATTCTCTGTAGCCCAGGAGATGACTGTGCGGAAAGATAAGCAGTTTCTGGAATACTCAGAGCAGCCTGTCCGGCACTAATTACTGTAAAAATCAATGAAATCAGCTTTCTTCGCCATTTTGTTGCTCAGTGTGAACTTCAGCAGGTCGTTTTCATGTCTTCATACCTGCACTGAGGTATTGTCATGTGGTTGGTTGATTGGATATTTGCATTAACAAGCAGTTGAACAGGTGTAGTAGTGATTGTATGTACAAGGTGGATGTAGTCTCTCTAAAGTTAACCAGATTTTTGAAGATTCAACTTTTGCATTTTGGCAATTTGCCCATCTTTTGGTTATCAGCCAGTCTGCTTTGCCAGCAATTCACACATTATTAAATAAAATTGAAACTGAAGCAACTTTAAATAAACAGGGGTTTTATCACAAGGATGGATAAACATAAGTAGCAATTTGTTACACTTTATGAATTAGTTAATAGCTTCATTATTTGTTATTTCTGGAGCTTTTAAAAGGATTTGAAGGTAGTTATTGAAACAAAACCTTATTTCTTTTCTTGATTTTTCACAGTTTTGTGTCTCTACAGCTAGGAGGGGGGGCAGGCAAAGGATTAAATGGATCTGAGGATACAAAAAAGCAACATTTTGTTTAACTGTACATGGGTATGACCCAGACATTTATTGCAACTTTTATTTTTCCAGCATAAGATAAGTTGAAATACATATTCTAAAAAGTAATTAAGTTATTTATTCAGCCCATTTGGTTATAGTGACATTTATGACACTTTTTTCTACAAGGTAATTTACACCAACATTCAGCTCCACTACAATTCATAATGTCTATAGTGTCACTTCCATCAAGTGCATAATAATATGAATGTCACTACATTATTGAAAACAATGTATGAATATGGAGGGCCAAAACTGACAGGATTAAAATTATAAATAAATTTAAAAATCAGTAAATATGCCACTAAATGCCACAAAAAATTTTTTTATATTTTTTATTTTTTTTTTATTTGATCCTATGTTAATTTTACATTTTCTTTATTAAAATAATTTATGCATTAATATGTTTATTTCCCCCCAAATACATTCATTTTGTGTTTTTACATTTTTTTATGCATTTCTGCTTCATTGTACATATAAGAGGGCTTAGCTGACCTATTTTAAATCTTTAGTGACTAAGACTTATTTAAACATTTATTTACAAAGGTAAAAGGTTCACCTCATGACTGATTTTAATTCATAGCCAACTTATTTGCAAAAGAAAGCAGAAATGTGGAAAGAAATTTGAAAAGAGAATACAACAATACAGTCGTTTGGGTAAAAAAACAAAAAACACAACTAATGCTTAAAGTAACTTGTGCTATTTGAGAGGCATTTAATGGCATATGAATTTATTTAAAAAGTAATTTATTTTAAATTTTTGGCTGTTTTGGTCCTCCATAGGGAACAAGCTGTATTGTGGCACATTGAATACAACATTTTTTATATTAAAAAAAAGCATGTATTATAAAGTTTGTATAATGTGTAAACATAAGCACATTTACATCCTTGCATATACTAACTGTAAACTCAGAAGAGTCACATATCCTCCACATGACAACATCCAAAGTCTTTCAGTAACATGGTGGCATATCAGTACATGCTGGACAGCGAGATCACCATTTTACAGATGAAAAATGGAGAATTATTCCTTTACTATCAACACATAATGGTACAGAGTATATCGTATATGCTGGTGGTTTACATTCATGGATATGGTTTTACCACAGTGTCTCAGCAGGAGGAAATCATGCGAAAACAGGCATGGATTTGATGATCTTATGATCTTTTTTTGCAGCTAAATCCACACTCACCTGCTCACATGTACTGTGATAAACCAGTCTCTATCTTTTATGTCCCAATGATGGATGTAATGATGTGTATTTGTACCACAGTTGCCGGCAGGTTTCATCATGGCAGTAGGCAGCAGAAAAGTCCAATTTTATGCGTAATGCTTGATTGAGTTTTCATGATGCGTTTTAGTCTGTCAAGGTAAAGGCTCATAGGACTAGACAGTGTTAGTGCGCCCACATTTTTTCATTTTCTGGGTCAGTCAAGACAAATTAATCGCATGTTAAAGCCACTAAAGGAAAAAAAAAAAAGTCCACCTGATTCTGTTTTCTCTCTTATTTTCTTCAAGATGGCCAAACTGTTAATTCCAACATTTACATCCGAGGTTAGAAGGAAAGCACCAACTGTAAACATCATGTTAATGTGTCAGTCACTCAACATCCACAACAGTCTGGAGCTGCCACATAGCACCAACGCCCAACAGTCAATTACAAAGAAATCCACTAAAGAAGAAGAAAAAGAAGCAGAGATGCACCAGGATGCAACGAAACCACAGGACCGGCTGTTAGTAGGGCATGAGTCTGAACTTCTCTCAGTCTGAACAAATGCCTCACGCTTTCTAACATCCTTAGGTCACTGTCTGCTGAAATTAAGCTTATACCTGTTGTCTGGAGTTAATAAAAGGCATTCTGGATAATGTAGGAAAAAACAGATGATTTAAAAAGAATTTACAGATATGGTTTAACAGTAAGTGAGAATGTCCAAGATTTAAATTGTCACTTGAAGTCAGAGGTTTCCACTTTGGGATGTGCACCAGCACAAACTGGCAATCCTCCATTTGAGATTTATTTTCACAGTTATTGCTGTAGTTAGAAGTTAAATTTGTAGAAGCTGCTCCATAATGACTCACTAAATGAACGTGAGATGTTTAAACCTGTCCATGTGTGACCTCTGAGAAAGTTCCTATGAGGTATCTGCAGCCTTAGTTTCACATGCACTGTAAAAGCTGTAGCGATGGTGTGCTTTGTAACAGTCTGCGTCTTCTTGGTTTTTCCTGGAAGCCAAGCAGATATGATTTGTTTGTGTGTGTGAGCTTATCATGAGATGCCACTTTGTTCTCCACTCACTGACCGCTGTTATTGCTTTGGTGATTCACACATTCAGGATTCAGGCAATTGTTTCTTACAGCATCCACTACGCCCTGTTTTTGAAATGCTACAGAAATGCCGCTGTGACTGCATATCATAAAGAGGTCTCCACGCAGGAGCCATTTCTGTGGAAAGATCTGTGGTTGTGGCAGTTCTCACTGCAGTGGACAATGAGCACCGGGTAACAAAGTGCATCCTCGTAGTCCGGGGGCTCCTCGTCATCTGTGGTGAGGCGTTCCGATAGGCAGCGGGTATTTTCACTGGGGCTCACCTGGTCGTCTAGGCTGCCGCTCCTCCAGAAGCAGCTGCGCTGGGAGCCATAGCGCCGGGCCAAGGAGAAGCGGCTGCTGCTGAAGGGGATGCGGGAGCTGGCACCGGTGCAGATGCTGAGGGCGCTTCTGGAGAACACTGAGGAGCAGCTAATGGCTCTGTGGCAGCGCTCGCAGTTCTGACGAAGCCCACTGAAGCTGGAGGGGCACTGGGCCAGGTCCATGAGGCCAGCCTCTGAGTAACTGGGAACCAGCTGCTGGTTGGAGCGAATGTGCCACTCCAATTCTGTGCTGTCAATGGTGTTAACTCGAGGGATACGGCGCCAATAAGGCCGATCGTCACAAGGGGTAACAGGGAGGTAATCGTGACCGAAGAGCTTTTCAACACGATAGTGGACGTATGCAGTGCGATACTCTGTGAAGACTCTGAGAGGCCAAGAAAACGTGAGGAAGGAGGCAAACCAAAAGACGTAGTGGGACAGATACCAAGGGTGGTGCTCCGGGTCACAGAGCACCAAGACATACTCCTTCAGTTCAATGTTCTTCAGGTGCATGCCCTCTCTGGCTTCCATGTAGTCATCCAGGCCCTCGTTGTCGGTGAAAAACCTCGCCCTTTGTGTGAGATAAGAATTCTCGGACTCCACGTTGGCAAAACTGAAGCACTTAGTGAAGCGCATCTTTGTCAACGCAGACTTCTCCAAGCCAAGCAGCTGTTTGGAAACATCTTTGACACCACAGTGGCTGTAGTCAAATTCTGCTTCTGCCACGTGGGTGTTGACACGCTCATGGTAAACCTGAGTGCTCGTGTAGGCGTCTCCATTGCGGTAGCGCGTGACTTGTCGAGTTCGGCGCACATAGTGATAGCTGATGGCCTTCCACCAGATGCAGGGCTTAGCCTGCTGCATCCTCTGGATGCGCTCGGAGATGCCCTCCACGTCCACTTTGTGCTGCAGCTCATTCTTCACGTGACAGTGCCAGCACTCGACTAGGTAAACTAAATAGAGCATGCCCAGTAGGGCCAAGGGAATGTAGATGTAGCCATCAGAACAGGGGCTGTCATGGTACATCATGGATTTCCCTTTGAAGTCGCTGTCGAAGGTGAGGCGGGTCACCTTGGTGATGTGACACCAAACCATGGTTCCCATGCAGCCATACATGAGAACGGAAAGGAGGAAGCATTTCCAGAAACTCTCCCGACATAAGGACTTGCTTAGAGATTGCTTCAGCGGTCTTTGCTGTTGAGTGAAAGCACACATAAGAAGAAACGTTTTAAAAACTGATCAGTAGAGCAGGGATATAATGACCAAAAATATTTATCACGATATACATTTGAAAATTTGCAATAACGATATAACTGACGATATAATTGACACTAGACAAAATACTTTACAACTCCATAACTTTATTAGTGCAAAAAAAAAAAACATCGATGTATTTTCACTTAAACAAGCAGCTGTTTTTTATGTGCATTAAAGTCATATAAAAATTTAACAGTGCAAATGCAAATTCCTTGCTGACAGTTTAACCAAAAGGCATTTCCAGTGGAAATTGGCCGACATATCCTCAGCATAACCATGTATAATATCCACAAAACTTAAAAAGAGGTTATACACACACAATACGGTAATATTATGTTGAAGTTTAAGTCCTCCACATGTAAACACCACAGACTACCAGTAGCTGTCAAATGCAGGATTGTGTTTTGGTCGTTTGCTATCTGACTAATTTTGTTAGATTAAATATCAGAAACGTTAATAATTTTTTAATCGTAGGCGAAAAGCTTTAGAAAAGAGGAATTTCCGATTAAATTAAAATGTGTAAATAAAGTAAAAGCCTGGCCTTTATCATTTCTAACTGTGTTCCTCAGTGAACCTGACTGGCGTCGTCCGTATCTGCTGGGTTTGTGTTTCTGGTTTGTGTGGCAACAAATAAATTATGTTGCCACTGTGAGTTATTTCTCTTTTAGCCAGCTTGTGCTTTTTTCAGTTATCTCATGTGTATTATTGTGGCTTTTCCTTCCTTCCTTTCCACTTCTTTCCTCCTTCGTGTTTCCTAATTGTGTCTTGATCCCCCAGTCAGTCCTTTGTGTAGCCCCCTGTCAGTTGATCTGCTTTACAGTGTTTTTGCATGCTTTGATTGCAGCTGCTGATTAATAACTGCAACATTGTTCAATCTTTCGCATAATTAGACCAAAATAAACAAAGGAGTCGCAAACCCTTGCAAGCAGCACTGGGGTTATGGTTGAAAAGAACAACAAGATAATTATGTAAATTGTCAGATGAAGTATGCAGCACTTACATGATATAGAAAATGTTGCCACACACTTTCAGACAATAAAAGTGCCTTTTTGCTTTTTACTTTTAGTGGTACAGAGGTTTATCATTGAGGCTTTATCCTCTGAGGTGCAGAGTGCGGGGGAGACTTCTTTACACCCTTTGCACATCTGGTGTCAATAAGTGCACATAAGGCTCCCAGAAACAGGGAGAACAGGTGACAGTCCTCTGCAATTCTGCACCTTTAACCTTAAATCTTAAAATGGAAGAGTAAATTATATATTTCACCTAGTTCTGAAACAGTCACACTAGCACGTTTCAAATTATCTGATTTTATTATTAGACAAAGATAACCCAAGTAAGACACACAGAAAAAAGACATAAAGAAGAGTTAAATTTCATTCATCACACCCAGACCTGATTACTGTCCAACCTGTCGCATCAAGAATTTACTTAAACAGAACCTGTCCAACAAAGTAAAGTAGGCTAAAAGTTGACAAAAAGCAACACATTGTGCCACGATCTAAAGAAACTGAGAAAAAAAAATCATTGACATGTGTGAGTCTTAAATGGTTACATTGTCATTTCTGAGGCTTTGGGACTCCAGTGAATCACGGTGAAGACCATTATTGATAAATAGAGAGAATTTGGAACAGTGGTGAACCTTCCCAGGAGTGGCCAGCATACCAAAATAACCTCCAGCGTCCAGTGACGACTCATCCAGGAGGTCACAAAAGAATCCAAAAGAAAATCGAAATAACTGCAGGTCTCACTTTCCTCAGTTAAGATCAGAGGTCATGAATCAACAATAAGAAAGAGACTGGGAAAAATTGAGAGAGCCCAAGGAGAAAAGCACTGAGAAAACACAAGGACTTGTTTCACATTCACAAAAAAACCCATTAATGATCCCCAAGACTTTGGGGAAAATTATTCTCTGGACTAACGAGACTTGTTGTAATTGATGGAACAAGAAAAGATGAAGGAGAATGTCCGGCCATGACTTCATGCCCTGAAACTCCATCACTGTTGGGTTATCCAGCATGACAGTGATTTGCAACAGACCAGCAAGTCCACCTCAAACAACCCTTCAATGTGGCTGAATTAAAACAACAGTGCCAAAATTTCTCCACAGTGATATGAAAAACTCATTGCCAGTTATCACAAATGCTTGATTCTGCCAAGCTGGCACAGCCAGCCATAAGATTTAGTTTTCACACAAGGCTATGCAGGTTTGGATAGCTTATTTTTCTTAATAAATAAAATCATCATCTATAAACTACTGCGTTTTGCATTTAGCCAGGTTATTTTTGTCTAATATTAAAATGTATTTGGTGAGCTGAGACATTCAAAAATAGAAAAAGAAACCATTGAGGGGCCAACCACTAAACAGTACTGCACCCTTTTGATCCTTAAAAAGGTATATAGTTATCTTGAAGTCTAATAATTAGCTTAATGGGTGCAGATGTGTGTTGATTATACTTTTAGGGGCAGAAATTTGTGTTTTCATTTCTGTGAGCGTCCATGCATTTGGGCTTGCAATTATGTAATTATTGCATTGGATGAAAATTCCTTAAGAAAGAATGGATGTTAACTCTAACCCTAAACGGATCCCAGCCAAACTGATGGATGTTATTAGGTCACTGTCTCGTTTGCAGCTGACCTGCATCTCTGCTGACTGATAACTGCAACGTCTGTGGATGTTTTGCATAAAAGTATCACCAAAACGGTCAAACACACACGGATCAGACATTTCTGTGCAAAGAAAATCAATCTGCAAACAATAAGAATAACAGGATATTCCGTCCGTGGTCAGGTTCACAGGCCCGCTGCGGCACACGGGAGGTGAAAAACAGGTACAGACGCTGGCTGGCTGATTCCCAATCACATATCCTGCAGTTTTCCTCTAAAACAATCAATGCATGCTACAAGATTATTGAATTCCTTTCTATATCAGACTGTGGAACAGTGGCATATCTGTAACACCAAATTCCCGTCAGATTATCCACCTGCAGCGTGTCACAGCCTGCACAGCACGCACATGGACAAATTAAAGCTCCGCGACAAGCTCTGACAAACAGACCGTAACAAAAGGCATTTACTGTGCCAAAAAAAAAGGATTGCCAGAAAATTCTACCTCCTCTCTGGTGTCCTCCTCGAAAACGGTGGTGGTGCTGCTTTCACTCGCTGTCGCAGCCGATGCTGGAGGAGACATGGTGCTGGGCAGCTACTGGTAGTGATGACAGGGCGTGGAGGAGGAGGAAGAGCGAGAGATTTCACCGCCTTTACTCCACAGCGACCCTCAAATGAGACTCGTCACATCTGCTGTCATTTAGAGGCATTTAGAGCTGAGCCGACGGGGACCGGCTGATCGGTGAAAGACAAAATAAGAGCATCTGTACCTTCCTTAAGAAACGAAAATCGATACGCGAGGGTGTTTCTACAGGAACTCCCACCTCCTGCTGTCTACGGTTCAGCTGTCAGTGCCGCAGTAACATCATAGCTGGACTGGCCATCGGGCATACCGGGCATTTGCCCGGTGGGCCGCTGGCGATTTTTTGTTGTTATGGGCCGATGGATTTTTTTTTTTTTTTTAGGAAGGGTATATATAATGAAAGGTGTTGGATTGGCCAATTGGTCATGATCGACTCTGGGCTGGACCAATTACAGCCGAGGAGGCCGGATGGACCCTCCCCCTTGTTTAGCAATCACGTGATTTTTGCGCATTGCATGCCGGGAACTCGTGGCAAAACAATCCAAGTACCGCATCAAATGCAAGCATTTGCAGCACCGCAAAACGTTCATTCTCCGGTTCCAATGCCTTCTTGTTTTTTCTTTGACGCACAAAAAAGGAATGTACAAAACAAAAGGAGAAAATGCCGGTCCGTACAAAGACAGACTCGACGAAAAGACAAAGAAAAGATACGAGGAAAAAATCAAAGGAGTGAAAGGGTCAGACCCTTAGGAGCACACAGAGTGGACAAAAGACGTTAGCGTGTTGCCCAACTTTCACCACGCTCAGATTTATAATTATACGGTTCTTGGAGTGAGTGCATACACTCATGAAGTTTAGTAACTTCAGGTCACTGCAACAAGCCCAGGTACAGTTTACCGACGGATGAGTACAGGATCTTGAAATGCACCGTGTAGAACGAAAGACCATCATACGAACAAAGGTAAGTTTACCAGTCTCACAAATCGTCTTCATAAATACACATTCGTTAACCGTTTATTAATAGGACCTTTGAGCTCAACGGTAATTAATTAGTAGTGGAAATAATTTCTGGTTCATTACAGAAATGTAGCAGTGACAATAATATTGTATGCTGTAATCGTACTGGACAATTAGTGATACAAAACAACTGTTTTATCCTGTGAATAAAAGTATATGTTTTTGTCAATGTACCATGGTAATAACAGAAGCGAAGCGCAATATTGTGTCAGGACAATTCACTATTTATGCACAATAAACAAAGGAGCATAGCGCGACAATTTCTGTTCAGCGCCAGACTTGCTTGTAACCTATATCACTAATTATGTTAAGAAAAATGACGTATTAACTACTACAAAACTCTGACCTTTGTGGGAATGCTTGGAGCAGACTAACATGTGAGCTGGAGTGTTCTGAGACGTTATATTTGGTATATCCAGACCATCCGTGGCTCTTACTTCGGAAACATGGCTTAAAAAATTTCTCTTCAACGACATAATCCGATAAAACAAAACGATCTCTTTACCCGTCGGCTTCCCGTGGCTGTCATGCGACCGGCTATTGCAGTTAATAATACAACAGCTTCTTGCCATTTTTTGGGTTTCTTTTTATCGCTGTGTAACTGAGTTCAATTGAAAGCCTGCGTGCGCTAGTACCTCTTGCCACAAGTTCCCAGAACCCTTTGCGGTTTTACCCCTGAATGACGTCACATTTTCAATCTTTATCCTGGTGGGCCGGTCTCCAGTCAAAATGCCCGGGCCGATTTTTTGTCCCAGTCCAGCCTTGAGTAACATGATGGGAGATATTAGCTGGTCGTCGTTACTGAAGGAGCGTGCCCTGCCCCTCGGGGTCCGCTGGGTGCGCAGGAGGCGGCCGCAGAGCTGGCGGGGTCGCTGTCCATGGTGCTGACTGAGGTAGACTGAGGTACCAGGAGATGCTGTTGCATAAATCACTTAAAGGGAAAGTCCGACCTAAAATGTGCCGCCTCACTGATTATCAACATATGGAGCAAAAATAAAGTTATTTTTACTTTAACAAAGTAATCTGGTCACTCTTTAGGCTTAACCAACGGTTTTCTTTGGACGGCTTAATTGTTCGTAGTGTTGTTGTGACGTTGTGATCTCTGGTTACTTACTATGAATGACTTTTGATTTTATTGAAGTTTTGGATTCTCCTGTTTGTTGATTTGTTGTTTGTTGATGATACTGCCTAAGGGAAGCATGTATAATTATGTTCACATAAACATGCTTCCCTTAGGCAGTATCATTAGAAGACAGTATACATTTGCACTGCTATGCAGATGACACCCGACTTTATCTGTCCATGAAGCCAAGTAACACACCCCAAATTGTTAAACTGCAGGAATGTCTTAAAGACACTAAGACCTGGGTGACCACTAATTTTCTGCTTATAAATTCAGTTAAAACTGAGGTTATTGTACTTGGCCCTGAAAATCTTAGTAATATGCCCTCTAACAAGATACTTGCCCTGGTTTGCATTGCCTTGACCTCCAAACTGCAGGCTTGCTTGTTGTTCCTAAAGTATTTAAAAGTAGAATTGGAGGCAGAGCCTTAAGCTTTCACGCCCCTCTTTTGTGGAACCAGCTTCCAGTTTGGATTCAGGAGACAGACACAATCTCCAAAGGCTTAAAACTTTAATTTTTGGGGCTGGATCAGGTGACCTTGACTCCTCCCTTAGTTATGCTGCAATAGGTGTAGGCTGCTGGGGGAGTCCCATGATGCAGTGAGTGCTTCTTCTTTAGTCACCTTTCTCACTCACTATGTGTTAACAGACCTCTCTGCATTGAATCATACTTGTTATTAATCTCTGGCTCTCTTCCACTGCATGTCTTTTATCCTGTCTTCCTCCCCTCACCCAAACCGGTCAGATGGCCGCCCCTCTGCCTAGTCCTGCTGGAGGTTTCTTCCTGTTAGACGGGGGTTTTTCCTTACCACTGTCACCAATGCGCTTGCTCATAGGGAGTCATGTGATTGTTGGGGTTTTCGCTGTTGTATTATTGTATGGTCAACATTGCAATATAAAGTGCCTTGAGGCAACTCCTGTTGTGATTTGTCTCTGTATAAATAAAATTGAATTGAGTTGGGTTCCTGCTTTGTTTTTATGGTTATTCTGTTGATGTGTTTTAGTTTTTGTGTTGTTTGGGGATATTAAACTCCAGTATTTGAAGTTGTCAACTTGACCTAATTACAGTTCCAACATGCTTCATATCTAATTATTTCATTTCCTGTTATACTTTGACCGTTTTCCCCTGTGTCTCTCTGTCTGATTATCCTCACCTGTGTCTTGTTCCCCTCCTCTTTCTAACCTATAATTGGCTTGGATTAGTGATTTTTTTTTTGTTAAACAAATATTCTGCTTTCTGTGTTTGTATTTGGCTCCTAACTTCTACATTCAACCTGATGTTTTCTGATGTTGTGTTTTGGGTCCTTGTCTTGGTTTTCTAATTCTGGGTTATGAGGTAGATTTTATTACACAGACTGAAACACCCTCTGTTTCCTTAGTGTGTCTGTGTCTGTTTATTCGTCCAGTCTCATTTTTCCTTTGGTTATTTCTTGTTTTACTTGTTTTACTGTGTGTAGTTGTGTCCGCCTTTTGCCTCCTTTGTGATTGTTTCCCTCTGTGTCATGTTTCACTATTATTCTGTGCATTTTTAATCATTGTTCTTTGTAGATAACCTAGTGTATATAAGTGTATACCTACTTTTTTCCAGGACCCTCTAAACATTAAACATTCTTTGAAAAGAAATTAGTTCCATTTCTAGCTTTTCTCAACTTTTGTATATTCAGCTTCATTAAATTTATCTTTACTGGGCATTTCTTTTTTCTGTTTAACTAATTTATGTCTTTTTGATGTGGTTTTCCCCACTTTTATTTTCACTTCTGTTTCTTTGTTCTATTCTGGAGTCATCAAAGAGAAATGGTAAAAATAAAATACTTTTTATTATTGATTTACATATTTAAATTTAAATATGAATACCATCAGTCACATTACTAATGTTACATCTGTTATACAATGTGTAAAATGTTTTCAAGAACCTCAATAAGCGTTCAAGAAATGTAGTGAACACGGGAGCAAAAGTTTCCAGAAACCATCAAGCATCAAATCTACTGCATGAAAACTCTTATTTCTTTAAGTCTAATAAAGATATTTGTAAGTAGAGCTCATCCTGTGTGCGAGTCATGTGTCATACATGATATGAAGCACATTTAATGCTGGCATTATTACCAAAAAGCACATTTCTTCACATAATTGGGATACATGAAACATCAAAATTATATCACATTCTGGGTCACAATTAAACTTACAACTCACAACAAAAGTAATGTTTGTGTTATGTATGATCTAAAGCTGCCTGTTCAGCTGTTTGGTTCTAATTTCTCTTTACTGAAACAAGGAGAACATCAGTTCAGCAGGATGTTGGAAAATCTTATGGGTCATTTGGAAGGGTTGTGGTGTTACTAAATGACTAAATGTGCTATTAAAATGTAACAGCACATTTAACAGCATTTCAGTACATTATTTCTTTACTTGATACTGTATAAATGTAACTGAGCATCAGTCTTTAGTAAAATAGTCTTCATTTTAACCCTCAAATAACTCGTCTATTACTATTTTCACTGCAAAGAGGAGTTGCACAAATAAAATGACACTTTATTTAGACAATCCTATAATTTTTCTCACAAAACAAATTTTCTTTGTTTCAATAACACTAGAAAAATATGTATGTAAGTATATGTAATATACTTTTAAGCAGATTATGTATCATTTAACACCGAACTATGAAATGGTGACTCAATAATACTTTGATCACCGACAAATTACAGTGAAGTTATCACAGTCAGGAGGTTTGTTTTTCATCTTTTGTTACTCCCAGGCTCAAACTCAATCTGCGTGTTAATGTGTTATATGATTCTTTTAGCAGAAACACTCAAAATTCCCAGATTACTAAAATATCTAAAAATAATAATGGTCAAAATTGGACTCGTAAATATGACATTATTACCAACAAGTCACAAACCACAATAAAATCAAAGCCTATAACGATAAAATAAGAAGAAGGTGGAAAAAATCCTGGCAAGAAATAGTTCTATGGTCAAAAATATCACAAAGGCACATATAAATATAAGGCTGGGGTCATAAATGACTCCACACAGGTCACCTGAAGGCTAAAGAAACATAAAATTACAGAAAAGGATTCTTGACGGTGACAAAACTACAACAAAGTCGATGTTGGGATCCTTTAAAGGAATGTTGGCACAAGTGCAGATGCTGAGGGGGCTTCTAAAGAACACTGAGGATCAGATGATGACTCTGTGGCAGCACTCACAGTTCTGATGAATCTCGCTGAAGTTGGACGGTCGCTGGGCCAGATCCATGAGGTCAGCCTCTGGGTAAGCAGCTGCTGGTTGGAGCAAATGTGCCACTCCAGTTCTGTAACATCAGTGCTTTTAACTCGAGGGATACGACACCAGTATCGTCGATCAACACATGGCGACACAGGTCGGTAATCATGCCCGAAGACCTTCTCAACGCGATAGTGGACGTATGCAGTGCGATACTCCGTGAAGACTCTGAGAGGCCAGGAGAACGTGAGGAAGGAGGCAAACCAGAAGACGTAGTGGGACAGATACCAAGGGTGGTGCTTTGGGTCGCAGAGCACCAAGACATACTCCTTCAGGTCATTGTTCTTTAGATTCATGTCTTCTCTGGCTTCCATGTAGTCATCCAGGCCCTCGTTGTCGGTGAAAAACCTCGCCCTTTGTGTGAGATAAGAATTCTCGGACTCCACGTTGGCAAAACTGAAGCACTTAGTCAAGCGCATCTTTGTAAGCACAGACTTCTCCAAGCCCAGCAGCTGTTTGGAAACATCTTTGACACCACAGTGGCTGTAGTCAAATTCTGCTTCTGCCACGTGGGAGTCGAGGCGCTCATGGTAAACCTGGGTGCAAGTATAACGGCGGTAGCGCGTGACTTGTCGAGTTCGGCGCACATAGTGATAGCTGAAGGCCTTCCACCAGATGCAGGGCTTAGCCTGCTGCATCTTCTTGATGTGCTCATAGATGCCCTCCACGTCCATTTTGTGCAGCAACTCATTCTTCACGTGACAGTGCCAGCACTCCAACAGGTAGACTAAATAGAGGATGCCCAGTAGGGCCAAGGGAATGTAGATGTAGCCATCAGAACAGGGGCTGTCATGGTACATCTTGGATTTTCCTTTTAAGGCACTGTCGAAGGTGAAACGAGTCACTTTGGTGATGTGACACCAAACCATGGCTCCCATGCAGCCATACATGAGAACGGACAGGAGTAGGCATTTCCAGAAACTCTCCCGACATAAGGACTTGCTTAGAGATTGCTTCAGCGGTCTTTGCTGTTGAGTGAAAGCACACATAAGAAGAAACATTTTAAAAACTGATCAGGACATATTTATAATCCTATAACCACCTAAACTCTTAGTATCCACAATCTCATGGTGTATTGTACAAGTCCTCAGGTCCCGTGGACAAAATTCAGCATTTTGCAAATACTAATCCAGCCTGCATTATGCAACTTTGGAAGGAGAGGTTTGCTTTTTTAGAGAACAGTTTGTATTTTCATTCAGACTGCACAACATTGCAGAGTTTAGGACTGAAATGCAGGATTATGAGTCTGGCAGGTGTAAAACCTACTTTTACTCCAGGCATGGTAGGCAAACTTCAAAAGTCCAAAGTTCAAACAAACTTAACAACAGTCTGGCCAGAGTAATGCAATGGTATCTTACAGGGTAAAAACACTAATCAGGGCTAATCAGGGGGAGTGAGCACAGCTGGGCAGAAACTGGGCACATGTTAACAGAATCTAGATAACGAGGTAAGAAAAATAAAGGCAATTTTATTTATATAGCACAGAAAATACAGGGGAAAAAAACAGAAATCCTTGTAGGTTTACAATTCATTAAGGCAGTGAAAACAATGAGATATAATTTTTTTTTAAAGCCAATCAAAATTAAGCAAAAAAACAAACTTGAGCGTGGTCCTGTGTGAATAGTAAAGGTAAAGAAAAACTAAAAAGCAAGGCACAAAAGCCAAGAAGAATAGACTTGGCAAAAATATACAAGAGGATGAAGAGGAAGTCTGGAACAAGCAAAGACTCAAACATGACTCTAAACACGAACTAGAAAAGAATGAAATTGGCCACAGAGGTGTTACAGTAAAACACAATAATCCTACAATGTAAGGAAAAAAAAACAGAGATTAATAATGAAGAATTCAAAGTTAAAAAAAACTCTAAACTTCATGTTTCAAATGAGGAACATGACAAGTATTTCTATATGTACTTGCTGTAAAGACAAGTTTCATGGTATGGAGGACAAAAATGGCTCAATTTGAGTAATAAAACTATGATTTAAAGTTAACATACATAAAAGCAGACATTAATTTGGTTGAAGAGAACAGACATTAATATGCTGTCATTTGTTTTGTAATTCTTTTTGTAAAAAACAAAATAGGAAATTAAAAGTATTTATGTTTACCCTTTTTGATCTACATTTTCTCTCATTTCATTTATTTCTATATCTCAAAAATAATTCATAAAAACGAGAAGCTGTGAGAAAACATTACTTAAAACATGTTTTAAATAAAATGAACAAATTAATAAATAAAATTGAAACTTAAGTGGAAAACTAAATAAACAGGAGGATAAGCAGAGTGAATCGCCACTGCCTCACGCACTCCCGTGTCCAAGTTTACACCGATGACACCTGTCAGATCATCCACCTGCAGCGTGTCACAGCCTGCACAGCACGCGCGCGGACACAATAAAAATCAACAACACAGAGAGAGTAAGAAAAAAGAAAAAGAAAAAAAAAGGATTGCCAGAAAATTCTACCTCCTGTCTGGTGTCCTCCTCGAAAACGGTGGTGGTGCTGCTTTCACTCGCTGTCGCAGCCGATGGTGGAGAAGACATGGTGCTGGGCAGCTACTGGTAGTGATGACAGGGCGTGAAGGAGGAGGAAGAGCGAGAGATTTCACCACCTTTGCTCCACAGCGACCCTCAAATGAGACTCGTCACATCTGCTGTCGTTTAGAGGCATTTACAGCCGGTGATCGGCCAAAAAAGAGCATCTGTACCTTCCAGCTGCTGGGAAACGGGTTAAGACAAGAAAAACAATACGCGAGGGTGTTTCTATGGGAAATCCCGCATCCTGCTTTCTACGGTTCAGCTGTCAGTGCCGCAGTAACATGATGGGAGATATTAGCTGGTCGTCGTTACTGAAGGAGCGTGCCCTGCCCCTCGGGGCCCGCTGGGTGCGCAGGAGGCGGCCGGAGAGCTGGCGGGGTCGCTGTCCATGGTGCTGACTGAGGTAGACTGAGGTACCGGGAGATGCTGTTGCATAAATCACTTAAAGGGAAAGTCCGACCATAAGCGAGTCTTAAAATGTGCAGCTCCGCTGATTTTCAATGCAGGGAAGGAAAAACAGAGATTTTCGCTTTAACTGAGTAATCCGGTGACACTTAAAGGTTCCTTGTCGATATGCCGGCTCATCCGCTTGGTCAAGGTGTCATGGTCCCAGGGTTTTGTTCCATATTCATGACTTTTGACTTCAGTGCTGTTGTGGAGGATTTTTTTATTTTTTTTATTTTTTTTAAGTTTTTGCATTCATGGATTCGGGGTTTTTAGTCACGGTCTTGGGCTTTTGTGTTCTTTGAGAGTTTTTCATTCTTAATACATTTGAATTCTTATTTTTAAAACTCTTTTTTTTTTAATTTATTATCATTCTGCTAGTGAGTTTAAGACATCATCAAGTCTTTGTTTCCTGTTTTTAACTTTATGATTTTCCAGTTTTGTTATATTGGGTTTTTTGGTTTTGATCCTGTGAATTTCAGATTTCTGTGTTTTTGTTTTCCACCATTATTGTCATGGTCGGACGGTCCTTCCCGGGGTGACCTGCCTGTGTGTGTATTTGTGTGTTTCTCTCTCTCCTCCTCCTCCTCCACCCAGTGGCTGACACACCTGCACCTAATTTGCCACCCAGCTGTCACTGATCATCCTTCGTTGTGGGCTGAGGTATTTAACTGTGTGTCCAGATGGCAGTCGACGCTGGATTGTACTTGAAGCGCGGTAGTAAAGAGTGTTTTGTGACTTGCAGCTTAGCTTTAGCCGGCTAGCCTCCTCACCTGTTGTTTTTGCTCGTTTGTAGGAGGAAGAGATGCAGAGCTGGAGGTTGGAGAGAAGGAGCCCGTGGGATTAAGCTATTGGAGGAGAACACACACTCGGATAACCACTTTGGAAACTCACCTGCGCACCACTGGGAGTTTGGAGAAGATCACTGTTGGACTTTGCACTTCACTTTGTGTTTCGAAACTGTTTTTGGGCACTGTAAATAAACGCACTGTGTACTTTGCATCCAGAGCTCCTCCTAAGTCCGTATTTTCCCATTACCCGTGACAATTATAACAAATCTTGTTTTGTCTTCTCCCTGTGTAGGTCTGTATGATGTTTTCCTACCATGTTCCTTCCTGAAATAGTTCAATAATATTTAGAATGTTTGTTTCATGTCTCCTTGATTGGTCATTTCCTTTTTTCCTTATTGATAGTTTCCTCTTCTCTCTTCTTTTGGGTTTTATTTCCTCCTCTTCTGTTTCTATTCCCTAATCAGCCCTCTGGATATTTATAGTCATGTTTTCATCTTTATTAAAGAGTCTGTTACATCAGCAAAAGTCTAAAACCCACGAAAACACAAAGCCACAAAGAAGTTTTGGGTTTCTTCAGTTTGTGGATTTTTGTTAATTATTTTATTTAATATTTATTTTTTGGTTGAAACTTTCAGCTTATTTCATTTAGGATTCTGCTTTAGGTTACTTATTTTAGACTCTTAATTTTCTTAACATTTCCTTTGTGTTTAGTTACCTCCTGTGTTATTTTTGACAGTCATGTTTCCTTGTGTCTGGAAACTCTAGAAGTTTTCCTGCTGAGCAGTGAAGTACAAAGAGTTGGTAAAAGATACATTTTTACTGATTTGCCTGTTTAATTTTAAACATGAATTCCACCAGTAACATCAGTTATGTTGCAAATGATATATTATGTCAAATGTTTTCAAAAATCTTGATAAGTCCAAAATAAATCTAGTTAACAAGGGTTTCCAGAAACTGTCAAGCATAAAACCTGCAGTATGAAAATGCATTCAATTATTATAAAGGCTTTTATATTTACAATTCACTGTATTTGTGTGAATCTGGTCTCAGAGATGATATGAAGCACATTCAATCTAGAAATGAATGCAAAATCTTTACAAACAGAAAAGACCTATTCATTCACGAAAGACTCCATGAAATATCAAAATCGTGTCAGATTCTAGGGCACAAATAAACTCACAATTTAAAAAATACAATTTACTTCTCAGAAACTCTCTAAATCTCAGAGCAGTGAGTAAAATTGTTTATCAGCTGTTTGGTTTAAATCTGTACTGAAACACATGAAGCACATGTCGGAAAATTGTGGAACATTTTTGAAGGGCTGTTCATCCATCCATTTTATTCTGCTCATATTCGATTCAAAGGCATGTGGGGTCCCTGGACAGGTCGCCAGTCTGCCGCAGGGCTAACACAGAGACATAGAACCATCCTCACTATCACGCCTACAGTCAATAACCCACAGAGACTCGGGGAGAACATGCAAAGAAAGGCCACAGGGTGGATTCAAACAAAGCATCAATCTCTACTAAAACTTTCTTTTAATCCTCAACAATCACTTTTTCCATTTTCAATGCAAAAAGGAGTTAAAATGAAACTGTATGAACAAAATCGCATTTAATTGGACAATCCTTCTTTGTTTCTTCACACAAAACATTTTTTCTCTGTCAGTAAACCAGAAAACTTTTAAAACTTAAGATTTGTTTGATAGAATCATATGTGGACAGGTTGTTACTTTCAACAAGTTGTAATGAAATAAACACCAATAAATTCCAAATTGCAATAAAATAAACGTTTGTAGTGTTCAATGTCTGTACAAATATTAACTCTATCCAGTTTAGTTTCCTAGTTGCCCATAAACAGCTGTGAAAAGTAGTACAAGAAGTCAAATCAAAAATATTTGTGGTCAAAAATATCCTGAAGGCACATGTAAATATGAGACTGGGATCGTGAATGACTCCACGTCACGTGAAGAAACAGAAGTCACTGAAAGGGATTCAGGGTGGAGGCAAAGCTTCCTCAGGACTGCTCCTCCCTGATGTGCCCACGGTGTGAAATCCCACGCTGTTCACTACTTTTCCCAGGGTCTCCTTTTCTGGTGACGAAGGGAACCCTAAAAGGAAAAGTAAATAAGGGTTATGAGTGCATGGAAATCTCTTCATGATCAGATATATTCCATAACCTTTCAGTCTGACTTCATACATGTTAATAAAAGAGGATAAAGCTTTATTTAAAATTGTTTCTGATGATGCACTCAGCTACTTACGGAGTACATGTTGGAGAGGTTGTTGAAAAGCACTTGGCCTGCGCTCACTTTGTTCCTCACTCCTCTCACGGTCCCATTCTTGCTGCATATATTGATCCGCTTGTTGCTAAACAGCATCTCTCTCTTGGCACTGGCGTACAAAAGTAGGTCATCGGGTTCACAGCCGTTCTCGTCCACGGCTGCTTCCACCACCAAACCGTTCAGGTGGCGGTTGGCCTCGCTGGTGGGGAGAGAGCCGCCCTGCTGCTCTGCCTCTGGGCTGCTGGTCGAGTCAGACTCCACCGAGTCCTCCACCGAGTCCTCCACCAAGCCGCACCAGGCTCTCTCATCCTTGAACACCTCCGCCAAGACCCGGCCACTGTTGGCAGACGCTACTCTAAACCTGACTGTTTTCCCAGCCTTCTCGTTCTCCTGTTTCAGTTTTGGCCTCTCCATTGAAATACAAGAATGTCTCACATGTTTTACATCCCATTCAGAAAAGCCAGACGCGCTCTCTCAGTGCTGCGCAATTATCAAACAATAATATCCTCATTGATGTGTCAAAATGAGCTGAGTACAAAAACTAGACACCCAGATGGTTAATAATTAATGAGCTTCTGCCATGGTAACCGCTAAAACAGGTAAACAGTAAACTGATATTACCATGTTCAATAATTAATCAAGGTTAGTTTTCAAACAGCTACAGAAGTGTGTGATCCTTTATGGTCAACTGGGCCAGCAACAAGGATGAATTACCCAGGAAACACCAGACAACCTCCGGTGACCTTTTCTGTGGCCCCCGTTTTGTTTGTCTGACCCCGAGGTTATCACGAGAGCGCAGACTCGAAAACCAAAGTAGGCAGATTGTTCTTTTCTGTGTTGGCCACTTTATTATATGCATCTGTTCAACTGCTCACAAATATCCAATCAGCTAATCACATGGCAGCAGCTCAGTGCATTTAGGCATGTAGACATGATCAAGATGAAGAAAGAACAAATGGCATGACGAATGGTGGTTCTCCAGAGAGCCTCTCCGCTGGAACCTCAGTAAGCTCACTCTTTCAATTCATCTCATAAATATTTTCTTGGAAAAATCTGGACCACTAGGATTAACCCCTGTCTCATCTCTCTCCCTACACCTGGAAAAGGACCACTGTGTTGTAACTCACGCTTCCACTGATACAAGTCAGCAGTGGGAGTCATGACAAATCAT
Organism: Astatotilapia calliptera; assembly: GCF_964374335.1. NCBI lineage: Eukaryota > Metazoa > Chordata > Actinopteri > Cichliformes > Cichlidae > Astatotilapia > Astatotilapia calliptera. The sequence continues at coordinate 16,045,456 of NC_137440.1, read as the reverse complement.
GACATGCTCATAAATACACTGTGTGTCCTTTCAGTCAGTGTGGAAGGTTATTGCTTTGTATTTTGGTTCTTGTTGTGATAGCTTGTTTTGTTGTGTTTCTTTGTTTTCAGTTTCAGTGTTGTTTGCCTTTTAGTTACTTCGTGTTTTATTTTGAAGGTTGACTTTTCCTTTGTGTCTTGTCCTAGTTTTATTTCCAACTTTTTGCAACCTCTGCACTTTGCAGCAGGCTATTTTATTTGTCAGAGTAAAACACAGTAGGTTCAGTTAAGTCACACAAAGTAATGAACAGAGCCAGAGGCAAAACTTTAAGCCTTACCACCATCAAGTTAGCTAGTGGGTACTTAACTGATCTCCTTGACCTGTATAACCCAAAAAGAGCACGAAGATCCTCCAGCCAACTGCTCCTAATACAACCAAGGTCTCGTTTAAAAGCCAGAGGTGACCGTGCCTTTGCTATTGCTGCATCTAGACTCTGGAATAATCTCCTAGTTGATATCCGTACATCGGAATCTATTCAATTGTTTCAATTGTAAAAGCCCACCTGTTCAACTTAGCTTTTGAAGCAAATTAGTTTGACTTTCACTTGGCCTGCACTAAACCATGTAATTGTACATTTTAATTGAAATTGTACTATTTGTTTCTTGTTTCTGCCCGCATTGCGGTATTATTGTGAAGCACTTTGATCTACACTAATCTTTTAAAATGTGCTATAGAAATAAACTGATTTGATTTGAAGATGGTGAGTTTTTTTTATGTTATGTTATTATTAAATAAGATGGGAAGCTATCCACAGAGACCAGGATTATTTTATTATTATTATTATTATTATTATTATTATTATTATTATTATTATTATTATTATTATTATTATTATTCGGCTGTAATCATGTTCATATCGACTACAAAGTTGATTATTTTAGAATTAGAATCTGTGGCGATTCATCGACTTTTCGAGCCAGCCTCAAGTGGCCACAGCAGGAACTGCAGTTTTATTTTTATTTTTTTCTGAGAATGTAGCTGCTTGTCTTTAAACTATCAATGGTAACAAAATTCTCATCTTTGCCTCTGAAAGCCTCTCTGGCAGGTTGTTTTTATACCTAACCTTGTTTTTCATCAATCAGGTGTTTGTGAGGGTTTTGTTTTTTGTTTTGCTTTTTTTGTATTGTACTAAACAACTTTCCAGTCATTTAAGTGTTGCTAGGATCAAAGGAAAATATGTACTAGTTAAGTTCTTCTCCATTCTTCTCATGCAACTCATTAGCGAGTGCATTTCCTAATGTTGATCCTAATGCAGGGATCGGGCAAATTCGTGGCCAAATAAAATATACGGATCATAAAGTCCCCAGCCTGTAATTCCACCCCGCTCCTGTAGATGGCAGGAAGCGCCCGCTGCTGGCGCACAGCAAGAGGAGGAAGAAGCAGACCTCACACGTGTTCCTGCACCAGAGTGTCAACATGGGCAAAAGAAAACAAAATAAGCAGTTTCTAACTACTTTATCCAAAAAACAGAAGAAGCACTTGAAGGAGTTTGGAGAGGAACATCCTTTTCACGATGTGTAAGCAGAACGACAGCAACTTCCGGTCTGGTTTAAAGGAAGAAGCTGCTTTATATTAGCAAGGCTGCTAATTTCTAGTTTTTCATTCCATTTTTTAAATGTAACTGTAGTTTTTCCCGTATTATCTCGGTGTAAAGTACAAACAGAAATGTAGCAAACATCTTAAATTTACTTTTTCTAAGGAGGGCAATGTGCTGATGTTTACCTGATGACATGGATTTTTAATATTAGAAACTATCAGTGAGTTAAGCCCCTAGTAAAGCCGAAACAAGAGAAGAAGAATGGCGCATTTTAAGGGGACACTTTAACACTTTAACTTCAGTAAGAACCGTTTCTTCTACCCTGGGGAAAGTGACGCAGGTACGCCGGAGAGGCAACAACAGCACAACGTCGCTTCTAATACCTCCTGGCTGATCGTTCTATAGGTTTGCATTTGGTGGTACTTTTTTCTACTGGTAGCTCAGGAGATGGACTGTTACACAAGGAGAGCTGGACAGAGCCGCAGAAAGGCATCGGCACCGGTACAGCACTGCTATCTGCTCCTCTGTGTGATTAGAAACTGGTGGAGCACCGCTAAAGCTCTAAATGATGACCTCGTTTATTTTCTGCCTAAACTGTGAATAAGACTCCATGCGGACGGCAGGAGGAGCTCACATCTTGTGGGAGCTGTCAGACTGCTGTTTTTACATGTAATTCTGAAAGCCATCCAGTGGGTTGAATTCTATCCTTTGGTGGGTCAGCTCTGGTGCCATCTCTGATCTACATATGCAGCGGTGCAGGCCAAAAGAACAATGCGTTATTATATATATATATATATATATATATATATATATATATATATATATATATATATATATATATATATATATATATATATATATATATATATATAATAAACTGCACTTACTGGTTACAATAAGTGGCAGATTTTTAATCATTGTTGTAAAACTAGTACAAAGCTTTACTTTGTCCTAATAATTTCAATATTTTTACAAATATGTTTTCTGAGCAGCTTCATTTAATTTTCTCTCTCTTTTTCTCTCTGTCTTTTTTTTTTTTTTTACAGAGTTAATGAAAGACCTGAAAAAACTCAAGTAATGGAACTGGTGAGTAGAAAGTCCTAAACAGTTTAGTGCTGTAAAAAGTGTGTGGCTTGTCAAAGTCTACTTTTCCTCCCCGACTTCCTGTATATGATTCTATAAATACAGTTTGGAAAAAAAATTCTGTTTCATTTTGTGCCTTTGTTTTTCCTTTTTTACATTGTATTGCACTGTAATGCTTTACTTAAAGTATGTAATAATAGGTGGTATTTATTGTTTTGGCTCCTCTAATACATGAAATTTAAAAATGTCTTATTTTATCAGTTTGGGCTCGTTTTTACCAACGCTGCTGTCAGACTTGTTTTAAAACTTAATGTCTTGTGTGAGTGTCTTCCAAAAAAGCCTTGATTATACTTTCCACATTGATGAGTCCTCTCAGGTTAGACTGATTTAAGTTTTATCGTAACACGGCAAGCCCGAGGGTCCGTGCGGACGGCTGCATGCCTGCCTGTTTTTTGTGATCAGCTATGCATGCGCTCCAGGTGGTGGTCTTCAAAGAAGTGTAACAGGAAAGACCACGGAACAAAATCAAAGCTTTTTAGTACTGATCCCCAAAGGGTGGGCTAGGGCCCCCCTGGTGGGCTGCCTAAGGAACTGTAGGTGGGCCAGAGTAATAACAGAAATTCAGTTTGAAATTACTTACTAGTATGTTCAGTTACAGACTTGTATAAATGTATTTATTTATATAAAAAGGGAAACAAAACTGGTAGTATGAGGTGGTAGTTTGTGACATTACTGTGACCTAAGGCTAAATTTAATAAGTAAGTAAGTTTGTGTCCCAGTGGCAGGTGGGTCACTTGCGTTAGTGTTCGCATATGACTGTATAACCTAAAGCCTGTGTGGTTTATGGGTTCTGAGTACATGTTTTAATGAAATACAATATTTCTGTTGCATTCTTAACAAGAGTAAGTGGGCTGCACACTCTTGACTTGGGGAGTGGCTGCTTTAGCCTAAGGTTTACATTGTTAATTTGTCATTCCAAGCATCTCAGGTCATCTGAAGTAATGAACAAGTAATGTCGTGTATCAAATTACCTTCTTCAGACAGTAAAGTGAGTAAATAAATAGTTACTTTTAAAATAATTAATCTGTAATATACTTTTTTTAATATCTATGACACCCCATCCTTGCATAAACCATCACATTTGATCCAGTTTTGAGGTTAGATTTAGGTTCAGTATTCACTATTATACACAAAGCGATGATGCCACATTCAGTGAACAGCAATAATCGTGAACAGCATCAACACAGCGATAATAAATGGATTCATGAGCTACCTTTTTTAATTTTTAGCCGTCAAGTCCAGAACAATCTGAGTCAGAGGCCGATGAGCTGGAACCAGAAGAAGAAGAGGAGGAACCAGAGCAGAAAACAGCCTATCAGAAACTTCTTTCAACTCTCAGCCAACCAAGAGGTGAAGCTCAGAGCGAAGAGGAGGACAGCACAGATGATGAGGAGGAGGAGGAGGAGGAAGAAGAGGAGGAGCTTCTTGGTGAAGGTGAGCTGTTTGTTTCCAGAGCTCTTTATTTCAACAACCACTTTGGATTTCACTGAATGTGTTTGTGTTTTTTCCATCTCAGATGAGATTGATGCTGAGGAGGGAAGTGAGGGTGGTGATGAAGATGAAAAGGGAGAAGGAGAACCTGCAGATGGAGAGGAAGCTTTGATGGAAGCAGGAGATGGGGAGGATGACAGGAAGGAGCCGGGAGATGAGTTTGTAGACAAAGAGCATGAGTCCCAGTTCTGTCTGGAGACCAACTTCACGGGAAAAGGAGAACAGGAGGAAACACGGGACGAAGATAGTAAAGGTACTTAAAGGGTTGGAGGGGAAAAAAAGATCTCCTGAATTCTTTAGCAGAATTATTTAGTATCTTAAAAAACAGATTTTTAAATGTTTTCTTGTACATTTGTTTTATCAGCTCTAGATACGAGTATGGTGTGTCTTATAGTTTTGCTCTTTGTTTACAGACATGTTTGTCCAGCATTTGGACACAGAGCTTGACGAAGAGGACGTGCAGAAGATAACATCGGGCTGCAAATCAAAGACTCAGATTACGGTACACCAGTCTCATTAAATACATCTTCATTAAAGGAGACTTCTAATGCTCATCGACAGCTGCATTTTTTTAGTCGTAGAGTAGCTTTATGTTGCTGATCCTTGGTGCAGCCCCTCATTTTATATTCCTCTGCCTGACAAAAACCGTGTTAGCCCCTTCTCCTTTAAGGCCCCCCCCCCCCCCCCCCCAAACTTTCTTCAGATTGGTTCCACCTCTAAAACATAGGGTTTGATTAGCAAGGAGGGGTGGACTTTATGTGCTTTTAGTCCCAAGCCATGTGCCTGAGGTGATTGTGTTAAGCGTATTTGTGCTCAGTGACATCACACGGAGCCATAAGTAAAATATGAAGCCTAAAACTGAGGTTCTGGCTCACGGGAGCAACTTGCACATGTTCTGGGAATGTTTAATATTGGCATCCATTATTGTATACGTGTATATATCACATAAAAGAAGTAAAAGCATGATAGGTCATAAAATCTGAATCAGAAATGCTTTATTAATCCCAGAGGAAGTTGTGTGGTCTCAGTTGCTCCATGACAATAAGAACATTAACAAACAAATTAAAATACAAATAATACGTTAAAGAATAGCTCTAATACAAATAACTCTAATATATAAATATCCAGAAATATTCCCAAGAATTGGAATATAAAAGTTGAAATTGAAGTGCCGCTCTTATCATATTACAAAACGTAAAGTTTCAGCCTTTGCCTTTCTCTTTCTTAGTGGCCAAAGCTGGGAACTCTGCTTTGCACCAATCCCCTGGAGAAGTTTGGCCCTATCGGCCCCCAGACAGACACAAACCTCCCAGTTTTCCATAAACTTGTGGAGACACGCTGGAGGGATCTGAACCAGATGTTCAATCATAAAGGGCAGGCCGAAGAGATCAGCCCTCTCCAGCTGGAGTTGCTGGCCCTAATGGGCTCCTATAAAGATCTGTACTACCCGGAGACATGCCCTGTCAAGCAGGGACCACATGTGCGCAGTGCATATTGCCTCCATGTGCTTAACCATGTACTGAAGGCTAATTCTCAGGTCCTGGCTCATAACTCACAGTTGAAAGAGCAGAAGAGTCGGACTAAAGCCGGAGCCGAGCCACAGGATGAACTCCGAGACCAAGGACTCACCAGGCCAAAAGTAATCCACAGAAATGTTCATTTATTCTTCTTTTTGTTCTTGTTCTTTTTACTTACATATCAGTATTGCTGAGTATCTGCTAACCTGCTGTCATCGCCCTGATGAATCTGTCAGGTCCTGATCCTCGTTCCATTTCGGGGAAGCGCGCTGCAGGTCGTCCATACGCTCATCAGCCTGCTGGAGACTAAAGGCAAGAAAGTGATGGTGAGCAACAAGAAGAAGTTCAAGGAAGAATTTGGAGAGGACGAGGATGAGAAGCCGCCCAATTTGCAGAGACCAGACGACTATAACGCTATCTTTACAGGCAACGTGGACGATCACTTCAGGATAGGTACGCTCTGAAAAAAGAACCCTAGCTTCTTTAAAAACCCGAGTTTGTCTCTTTGACCTTCTCCTGCTCTGTCCTCTCCAGGTGTCTCCATTTTGAAGGGCAGCATGCGCCTCTATGCCCCCTTCTACTCATCCGACATCATCATCACGTCTCCTCTGGGCCTTCGCACTGTGCTGGGAGCAGAAGGAGAACGCAAGAGAGACTTTGATTTCTTGTCCTCTATCGAACTGCTAGTGGTGGATCAGGCAGACGTCTTCCTCATGCAGAACTGGGAGCACGTGCTGGTAAGAACGTAGCGCCCTCTGCTGTCTAGGAAGCAATTTTGGGCATAAACAACAAACATGTTTGCATTTTAAATGCAAACATGAGATGAAAGCTTCATTTAAGACTCATTCTGACCAGATTTACTTCACTCATGCTTTTACTGCTACCTGCTCTACTCATTTATCACAATCAAAGTCCAAAGTGCATTTGAGTTATTATTATTATTATTATTACTGCTGCAATTTAAATCCCATCCAGAGTGATGAAATGTACTTTTTAATCTTAGTTGGAAAATTATCTTGCTTTATCCTGTTTCTTATCTGCGCAGTGTAATAATTAAACTTCAGTGTGATAATGGAGGAAGTTCATTATGTTTTTTTACAGATTTGATGGAAACAAAAAGCTTACAGACCTAATTGAGTGATTATAAAGGAAACAAAAGCCATTACGAGAATGCCAACCTGTAGAATAGTTCATGAGCTGAGTTAAGCTTTCTTTTAAGCCTTTATGTAGGGATAGGCGTCAACGTTATTTAGTATTTACTAAGACCTTTTCACCCGTTCTTAAGCATAACTTCCCCTGCACCCTCACTTTAAATCAGTATGTATAGCTGTTATAAAGTTATGACATTTTAGCTTTATACAAGCCCTGATTTTCATTTTAATGCTTTTAATGTGTTCTTCACTTCTGTTTATTAGTGTCTGGCACATAGTAGCATAGTAATTCCGGAAATGGTTGAAAAACGTTTTGCTTTTAATTTAATGACTAGTCGAGCATTTAAACATGGTGACTGTCCTTAGTATTTAACATTTGAACAAGTTGGTACCATTAAAACTATGTTGGATCAGCTATTAGCAGATGCTACTTACAAAGTACTCTGGATGTAATAACAATAATAATCATTCATTTATGTAGCACATTTAAAAATCCACATTACATCGTTTTTAATAGGAGAAGCAAAAACGACGAAATCAGGGAAATCTTTCCTCTAAATGTATTTTTTCAGATCTGATTTAAATGAATAGCAGGAAAATTCTGAGCTTTTATCTTCCATAATTCCTCATAATGTTATTATTTCCTTCCTTTTGTTTTTCCCCGTTATGGTCACCAGCATGTGATGAAGCACATGAACCTGCAGCCGCTGGACTCCCACGGTGTCGACTTTTCCAGAGTGAGGATGTGGAATCTGAACAACTGGGCCCGACACTACAGGCAGACGCTGGTTTTCAGCTCCATTCAGGACCCACAGATCAACAACATCCTCTCCAAGCACTGCGCCAACTACCGCGGACAGGTAGGCCACACTTCACACTTTACTATTGCTGAGAGAGAGAGGTGGTGGATGTACACCCTTTATCGTGTAACATTTTCAGAACAAGGCTCGGAAATATCTGCAGGTTCATATTGATTTGGTTTTAACTAAGGTGTTAATTCTTTTGTTTTCTTTGTGTGTTTTTTGGCTCAGATTGTCATAAAGAACATACCAAAAACTGGTTCCATCTGCCAGGTCTTGGTCCAGCTGCCTCATGTCTTCCAGATGTTTTCCTCCGCCAGCTTCATCGACCACGATGCTCGGTAAAGTCCAGCGTGTACCTTCACCCTAAACTGTCTCCTGACATTAGTGCTCTTTTTTTCTCTCTCACAGCATTCTACGATATAGGTCCTGGCAGCTGATTGGTTGTTTTCTCCGATTTTGTGTATAGGTTTCAGTTCTTTATAGACAAAGTGCTGCCGCAGTACAAGGATTCGGTTATGTCACACACTCTGATCTACATCCCGTCTTACTTCGACTACGTTCGGCTGCGTAACTACATGAAGAAAGAGGAGATGAACTTTGCCAGTGTCTGCGAGTACTCCAGCAAATCCGAGGTGTCCCGAGCACGCCACTTTTTCCAAAAGGGGGAGAAACAGTTCATGCTCTTTACGGAGCGCTTTCACTTCTACAAGAGGTCAGTTCTTTGTAATGCCCTGTCATGTGGGCCTTTTCCATAGTAAATCAAACAAATCTGAAGAAAAAAAACCCACCTGACCACCTCTGAGTCATCTGATTTATTTTGTACAATAACTTTGGTATGTTAAATATGGTGGGAATTTCCTAAGTTAAAGACCCTCAGGGTGCAAAGGGTGGTCAAAATGTAGCTTTGTTTAATCTGCATGTTTTTCGGGGCCTTAAAAAGACATTTAAGATCTGGTTTGGATTTTTAATTTGTTTGTTTGTTTTTTTCAAACAGCAACCAAATAAATTTTATACCCACTCAAAGTGTCACAATCTAAAGCCAAAAAAAACATCCCTGTTGTGGGAGTTTCAATAACAAGACTGTACCAGCTTTTACCAATTGGTCGCTTATTACCTGTTCAGCTTGTAACACTTTTCTTTTGGCTTTACTAAACTTTAGAGATTCAACTGTAAGAGAACTTATATCCGTCGCTTCTGTCGGCTGTGAAGGCTTTAAAGGCACTAATCTTTAGAGTTAACGTCACCAGATAACTGATATATATTTGTAATCCATTTTATTGCACTCACCTGATAGCTGCATATGACAAGTTGCCAAGAGAGAAACTATGGTACTGTATGATGAAGTCACAAGTGGCAGAGAAGTATGTGAGCCTGGTACAGGGCATGAATGTGGGGGTGGGATTGCATCAGGGATCATCTCTGAGCCCCCTGTTGTTTGCATTGGCGATGAACAGGTTGACAGACGGGGTCAAGCATGAGTCTCTGCAGATGACAGGACAGAATGTGTGTGTGAATAAGGGGGAGATTTTGGAAGTTTTCTAGTCTGTTCTGGGGGAGACAGGTGAAGAGGTGAACAGGCAGATTTTAAATACCTGATAGAAGAATAGCAGAAAGAGTGAAAGCGAAGTTTTACAAGATGGTAGTGAGAGCTGCTATGATGTGTGGTTTGTGAGGTGGTGGTACTGACAAAAAGACAGGAGGCTGAGCTGAAGATGGTAGGATTTTCATTGGGAGTGACCTGGACAAGAGTGGAAATAAGTAATCTGAGGGACAGCTCAGTTTGAAAACAACGTTAGAGAGCCAATGCTGAGCTTGTTTGGAAATGTGAAGAGAAAGAATATGAGATATATTCGACAAAGGATGGAGAAGCCAGGCAGGAGGCAAAGAGGAAGACCTCGAGAAGAATTGTGAATAAAGTGAAGGAGGACATGCAGAGGTTTGGTGTAACAGAGGGCTGGGCTGAAATGGAGCCAGATTATCTGCTGTGGTAACCTCTTAGGGGAGCAGTCAGAAGAAGAATTGTAGTACTGTCAGGTGTTTTCATCTTGTTGTTGCTTTGATGCTTCTTTTCTTTCTTTCTTTTTGTAATTTAGAGCACATAAATGTCTAATCATGGAATAACTCCTAAATATTTCAAAAGAAAACATGAAGCCATTTTCTGCTAGATTTATCCAACTAATTTCCTCCTTGTTTACAATTACTGCAACGTAAAAAAAAAAAAAGAGCCTTGCATTCATGGCTTATTCCAGCCGATCCAAAATGAAAATTATTTAAATTAAAGGTTGCAGCTACTCCAACAGTTATTACTAAGCAAATTAAGTTACATTAAATCCTTGAATGCACTTTGATCAATTAATACAGCTCACGATCTCAATTTAGGAAGCTTAAATCTATGCTCTCAAGGTAACACCTTGATAAGATTTTATTACACCAGCGTGATAGTGTAATCGTTCAGCGTGATAGTTCAGCTGCGGGTTAAACAGGCTGTTGAAAAGTCAAATCGCATCAGCAATGCATGTACTTATAACGTTTCTTGTTATAGAAACTGGTTTAGTATATCCTCTGCTGTAGGAGATAATAAAGGACAGTTTATATCAGTTCTATCCTCTCGCTTAAAGAGAATAATCACTCGGCTTTAGCCAGTGTCTTGTCCCATTAATTTGCTCCCCTTGATCCGTTTTAAAGAGCTCTGGAAGACTATTGGACCAATCGTTCAGACCACTGTTTAAAATAAATAGGCCGTTCAGACTGATGTTAATAAGCTGTGGTACTCCTGCCGATGAAAACACAAATCCTAATGCTTTGGTTTTCTCTAATTTTAGACTTATTTAAAAACTGCCATATATACATAAAGTTTTAGAGAAAACTGTACTTTTAAAACGGCAGTTCTTTTTACAGTATTTTGGAAGTTTTCTAGTCTGTTCTGAAAATCATCCATGTTTTTGTGAATTGCATGACTTCACTATTATTGTGCTTTTAAATCTTACTGATGCTTCTGATGCTGTGAACCACACAAGTTTCTTGTCCCGTGTAGAACACTAAGGCATCGAGGGTGGTTTAAACACAGAGAACCTTCTCGGCTCGTCTTGGTGACAGACTTCTTCCTCAGCCACTCTTGCATGTGGAGTCCAATGGGTTTAATTCTTGGGCCAATTCTCTTCTCTTTATTTTTTCCTATGGGACTAATTGCAGATGACACCGTAATTTATGTGCCAATAAAAAGAAACTATGTCAGCTCCCTTAAAGCACTGCTGGTGGCTCTAAGCTTTATTTTCTTTTTTTTTTAATGAATGTCTTAGTCATGCTTTTATAATGCACCTGGCCTACTTTAATGCACTTTCCGTTGCCTTTAGCAACACTTCAATTGCTCGTCTGTAGTTAGTCGGGTTTTTTGTTTTTTAAACCTTTGAAAGATCAGCACCAACTTGGGTATCCAAGCTGCTGACTATTCATTTTAATAGAATCTTATTACTAAATCTTACTAGTCTAACCCAGGTTGCCCTCAGTTTGGCATCTTTCTAGGTAAAACTGTTTCACTGCTTTTTTTTTCATCACTGGACGAGGCCAGTGATGAAAAAAAAACAAAAAAAAAAAAAAACCTCAAGGGCATTCAAATGTGTGTTGAAGTTTATCCAACCAGTCTACATGTGTTTTGTGGACTTTAAGGGAACTGGCCTATTATTGCAGGGAATTTGGTCCTTGTATTACCATAGCTTGGTTTGCATCAGCATCAGAAATCCAGCTTGCAGATTGGATGACAGTCAGCTCCTCCAAGTATAAAGCCAGGGTTTTTAGCTGGAAAAAACGTGAGAAGATGATGGACCATGTTGTCCTTGGTTTAAAAGAGTCTGATCTCTGACATGCTTCTTTTAGGTACACAATCAAAGGGATCCAGAACCTGATATTTTATGGATTGCCCTCCTTCCCACACTTCTATAGCGAGGTGTGTAACATGCTGGCAACAGCAACTCAGGGGGAGGAGGCCAGCTGGACCTGCACGGCACTCTACTCGCGCTACGACGCTCACAAACTGGCTGCCATCACCGGAGCACAGCGAGCAGGACAGATGCTGAACTCCAACAAGGCTGTTCACCTCTTTGTCACGGGAGGGGAAGACAAAAATGTGTGATGACACTGGATGAATATGAAAAGGACCACTGGAGTAAATTGAGCATAGGTGTTTACCATGCTTAATAATCAGGAAAGTTTCCAAATGCACCAGAAAACATGTTTATTGGCTTTGTTTTATGGTCTCCTGCAACAACATTCCTTTCATTTGTAAAGAGATTATTAACTTGTCACTGATAAGAAGAGTTGGATGTTTATTATTAAAAACTTTCCTTATCTTTTACTTGATTAAAGTTCATGCATAGCAAAATGTGACCTAACACGGCCATGAAGTGCCAAAATAATTGCATAATAGTTTTCATGAGGTGATAATGCAGTAATCTTATGAGAATTTCAAGCCAAAACAACCTGCGAGAGTAGCTTTGCATGATTTATAGTTCAGATTAATCCTCATAAAACTCAAACAAGGACAGTGTAGATTAAAACCTTAATGTCACCATGATCGTCATGGATATAAATGTGGAGAGACTAAAACTCACAAACTCAACATGTAAATGTTGATGTTGAGGGTTCAAAGCTAGGAGAAGACCCCCATTTCAGACAGGTCATTGAAGGTGAACACTATTTTTACAGGTTGTTTATTTAATTCCATTTTGCTCTTGTTTTATGACTACTAAACAAGCAAAGGTGGGGAGATAATAACCGTCTTTAAGCATCAAGAAACCCCAGCAAAGTAAGGCTAGTGGAGGGGTAACAATCTATTACATCAGGTTTGGGGCATGAGGGAACCAAAGAGAGCTGGAGGAGTATATAGAGGCCACTATTAATTGAAACAATACATTAAAGAGACAACACAAAAGATAATGCATGCAGAAATGTGTAAAAATACTGGTGAACCATAGATTATGAGCATTTTTCTCCTCTTTTTATTAAATGCAGCTGATCAAAGCGCTGATAAGTCCAAGGCTTAAGCTGTCCTGCGGGTAAGGAGACTATTTTAGGGCTTTGAATTGGTCTTTTTGTAAAACAGTCTAACTTCCATTCGAATAACAAATGCACAAAATGACGTCTAGTCTTACCCTAAAAATTGATCTAGAGTGTGTTTGTGAAACCAGCCCTTGTCTAGAGGACACTGAAAGCGGAAGGCTCTACCTCCTATTTTGCAGTCTCATCGTGATATGCTCTATTGGGATAATATGTTATTAGCGGGTAACATAACATCTCAAGGCCAATGGAGGAGTACAAGAAAGTCTTTGCGGTCTGATTTACATATTTCTGACTCAGGGCTGCTTAGGTGCTGGGCATCCCTGTCGTCCCTGAAGCAGCCAATCAGTGAAGCCCAGCAAACGTGTGAGAATACCAAGCAAAACAGGTGGTTGTATGAGCCGCCCACATAATTATTAACTCCTTGTGTTGATGCAATAGTGACTTTGGTCACGCTATTATAGTGTTTTCTCCGCTGTTAAAGGTGTCAGGTTGTAGGCAGCTGTTTAACTGCAGTGATGACGGAAGAAAAGCCGCAGAAGCTCAAACTAAAGCGGGAGCTGGGGATGCTGGGAGCCGTGTCCCTCATCGTGGGGACGGCGGTCGGATCTGGGATCTTCATGACCCCACAGACGGTGATCAGCTCCATCGGGAGCCCCGGTGCCAGCCTGGTTATATGGGCGTCTTGCGGCCTGCTGGCGATTCTGGCGTCTTTCTGCTACGCCGAGCTCGGCACAGTTATAAAAGAATCAGGGGGCGAGTACATCTACATTCTGAGGACTTCATGTCCAGCGCTTGCCTTCATGTTCATCTTTAGCTCTGTGCTCTTTGTGAGACCTGCAGGCATTGCTGGCATAGGACTGAGTTTTGCTGCCTATGTTGTGACTCCTTTCTACGGAGACTGCCCCCCTCCGGTGCTGGTGGTGAAGTGCGTGGCCGCAGCGGCAATTATCACGCTCGCCACCGTGAACTGCATGAAAGTTCGCTTTGCAATGTCAATCCAAGTTTTCTTTACTGTAGTCAAAGTCTTGGCTCTGGCAGGGATTATCATAGGAGGTGTGGTGATGCTTATCAAAGGCCACACTGAGAATTTTGAAAACTCCTTTGAGAACACAAATGTTGGCGTCAATTCAATAGGAATTGCTTTCTACCAGGGGCTGTGGTCATACGACGGCTGGAACAATCTGAACTCAGTGACTGAAGAGTTAAAACGTCCCGAGGTAAGTGGGAGGGCCTTCAGAGGCTGACCCATGCCCTGACTGTAAAACACAATCACCCCGAATAAATAAGTAATGGGTTCTCTGCAGGGAGAAAATAATTTATTTTTATTGCTGAGAAATTTACAAATGTTTAACGTGAACTTTGAGCTATAACCGACTGAGACTTTTATGTTGAGGCCACAGAAGTACAGTAGCGACAGAGGTAATAAACAAATAAACGGTTTAATTTTAGATCTAACAGAAAGATTATCTGTTACTAGTGTGCATTATAACATCACATAAAGAAAAACGGGTTTTTTTCTGTTGATATTCTTCCTATTTCTAATCTTCCGGCAGCATAATAAGACCCTAAACTTAAATCAATAGTTTCTTATCATAAAACTTGTTCTGTTGAAACCCATTTTAATAAACAACATTATTTGAGTATAACTACTTTTTTTTTTCCTTTTAGCCATAAAATGCAGATGAGGTATTCATCACACAGGCGGGCAGGCGACGTAGACGCCCAAGTTTGTAAACGCAATACGATGTCGGAGTAGGCGTTGATTGAATGATTTGGTCAAATTAATCTCTGTTTAGTAATAAAGACCAAGTGAAAAAGAATATGATCACTTTTATATATTTTTTTCTCTTATTAAGGAACATTGTACATGTATCACATTGTTATGTATTTAAACGGTTATAAGCTGTTACTCATTTCTGACACATTTTAAATCTTGGTACCTTTAAGAGTCAGCTTTTCAATAAATTATTAAGTTGACCTTGAGAATAATTTAATGATTTAATGTCTGACAAAGATGGATGTAGCCCAGATGTTGAATGATAGATTCATTTATTTGGTAACATGAGCCCATTAAATGATTATTGGGTTTTTCTCCTGAAGTCCAGATTCACTCTGTGCTCCTGTGTTCAGGCTTAGATCCGTTTGCATTTATCTATTTAGTTTATTCGGCTCTATTATATTTTTAATGTATTTATTTAAACGGGACAGTGCATCTTTATGTAAATATGTCAGAGTTAGCCAAACAGCAAGTCAAGCAAAAGCAATAGAAAAGACATTTAACACAACATCAGACAATGAACAAGAATCTTGCTCTAACAATATTAGAGGCTGTTCTTTTCTTTCTAAACATTCAGCAGGGGATCAAATAATTATTTCTCCCCTATAAAAAGAAAATCTCCCTTTCAGAATATAACAGAATAATAGTTACTCATTTTCCTAATCTATTGGTCCACACTAGTTTATCCCAGAGTAGACAAATATTTATATTTATCAGGTTTCCTGATAAGATGTGGCTCAGGATTAAAATCCCCAAATAAATATTTTTGAGTGCAACGGCAACTTTAAATCTGGTGTTTTGTGTGTTAGTTGGGGCATCTCGCAGCAAGAAATTGAGTGCCTTTAAACGGTTCATAATGCAAAAATCTCATCTCAACCCACAGTTTGCACTGGAGAGTTTGTGGTTTTGCAGGCTTTACAGCGCTATAACCTGGTAGTTAGGATTGTGCTAAGTCATGCAGAACTGCTCGTGCTGTTCATGAGAGCATATTGCTAAGCAGTTTTATTTTTCTCGTATTTTTATTTTTAGCTTTTTAGTTTCTGGAGTGGGAGTGGTTATTTAAGATTCTCACTTATTCATTCATTGCATAGTTATACATTTATTTTTGTTAAGCTACAGTGTAGCTTGCCATCACCAGTGTGTGAATGTGTGTGTGTGAATGACTGAATGTAGTGTAAAGCGCTTTGGGGTCCTTAGGGACTAAGTAAAGCGCTGTAAAAATACAGGCCATTTACCATTTTTACCATTTAATGTTACTGTCTTATTACAAATGTATGGGTATTTCTAGTATATATACATATATTTTTGTACCCCCAAAATATTTAGTTAGTTTTTATATTTTTCTAAAGTACATAGTAACTATTAAAATATTTTTGAAACTATAA
Organism: Astatotilapia calliptera; assembly: GCF_964374335.1. Lineage (NCBI taxonomy): Eukaryota > Metazoa > Chordata > Actinopteri > Cichliformes > Cichlidae > Astatotilapia > Astatotilapia calliptera. The sequence continues at coordinate 16,029,558 of NC_137440.1, read as the reverse complement.
CTAATGTGTGTATGTGTTAGTCCCCATAGGGAAATAGTTCCTCTGCATTTAACCCATTCACCCAGTGAAGCAGTGGGGAGCCACCAATGCAGCGCCTGGGGAGCAGTGTGTAGGGACGGTACCTTGCTCAGGGGTACCTCAGGGTAGCCGTTCAGCGGAGTTGAACCCCCGACCTTCCGATCATGGGGCCACCAAGCTACCTACTGAGCTATCCCTGCCCTAATAACGCGGAGCTAGGTAAAACACGTGAATTAAACACCTATAATTCAGAACTGAACATTGAAGTCATTTCTTCATATACAGATGGTGATACCGACCGCCTGTATTTTATTTATAAGTTGTTTTATTTTGAAAAGCTTATGTTTAAGTAGTTGAGTAATGAGAGAAAAAACACAGAGTAACTGCATTAAATGTGCACTCTGCTTTTTATTGACCAGGTTTTATCAGTTCTGAAAGTACACTGAGGACAGACTGAGCTGTGAGGCAAAGAATAACTTGGTGTCTTTACTTGGCCATGTCCTTTCTATGATAACATTGTTAACATTGTTAAGCAGATGTTCATGTCTTCTCTCAGATTAGGTATTTTTCTGCTGCCAGTACAGCTCTCCAAACTATTCATGTAGGTCCAGACACAAGAAAACATTATATTGAGGACTGAAGACAGTCTTTCTCTGACTTTGAGGACACTAGTAGAATGCATTCGGTTTGCAGGGACTTTTACTGTAGAAAAGCAAGACTGAAATGATTTAAAACATGTATATTTTTAATGCTTTACTTCCCTGTCAGTGTTTTATAAAAAACCTAAAATAAATTACTGCTTACGTGAAACCTAAGAGAAAAGAAGAACTTTAAACAGCCATGCTGATGATAGCCTCGCCTTACTTTCGTAGCTGTATAATTAAGTGTGCTCCGCCTCTTATGTAAAAGACAACACTTTACAGCTACAGGTCTTCTTGTCCGCTGCTTCTAGGAAGACAAAAGCTTTCTGACCATGGGACATGACACACATGGACTCAATCTGCAGAGGGAAGTGGGGCTCATAGGAGCAGTTTCCTTCATTGGTGGAACCATGATTGGATCTGGGATCTTCATTTCTCCCCAGTACGTCCTTTCCACTATTGGGAGCCCAGGGGCCAGCTTCATTATATGGTCCTGCTGTGGACTGATAGCCATGCTGGGGGGTCTGTGCTATGCTGAACTGGGCACTATCATACCAGAGTCTGGAGCTGAGTACATTTACATACTGCGGACTGCAGGGAAAGTGGTGGCCTTCATGTTCGTCTTCAGCTTCATCATGGTCATGAGGCCGGCTAGTGGCACAGGAGTCGCTCTCATCTTTGCTGAATATGCTGTGGCCCCCTTTTACAGTGGCTGCACTCCTCCACAGCTGGCTGTGAAGTTAATGGCTGCTGTATCAATCTTGGTGCTGGCTATAATCAACTGTCTGAGCGTCCGCTTGGCCACAGGCATCCAGGTGGTCACCATGGCAGTGAAGGTGGTGGCCCTGGTGGTGATCATCCTGGGAGGCATTGTGGTGCTTTTCCAGGGCCGCACTGAGAACTTTGAGGACTCATTTGAGGGAACCAATGCAGGGATCAGCTCCATTGGCATTGCTTTCTATCAGGGCTTGTGGTCGTATGATGGCTGGAACACTTTAAATTATTTAACTGAGGAGGTGAAACATCCAGAAGTAAGTCTGCGTGGGTTTGCAGTAATCTAAGTCATGGTAGTCTTAAGAGCTTCAAAAACTGGTACTTTTTTTTAACAATATGGTTCATGTGATGACACACATGATTAATAGTAGATCAACAACTGTGGTTTAAATACCTGGAACTCTTCACCTTTTGTTTTTAGAACGTTAGAAGCCTCAGGGATGACAGGTAAAATGTTCTTAAGACATCAAAAAAGTCAGAATTTGAACATTTACTGTTTGTGTTTAATATTATACAAAAAAAGGAGACAAATCGATCCAAGACTTTGGCTTTTTAGTCAGGATTGTATATAATTTATCTTGTTATGAGTGATGAGTGGACTGGACAAAGTAACAAGAAAACTGATATTACTTTTAGATATGATAACCCAAGCCTGTTGGCCCTTTGGTTCAGTGGTTAGCACTTTTGCTATAGAGCAAAAAAAAAAAAAGGTAGAGTTAATATTTAAATGAGGGTAACGACTAGGTTTTACAATCCCTTGATAACACTGAAAGTTTTTTCTACGCAGTTTGTAGCATCTGAATTCTTTGTGATCTTTCTCAGTCTGCTCTGTAGACGTGTCGTTTTGTGCTCCCTGCTCTCTCTCAACATGGTGGACAAAACCCCAAAAAACGAAGGCCTGCAACTGAAAAGAGAAATTGGATTGATTGGTGGAGTAGCAATAGTTTCTGGAACCATGATTGGATCCGGTATCTTCATGTCCCCACAGTATGTCCTGGCGTATGTGGGAAGTCCTGGGGCCAGCATGTTAATCTGGTTTTTTTCAGGTGTTGTAGCTTTGCTTGCAGCTCTCTCCTACACTGAGCTTGGGACCATTATTCCTGAATCCGGTGGGGAATTTACTTACATCCTGAGGATCTATGGTTCATTCCCAGCCTTCTTTGCAGCAATCACTTTCATCCTGCTTGTAAAACCTTTCGGCATTGCAGCAATGGCAATGGGCATTGCACAGTATGCCATGGCTCCCTTTTACCCAGGCTGCCCACCTCCTCAGCTGGCTGTGAAATGCTTTGCAGCTTTTAGTATTCTGGTAGTTGCCATTACCAACATCCTGAATGTCCGATTTGCTCTGAGAGTGCAGGTGATCTTCTTGGTGGCCAAAGTGTTTTCACTCACTTTCATTGTAATTGGAGGGCTAGTGAAAGTCATACAGAGCAGCACTGTGATCGAGGAAAATTTTAATGTTGAGAATGCTTTTCAAGGCACAGAGTATTCTGTGGGCACTCTGGGAATGGCTTTCTATCAAGGCCTCTGGTCTTACGCTGGCTGGTACAACTTAAACTATGTGACTGAGGAGCTGAACAAACCAGAGGTGAGGCTGAAAGGGTCAGAAATGACCTGAAATAGTAGCATTTATTCATGCTAATTTTTTTTTAAATACAGCTTAAAACCTGTCAAGAATGATTTGATGCATTAGTGCAAAAGATGCCTATATGCTGCTATATTTTCTTCCTTAACTCTGAATTTGTACCTCAGGTAATTTATTGACTTTGTCCTAACACAGGATGTATATAACACTCTGTAAATCAGTGATCAAAGTGTCTGAGGTGTTGTATGGCGATAATAAATGTACACGAGAGTAGAGTATGTTTGCTTTGCTATCATTTCAGTCCTAACTCCAATGAGGTGTGACTCCTAGATCTCAAAGACTGTATATAAAGATGTTTGGTGAATATAATATATGAGGATCAAGTATCAGAATATATTTTGACAACAAGAAGCATTTTGACCAACATTTTTCTGTATCTCCAGCTTTTCCAGAACATATACTTTGTTTTTAGTTGCAGCTCCTTACAGCATTTTATATAATAATATTACTGTTTAAATAGGAATTTAATATTTTTAAAGAATTTCTCAACTTATGACAAACTTAATTTATCCTTATCTTAAATGACTGAAACTTCAGTGTGATCGTCCCTTTTTGTTCACGCCGGTTCATAATAATTAACCCATTTCCACTGACTGCTTTTTGCAGCTTGGTGCTTGGTGTTCTTTTCTATTAAATCATACTGGAGTCCAATTTAATTAAAAGAAGAGTATGGGCAGAACTTTGTGCCATCAGAAACTGAACCTGAATTGTAACTTGAATAAATGCTTTTTAAAACTGAATTTGAATCAGTCTAATTTGAAATTCAATGTACAGTTTTGAAAATTATCGTCACTAAATTGAAATTGAATTTTATATTTTGAAAATGAATTCATTTACTTTGAAACTGTATTTTATCCTTTAAAAGTGTAGCTCTCGAATAATTTCAGTTTCACTTCCATCATTCAGATTCAGCTCCAAAATTCATTTTTTTGGGACTTACATCCATACAACTAAATGGTTTAGCAAAGTATTAAAGAAAGTAAATATTCAACTTAGTTTTATGTTATTCTGTTGGACTGCTTAAACTGGCACAAGGGAGAACCAGGTCAAGTCACGTCCTTCCTCTGATAACATTGTTATGCAGATACTCTGTTACTTTCTTCACTCAGATGAGGCCCTGTCTAATCTTTTACTGGAAGTTCAGTGTTTTTTTGTTTGTTTTTTATCTTCATGTAGGTCACGTAGATCCAGACACAAGTATACATAAAACGAACAAACACCAGAGAAAGAATTGAGGACACCAGAAGAATCAACTTGGCTTGCAGGGACATTTCCAGTAGACTGGAAATATTCAAAATAGTCTCTATTTTGAATTTTTCGTTTCTCCAACTGTGTTTTATAGAGCAGAACCTAAAATAAATCATTGTTAACGTGAAATCTAAGAAAAAACCAACTCTGGACAAGCAGACATTCTTAAAATCTGCTTAAAAGTAGCCTCATTTTAATTTCATAGCAGTTTAATTTTGTGCACTCCTCCTATTGGGCAACAGGCAGTGTTTTGTAACTGCACGTCTGTTCTTCGCTGCTGCTTCAGAGAAGACAAAAGCTTTCTGACCATGGGACATGACACACATGGACTCAATCTGCAGAGGGAAGTGGGGCTCATAGGAGCAGTTTCCTTCATTGGTGGAACCATGATTGGATCTGGGATCTTCATTTCTCCCCAGTACGTCCTTTCCACTATTGGGAGCCCAGGGGCCAGCTTCATTATATGGTCCTGCTGTGGACTGATAGCCATGCTGGGGGGTCTGTGCTATGCTGAACTGGGCACTATCATACCAGAGTCTGGAGCTGAGTACATTTACATACTGCGGACTGCAGGGAAAGTGGTGGCCTTCATGTTCGTCTTCAGCTTCATCATGGTCATGAGGCCGGCTAGTGGCACAGGAGTCGCTCTCATCTTTGCTGAATATGCTGTGGCCCCCTTTTACAGTGGCTGCACTCCTCCACAGCTGGCTGTGAAGTTAATGGCTGCTGTATCAATCTTGGTGCTGGCTATAATCAACTGTCTGAGCGTCCGCTTGGCCACAGGCATCCAGGTGGTCACCATGGCAGTGAAGGTGGTGGCCCTGGTGGTGATCATCCTGGGAGGCATTGTGATGCTTTTCCAGGGCCGCACTGAGAACTTTGAGGACTCATTTGAGGGAACCAATGCAGGGGTCAGCTCCATTGGCATTGCTTTCTATCAGGGCTTGTGGTCGTATGATGGCTGGAACACTTTAAATTATTTAACTGAGGAGGTGAAACATCCAGAAGTAAGAATTTCAATATTTACTATTAGTAGTTTATAGAAAGTCAAAATAAAGATGAAGCATGCCAACACTGTGCGTCTTCACTCATGATTGTGCTTTTTTTTTTATCTTCTTACAGATTTAGATGAGTAGGCCAGGACAAACTGTAGTAACCTGAGAACTGATATTGGTTTAGGATATAATAATCCAAACCAACTGGTGGCTCATTGGTGCAGTGGTTAGCACTTTTTCCACAGTTAGAAAGCTGAAGAGTTAATATTTAATTGAAGGCAATACAAGTACATTTTACACCACGTGATTTCTTTTGAAAGCTTTTTCTACGCAGTTTGTAGCATCTGAATTCTTTGTGATCTTTCTCAGTCTGCTCTGTAGACGTGTCGTTTTGTGCTCCCTGCTCTCTCTCACCATGGCGGACAAAACCCCAAAAAACGAAGGCCTGCAACTGAAGAGGCAGATTGGATTGATTGGTGGAGTAGCAATAGTTTCTGGAACCATGATTGGATCCGGTATCTTCATGTCCCCACAGTATATCCTGGCGTATGTGGGAAGTCCTGGGGCCAGCATGTTAATCTGGTTTTTTTCAGGTGTTGTGGCTTTGCTTGCAGCTCTCTCCTACACTGAGCTTGGGACCATTATTCCTGAATCTGGTGGGGAATTTACTTACATCCTGAGGATCTATGGTTCATTCCCAGCCTTCTTTGCAGCAATCACTTTCATCCTGCTTTTGAAACCTTCCAGCATTGCAGCAATGTCAATGACCATTGCACAGTATGTCATGGCTCCCTTTTACCCAGGCTGCCCACCTCCTCAGCTGGCTGTGAAATGCTTTGCAGCTTTTAGTATTCTGGTAGTTGCCATTACCAACATCCTGAATGTCCGATTTGCTCTGAGAGTGCAGGTGATCTTCTTGGTGGCCAAAGTGTTTTCACTCACTTTCATTGTAATTGGAGGGCTAGTGGAAGTGATACAGAGCAGCACTGTGATCGAGGAAAATTTTAACATTGAGAATGCTTTTCAAGGAACTCAGTTTTCTTTGAACACTCTGGGAAAGGCTTTACTTCAAGGCCTCTGGTCTTACGCTGGCTGGAGCAACTTGAATTATGTGACTGAGGAGCTGAACAAACCAGAGGTGAGGCTGAAAGGGTCTGAAGTGACCTGAAATAGTAGCATTTATTCATGCTAAATTTTTCAAATACAGCTTAAAACCTGTCCAGAATGATTTGATTCTTTACTGTAAAAGATGCCTATATGCTGCTATATTTTCTTCCTTAACTCTGAATTTGTATTTCAGGTAATTTATTGACTTTGTCCTAACACAGGATGTCTATAACACTCTGTAAATCAGTGCAGTTAGCTTGTTAATGTTTGACACCATGCAGCCCCACGCACACGGCGGTAACGGAGATTTGCCGCGTTAATGCAGTTATGGCATTAACGTCATTTTAACGAGATTAACGCTGACAGCACCAATAATAATATGACTGTTTAAATAGGAATTTAATATTTTTAAAGACTTGGTAAATTCTTTAAAAATACCTCAACTTATGTGTAGTGTTCTGTTGCAGAGTGTAGCAACTCTGATCAAACACCAAGCTAAACCTCTGTCAATGAATACACGAGTCCGAGTAGAGTTGACTTTTTACTCAGAATCTTCATTTGACAAGCGGTGAAAACTGTAGTTGAAAAGAAATACAGAATAGAAAAAATGATCGTTTACATAAATATTGCATCACGAAATAACTCAAAATGTGACCTTACACCTTCGTGTTAGCTTTAGCAACAGTAATGATCATCAAAACTGCCTTTTTTAACATGTACAAATTAACCTCCATGAATCACAAACAAAATATAATTTTTAACAAATACCGCTATTTATGCCTTTTTAACATCTTCATCATGAAATATATACACTTACGGCGTTGCCTGAACAATGTTCCCAAGTGGATGGCTGTGGATAAGCCTCAGAGCAAGACCGCATGTCCCTCTCCCTCTTAGAGCAACCAGGAAGAGGAATTAAACAGGAAATGAGGTTATTAGCAAGTTCACCTTCAAAATTAAACCTTCTTAACATTTTTAACTCTTTTTACTGTTCTTTTTAACTTAAATACATACAAAAGAATTATTTTAAAGCAAACATTAAAGATAAATAACATAAATGCCTTTGAGGCATCACACTCCCCGCCTGGCCTATGTGAGGCCACTATGAACTTGAATGAGTCCAAACAACAGTCCTTAAATCAGTCCTTAGGCAGAAGAAGAACTACTTCTGCAACTGGCCTAAGGAAGGTTCTTGTGTCACCTTGGTCGGTCGTTTTTACTTCAACCTTTCTCACATGTCCATCCTTCCCAGGAAAGGTTGCTGTGACTATGGCCATGGGCCAGTAGTTGCGGATGGTCTGCTTGTCCCTGAGGAGGACCAGATCCCCAACTTGAAGGTTTCTGCGTGTCACTGTCCATTTTTGTCTTTGTTGTAAGGTTGGTAAGTATTCTTTGCTCCAACGGGCCCAAAACTGGTTCGCGAGTGCTTGAACTTGCCTCCATTGTTTTGTGAAGAGGTCCTTCTCTGTGAAATCTCCTGGAGGAGGTGGAACTCCTGATTTCTGTGTGAGGAGCATGGCTGGTGAAAGAATGAAAGGTTGGTGTGGGTCTGTAGACACAGGTAGGAGTGGACGTGCATTGATGATGGCTGTAATTTCTGCCATTAGCGTTGACAGCACTTCATGGGTCAGGCGACTCTTTTGCTGCAAGAGCATTGAATCAAGGATTCTCCTGGCAACACCAATCATCCAAATTCAAATTCAAATTCAAATTTTATTTGTCACGTACACAGTCATACACAGTACGATATGTAGTGAAATGCTTGGACAACTGCTCGTGACCTAAAGAAAACAAAAAAGGAAAAGGCTATGAATAAGATAGGAAATAAATATGAAAAATTAAAAAGGGTAAATTTAACTAGGAAGGAATAAAATATAAATTAAGGTTAAAAATGAAATAACTGTATGACACAAATTAGAATGAAGGGTAAATTTAACTGGGAGAATAAGATAAAATATATAAATTAAAGTTGAAAATAAAATAACTGTACAACAAAATACACAATATAGAACTATCTTGGGAACTATCATCCGTTCCCATGAGCCTCCCATGTGGGAAGCATGTGGAGGTCTGAAGTTCCAGCTACATCCTTGCTTGCTGAGGTACCCCTGTACAGTATTATCCATCTCCAACTCCTTGCTAGCTCCAATGAAGTTGGTCCCACAATCAGACTGAAGTCCTTTTGCAGGGCCTCTGAGAGCGAAGAACCGCCTGAGAGCATTTATACAGCTAGATGTGTCCATAGACTCAATCAGCTCAATGTGGACGGCCCTTGAACTCAAACAACTAAACATCATGGCCCACCGTTTGCTCTCTGCCTGCCCTCCTCTGGTGCGTCTGGTTACAACAGACCAAGGTCCAAAGACGTCAAGCCCCACGTATGTGAAGGGAGGGCAAACCTTGAGACGTTCCGGCAGTAAGTCAGCCATACGTTGTTCTTCCGGTCTCCCACGCAGCTTCCGGCAGATTACGCATTTGTGTAGGACTGAATTGATTAGTCGCTTCCCACCCAAAATCCACAGTCCAGCTGCCCTTACTGCACCTTCTGTGAGATGTCGACCCTGATGTCTCACCTGCTCATGGTGATGTCGTACGAGCAGTAAGGAAACGTAGCTGTCCTTGGGTAGGATTACTGGGTTCTTTTCTTCACACGTTAGTTGAGAATGTTTCAGTCTGCCTCCAACGCAGATGAGACTACTCTCCAAAGTTGGACTGAGTTTATGCAACGGGCTGTTTGTGGGCACCACTTTGTTTGCTTGGAGGGCTGACAGTTCCTTGGCAAAGGCTGGCATTTGTGCTGCTTGCAGAATGACATGTTTTACTTGAGCTATTTCATCCACAGTACGAGGTAAGCGACATGTGTGCCATCCTGTACACCTGCTGTTTTGGTTTGAATGTTTGTGAGATCTTGCCACATGGATAAGGAAAGCCACTGCTCGCAGTAGAGAGGTAAAGGTGGAGAAACGGCGAAAGCGATCAGGGGTACAGGTACAGGTTCCTTCAGATGAGTAGTGTAGGTGCGTACCTGTGGTCGAATCTCTGAGTCATTTCCCGGGTCGATGAGCTCAAACGTCTCACTGGTTTGTGTTGTTTCTGCAGATAACTGATGCAGGAATGAAGGTCCGGTGAACCAAGAACTCTGTGTCAGATGGGATGCAGGCAAAGATCTGGATGCATGGTCCGCAGGGTTTGGTTCCGTGCACACATAATGCCATTGTTCTGGTCTGGTAGATCATCGGATACGTTGGACTCTGTTATGGACATATGTGTAGAAGCGTTTTGTCGTGTTACAAATGTACCCGAGTACCACCTTACTGTCCGTGTAGAACCTGACAGCATCCAATTTCAGATCCAGCTCCTCCCGGATGAGATCCGCCATTTCTACTGCAAGGACAGCAGCGCAGAGTTCGAGCCTCGGGATTGTTGGTTCAGACTGGGGTGCTAATTTGGCTTTGCCCATAATAAATCCTACTTCCACTTTTCCATCCTCCTGGATGGCTCTCAAGTAAGCGATAGCCCCAATGGCCATAGTTGAGGCATCTGAGAATACAAACAACTCTGTGCGCACAGCTTTGGTGAGCGAGGTTGATGTGTATGCACGTGGCACATGAAGCTCCTTTAGGACTCGAAGAGAATCTCTCCAGGTTTCCCATTTCTTCAGCTTGTCTTCTGGGAGAGGTGCATCCCAGTCAGTCAGTTCCGAACTAAGTTCCCTAAGAAGAGCTCGTCCCTGGATTGTGACGGGTGCCAGCATACCCATTGGATCAAAAACACTATTGACGGTAGAGAGGACTCCACGTCGGGTGAAAGGTTTGATAATAGTTGATGCAGAGAATGTGAATGTGTCTTTTCTGATCTCCCAAAGCAAACCCAGGCTGCGCTGCATGGATGCTGTCTCTCCGCTCAAATCCAGATCCTTGATGAGCGGGACACAATCTTCTGGCGGGAAAGCTCCAGTGACTGCTGGACTGTTCGACACAAACTTGTGCAAGCGGAGGTTTGATTCAGCAAGTGAAGCCTGAGTCCGTTGGAGAAGGTTGATTGCTTCTGCTTCAGATGGGAGAGACACCAAGCCATCATCCACGTAAAAGTGCCTTTCCACAAATTTCACTGTGTCGGCACCGTACTTCTGGGCACCTTCAGCAATGGCTCTTCGCAGACCATAGATGGCCACAGCCGGAGATGGTGAGTTGCCAAAGACATGAACCCTCATGCGATAGTCAATAACTGCCTTGGTGAGGTCGTTGTCCTCATACCACAAAAACCAGAGGAAGTTGCGGTGCCTTTCATGGACCAAAAAGCAGTGAAACATTTGTTGGATGTCGGCGAGGATAGCTACTCTCTCCCTTCAAAAGCGTAGAAGGACACCCAAGAGAGAATTGTTGAGGTCGGGACCAGTCAGAAGCACGTCATTGAGGGAGACCCCGCAGTACTGAGCGCTGGAATCAAAAACCACCCTGATTTGGTTGGGCTTTTGTAGGTGGTATACCCCAAATGATGGAAGAAACCAGCACTCTTCATCTTCCCTCAAGGGTGGTGCCACCTCTGCGCGACCGTTGGCAATGATCTTCTCCATGAATGCCACATATTGCTTCTGCATCTCGGGTTTCTTCCTGAATTGGCGTTGCAAGGATTCAAACCTCTTAACCGCATGCTCTTTATTATTTGGCAAACGTTGCCGTGGTTCTTTGAACGGCAATGGAGCAACCCAACTACCAGTGTCATCTCTGTAGACATTTGTATCCATGATCTCTAGGAAGAGGATGTCTTCTATTGATGGGGCAGGTTTGTTATCATGTTCAGATTGGTTAAACACTGTGTGTCCTAGCATCCTCTCTGGCATTTTGTTAGACTTGTTGAAGCTTGGCTGTGTTTCTTTGACCTGCATGAAACTTGCACAGGGCTGAAATATGGAATGGCGACCGCTGTCTAGCACATGGGTCTTGAATGTGTCAACTGTTGGCTTATGCACATTAACTAGGCACACCTCCCCTATCACCACCCAGCCTAGATCGAGACGTTGTGCAAAGGGAGCATTGTGTGGCCCGTTAATTTGCTGCCTGACCTTGTGTGCTCTAAGCACGTCTCTCCCGAGCAGCAGGAGTATCTCTGCTTCTGGGTCTAGATCAGGGATGTGTTTGGCTATATGGTGGAGATGAGGATGATGCAAAACTGCACCTGGTGTTGGGATTTCAGCTCGATTGTTAGGGATTTCAGGGCACTCAAGGAGTGGTGGAAGAGGTATGAGAACGTTGCCGTTCAACGACTCTATCTGGAATCCTTCTGCCTTCCTGCCATACGTTTCGATGACGCTGGAGCATGTTCTGAGATGGTATAAGAGTGGTTTGTTCTCCACACCAAACAGCTCAAAGAACTCTGGCCTGGCTAATGAGCGATTGCTCTGGTCGTCCAGAATTACATAAGCTTTAATGGCTTTGTGTTTTGAATGTTTGGGGTAGACCTTTGCAAGGCAGATCTTAGAGCAAGAACGACCCCACTGGCCGGGGCCACAAACCTCTGTGCAGCTGGTTCTAACATCAGTTACATTTGAGTCATCTTCTCCCTCCCCGCCGTTCTCTTGTGGTGGTGGAGGAGCCTTGGTGAGTTGAGGTTGTGGGCCAGGGTACATAGCTGCATCATGATAGATGCTTTCACACTCTAAGCATTTCACGGAAGATTTGCAGTCTTTGGCAACATGTGAAGTTGAAGAACAACACTTGAAGCATATTCCTTTCTGTTTTAGAAAGGCCTTCCTGTCATCGATGGACTTGTTTCTGAATGTCCTGCATTTTTTAAGTGGGTGAGGTTTATTGTGCAATGGGCAGTTCTTGTTAGGGTCGTTGTTGATTGTAGAGACATCTGTTTTGTGAACTGCGATAGATTTGTTGGTGTTAAAGCTCTTCATAGGTAATCTTTCTGATTTTGTGGGGTTTGCGCCGTTGCTTTGACGAATAAAGCTGGGGTCATTTCGCTTCTTTGCCTCATGACAGACAAAGTTACAAAAGTAACTAAAGGGAGGGAAGCAGCCGTTATTCTCTTCTTTGTACCACGACCCAGATGACACCCACTTCTCCTGGAGCCCATATGGGAGCTTGTCTACTATGGGTCCAATACCTCTGGAGGTGTCTAGATATGACAGCCCAGTGAGGTATCCATCCTCCTTGGCGCCTTGTATCTCCATAAGCAAATCCCCAAGTTCACGTAATCTGATGTGATCTTTGGCTGCAATTTTTGGAAAACTGTCAAGTCTCTGAAACAGTGACTGCTCGATCATCTCAGGAGCACCATAGCAGTCATTCAGCCTCTCCCATGTCTTGCGCAGAGCCAAACCAGCATTATTCACATGCACTGAGTGTATGCATCTTATTTGCTGTCCAGACTCTTTTCCTAACCATTTGGTCATGAGGTCTAATTCTTGTGTTTCTGTAAGTTGAACCTCAGCCACAGCATTAGTGAATGAGGACCGCCATGCACGGAAATTCTCTGGCTTATCATCAAATTGGTACAGTCCTGACGTAACGAGATCACGTCGCGCCAAATATTGTGCCAGAGGGTCAGGTGGTTGTGACACGCTCACTGGACGCATATGCCGGGGTGTTTGTGATTGAGCACCTATATACGTGCGAGGGTTTGTTCTTTCGACGTCGGTCTTCAATTCAGCTCTGGTCAGTTTAGACAGGTTTGTTGTGGGTGGATACGTCCCATTATCCACTTCAGGCTTGGGCTTGCTATTGCTATGTTGGAATTCCGCTAAGCTTACAGGTGGATGCCATGTTCTGAAACTGTCTTGTGATTCTGCACGGTCTACAGATTTAACAGGTGGGACAGATACTGGTGCGAAGGTAGACTGATTCTGATCATTTTGAGAGCAAACATATTCACTAGTACGGTGCAATCTAAGCCTGTCTTCTGACTCAGATTTCACATTTTCTACATTTCCATGCATTTCTGCTACATCTTCTAACACCTGTGCTTCAGCGATGGCTGCGTCTGCTTCACGATTTAATGTTAGCACTTCCAGCTCTGTATCAATTCTAGCGGCTTCCAACTGATTTTGAGCTTCTCTAGTTTTCCTTTCTGCTTCTCTAGCAGCCTTTTCCAATTTTAATTTAGCCTCCTGGCTAGCATATGATGCTCGTACCTTAGCAGCTTCTGCTTTAGCTCTGGCGCGAGCCGCACTTGCAGATGATGCTGATGTCACGTTGCTCCTGGTATTTGATACCGATGACTTGTTGCTTGCTGCCATCACGAACACGTAGGACCATCGAGTGCCGCCTTTTCACTGTAGTGTTCTGTTGCAGAGTGTAGCAACTCTGATCAAACACCAAGCTAAACCTCTGTCAATGAATACACGAGTCCGAGTAGAGTTGACTTTTTACTCAGAATCTTCATTTGACAAGCGGTGAAAACTGTAGTTGAAAAGAAATACAGAATAGAAAAAATGATCGTTTACATAAATATTGCATCACGAAATAACTCAAAATGTGACCTTACACCTTCGTGTTAGCTTTAGCAACAGTAATGATCATCAAAACTGCCTTTCTTAACATGTACAAATCAACCTCCATGAATCACAAACAAAATATAATTTTTAACAAATACCGCTATTTATGCCTTTTTAACACCTTCATCATGAAATATATACACTTACAGCGTTGCCTGAACAATGTTCCCAAGTGGATGGCTGTGGATAAGCCTCAGAGCAAGACCGCATGTCCCTCTCCCTCTTAGAGCAACCAGGAAGAGGAATTAAACAGGAAATGAAGCAATACAGGTAAACCACCAGGAAGTGAGGTTATTAGCAAGTTCACCTTCAAAATTAAAGCTTCTTAACATTTTTAACTCTTTTTACTGTTCTTTTTAACTTAAATACATACAAAAGAATTATTTTAAAGCAAACATTAAAGATAAATAACATAAATGCCTTTGAGGCATCACATTATGACAAACTTAATTTATCCTTATCTTAAATGGTTAAAACTTCAGTGTGATTGTTCTTATTGTTCATGCCAGTTCATAATAATTAACCCATTTCCACTGACTGCATTTTGCAACTTGGTGCTTGGTGTTCTTTTCTATTATTTTAGATTCGAGTCCTATTTAATTAAAAGTAGAGTTAAACTTTGGAGAGCATTTTTAACTAAATGGTTTAGCAAAGCATTAAAGAAAGTAAATATTCAACTTAGTTTTATGTTATTCTGTTGGACTGCTTAAACTGGCACAAGGGAGAACCAGGTCAAGTCATGGCTTTCCTCTGATAACATTGTTATGCAGATACTCTGTCCATTTCTTCACTCAGATCCAGACACAAGTATACATAATATGAACAAACACCAGAGAAAGAATTGAGGACACCAGAAGAATCAACTTGGCTTGCGGGGACATTTCCAGTAGACTAGAAATATTCAAAACAGTCTCTATTTTGAATTTTTCGTTTCTCCAACTGTGTTTTATAGAGCAGAACCTAAAATAAATCATTGTTAACGTGAAACCTAAGAAAAAACCAACTCTGGACAAGCAGACATTCTTAAAATCTGCTTAAAAGTAGCCTCATTTCGTAGCTGTATAATTAAGTGTGCTCCGCCTCTTATGTAACAAACAACGCTTCAGGTGTTCTTGTCCGCTGCTTCTAAGAAGACAAAAACTTTCTGAACATGGGAGATGATACACATGGACTCAATCTGCAGAGGGAAGTGGGGATCATAGTAGCAGTTTCCTTCATTGGTGGAACCATGATTGGATCTGGGATCTTCATTTCTCCCCAGTACGTCCTTTCCACTATTGGGAGCTGTTGCGAAATCAGTTTGACCCCGGTTCTTTTATTCGTCGAGGCATCCAGAGACGGCACCGGAACTCAGTAGTTATTTCACAAAATCTTTATTCATCTTTATTCATCTTCATTTAAGCATGCACTTCTAGAAGGGATGACGAGGCCGGTGTGTCCCTCTGCAAAATCTTCACCCCTTTGTTAGTTACAGCCCCCCCCCAGCTTCATTATATGGTCCTGCTGTGGACTGATAGCCATGCTGGGGGGTCTGTGCTATGCTGAGCTGGGCACTATCATACCAGAGTCTGGAGCTGAGTACATTTACATACTGCGGACTGCAGGGAAAGTGGTGGCCTTCATGTTCGTCTTCAGCTTCATCATGGTCATGAGGCCGGCTAGTGGCACAGGAGTCGCTCTCATCTTTGCTGAATATGCTGTGGCCCCCTTTTACAGCGGCTGCACTCCTCCACAGATGGCAGTGAAGTTCGTGGCTGCTGTATCAATCTTGGTGCTGGCTATAATCAAATGTCTGAGCGTCCGCTTGGCCACAGGCATCCAGGTGGTCACCATGGCAGTGAAGGTGGTGGCCCTGGTGGTGATCATCCTGGGAGGCATTGTGGTGCTTTTCCAGGGCCGCACTGAGAACTTTGAGGACTCATTTGAGGGAACCAATGCAGGGATCAGCTCCATTGGCATTGCTTTCTATCAGGGCTTGTGGTCGTATGATGGCTGGAACACTTTAAATTATTTAACTGAGGAGGTGAAACATCCAGAAGTGAGATTTTCAATATTTACTATTAGTAGTTTATAGAAAGTCAAAATAAAGATGAAGCATGCCAACACTGTGCGTCTCCACTCATGATTGTGCATTTTTTTTAATCTTCTTACAGATTTAGATGAGTAGGCCAGGACAAACTGTAGTAACCTGAGAACTGATATTGGTTTAGGATATAATAATCCAAACCAACTGGTGGCTCATTGGTGCAGTGGTTAGCACTTTTTCCACAGTTAGAAAGCTGACGAGTTAATATTTAATTGAAGGCAAAACAAGTACATTTTACACCACGTGATTTCTTTTGAAAGCTTTTTCTACGCAGTTTGTAGCATCTGAATTCTTTGTGATCTTTCTCAGTCTGCTCTGTAGACGTGTCGTTTTGTGCTCCCTGCGCTCTCTCACCATGGCGGACAAAACCCCAAAAAACGAAGGCCTGCAACTGAAGAGGCAGATTGGATTGATTGGTGGTGTCGCAATAGTTTCTGGAACCATGATTGGATCCGGTATCTTCATGTCCCCACAGTATGTCCTGGCGTATGTGGGAAGTCCTGGGGCCAGCATGTTAATCTGGTTTTTTTCAGGTGTTGTGGCTTTGCTTGCAGCTCTCTCCTACACTGAGCTTGGGACCATTATTCCTGAATCTGGTGGGGAATTTACTTACATCCTGAGGATCTATGGTTCATTCCCAGCCTTCTTTGCGGCAATCACTTTCATCCTGCTTTTGAAACCTTCCAGCATTGCAGCAAAATCAATGACCATTGCACAGTATGTCATGGCTCCCTTTTACCCAGGCTGCCCACCTCCTCAGCTGGCTGTGAAATGCTTTGCAGCTTTTAGTATTCTGGTAGTTGCCATTACCAACATCCTGAATGTCCGATTTGCTCTGAGAGTGCAGGTGATCTTCTTGGTGGCCAAAGTGTTTTCACTCACTTTCATTGTAATTGGAGGGCTAGTGGAAGTGATACAGAGCAGCACTGTGATCGAGGAAAATTTTAACATTGAGAATGCTTTTCAAGGAACTCAGTTTTCTTTGAACACTCTGGGAAAGGCTTTACTTCAAGGCCTCTGGTCTTACGGTGGCTGGAGCAACTTGAATTATGTGACTGAGGAGCTGAACAAACCAGAGGTGAGGCTGAAAGGGTCTGAAGTGACCTGAAATAGTAGCATTTATTCATGCTAAATTTTTCAAATACAGCTTAAAACTTGTCCAGAATGATTTGATTCTTTACTGTAAAAGATGCCTATATGCTGCTATATTTTCTTCCTTAACTCTGAATTTGTACCTCAGGTAATTTATTGACTTTGTCCTAACACAGGATGTCTATAACACTCTGTAAATCAGTGCAGTTAGCTTGTTAATGTTTGACACCATGCAGCCCCACGCACACGGCGGTAATGGAGATTTGCCGCGTTAATGCAGTTATGGCATTAACGTCATTTTAACGAGATTAACGCTGACAGCACCAATAATAATATGACTGTTTAAATAGGAATTTAATATTTTTAAAGACTTGGTGAATTCTTTAAAAATACCTCAACTTATGACAAACTTAATTTATCCTTATCTTAAATGGTTAAAACTTCAGTGTGATTGTCCTTATTGTTCATGCCAGTTCATAATAATTAACCCATTTCCACTGACTGCATTTTGCAACTTGGTGCTTGGTGTTTTTTTCTATTATTTTAGACTCGAGTCCTATTTAATTAAAAGTAGAGTTCAACTTTGGAGAACTAAATGGTTTAGCAAAGCATTAAAGAAAGTAAATATCCAACTTAGTTTTATGTTATTCTGTTGGACTGCTTAAACTGGCACAAGGGAGAACCAGGTCAAGTCATGTCTTTCCTCTGATAACATTGTTATGCAGATACTCTGTCCATTTCTTCTTTCTGTGATACTTTCTTCACTCAGATGAGGCCCTGTCTAATCTTTTACTGAAAGTACAGGGGTTTTTTTTTAATCTTCATGTAGGTCACGTAGATCCAGACACAAGTATACATAATATGAACAAACACCAGAGAAAGAATTGAGGACACCAGAAGAATCAACTTGGCTTGCAGGGACATTTCCAGGAGACTGGAAATATTCAAAATAGTCTCTATTTTGAATTTTTCATTTCCATTTTTAATTTTTCGTTTCTCCAACTGTGTTTTATAGAGCAAAACCTAAAATAACTCATTGTTAATGTGAAACCTAAGAAAAAACCAACTCTGGACAAGCAGACTAAATTCTAAATTTTTTAAAATACAGCTTATAATCTTTGATAAAGATTCTGCTGGGAAATATGATTGTTTTCTTGCTGCTATCCTGAGAAAAATGACCACTTACCTTTTTCCCCCCTAAACTCTGAATTTGTGTTTCAGGTAATTCATTGACTTTGTACCAACATATACCCCTACAATGCTTAAATCAGTGTTTAAAGTGTCTGAGGTGACTAAAGAGGTACACGAGTTGGCATTGTTAGGATTGTTGTAATTGCAGTTCCAGCTTGTCCTGACTGCATGAAACTTGGTGCTTGGTGTTGCTTGGGGAGCATTTCCCCCCACGGTTTGGCAAAGTATTAAAAAAGTAAATATTCAATGAGGCTTTGTTTTGTCATGAGAGACTGCTTTGTTAATATGTGTAATCAAGGTTTAGCCAAACTTTACAACCATGTCATATCTTTTTTTTGTACAGGTGAATCTTCCTCGGGCAGTGCTGATAGCCATTTCTCTTGTGACTACTTTGTACCTGCTGGTGAATGTGAGCTATCTGGCAGTAATGACGCCTAAAGAGCTCGTGTCCTCAAGCGCGGTAGCAGTTACCTGGGGGTAAGACAACACCTGTTCTCAACCTGATAAGATCTTTTTTTTTTTTTTTTTTTATTACTTCTCCCATAGAACAGGAAGCAAACCTGAAGAAATCCTCTTCTCTGTACAATCATTTGATATGTGCATTAAAATTACTGATGGTCAAACAAATGGGGCTTTTGTAAGTTGAAAATACAGACTGTATTTAAAGATGGATGTTGCAATCCTGTCTCCATTTTGAATCCTCTGTATTAGCATTTTAGCTCCCTGCCATGTTGATACCAGAGATTAAATCATCCAGTGGGATTAATAGGTGATTAATAGGCAATTTAAATCTGCCCACTGTGCAAGTAATTATGAAACTTATCTTACACAGTTGATGTGATTTCTCGCAAGACTCATCAATCCACTGTAAGGAAAATTACTTAAGAGTCGCCTCCAAACACTTCAAACATAGAAGGAATGGCAGCAAAGAGCATCACTACAGTTAGGTGCTCACTTCTGGTGTCACACAAATACCAAGAGATATTGGACCCCTTCTCTTCACCGTCTCTATGTTCCTCCTTGGTCAGATCATCCACCGCCATGGTCTCTGCTTCCATTCCTATGCTGATGATACACAACTTTATCTCTGTACTAAACCCTCTACCCTGCTCCCCCACGATCACTTCTCAACCGTCTGCATGAAATAGAAATATGGATGTCAATTAACCTACTCAAGCTCAACAGTAATAACGCAGAGGTCTTGGTTGAGGCCCCTAAAGCCCTACTCCAGAAGACTGGCCATCTACTTATTGATATAGACCAGGGGTAGGCAACTGCAGGCCTCGCGTGCCAGTTTCCTGCAGGTTTTAAATTTGTCCTTGACCCAGCACAACTGATTTAAATGGCTACATTACCTCCTAAACATGTCTTGAAGTTCTCCAGAGGCCTGGTAATCAACTAATCATTTGATTCAGGTGTGCTGACCCAGGGTGAGATCTAAAACCTGCAGGACACAGGCACGCGAGGCCTGGAGTTGCCTACCCCTGATATAGATGGTTTCCTCATCTGGCCTTCCTTCAACGTTTGCAATCTGGGTGTCATTTTGGAACTCTCTCCCATATGAACTTCTCAACAACCCGTCACTGGAGTCCTTCAAGAAACTTCTCAAAATTCACCTCTTCAATAAAACCTTCGATCTCTAAGCCTTTTTTATTTATTCTGTTTTGTAAAGCGTCCTTGGGTTTCTTGAAAGGCGCTTTACAAGTCTAATGTATTATCATCATTATTATTATTATTATTGTTATATAGGCAGAAGGGGCCTCAGAACAGATGTTTGTAGTGTTAAACCTGGTCACACCAGCAAAGGCCCCATTCAACACCTTTCAAGACAAATATTACATTGAGGTGACATCACATCCTGTCCAAAAGGTTTATTCCTAAATATGTCCACAGAAGATGTTTTTGATTTAATTTGTTAAATTACTGAAATGTATATAGAAAAGGGTTGATTGATATGCACTACAAGATTTTTTATAATACAAACGGTTTTCATGCAGGAATAAGGTGCTGGGCAGCTGGGGCTGGGTCATGTCTGTGGCCGCAGCCTTGTCAGCTTTCGGTTCTCTAAACGGGACGTTCTTCAGCGGCGGCCGTGTGTGCTTTGTTGCTGCCCGGGAAGGACACATGGTAACAGTCTCTCTGTCTTATAAGAACACACACACCTGTTTAAAATAAAGCTACGTACAGATTTTTACACAGACCAGTGCTGGTTTTGCAGCCAGATATTCTGTCCATGGCCCACGTCCACAGACTGACTCCATCTCCGGCGCTGATCTTCACCACAATAATCTCTCTGGTGGTGCTGATTCCTGGAGACTTTCAGAGTATCGTCAACTACTTCAGGTGAAGGCTGACTCTGTTTCTGCTCCATTTCTACTTTGTTTGGGTTTTGTTTTTTTTTAGCACACATTGCTTTTTTTGTTTGCCTTTAATTTCTCTTCCTCTGCCGTTTTCAGTTTTAGTGCCTGGTTTTTCTATGCCATTGTCCTGTCTGGGCTCATCTATCTCAAAATCAAGAAGAAGGACCTCCCAAGGTCGTACAAGGTTAGTGTCATCATTGTTTTCACATTACATGACAATAACATCTTGTCCTCACGCCTGGTTATTCCTCTCCCCACAGGTTCCCATTGTAATTCCTATACTGGTCCTCATTGCAGCGATATTCCTCGTGCTGGCACCCATCATAGACAATCCTCAGATTGAGTACCTCTACGTGGCTTTATTTATCTCAAGTGGCATTGTAGTCTACATACCCTTCATCCATTACAAGCTCTGCCCAAGAGTGCTGGACAAGTTAACAGTGTTCTTGCAGCTCTTCTTAGAGGTCGCCCCTGCAGACAAAAACCTGTAATTTCTACTGAACACACATGGATAACATGCAGATAACTGAAAGCTACCAATAAAATAAGCCTTTTTCCATGAATTATCCTTGCATGTTAAATTACATCTGATAATGCAGTGTTGCTGTTTTATTTAAAGGTGCATTTAAAGTGTTTTACTTGCATTTTTAAATTGATGTTATTGTAACTTCACAACTTTCATTTAAGCTCATTGTAAAAGATCGTTTGCAAGATGTTTAAGTTCAAAATTCATTAAGATTTACAGGGGGACACAAATCCATATTTGTCATTGAAAAACATTGATTATCTTTTTTTAATACAATAAACACTAAAACACGCTATAATTCAGCATTGCAGGGGACCTTACAGCTCTGCCATTTACTGCATGTCAGTCATACCTTGCTGTCACTTTATAATCAACAAAAAAATAAAGTATTTCAAACATATCAGCGAACTTAGTGCTCCTGACATTTCCTGATTTCTTGCAATATTCAGATTCTGTTTGTATTCGTCTGTACTCGCTACAAGTTTGCGTGAATAAGCATCACAAAAGCATCTGAATGGAGCAGATCTTCATGAAGTAGATGTGCTTTTTGGGTCTGAGAACACTCGTACAGATGTGTGAATTAAAAAGAAAATAAAAAGTTTATTAAATATTTTTCACCAAATTGCTAAAACAAGACATTGTCAATTTATAGTGCAACTTTCACGAGACAGGACATAAATCAGGGGAAAGCAAGGAAAAGAGAGCGTGTATGAATATGCTGTTTATTCATATTTAGACCACTTTTGGATTGGCGTTCAGAGAAGTTTGGCAGTTTGTGTAAAAGCCACATTCTCAAAATTAAGACTGGAAATTTTCTTCAGCTCTAATTTTCAGATACTTAATAAATTTCATGTTGACAGTTTGGAAAAATCACTTTCTTCCTCAAAGCTTAAATTATTTAATACCATTAAGATCCAAAAAAAAAAAAAGCTTTTCCAAACAAAACAAAATTTAAAGTCTTTTTTACGCGTTCTTTATGTGTGTGAAAGTCTTTTAATGACAATCTGACTGATCCATCACTCTACTCCAGTTTTCTTCTCTGTGCCATTAGCAGCAGTTGACCTGTTTTCGCCACTCTGCTCGCCTGTCTCGCCTTTGCCCCCCAGTGGTGACTGGTGGTACAGCTTGTAAAGCCTCTCTGCATACTGGTCTGCATCCTCCACCCCCTCACAGCACCTTATCCAGGACTGAGGGACGGTCTCGATGCCGTAGTGGGCCCCCGCGATGGCCCCAGCCATGCAGGCTATGGTATCAGTGTCCCCTCCCAGCGCCAGGCTGTACGCTATCGTCCTCTCCACGCCGCCGTAGCTCTCTGGGAGACATTCCCGGGGTTGCAGGCAGTGGAGCACACAGAAAATTGCAGTGGGGACGGAGTGAAGAGCTGCAATGCCATTACCTGGTAAAAGTCACAAAGAGAGGGGCGTGTTTTTGTGGTGGCAGTCAAGAGAAACAGGAAATGTCATGTAAAAAAGGAAGTGGATCGGGGCCTTATTGCACATGTGGCTTGCTCCCTAACCCCCATTAATACTTCCTCATATACTAAAAGATAAATAAGATGGGGAAATTTACTTAGAATAAATCAGGAGAAATATATCTAAAATTTTAAAAATATATAGTAATGGTGGGGTTTTTTTTTTATCATGTTCTTTGTCTTTACAGTGTTTATTTGATGATGGCTTATTCAACCAAGTTGGTAATAACCCCTCTGTATTAAATTTTGCTCCCCCTCTGATATTCAGCTCCCAACGCAGTCTCACTGTGGGCGTGGCAGATGGCAGTAATAGTCAGAGTGGTGGTTTTGAATGACTGATTCTGTAACAGGGGCACGGTGGTATGAACAAAACTGGGCAGGCTTCATGAATCTAAATGTAATTTTGCATGTACACTTCCTAAAAAAACCCAGATCCAGATTCAGATTGACTCTTAAAGTCACCTCTAATTTTAGATCAAACCCAAAATCTGTCAATAAACCTTTCTTATGGAATTCTTTAAATAAACATTTCCGTAATCCTGAAAACAAACAAACTCGATCACATACCCCTCCTCATCAGCGATAAATAATCATACTGACCCAGTTCAGAGATGACTTCCTCTATGCTAACTTTGCTCCTGTCCATCAGGTCTCTGATTCGGTGGAGACGTTCACAGAATGGCTTCTCTGCTTCTTTTAAACTGCAAAAGCATACATTAAAAATATATACATCTCACACAGCATGAGAAGGGATGTTTCAACCTTTAAAAACACATTTTGAAAGACATAAATCCCTCCTACGGTTGTTTTTTCTGACTCAGAATTAGCCTTTTGATGTGAAAGTTTAATTTAAAAAGTAATTGAGTCTGAGTTACCTTGTATGACAAAGACTTGTAAGATAAATGTCTATTATGCTTCAGGGAATAAAACCTCAAATAAAAAACACAAGTTACAGAAAAACTACAATGTTTTCCTTTGGAGGAAAAACCCTGTTCGCTTTCGCTGCCTCTGACCAGTCTACTCACATTCTTGCATCATTGCGTGCAGTCTCATCACCTTCCACTTCCTCCATCTCTTTAATTAGCCTGCTGATGAACTGGTGAGGCAAGTCCAGTGCCCCCTGCAGAGACAGGTGCACAGCTAACGCTTGCAGCACCGCCCCATTATAACCCAGAGAGCAGGAGTGCGTCAGCATGGCGCCCAGATGGGCAAACTGCAGAGAAAAAGAGCAAATTTAAAGATGTTGTTTCTATCCGATCCATTGGAGAGAGAAAACTCAACATTCAAAAGACCCCTGCTCACCCTTTTAACATCAGACAAGTCCGGAAAGGCCAGGGCAAAGGGAGCTGCTCTCATGGCCCCTCCATTTCCAAAGGAGCCCCGACCGTTAAACTGGTCCCTCGCTGGCTGATACACGTCATTTAACTGGGGGGATGAGAGCTTCTTCAACACCTGGATCACTCCAGCACCATAACCACGATGTGGGGATGCACTGTACTCCTTTGCAAACCTAAAAATGGTGAGTCACCGAGGTAGGAACCATCATCAGCTTACCCAAAGAGCCTTTGGATCCATATTTAACTCCTTAAATCCTTTTCCTTATTTTCTATCATATATACACACTGCTCCAAATGTGGAGCCTCACATTAAACATGTGCAAAGTTTCCAAAAATTAATTTGTTGCAATACAAATAACGCCTGTGAGACTATTTTTCTACTCTTGGCTGTGTACACAGAAGACCCACCCTTCTGCTGTTTAAACCTTTTGTTTACAACAGGGGTAGGGAACTCCAGGCCTCGAGAGCCGGTGTCCTACAGGTTTTAGATGCATCCTTGATCCAACACAGCTGATTTAAATAGCTAAATTACCTCCTCAACATTTCTCAAAGTTCTCCAGAGGCCTGGTAATCAACTAATCATTGGATTCAGGTGTGTTGACCCAGGGTGAGATCTAAAACCTGCAGGATACCAGGTGTCGAGGCCTGGCGTTGCCTACCCCTGGTTTACAAGGAACAACCAATCAGAGGAAAGTTGGCTTAATGCAGGAGAAGGAAGGAAGGAAGAAGATGATGGTGAAGTGATTTTAGGCTTATTTTAGATAAAGATGATGATGATTCCTCTACCTGCGAGCCATGTCGTGCTCATCAAAGCCAGTCCTGGTGAGTAGAGACTGAGCCACACAGCGTGCCATGGCTGTGTCATCACTGTATTCAAGGATACCTAAAACACAAAAACATAAATACACACATTTTAACAAATAATAACAGTAATTCCGCACTGGAAATAAATAGCTAACACCAATTTAATCATCCTGAAATTGTAATCACTTTATCGCCTAATCTAGTGGACTGGCTGGAATCCTTAGCCAACAAAGACACCAATATAATTTGCGGATAATAAAATGAACATATCTACAGATGGTGATTGTTTACACAGGAAAAATTAATAGTTTAATTTACTCATTTACCCTGTTACTCATATAAGATTTAAATGAACTATAACCAAGCATATTTATAGAAATACAGTGTGGATGTATTTTTGCTACTTTCTCAAAGAATCCTGACTACAACAAAAAAACTGAGGAGAATACCTTAATGCAAAACATGGTCTCATCTCACTTCCTTCCCTAAAGAGACAATCAACAGCCTAAACAGGAATCACAAGGCCCAATCAGTGGGGCTTTACACAGCATTTGTTCTGAGATCTGATGAGATGAGCAGAGACGTCGATGGACTCAGCACTCTTCGCTGAGCCCGTTAATCAAGTAGTAAAGATTTTTGTGCCTGTAAACAGATGATGAGAAAAAGTAATAGCCCCAGTTTCTGCAGGATAAATAATCCAGTGGACATCATGATCCTGATTATCTAATATTACTGGATCATAATTATAGATTCATTAATGTGTATATCACTTGTTGCTGGAAATATAGATTATTTAATTACTTAAAGTCATGTCTGCCAACATTAAGGCCTTTTTCTGAAGGGAGCTGGGGTATTTAAAGCGTTCTTTTCCAATCTAACCGCAGCATATTCATCTGAATGTTACACGGTATAACATTGAAGTTTTTTTTTTAAGTAACTATTTAGCCGCCGAGCCGCTACCCCCATGGCCTACTCTGGTTGACCCGCCCCATCGAAATGCACCAAAGAGACATGGATGAAACAAATCCAGGATGATTTGAAGGCCCTTCGACTTGACCTCGAGCAGGCAAGAACCATCGCCTTAGATCGAAAAGCGTGGAAGATAATCGTTGGTCAAGCAAGAGAACCTGCGGCACCTACATACAGCAGCATTCTGGTTGCGCGGCAGACCACCGCCACTGGTCGCCCGCTAAGGACAAGAAGATTTAGCCGGCACAATTTACACCCTGTAATTTTTTTTTATTATTATTATTGTAGTTTGTTTGTTCCCAGCTCATCCCAGCCAGTCCAGATCTGATTTTTGTGAAAATTGTTATAATTAAGCTATGCATTATTGGTTTCAGAAGCTTGAGGAATATCTCAAAGTCTCATTCTTCACCTTATCTTCACAGTAATGACAGATGAAATGGTGAAGCAGCAGATAGGATAGCAAGCTAATTCAATTGACAGTTAACCACCTATCTGTCTGCACAAAGATTAGGTTCCATGTCTAAAAAGAGACACCTTAACCCATTCTTAACCCTGCACTCTATTTAACAGCCACCAGGGGCAATACCTGGAGTTTCCAAAAGACTTCTTATTCTATAGAAGGTTGCGGGAAATGGCTCTTGCTTCTGGTGGTACCTTATGCATATTTTACGGTATTGGGTATGCGAGTTTCCATACAGATTTCTACATGGACAGCTTCCCCAAACATGCCCTCATGCAGTCCTCCAAAATTCCAACTGCACATTGGTAGACACAGATGACCTATTTATCAGTTGAATGCTGATTGGTTGACAAGTTAGCCAGAATAGGTTGGATTTATTTTATGAACCATAATCATACAGGAAACATGGTAAAACAATGTAAGAGCAAATGTGTCTTATAGAGCAACTTTCATTTCGGGGGGCTAGTGCCTCCCCATCCCCCCCTTGGAGAGACCCCTGCCGGTTTCAGACGTGATCTTTTTTTCCCTTTCTTTCTTTCTTTAGTAGTTTCAAACCATTTTGATCCCTTTAAGCTACTCTGCATGCCAGCTTTGCTTCACGGTGCAGTGGGCTTGTTATGAAACCACCTCCTCCTCTCACTGACTTGTTCCTTTAGTTTCGTCGTCCAGGCTGCTGAGGTGCTGCAGCACACTCTCCATGGGAACCTCCTCCGCCCCTTCAAACTCTCCTCCGATACAGTCTCCTAGCACACCCGCGACCAGCGCTCCCCTGAAGCGGGACAAAGACGCGGGACCTCCCGCGGCTGCCGCCGCTCTCACCGCCGTGACTGCCATTCATCCGACGGGGAAAATGACTTCAGCCTGCTCGTTTCTCCGCTGACCCTACTCCCAGACAGCTGGCGAGCGGATCCAAAGCAATCCACAACAACAACAAACGTCGACCTGAAGCTCTCTCTGCACGGCTTCCGGAAAACGTTCAGATCACCATTTGACCCCCGGTGAAAGTTCGCACATAGAAGTGCAGCCAAGCAGAGAAGACCTCCATTAAACGACAGCATTGAGCCTGATCTAGTTCACATATTTCTATGCAATGTATACCGAAACTGCTATAATAAATGCGCATGAACTTTATACAATATTTTTCTTAATCGGCATCAGGTTTATTGACCAAGCATGTGTTCACAAAGAATTGGTCCGTGTCTTTTTGCTCTCAATTTACTTCACAGAAGAGACACCTGACACTACCGACAACAGCCACGTGAGCGAGACATTAACAATAGTAGAACTGGCCTTTTAAAAATACAGAAATTAACAACAGTGAAAATCATAATCAAATCAAAATTTTAAATAAAACTTCTAGATACTTATTGGAGCTTACCAGGACATAAAAGCTAGATCTAATTATTAAAATGCTTTCAAAGTTTACAGGCTTTGCCATGAGTTATAGCTACAGAAAACAACATTTTCTCTGCTCACTTTTCTTTTTCATTTAATTTATTACAGTTATTTTATTTATTAGTTTTCCTGATAAATACCGCTTTAAAAATGCATTTGTATAATAAGATTGCATCAGTAGGCTCAGGCAACATACTGAACAGCACAGGAGCACCACTGAGAATTGTCTAATCACCTTTTCCCTTCACCTACTACACCTCAGACTCAAGGTACAGATCAGACTTGTGCCACCTACAGAGATTTCTGGACAGCTCTGCTGTTGTTGGCTGTATCACTGATGGAGGTTGAAATCTAGAAGTACACATAGACAAAACGATTAGGAAAGTTCTGGTTTAGTTCTGAGAGTGGTACCTGAGATGCATAGCTGGACTGGCCATCGGGCATACCGGGCATTTGCCCGGTGGGCCGCTGGCGATTTTTTGGATTTTTTTTTTTTTTTTTTTTTTAGGAAGGGTATATATAATGAAAGGTGTTGGATTGGCGGATTGGTCATGATCGACTCTGGGCTGGACCAATTACAGCCGAGGAGGCCGGATGCACCCTCTCCCTTGTTTAGCAATCACGTGATTTTCGCGCATTGCATGCCGGGAACTCGTGGCAAAACAATCCAAGTACCGCATCAAATGCAAGCATTTGCAGCACCGCAAAACGTTCATTCTCCGGTTCCAATGCCTTCTTGTTTTTTCTTTGACGCACAAAAAGGAATGTACAAAAACAAAAGGAGAACAATGCCGGTCCGTACAAAGACAGACTCGACGAAAGGACAAAGAAAAGATACGAGGAAAAAATCAAAGGAGTGAAAGGGTTAGACCCTTACGAGCACACAGAGTGGACAAAAGACGTTAGCGTGCTGCCCAACTTTCACCACCCTCATATTTATAATTATACGGTTCTTGGAGTGAGTGCATGCACTCATGAAGTTTAGTAACTTCAGGTCACTGCAACAAGCCCAGGTACAGTTTACCGACGGATGGGTACAGGACCTTGAAATGCACCGTGTAGAACGAAAGACCATCGTACGAACAAAGGTAAGTTTACCAGTCTCACAAATCGTCTCATAGATACACATTCGTTAACCGTTTATTAGCATAACCTTTGAGCTCAACGGTAATTAATTAGTAGTGGAAATAATTTCTGGTAGCATTACAGAAATGTAGCAGTGACAATAATATTGTATGCTGTAATCGTACTGGACAGTGATACAAAACAACTGTTTTATCCTGTGAATAAAAGTCAATGTACCATGGTAATAACAGAAGCGAAACGCAATATTGTGTCAGGACAATTCACTATTTATGCACAATAAACACAATAAACAAAGGAGCATAGCGCAACAATTTCTGTTCAGACTTGCTTGTAACCTATATCACCAATTATGTTAAGAAAAATGACGTATTAACTACTACAAAACTCTGACCTTTGTGGGAATGCTTGGAGCAGACTAACATGTGAGCTGGAGTGTTCTGAGACGTTATATTTGGTATATCCAGACCATCCGTCGGCTCTTACTTCGGAAACATGGCTTAAAATTTTTATCTTCAACGACTTAATCCGATAAAAAAAAACGATCTCTTTACCCGTCGGCTTCCCGTGGCTGTCATGCGACCGGCTATTGCAGTTAATAATACAACAGCTTCTTGCCATTTTTTGGGTTTCTTTTTATCGCTGTGTAACTGAGTTCAATTGAAAGCCTGTGTGCGCTAGTACCTCTTGCCACAAGTTCCCAGAATCCTTTGCGGTTTTACCCCTGAATGACGTCACATTTTCAATCTTTATCCTGGTGGGCCGGTCCGATTTTTTGTCCCAGTCCAGCCTTGCTGAGATGGTAGAGGTG
This sequence comes from Astatotilapia calliptera, assembly GCF_964374335.1. Taxonomy (NCBI): domain Eukaryota; kingdom Metazoa; phylum Chordata; class Actinopteri; order Cichliformes; family Cichlidae; genus Astatotilapia; species Astatotilapia calliptera. The sequence goes on along the minus strand of NC_137440.1, from coordinate 16,000,038 downwards.
TCTGAGCGGAGGATGCTGAAGAATCTCCTCAGCATCACGAACAATTCACTCTAGCCCATGAGATCTTTTCTACTTGTGGCTATTAGACTGTACAACTCCACATCCACACTTTAAAATATCACACTCCTACACAATCTCAGCTGTTCTTTACCAGATGGAAGGACCGTTATTATTTTTACTGCAGTAAATATATATATTTACATATATATTTTGCGCAAACACACTAATATTTACGGTAGGGTCGTACATTTAAATAGCACGACCCTGTCGGACAGGAGACGCAACCTCTGAAAGGATGAACTGCAGAGGGCAACTTTAAGGAGAGAACTGTTATAGTAAGGTGTGCACCTCCAGATAAGCCTCGGTGCTCCTTTGGGGACTGACTGTCCAAGTCTGTGGAGAATTATCTGAGTGATTTCACGCCATTCCTCCACAGATATCTCCTTATTTTTGGTGTTTTGATGATGGTGGTCGAAAGGGCTTTCTAACAAAATCTCTTATTAATGTAAAACTGGGTTGACAGCTGGAGACTGAAGGCCGTGGCACATCATTCACATCATGTTTATGTAATCCTGGGAGTGATTCTCCATTAATAATAGGTGATCAATCAAAACAGCTCTGCGCTGATTTGCACTGTAAGGATCAGGTTCTTTAATTTGTCACTCACCTGACAGTATACTGACACATGCACATAAATATCCACTGTGTTACCAAACTGGGGGAAAGGAATATGGAGGATGCGTAGGAATGATGAAACAAACGCTTGTCATTTATCTTCAGTAAGAAATGCAGCATTTCATAGTCACTTACAAACAGGGTTTACCGTAATCACCACAAAATAGCAGCAATACAAAAATTGGCCATGGAGACTGCTTTTTTAAAAAGCAAGTGTTTGATGTGTGAGTTTGAGTATTAAAAACTAAAGTTCAAGACGTGCTTATAAGAAAAGGCTGCGCAGCGCTACTTGACATTTATGATGCTTACAGTTTCAGGAGTAAAAAGAAGGGAACGCTTATCTAGTCATTAAGGTAATCTTAACCCACATCTCTTCTATGAAAGTACTTTTGTTTCTTCTGTAGTAGTCTTTGGATTCACTTTAAAAGTAGCCTAATATACAAGTTTTTTCCCTACGAAGTGAACTCCTCTGCGTCTGTTGTCGGTCCGCTCGTTTCCTCGGTGAACTGCAGCATCCTCTGCATACATACATGACCCATAACCCCGAGAGGAGGTAGGCGGCTGGGTGCGAAGCGCGGCGTCTGCAGCATAATTAAAACATGGCGGACTCGGAGGAATATAGACTTAAACGATTAAAGGTAAGGCATTCACAACCAGGCTGTAGTTATAGCGGCACTCAACTGGACGCTAAACGGATTAGCTGATCCAGCTACACACTGTGTTGTTTAGTTGTTGTGGGCCGGTCGAGATTCGCACATTCAGGCTAGTGTTAGCGGCTAGCTTGCTGCTTTGCTATTCAGTGCTGATGCATGCCGAGAATTTGCGGAGCAGCAAACGAACATGTTGAGAACATTGTGTCCACGAGCCTTTGATGTGCACCTCGGGAGCTTGTTATTAAGCCAGCCGCAGACCAACTTTTGGGTTGCAGCAGTGTCCACGTAGCATCGGCCAGGACTGCTGAGAATAATGAGAAGTGGGGGGTGTATTGAAATTATCTGTGGCTACATTAAAGCCGTTTTTTGCGTGAGGAGTGTAGCCATCACCAACATTATTTTTTGGGGTGTGTCTGAACTCAAAAGTATGAGTGAGTTCAGAATATGGCTGAATTTTAAATGGAGTTTGGTGGGACCCCCCCTTCTTTCATACAACTAATAATTAGACATGAGGCCTGGAGCCTTTAAAAAGGCACTAAAACGTGAAAGCTAACGTTTAACTCACATTAGTCTTAATGATATTTGTATAATTAAAAGATTAGAAGCAGGGGAATATTATTACATTTATATACAGGTACCAGAGTTATAGCATTGGTACTCTTCGGGGATTTTCTGGTACATTTTTTTGATTGCCACATGACAAAAATTGTAGTTCCTCTAATGGCCACTTGAGGCCGCCTTCGAAAGAGCCATGAACTCCATGTTTTTTTGCATCTGTACATAGTTTGCCTCTCAATAAAGAAAGTGCTACAGAGAGTATTTTTCCACCTGGATACTGGAGTTAAGGGTATAGCCACCCAACAGGTTTAGCTAACCAGAGTTATTGAACTGGTCATTAGCAGTTATATGACATAAATGCAGCTTGTTAACTAAAGCTATGTCTAAACTGGAAGAAGTTTGCAGCAGGAATTTGAATGACATTCATGACTGCAGGAGAAATAACCACTGACTATACGTTGTAGGCACAATCCAAAACTGACTTAAATCAACTTCCCGGCGAGCGATTGAAGTGACAACCAGTGAGTGCAAGATACTCCTGTTTGAAGAGTGACCTGGTTGTTACATTTGATGGATGCCTAATCAGTCAAACTCTAGGGGGAGGTCCACAAGCAACCAGGCGTAGGCTTCAAAACTACAAACACAGAGCAAATGGCTTCCAACGTGGATGTAGCCCAAGTTAGCTGACTTAAGTTAGCCCTACAACCTGTAAACTCCACATATACAATTGTGGTCACAAGTTTTCATAGACTCATCATGGGCATATATTTCATGATATTTTGGGGATTTTTAAGTATTTCTTTGAACTGTTCTTTTTCCAGCATGTAATGACTGTACAGCACACATCTTTAATGACTTTAAAAACCAAGAATTGGGTGCACAAGCTTAATGTGTTTTGGATTTTTTTCTAATCCATTCAGGGTCAAATTTATACATATACTCACTTCCATCTTTTAAGTGAGTGGTGCTGAAGGTTCTATAAATGAAGGTTCTTATCTTGATATGGCCAATGTTTGTTAACTTCTCATTGGTATACGTGATTGACTACAACTGTGTGTCGATTACACCGACTACCAAAATCGTCGACGACTAATATAATAGTCGACATGTCGTTTGAAGCTTTGTAAGATCCAAAAAGACGCAGGAATAAGTAGTAGGATTTAAGAGTGTAATAACGGACTAAAACAGAAGATGGCAGCACTGCATGTACAAGGCAAGGCAAGTTTATTTGTATAGCACAATTCAACAACAAGGTGATTCAAAGTGCTTTACAGAGACATTAGAAACAAAAACAAATAAAAAGCACAAGGATGCCAGCTGCCATTAAACCCCGAAGAAGAAGAAGCAGTGTCCCAGAATTCATAGCGCAGCCCTGCTCAGTTTCCAACAATAGCGGCAGCTGGTTAGTTTTAATATTACTCTTATTATACTTTCTGGGTCACAAAATAAACTTTTAACATATTTTCAGGCGAGAATGTAGCTGTGTAAACCTCAAATATCTGCTCAGTTTATCAAGACACCACATATTTTCAAAAGCCCCCCGACATTTTCGGAGACATCTGTTACCCACCAGCTTGATGGCTAGCCGGGGTTCAAGGCTCACTAGAGCGTGAGAACACCGGACTCCCGGCAAATTGTTTTCAAACCAACCGCTGTCTTTTGCTACTCAGGTTAAACATGATATATAAGTCACTTAGATAACTTAAAAATGTTATTGTTTGGCTTTCTCAGTATTTTATTTGCTCCTGAGTAAATCGGTAAATTGGCTCAGATTAAAGTTATAGTTTTTACACAGCTGAATAAACATTAAGCAGACAACTGATTATCAGAAGTGTGAGATGCTCGAGAATATACTCCGGTGCGATGTTCCCTCTAATTTTTCACGTGTCTGAGCGAACACACAAACTCCCTGAGCGGTCCCTTGGACCACTGTGAGCAACAGTAGACGTGTGCACTGTGGTCACGCCAGCATCTAATCTAACCAAGTTACATGGTTTATTAAAATAATCAAATTACAGCATTTACATTTATGTTAGACTACTTTTAAGTGCTTTAACCCACTTACAATGAAAATTTAAAAAGATCTTGTTCATGACCTGTGTAGTATGTTAACACTATTGGAAGTAAAAAGTAAGTAAAAATAACTTTAACTCCAATTTTGAAAACACCACTTTGTTGTTGTTGTTTTTTTTTATTTTTTTATAAAGCTTAGACTTGTAGTATGAGTCTGTGGTCTGGGAGAGAGTCCTGTAACTCTGTCTGCAAAATACAGTATATAATGACCATTGTTGGGCAATTAATTCTATAGTTACTTCTACATTACATAAACAGTGGATGAAGGAGGAGAACTATCTCCAAAGTCTTCAACTTCACCTCAACTCAACCGCTAGACAGCTCAAACTCCAACAGGACAACAATCCTAAACATATCAAAACTGGTTTTAGAATTGATAAAACTGGCTAATATTAAACTTTGGAATGGCCTTCCCAAAGCCCTGAGCTCAATCCTATTGGAAATTTGTGGACTACACTTAAAAAGCAGGTTTTGTGCCAGCAAATCAGCACATTTAAATTAACTCTACCAATTCTGCTAAGAAGAGAGGTCAGATAAAAAAGCTTGTGGATGACTACCTAAAGCATCTACTAGAACTGCAGCTTGCCAAGAGACGTTTAAACACATTCCAGTGGATGTGTATCTAAGAAAAAAATCAAAAATTCATTCAAAACTGTGCACTCTGTGTTCTTGTTCATTCAAGTCATTAAAGATGTATGCTGTACAATTATTCAACCCTGTCAAAAATAAGAAATCATTAATATCCCCCAAATTACCATGATAGTCACACCCATGATGAGTGGATGTAAACTCCCCTACTGTAGTTAAATGTTTTTTCAAAAAGCTGCTGTTAAGGCTTATTTTTTTAGAATATTTAAGACTGCTTTTAAATAATACCTTTAAAGTAAGGTTAAGACATTTCCTCCTCTTTTAGGAACAAAAGAAACATGACCTCAGTTTGGAAAAAGTATTTGAACAAGTTTTGTTTGTGTGGTCCATCATCAGTGTGATCATCTTCACCCGTGGTTGTTCTGCAAGAGCCAGGTGTTTATACCCTGTGCTAATTGGCCTTGTTCATCCATTATAAACTACCATGAAACTGGTCAGCAACTCCCATTTAACAAAAAGAAAATTATGGTAAAAATGAGTGAGGTGTGCGCAGAGAAACGAATAAGCATTGTTTATTTGCACACACTGGGAAACTCTGTTTGTCAGATTAGCAAACAAATCAATGTCCCGTCCTCCACAATTCAATATATTATCAGAAAGTTCAAAAATGATGGCCTCATTATTGAGAACAGAAGACGCTCGGGCAGACCCAGAAAGACCAGGACAAGGTCCATAACTGTGAGTAACATCAAGAAAACCCTCAGAGAGTCAAATCTCTGCTCAGAGAGAAAGAGTGATGAGAAGGTTGCATTTTTAAGAGTGATTAGATAAAACGTCTCTGCCAGTGTAGGGGAGCCATTTCAGTTCCTGTTATTTTATTTACAGAAATGTGCCACAATTCAGCCTGGAGCCCAGCAGAGGGTGTGCTCAACATAATCCTCATTCCAGAATATAATGATTTACTCTTGATTCTAGTTAAAAAGTTGAAATGTAAATTTTTACGAAAAATAGTTTTGATAATATGTAATTGAAATAAAACGGCACGTGTCCTTAAGCTCGTCTTGCAGGGAAGGCTGTTTTGTTTTTTCCCCCACAAACCCATAACACTCGGTTAAAAATGGGACATGCTGCCTTGACGATGTGTGTTTCCATACAATAGGTAGCTCTTTGAGGCATAGTCAAACTACAACAGAAGCTCCTGTGTGTGCGCACAAAGGCCACTGGTTGTGGTGAATGTAAGATACTGCTGTCAAGAAGTTGCTGGCTCAGTGGGTGCTGTAAAGTGTCTTATGGTCTTTACCAACAAAACCAGCGAAGTCTGAAAATCAAGCTTTACATTTCGTCCCAGTTACAAGGTAAAATTATCAGATTTGGGCTACAGCTCCACGGGTCTGATAACTTTTGATTTCATGGCCAGGTTTTCTGAGGGTCCCACTGGGTGTCCATATGCTTTTTGGGTCTTAATTTTGACCTATGTGTCTGTGTTATCATCTTAGGCAGGTTTTCGTTGATTTTTTTGTATTTTTCTTTAAAATGATTGTTATTTGCTTGGATGTTTTATTGATAAGATAAGATAAGATAAGATAAGATAGAACTTTATTAATCCCTCGGGTTAGGGGTTAGGGTTAGGGTTATTGTCTATTGTACAGAAATTCATACTTTTTTAAAGTCATAATCAAGAGTTTATTTTCTTACCATGGGAGTCTCTGGGGACTGACTCCCTGCTAGATGTTTTTAGATTAATGAATTATAAAAACATCTTTGTGCTTTATTCAAGATTGGCAGAAATAACAGAAAAATGCATTAACTCGACTAAGACACCAGCAGCCAGTCATGCTACGTGTTTGGTTATCTCTAGAATATGTGTTTTTAGTCAGAAAACTGGTGTATGTTAAACTAAAATGGCACTTGATGCCTTAATTATATCTTTGATTGTGTGTATCAAGTTTCTTAACTAATTATCCAATTTGGGGTTGTATCCAGGATGTATTTTATGTTTCCACTGAACATATTTGGCCCTTATCTGTCAAAAGTTGTGTTGTATATGGATGTGAAATGAGAAATAATAATGATCTCTCTCCTCTGCAGCATGAGGAGCACATGTCCAGGATGTTTGACGAGGTGATGGGGTTGGGAGACTTCGCCGACTCCTCCAGGGACTCCAATGCATCTTCCAAGAGTGGTGGACAGGATGAGACGAAGGGAGTGGACCAAACCTCAGGACAAGAGGAACAACAACCAATGGAGGAGGAGGAGGAGGAGGAGGAGGAGGAAGAGGAGGAGGATAGCAACAGCAGCAGGAAAGAAGAAAAGATAGACAAAGGGGCGGGCGAGTCATCACCTCCTCGCATTGCCTCGCCCACCTCTGACCCACAGGATTCTTTTAAAATGGGGACCAGCGAAGGGGGAGGTGGACGAGGAGGAAGCGGGGCAGCGGCTTTTGATGATGCGCTGGATGGCCTTCCTTCATTTGGGCAGGAGGAAGATGATGAAGACTGGCACTTTGCCCTGCCCATGGGCACCCTGGAGGATGTAGACGTGGATAAGGCCGGCAGGAAAGGTAGGCAGCAGGAGAACAGCGAAGCTCCGAGCAATACCTTTGGTTCTGAGCCAAAAGTAGGGGAGGCTGAAGAGGAGGAGGAGCAAGAAGAGAGGGCAGGGAGCACCGGTTCTGCCAACACCTTCCACTCGTCACAAGACAACAGCAGAGGTAACGCTGCTTATTTTTGAAGGACACGATAGTTAGTGACTCATCTGTTTGCTTTTTTTATTTTTTTTAAATTTCTACTCCACTGTTTTTATACAGTTAGTCACAGAGCGTACCATTCAGCTCATAAAACAGTCTTTGAGTCGAGGGTGGAGCTTAATAAAAGTAAAAACAACCCTCATGAAGTCACAATGGTGTCAATTTAATTCCGCTTTATCTGTGGAACGCCAGATAACAACAATCGTCGCCTCAAGGCACTTTATAGTGTAAGGTACAATAACAATATGTTATTACTGCATATGCAGGTCAGTTTAGATGTCTTTCATCTGTGAAGCAATTATAAGCAGATGATTAGAAGAAAAAGTAAGAAAAGCAAACAAATATTCAGTAATTTAAAATACCATATAAATAGTATGCTTAGTAAAAACGAGAAACCTAAAAAAAAAAAACAAGCAAAATAGTAACATTAAAGTGAGGCTGTAGTATTTGCATTACAAATTTAAAAAGGTAGTCCTAAATAAATACTTTTTAGAAGAATATAAATATTAGTCGAAGCAAAGGACATAAATAAAAATACAGTGATTTGTAGGCTCATGTCATGTCACACACATTTCTAATAACAAGGGGAGGGAAAAGCTCACAATCTGGCAGCACTGTCTGATTACGTCACAAAACTTGACAATTAAACAAGAATGAATGGCAGCATTTGAAATTTAATAGATTGACTATTTGAAATCAAAACATTTTACTTGCAGACTGACTGTTTTAACAGCACATGGATGGGGCTTCTCAAGTGTAGAAGCAGCCAACTTTCATAACCTTCACTAACTTCGAGTGATTTGGGGACTTTTGAGGCCGAAAAGTGGTGAAAGCAACAGAGGTTACCTGTTACCAGCACAGAAAAGTCTGTTAAGCCTGCAGGTCTGCAGCTAACAGGAGTGAAACACCAGCTATTTCTTTAAAGAGGACAGAATGAAGAGAAGCCTTATAAGTGCAGGATGTTCTCCTTGAAGCCTACTTCTTTTAGTCCAAGAGACAAATGATTTGAATCCCGGCGAGCTGCTCTGCAGATGTACCTCAGAAATGTGAAGACATGAATGAGGTTAGCTCAGACTCACTTTATTTTCTAATTCTACTAAATGATTTAGAATTTGGGAAATATCTGTGCAGTGAGGTAAAGGACTAAAATAAATATGTTTACCATCTGCTTGGATCATCATTTAAGATCCACTGAGCCATTAGAAGTTGTAACCTCCACATGTCCTGAAAGAAAAGTGAAAATGGTTTCAAAAGGTGTCACAGATTTAAAAACAAAAACCCTGTGAAGTACACACAGTGCAAATACGTACATATGAAAAATATGAATACTGAATTCCTTCTTCCAATCAAACCCACTCCGTTGCAACAGATGGCTGCCCCTCCCTGAGCCTGGTTCTGCCAGACTTTTCTTCCTGTTAAAAAGAGTTTGTTTCTTTGTGTTATTGTGTCTTTACCTTACAATATAAAGCGCCCGGGGAGCTGACTCGTTGTGATTTGGTGCCATAATTCAGTTGAATTAAATGTAACCTTATAGAGAGTAAAAAAGTGCTAAAACATTAATTTAACAAGTGCATGTCCATGCTACAATTAGAATAAGTGGCAGTCAGTTCCTGTGTGTGACCAACAACATATCGATTTAATGTAATATCAATATTAATACCACATGAATCAGAATTTGTTATTTTTGTGAAGTTCCAGGGGTTTAATGAAAATCTTAGCATGCATTTTATTGTTCAATTTGTTTTTGTTTTTTTCCCTTTTTGTTTTTGTTTGTTTTTTTGTTTGTTTTTTTTGGGTTTTTTTCCTCAGAAAATCTTAGAATTTAGCATCTGTTGGTATCGGGTAATGCACTGACAGAAGCTCTCAGTGGAAGTACTGCCGGTCAACAAGCCATTCTGAAAGAAGAGAAGTTAAACAAGAACCTGTCATGAATCCAGATTTGAAGTTTTTAGCTCAAATCATCAGACAGGTACAGCAGAGTGTCTACAGCCATCTGTGAAACACAGTGGAGGCTCCGTCAGGCTGCTTGTCAGACAGTGGTGTTGGGACTGATTACAAAAGCAGAAAGGGATGTAATACCATCTGGAAAGGATCTTGATTGTCATCTATTTCCTCTGCAGATCATATTTGTTCCAACTTTATTTAAAGTGTTTACTAAAAAAATAACGAAAACAATAATACATGTCGTTTTTTGTTTTGCTTTTTTCCCCTATCCATGTTCAGATGCAGGCGTCCTGAACCAAACAGAGGAGACAGAAGACAGTCAGCAGGGAGAGGTGAGGGTTGGAAAACACTGTCAGTTAACTGCCTTTTCAGCTTGGGTAGTTATGGACGCTTTCTATTATTTCAGACGTCAGAGGCAGCTCCGGTGGAGGACAGCAATCCCCCGATTTCTCCGAGTGTGAATATAAAAGAGGAGCCTATTGATGAAGGCTACGATGCTGCGTTATTGCCTCAGAGCTCCATCAGACAGATCAAAGAGGAGCTCGAACACCAGGAGGTTGGTATAGAGAGAAGTTAAAGATTACCTCACTGTATTTGGATTGAAGCTGCTAACAGACTATGCATTGTTATGAAACAATTTAGACTCATTATTTCGGTCATCAAGTTTAAAAATATCCCACCCAGTCCCCTCAGAATCAGCCAATTGCTTTTGCACAATAACATGTCAAATTTTATTTTCACACCATGTTAATATTTTCACAGTTGCAGGCCTTTGAAGTGCAGTGATGTGGGTTCAAAATTTGTGTGCTTTTAAATTTAAGTCATGTTTTTCAGCATTTTGGAGCATAGGAGCAATATGCCATCCTCTTATATAGTCACAGCACGAAGATCAAATTTTACCTGCCTTCATTAAATATACTGAAGTTATTGTACCAAAAATGGCTGATTCTGAGGGTCTTTTTAAATAAATGATCTTTTGACCTTTTTGATGTAATTTATAGCAGTGTGAAAGACAGACAGAAATGTGCAGTCTGATTTCTTATTGTTTTATTGTTGCAGGAGGAGCTGAGGATCAGCTCCGTCTTCTCCGTAGGTGGAGGCAACACCTTCACCTCTCCTACCAGTGAGTGCATTTGTTTTAACATTAGTGGTGATGTCTTATACACTATGTTGTAGTTTATTTGATTTTAACTGTAATAACAAGAATTCAAATTGTGTTATTATTATTATTATTATTATTATTAGTCCTGGTAATAATGCACCATAGAGTTTCAGTGAACCAAAGAAGATCTTGGTGTGAAAATTGGCCTGAAATTGGACCTAATGATAAACCACGGATTAGTGGCAGAAAGGAAAAATCTGCGAATTATCTAAGGGTTAATAAATCTGCCTGATAGCTTTGTTAACCTCTTGTCCACCTCAGTGCCAACAGCGGTTCCAGCCCCGACTCCGACTGCCATTTTTATCCCTGGTAGAGGAGCTGTCATACAAGCCATGGCTTCCCTCCCCGTCAGACCTCCAATTCCAGTCCCAACTTCAATACCAGCTCTGACACCAATACCGCCGCGCCCACCACAACCCCCAGTTCCTGGTAGCGTTCGCTGCAGCGGTTGCTCTAAGGTATTAATGCAAAAATGCACATTGTTAAAGGAAAACTACAATTTGAAAAGCTTCACGTAACTCTGTATTTAACTTATTAATGCTGTTATTTGCTGAGAATATGTACAATGATGTGACTTTACATTTTCAGGTTCTGCTGAAAGGTCAAACGGCTTTCCAGAGAAAAGGATCGACGCAGCTCTTCTGCTCCACTGTATGTCTGACGGGCCATCTTCCTCTGCCCACTAAAAACCGATGCTGTTTCCAGTGCAACAGGTACACACTTGTTTCCACTGGGCATCGATATGAACTCGCTGCCTTGTGGTGCTATGAAAACCGTATACGGATGGTCACTTGAGAGTCTTAACGAAATGCTACTTTATTTTACATGATCTACTTTTAAATTTTTTAAATATCGCTGAAATGTGAGACCCTTTAGTGCATAGCATAACTTTCTCCCTTTGCCTCTATTTTCACATTGCTTTGGAGCAGCTGGTTTTCCCCTCACTTTTATTTTAAAATTTCAGTTGTTGCGCCGTCCAGTCTCATTGGTCATTGTGGGTCTGCTACTCCAGTTTCATTTGATGTCATTCAGCTATCGGATAAACTTAAAACTCAATCTATGATTTTAGGTGGCAGTGATAGTCCTTGTTCTGATTTGGACAGCAAGCCGGCAAAAAAAGGGCTTCCCGTGCTACCTGTGAATCAGAAGATTTGATTTATTCCATTTAAACCAGCACAGGGATCCACATGTCAGAATTTTGAATCCTCATTTTTCTGCAGCATTATAAGCAGTAGTTTTTGAGGGTTACATATGAATGCTGTTATATTTTATGCAATTTGTTTGTATATTTTGTATGCTTTGTCCAGCTCATGCACTGACCTTCAAAACCGCTTAAACTTTCTGTTAGCAATCCACAATGGCAGGACTACTCAGGCCCTATGACAGTGTACATGCATGGGTGATATTTTGAGTCTGTGTTGTTTTTAGTTCTTGTTTTACTCTTTGCAGGGAGATTGTTCAGCCCAGGGACATGATCACAATCCCAGCAGACGACCGCACCTTCATGCACTTTTGCGGCCAGTTCTGTTTGTCCGTCTTTAGACACAAGAAGAAACAGACTGACAAGGTTCCTGACAAATGGGCTGATAAACAAGTGGAGAGAAAGCCAGAGAAGCCGCCAGAGAAACCGGCAGAGCTCCAGACTGACAGACCCTTCTGTAGTGTCTGTAAAGTCTCCAACAAGGTAAAAGACTTCACGTGTGTAACATAAAGATCCAATTTTAGGTCAGCGTCTCTTCATTTTGGTTGTATTTATTGCTTCTCCACGTTTTGATTGTGATCATCTCTACAGCCAATTGAGCACGAGGTCACCCATCAAGGCCGCCTACACAGACTCTGCAGCGACGCTTGCTTTGTAACCTGGCGCAAGATACGTCAGTTAGCTATGAACTGCTGCGAAGGCTGCGGTCTTTACTGTAACACCAAATCAGGTTCCTGTCAGACGCTCACGATCGAGAAGTCTCAGCTCAACTTCTGTGGTCCCACCTGCATTAGCACCTACAAACAGGTATAAATATCCTTGTATCAGTTGAGATGAGATAAAATAAGATAACCTTTATTAGTCCCACACGTGGGAAATTTGTTTTTGTTACAGCAGAAAGTGGACAGTGCAATGTCAAATAGAAAAATTAGAAAAAAAACACTGGAATAAGATAAGAATAAGATACAGTTCTATACATTGTACTTTTTAGAAACATGTTGTTTATTTATAACAAAACCTGTTTTTGTTTTTTTGCCACCTTATTGCTCAGGGGCAGCTGTGCCCCCTCATATGTGTCCAAATTATCAGAACCTGCTGAATTTTGAAGATGTATGCTTTACGAATGCTAGACTTGAATTGATGTTTTGGCGTACTTGGGTGGTTCAGTGGTTTGCCCTGTCATATCATATAAAGGGGGATCTATCCTGGGCAGTGTGAAGTTTTTTCTACAGGAGTTACAATAATCGATCCAACTTCTTAGTTTTAAAAAAGTGTTTTTCATAACAAAATGTTTTATAGTCAGTCTCTTTGAGCAAAATGGGAGCAGCACAGACTCTCCTCGCAAGCACAGCTGCTTCTGTGTGCATATATGCATGCATCTGTTCTCATTATTCATTATGTCAGAAAAATCATGCTCGGCACCCTCGTATCGTTTCCTCCACAGACCTGTAGAAAGACAACAGAGTGCGCGTACTGTCACAAGACAGTGGTCGTGTCCACAACCATCATGGAACGAGACCAGAAGGGAAAAGTTCAGCTTTACTGTTCTGTGGTCTGCGTGGAACAGAGTCGACCACCTCAGCATAATCTCACTGGTATGACACACGCGTCCACATGTGTCAGGGTCATGTCACAAGCACAGGGTTTACAGCAGTATATTTATTACAAATTAAGATACCATGCAGAATAGAAAATTATTAGTTAGCCTCCTGGCTCCATTGGAGGAAGAATCTCAAGTTTTTGTTTTTAATGACTGTTTTATTTTTTTGCAGGTACTCCATTCCCATGTTCCCTGTGTAAAGTGACCGCCGTTCCTCAGTATCACCTTGCCATGGTGGATGGCACTATACGTAACTTCTGCTCCTACACCTGTGTGACTATCTTTAGGGTAAAGCAACAGTGGCATTAATAAATTTAAAGATGGCACACATTGATGGTCTAAGCCGTCTTGTAATTTTTTTTTTCTTTTCCCTTAATGTCTCATAGAAATCTGGCCACATATCCCAGCCAGACCTGACCAATGGAGCCTCTTCTCTCAGGGACCCCTCTGTCAGAGATGCCCCCAAACCGGGGCCTTCTGCCGGAGCCAGCTCAGTCCCTCCCGTCCCTCAGGATTACCCATCCTCAGTTCCCTATCCAGGCAATCATCCCAGTCATACCTCAGTGCCCCCACTAGTGCCTCCCCATCCGGCCATCTCCTCCTCCCCTTCTGTGCCAGGACAAACGCAGGCCGGTCAGCCAATGAAACTGGCAGAGGGCCGGCTAGGTGACACCTCCAAACTGACCTGTCACCAGTGCAGCAAACAGTTCAACACCAAGCCGCTATTATTCAGCCACCAGGTAAGTAAACTCACTCATATCCTTCTGCATGACCAGTGCCGCACCATAAAAAAGGAATATACTAGTTGTTGTTTTTGCCTGCAGGGTCGAATTTCTGTGTTCTGCAGTAAGATGTGCTGTGAGCAGTATAAAACCCAGAAAAATATCCTTGCTGTGTGCGAGTGGTGTAAGCAGGATAAGGTGATCTTTGACACCATCGTCTACAACCAGCAGGACCTGGTCTTCTGCAGTGAAAGTGAGTAATGCTCAAAGATGGCCTTCATCCTGTTCTACACTGTTGATGCTAGTCAAGTTTCGTCGTGTTGGTTACTAAACATAATTCAGCCATGTGCCGCTCTATTGCTGTGATCCTTTGCAAATCCTTCTCATCAGAGGTCATCTCGGTTATTATTTTTGACCCTCAAACTCTAACTCACAATCTACTTGGATTTTTTTTGTAATTTTGAAAGTACAAGATAATTCTTATCTCTTAGGAACTATCTGAATTTTCTCTCTAGCTTTTCTCTCTGTTTTAATTTCCAGATTTGATTGCTTAATTGTGTTTGCAGTAGTGCTGAGGTAATACCCCTCCTGCTGTGTTTTCCAGACTGTAAGCTGCTCTTCAAGCATGACCTGACTTCTCGTAGCAAGGAGCATGTCTGGCGTCCCTGCACCTACTGCTCTGGCATTGCACAGAAGATGCTGCACAGTCACTACGGAGGCAAGCTGGAGGAGTTCTGCAGACCCCACTGCATGTCCCAGTACACTGTACTCTACTACGGGGTGAGAATACGGCTGCCCCACTGCACTATACACCGAACCACACGATGCCTCTTGCAGCGTGTTGAATGTGGTCGTGTCTTCCTATGTCTTGGTGCAGATGGGTCGGTGTGACAGTTGCAGGAAGCAGGGCTACATGACGGAGAAGCTGCAGTGTTTGGGTTCGGTGCGTAACTTCTGCAACCTGCCCTGCCTACAGCAGTACTGCCACCTTCACTTTGAGACGAGCCAACACAGCAGCAGTAATGGGACGGCGCCACAGACACCATATGGTAAACGGTGTTCAAAACTGTAAAGCTGCACATGAACACGCGCAGTAATTATTTCAAATCTGCAAAAATTTAGAAAGCTACAGAGCTGCTTCTCAAATGGTGTTTAAATCAAAACAAACCAAGTAAGGGCTGCGTGGTAAACACTGAAGCATCTGGGTGAAGGGATTGCATTCACTCTCTACTTCCAGCTCCAGCTCCAACCCAACCCCACCACTCCTCAAAGATGAATCCAGTCATAGCTGACGTCGTTTCATTGGCCAACGGCTCCGCCACACAGCCCAGCGTGTCAGCAGATACCACTCTGACTGGTTAGTACATGCACACATCCATAAAACCAGTGTCCTAATATTCTAATATTTTTTGTGTATTTAGTGTCTTTAGATTTGGTGTTTAAACATTTGATCCTTTCTAGAGTGAGTATTTGCAATAAGTGAGAAGCTCTCTTATGTAAATGTTTTCTCTGTAATAAACACAGTACAGATATTTAATAAAGATAGCTACCGCTAAAGCAACTGATAATATTTAGTCATTTAGGTTTGTGTTTGTGATGTCAGATCTCATATTATCATATTATTAATTATAACCATATTATTGGGGTTTTGTTGTTTGTCTGTTTGTTTGTTTTAGGAGCTCTACCGACCTCCAATGTAGACGGCAAGAATCTCGACCACGTATGTACTGTTTCTGTGTGTATTTGTTCTCAAAGGGTTGGATGATTTTGCCTGACATTACTAGAGAGGGTCAATTGTGTATATTACTGGGTCCATTTTAATTTATTTTCTTTACTCTGTGGCATTCTGTACTCAAGTGTCAACTTCACGAGCACGTTGCAAAGATCGCAATTAACCTCAGCAGACTCTGTATGAAAAATGGCCGTAGCCACGGCGACATCACCTGTCACTTGCATTTTTCATTGACCTCAAAGATCTAAAAGAGAATAAATAAAAACTGCTTTGTTGAAACTACCTGAAGATTTTCTCCAAATGGTGCATCTTAGATACTTCACCCAAGCATGCTGTGTAAAGAGAGTCCACAGATCAAACAATATGTATTCACACTGTACAACTAAGTGTCAGTATGCAGTCCGAGTGACTCCAGTATCCATTCCTATTCTTAATGATGCAGTGAGTGAAGAGGGGGGAGAGAGTGGGGAAGACACGCAGAGGGTCATCTGCTCAACCTGTGAGCTAAACTGGTGCCCCAGTATCCATTGTTATTCTTAATAGAGCTGTAGTTCAGAAAGGCTGAAACCTGATCTTTGGACTTGCAGAGAGCAGTTTCACATTAAGGTGGCCTCAAGATTTACATCTCTGATGTCAAACAGCACAGACTGCTAAAAAAATGGCACCCTTTTTGACATTCAAATGATTCCTGTTGGAGAAACTGTCCACTGTAACAAATTTATGATTATGAGTCAGATCCGCCTCGTTTATTGTTACTGTTTGATACTTAATATGCAGGCCAGTACCCAGACCGATGCCATGCGTGTGCCTTCATCCCGTCGGCGTCAGATGAAGAACAAGTCCGTTCTCTGCAGGCCCTTCACCATGGACCAAGAGAGCATGTGCCAGCTGCCTTCCACTGAATCAGGAGGTAATTGCAGGAATCACCTCAACATGTTTTGCCTGTTGATTAGTGAGATTTGGGAGCTGAGCTGCACCACTTTCAGTAACTTCCTGACAGTAAAACTCAGTACAGCACATCTACAAACACCTGCTGAATACACAGTGCACTAACAAACATGTACCGGTAATGCACCTTTAAAAAAAATTATAATTTCTGGAAGTTTTTAAATGGACATATGTTGATTTTTACACAAACCTACTACATTGTCTTTGTTTATTTTGGGTGTTTTACAAGTCACAGCTTTGCATGTTTGTATCAACAGCAATGATTAGATAATTTAAAAGATGTTTTTCCATATATTTAAATATTTATGAATCCCAGTGTCCTTACTTCTTACTGGAAAACTGTTCCATTAGCATTACCAGTGTTAAATTTATCAGCATTATTCCTCCTGTCAGCCAACAACAGACAGAGAATCAATATTTTATGTATTAAACATCTGCCTCACATAAAACGAATATTTTATATAAGTCAACATCAGGGTCTCAGCTTAATTTTCTCAACTTTGTAAGATGGAAATGTTAACAAAAAAGAGAAACCAGTTTGACTCAATAAAATTGTTTTCCCTAGTGAAACTTAAAAAAGGGAATCAAGATAAATAATATAAAAGTTATTCACAATATTAAAAATAATCATGTTCTTTTAATGCTGTTACTGTGAGTGCACCAAGGTTTTTTCTAATTAGTTTTTACTCTTATGTTTTTGACTTTGTGCTTTCAGTTTTATTTCATTTCTGCAAGTTTTCGATAGTGGATCCGTACAGTGGCTTTGAGGCGTCAAATACACTGCAAGTTAAGAAAACACCAGCAAATGGCACAAAATCACATAAAACACAATGGAAATAGAAAAACCCAATGTGAATTTTTTTTCTATTTTTTTCTGTGTATTGTGTTGTTTTGCAACATTTTTGTTTGCTGGTGTTTTCTTAAGTTCCTGTTCGACCTCTCAGGGCCACTGTAGGTTGGCTGATTTTCTTATAGATTTTATTGTTGTAAATATTTAGTTTGGGTTTAGTTTTTATTGTTTCAGTTTCAGTCCTTCAGTGTATGAGAGGCGGCACGGACATTATAATAAAAACACTAAACTCAAAGTGTTGTAGACGTTGAGACAAGTCTCAACAAACACTTTCCCTGAAGCATCATCAGACAGACTAAAACTATTATAGTTTGCTCTTTGTTTTTAATTTATTTAGATTTATATAAAGTTTAGCTCAGTGGGCTAATATTCTGATAGACTTGCTACCATTTGTGCCATCATTCACTAAGAGTTGACATTTTATGTGTATCAGTCACTGCTCCATCTAAACACCATGCACCTAAAATAAAAATGAATCCTATGCTCAGCAGCAGCGTTCCCGCAGTCCACAGCTGGTGTTTCTTTTTTGATATTTTTTTGTTCTTCAATCTTTGCTCACAATTAGCTGTTTTTAACAATTGCACCAGCTCTGCTAGATAGCTCCTCGCAGTCTGACCAACCGTCAGCTCAAGCTTCCACGCCACCGCAACCGTGCCCAAAATGTCAGGAAGAAACGCAACTGTGTGATGGCTTGCCAGCGCGTCTAACCGGGCGCCATTTCCTGGGCAAGAGAGAGACTTACTCAGACTGCAAGGTTTGCAGACAGCACAAGAGGAAGAGGGTGGAGGAAGAAGAGGGAGCGGAGAAGAAGCAGAAGAGGGCAGAGGATGAGGAGATGGAGAAAAAAGAAGAAGAAGAAGAGGAGGAGGAGCAGCTTGAAAAGACAGATTGTGAGAGCAGGAGCGAGCTGTCGGGCAGGCAGACGTCGTATTACTGTAAGACGTGTTCAGGAGAGCCCAGCCTCTGCCCCGTGCCCTGTTTCGAGCTCTATCACACCCGACTGATCTACAAAGTGATTCCCGAACTGGAAACTGAAGGTGAGTTTTCCGAGCATACACAAATTCCCTTCTGCTTTATAACATGTAAAGAATAAAGCTTGTGCATTCAGCATGTGTGAATGTTTGTGAGTCTTACAACAACTTGCAGCCCTTTTTGTTTGTTTGTTTGTTTTTTTTAAACCTGTTAATGTTGTGCTTGCGTGATTTGTTGAAATGAATTTGCATTTTCCAGCTGACTTCTTGAGAGGGTCGAGTGTGTCACCCGAGTTTTTCTCTCCACAGCCTCCTGATCTGCCAACGTGAGACGCTCTCCTCCTCTTCCTCCGCCTCCTCCCCTTTCCCCCCCGAGCTCGGACACAGATTGAAAACTACAGGGTTTAACTGATGTTTCCACACTACTTCATATATATATTGTTTTGTTGTTTATGATTACCTCCAGAGCCTTAAGAACAAAGGCAAAAAAACCTCATTTCAGTACTTTTGTGAATTCGTACTTGTAATCTGGCACTACAAAGAAACGATGCACTTAAAGGGGCTTTCTGTGTATTTTTATATGAAGTAAAGACAGCAATATTTATGACCTAATCATATGGCTGAGTATTTTCTTTCCGCTATGAGTATTTAGTTTGTATGGTGGGTATTTGCAAGAGATCCACAAAAGACAAGTCACTGACCTTACTTGTTTAAAAAAAAAAAGAAAAAGAAAGAAGAAGAATTGTGTCAAATGATTAAAACCTGTTATTAAATTTAATTTCATTTTTTTAATTATTATTCATGATGGCCCCTCATCCATACTACTATTCCTCCATTTCCTGTGATGTGAGAGTTTTTTTTTCTTCTTTATAAGCTGAAAGGTCATTTTTTTTTTAAAGTCTTCTAGCTTCTCAATAAGCTTCTCATGAAGATGATACCCCATTTGGAGGCATGTGGTTTTATTGTGTAGGATGGTGACTGCATTAAACAGGACCTATTACCCTTTTCTATATATACTGTAACAACTGTGGATGCTCACAATTAAAACAGCCCGTGACTTCAGTTTATTTGCAAGTAAAACATCCGGCTTCAGACTGCTCTTAAGAAACATTAAGTTTCAGGCTTTTTTTTTTTTTCTTTTTTTTTTTTGTAACTCTCAGCTCTGTACAGACCCCACCCACCTGTTGTTAAGATCACAGGGGAGGGGGAGGGGCTAAAGCGGCTACATTCTGAGGGATGCTAGAGCGAGGGGCTGCAGCCAGGCCAAGTAAAAGATAAATGGGGATTATTTTCAACTGTGAATCATGCAAAGCTACTTTGGTAGAGTCCCGGAGTAAAAATCTACAACCATCTGCTTTAACGCATTGGCATTAAATACTTGAATTATAAAAACAACAGATCCCCCTTTTACAGGTGAGGAAATCTATTAAAATCCAGCTGGAGTATGTGAGCAGTTGAAGGTTAGTAAATCCCCAACTGAAACCTCAGGTAGGCGTTCATCTTTGAGGGTAAAACTTGCGCTCACTTCAATGTCTGACTGGTCTCGAGTCTGGCAAACCTCATTCATTCGTTTATTTGATGTCAGTCTAACTTTATATCCTGTTACACTTTGTTTGATATGAATGTGTGATTCATGAAAATTACCTCACTACTGATGCAGTCTCGCGAACCAAGTTTGGTTTCAATTCTGACTTGAGTTGAAGTCGAACTGATTCCAGCTGTGTGTAACATTACTGAACTTTATTTAATGACCCATTGTACACTGTTTTATTTTTAATATTTATTCCACTTTGCTGTATGTGCATCTGCATGTTTCATTTCCTCCTCATTTTCTCTGTTTTTTGAAAGTTTTGGTTGAAAGCAAGGACTGCAAATAAATTATATTTGCGAAAAAAAAAAAAAAAAGCCCAGTTGTGATGGTTTATTTTATTATTTTTTTTATTGACATGTACAAATTTAAGATAACAGACATATTTGACCCTCACCTCGGCCTCTTGCCAACAAATGCTGACAAAATGATCAGGATGGAGCTCAGACTCTTAACATTGTGGCTCAGTTAAGGCAGTTAATAGTTTTAAGAGCCCAAAGTCTTCTGCTGGGATCGACATGTGTTACAGGAGGTGTTTTGTGGCCCAAATGCCACAAAGCATCTGATATTTGACTCAGGTGAAATACCTACACTCCTCTCCACCTAATGAGGTGGCTGCAGGTGACTTACAGGTCTCTTGTTTTCGTCCTTTCGGCACATTTGGGTCCTCTCGGCTGTTTTTCAGGTATAAAACAATCAACAGTAACAGTGTCTTGATAAAATATGCATCTTAAACATCTAAAAAGTACAGTCTGCATATATGTGAGGATGCCAAAATAATGATAAATGTCAGTGAAACAAACCATGCTCGCCAGAGGTTTTTTTAATAAGCGGTGGGACTTCACGATGGTCTTATTTTCTTAATAAAAATATAAACATTTGGACATTTTTCTGAAATGAAACCAAAAGAACGATCATTTGAACATTTGATGTTTATTTCCAAATCAATTTAATCATTGAAGTGATATAAAGAAAGGTTTTAAAGTCTTACATTTATTGTGATTATGTGAAGGTTTATTGCTATCTGGGATTTTTTTCAGTCTGATGATAAATGCATGTCAGCTGAGTCCTGACATGAGGCAGCTGGCTTTATTTGCCATCCCTGATGGTTCAAAAATGCAGGAGCAGTGATGAGAAATCAAATTTTCCTGATGGAGTGACCTGACACTCCATCAGAAAAGTTAGTCACATCTCAGTGGCGACATCTGCTGGCCACATGTTTGTTCAAAAATCAAAAAACTGCTGTTCCAATAAATCAGAAGACTCTGCAAACAGCAGATCTTTTGGTGTCACATTGGTAGCATTTTACCTTTTACCATAAGACTGTGAAAGGAATCTCTCTTTCCGCTTTTCCCTGTGTCCACATCCCAGATTTTCTCTGTTATTTTTGTAGCCGACTCCATCAGTTGGGTGGTTTTTGCTGTTGGTTTCTGTGGGTCACCTATAATCCTAATGATCAGCTGGTAGCAAAGACAGTTTGGTTAGGTCCAGAGCAGCTAGTAATGTTGGCACCAGCAGGATTTCCTTTTATTTCATTCACATGTTTTTATTAATAAATGCCACCTTTTTGTACACATACACCTACTTCTGATCCCTTTCTGGAGTGAATTAATAACAGCTGCTCCTTAGAGTCTGACTGTGACTGTAAGCTCAGTAATCTCAGAGGATTAATTTTTATTAGTTGTGCAATGAGTATCGTATGGGGAAACAGTAAAAATTAATGGTAGCTTTTTTTATCAATTTCATCAGACAGGAGCACAAACAGCTGGTTAAGATGAGGCCCCGACTAAGATTAAAAATGATTATTACAAACCCTGAATCATGGGAAAACTACTCGAGTAGAGTGCAGGAATAAAAACGTGGAGCTGGGAAGTATTAAGGGGTCCACTTTTATTCCTCTTGGCTAACCCCAAACTGTCACTTTTTGGTCTCTTATAAAGTTTGTTTAATTGACCTGTGATGTCACAGTGACCCACCCCTGTGTCTCACCTTTAATTTTCCTCTTCTTCAAATCATTTTCTTCACATAAAAACAAGATTAACTCTTTCTTTATCTCCCTTTCATCCTCCTCTGGCAGCAGGAGAGGAGAACGTGAAGGTGTTAATGGTTCCAGTCCCAGTGCCGGTCTTCATTCCAGTGCCTATGAACATGTATTCCCAGCACACACCTGTTCCACTGCCTATGCCCATGCCTGTAGGTCCTCTTACTTTATATTCACAATCTATAAGGTTTAAATAATCGTTTCAGTAAATCAAACACTTCTTTCCATTTTTTTCTTTAAGGTTCCAGTACCCATGATGGTTCCACCACTGAACAAGGACACGAAAGATGCAGCTGTCCAGTCAGAGGCTTCTTTGGTGGAGGAAGAAAAGCAGAGAGATGAGTCCGGTGCAGGTGAACGTTCTGATCCTGGGTTTAATAGATGTAACACTTCCAGCAGTGTTTTCATGATCCTCTGGGTTTGTATGTGACTGCTCTAGACCAGAACACCTCTGAGAGTGGAGACATGAAGTCTGAAGTGGTCGCTCCCACAATCCCTCATCACGGGGAAACTCTGAGGGAAGAAGACCGAGCTGACCTACCACTTACTCAGACTTCAGAGAAGAATCCAGAGGCAGCTGATCCAGAGCCAGAGACGAGCCAAATGACAACCGACCCTCCTGCCAGCTGTGCTGACGATCAACCACCAACCTCCCCGATGATGGACTTGGAAAATGACTTCCCTTCTAGTGAGATGTGACATCACTGATAGTCAGCTGAAGAAAGCATAACATATACTTGATTCAGATTTGCTTTAGCAGTATATGCTAAGTTCAAGAAGAAATCCAGACAGACAAGATAAAATATAAAAACAGAAATTCTCAGTATGATAGCTCCATAAGTTTGATTTTGGAGGGTTTTTTCTTATGTTTTTTAAGCTGCTTCTCCTTCCAGACTCAAACCAGGAATCCTGTGCTTGTTAGGTGAACATTAAGCCACTAGATATTGTGGATGATTAATAGATATTAATAAAAGAATAGAATTAATACAGAGGAAAGATGAAAATCATCCACTAACAACAGAAGCAGGATAATTGGAAATGTTTGTTTTTGCAGAGTCGCTGCATCAGAAGTCATGTGCTCCACAGCGAGGAGTGAAGAGACCCAGAGAGGGCTCGTCTGGCCGGAAACGGGTACGACATAATTGATCACGAGTCTCTTTTTTCCCCCTATGATGGACTTTGGAATTTGCCAGCTTATTTTATTACTTGTATATTTTAAAAGACAACAAAAAATCACCTAAGCTATGTTTAATCATTTATCTTTTGAATTATACTGTAAGAGCATAACAAATCTTCCATGCTTCTATTTCCACTATTGCCAGTCAAGGGTGCTTAGGGAATTGTTTTAAATGTGGAGGCACTGGGCAGAGAACCCATCAGGATGGGGGCGGGGTTTATTTCCCCATACCCTGTCTGATTATGTTGCTGAAAACTCCTACTGATCCAAAAACCAGGACTCAAAACAAAGAATGCTTCCCTGTACTTCCATGTTATGTTGTTATGATGTTTAAAATGCACCTAATTTGGCCATAAAAAGCTTTTTTCCCATCAACTATCCAGGGTCGGAGGAGGACTGGTTCTCTGGAGCGTGGCACAACCATGGCACTTTCTGCTACCTCCAAACTGAACCACCTGTATGGGGTTAAAGCCTGGAGAAGCTGGGTCCAGCAACGCAACAAGCAGCCACAAAAATGTGAGTTTTTTTCCTCGTTCTTGATTAATTTTCTGTTTAATCTGCACTGCCTGCGCTTTACCTTCATTCTCCCCGTAACAGCCGATCCAGTTCAAGTGAAAGAAGACGTCCTTGACTGCAACTCCGCTGAGCTGAGCTTCGGTCTGTCTTGCTTCATCAAAGAAGTGCGACGGCCCAACGGAGCACCCTACAGCCCGGACAGCATCTTCTACCTCTGTCTGGGGATACAACAGGTGCCCACAAAAAACTGCACAACTGGTTTCCATCATGTTTCTTTATTTTTCTCCTAAAACAACCCTCTCCGTCCCCCACCCTCTCTGTTTGGACAGCATCTGTTTATGATGGGTCGCATAGAGAACATCTTCACCGACCAGCTGTACAATCAGTTTGCCTCCGAGATCTCTGGGATGCTTCAACTCTGGAAACCAAAACTACTACCTAGTGGTACGATGAATAAAATAGATTTTATTCAATTATTCCTCATCTATTTTCTTTAATGGACATAGCATTGTAGCAAAACTACGAATTAATTCACTCTAGGGTATTATCTTGATACATATTTACAGTATGTTTATCTTGCTTTAAGCACCAACCAGCAAACAAAAAGAGCCAGACATCTCTCTTCCTCCAGGTGGCGTTGTTTCCTCCCGTGTCGAGGAGTCCTACCTGTGGGAGTGTAAGCAGCTGGGCGCCTATTCACCCATAGTGTTGCTCAACACGTTGCTCTTCTTCTGCACCAAATACTTCCACTTCAACACCGTGGAGAAGCACCAGCGCCTGTCTTTTTCCAACTTCACCCGCCACTCTAAACCCTGCAGCCGAGCCGGCAAAGTCTACTACCTCCAATTCCAGAGAAGCAGTGCCAGTGCGCCCAGCTCTGAAGAGACAGGTGGGCGTCGTTGACTGAAATCATGTGAATGACTTTAACTAAAGTATGCACAGAAGTAGAGATCAGCTGGGTTTTTGTGTCCCGTTATGTCCAGAACGACTCAGAAAAAGGCAGACGGAGAACGAGGGGGACCTGGAGATGATGGAGAACGTCACCAACCCTCTGCACTGTCCTGTCCGACTCTATGAGTTCTACCTCTCCAGATGGTGAGACTCACACACAGACAAACTTGCAATCACTGCTGCAGGAATGAAAACTGAGCGCATTACTTTCTTTGTGCACCACAGCCCGGAGTCTGTGAAGAAAAAGACCAACATGTTTTACCTGCAGCCCGAACAGAACGTCCACACACACAGGTCAGAGCTTCGTTATTACCCCGAGCTTAGCTGTGAAACCATTCGTGTAGGCGTTGCTTCTTGAATTGGTTATGGGTGTCTTGTTATTTTTGTTTCTGTATTTTCTACAAAAGTAACACTTCAGCAAGCATTTCAATGCTGTGTGATCAACACAAGCTAACGACACAGAATTTCCTTGTCATTTCCCATAATTTTTTTGAGGTGAAAAAATGTGAAATTTTCTGTCCATAAAATTTCACAAAGATCAGCAAACAGAAAAAACTTTATGTTGACACTGTAAAGTGAAAATAATGTTTTTTATCATTTCCATTTTAACCTCAACAGTCCCCACTGGTACACTTCTCAGCCATTGGATGCTGCCACTCTACAGAGCATGCTCACTCGCATCTTGGCTGTCAGAGAGGTTCAGCAGGAAGAGGAAGCAGTGGTTCTCGCGTCCTCGTCTGCGCCTGCCGAATGTGGCAGCTTACAGTGATGCCAAGCGGCGTCAGGATTAAAATTAAATTAAAACTGTGCTCATCGGTCACATCGGACGGAGGCTGACAGGGAAACGGAGCGAACAGAGACGCGATGAACGGACGCTTCGGGTTTGTTACCTCAGCAGCAGTCACAGAAACGCACAACGAGTTTACAAACATCTGATGTTATTAGGCAGGAATCTCTCACACAGCTTTCAGTGCCCGGGACGTCAGATGTGCTTTTTATTTCAGATACAGACTGGTGAAAGGTGACGCCCATCTGAGTTGTCTTATTAGTGTCACCTTTTTTTTGCTTCAACCCTTTTTGTGGAGAATAGTGAACCCGACGCAGAAGGTTGCCTTTCTGGCAACACGTCACATGATCGATAACAGCATTTTGAGCAGATACTGTTGTGTGTTTGTGCACTGCTGCCCCTCAGTTAAAGGGGCTGCTTTTTCCAGATCATTCCCTGGAAGCCCCGTTCTGTCCCTCAGTGACCCTACAACTTAATTTTGAGGAAGATGATGAAGTCACAGAGCGCCGGGTGTGACGACAAGGGCGGATGCTGAGCAAAGCTTGTGCTGGCGTGACTGGTGATTGATGCCACTCGCTTTCAGATTTATCCAGAAGTTTCTGCAACTGTTTCTTCTCGTTATGAGGTATATTTTTACCACATCTGATACAGATCTACAGCAAAAAGATGGTCCCAGTCCACCTGGAAAGTGTTTATCCATTTGTACAGAAACTGGTTGGAGGTGCACATGCTAAATCCCTAAAATAATTATTTACACCTGCTACTAGACAAAAAAAAAACATACTCGCCGTATTCAAAGCAGCTGGTTGTAGTGCCATCTGTCGTTCTTCTTCTTATCCAGGGCCGGGTTGTGGCGGGAACAGCCTAAGCAGAGAAACCCAGACCTCCCTCTCTCCAGCCACTTCCTCCAGCTTAACTGGAGTTGGGGCGTGTTCTGGGTCCATCCCACAGCCTCGTCCCGATAGGACATGCCTGGCGCACCTCATCTAGGAGGTGTTACCTTGACATCCCAAATACTCACAGAAAGGTGATTATTAGGATTAAAATTTAATTTTATGCATTATTTCAGCCCCTAATGTCCCAAAAATGGAAAAATTTCCAGAAGAAATTGTGAAATGTACTAAATGTGCTATACTAAAAATAGCAAAATTTAGAGAAAATAAATGAAATTTAGGCCCATTGCAAACACCGCCACAAGTCTACAGCGGCTGTGTGAACTATTCGCAGTTCACAGTGAATATCTCTGCCTTAAAAAGTCCAACTCGCTCCTGACCTGATGCGTTCATTTTTCAGCTGAAAATTGGCTGTACCTGAACACCGAGCTCTCCTCAACAACTCATTTTGACACAAAAGTTTCGAGGTCTCCCAAAGCTAGTAACGGGACTTCCAGGGAGAGATCCAAGAAAAGCCAAAATTCAAACTTTGAAGGGCAGATGGGCCAAATGTCAGGTGTGGTTTTTTTAATATATTTTATGGACAGACCTTCTACTCACACCTTGTATTTTAATCCGTTAAACTGCATTACATGTCGAGTGTAAATCCCGCATCATACCCATCACTTTGGATGTGGATGACTCTTAATGGTTGAGATCTGATTAAAACTTTAAAGTGAACCTATTCTGCTCCTTTACTAAAATAGCTTTGCATGATTCGTGGTTCAAAGTAAGCAACCCAGTTTCAAAGCAAAACATGTAATAGAGACACTGGACCACCTTGATCATTTCTCGCTTTGCCTCTCCAAAATGTGAAATGGACACACCTGCAGAAGTTGCATTACCAGCAGGGGGAGATAATGTATTTAAATCCACAAAGTCGGTAGTGAGCAAGAAAAGTATGAAGTACATACCAGGATCCTTAATCTTTAGAATCGATTTAGCTCGGGGGCTAATATGTATATACATGTAAATGTGTTAATAATGTCTGTTTAAAAACTTTCTCATGATTATTTTCATGTTGGTTGAAATAAAATATCTCCCTCTGCTGTTACTGCAACTTCTGCATGCGTGTACATTTCATTTTTTGGAGAGGAAAAGCGAGAAATGGTGGACCGTGATATCAGGTTGAAATAAGCCATCTCTTGCTCAAGTAGCTCCTCCCCCTTTAGCCCAGCTATCTTCTCATTGGCAGCTCCTTGTAAAGAGAAAGTGGGCGGAGTTTCTGTTTTCACAGCCAGAAGCTTGTGTCAGAGCTTTCTGCTCTCACTGGGTTCGTAATCTTGCACACACAGACTGGCCATCGTTAAAATAATAACCCGCTACTGTAAAACCCTATAAGAGCACAATAGGTCCCCTTTAATATTGATCAGTGTAATCCTTCTGTTAACAGCAAAAAATGCACAGTGCCTCTCATCTTTTCTTCTTTTTTTAATGAATTATCAGATATGATATAGTTCCCCCATTTCTTTATTTATTCATATATATGTCCCATGTGGCCTTATTTCACTGCTATGAACTTTCCATTTTCCGTGCTGTAGGAGAATCCGTTGATATTTTCTGTCTCCTTCTTGTAGTGAACGGCTCACTACGAGTATACAATCGGCTAAATTCTCAAACCCCGAGGCTGACTTTCCCTTGTCTCCTTTCTTTCCTCTCCACTTTATCCCCTCTGTCCTTCTTGTTTTTCACTCCCACCAGCTGGTTCCCAACTTAAGGAGTTGGCAGATTTTAGAAGAGCAGCAGACAAATCAAAAGTATAAAAACAATACTCTTACTAACTCCTAAACCAGAGGTTTTCTGTATTTTAAACTCTATGTGTGCTTTTCTTTGTTTGGAGTCATTCCGGTTTTCTGTGAGAGACTTTTGATGAGGAATGAACTCTGTGGTTGTTTTATCTTTGTTGCCACACCCAGGCGTGTCCCCACATGCTGGACGTTATTAGGCCTAGACCCAATTGTTTTGATTGTATTTTGCTTCTTCCTTTCATGAGCAGTTCACAGTTCTGCTGTTTGAGCAGGAACTTAGGGAAAACCTCTGGGATAAACTGGGGTGTGTTGCTCTGTTGACCTAATGAAAATATGAATTTGTTCGTTCTCGTTGTGGACGTCGGGGAGCAGTTGCGTTCGTACAGCCTTCGTTGTTACTCATATTGTTTTTGTTAATGGATGGATGGATGTTGCGGTGTAAACTAGCCACTCGCTGACATTTTCCAGCACTTACAGTGTTTACTGATGGTGAATTAACACACACAGAGCATAACTGTCACCATTGCTGGTGTAAATGAAATATTACTGTCTCAATATTACAGCTGCTGTCTGAAACCTCCTTTTTTATTTCTTTTTATTTCTTCATGATTTTTCAGTGAGAAGAGGCCCAAAGATGGTGTGATGTTTTATGTCATGCACAAAATGCTGAACTGCCATTAAGTATTTAAAAAAAATGACAACAAATAAAACAAAATCCATCATATTTCATCACATTTCTTTCTTATTCTTATTTCTTTAAGTGACTTTGGACATGTGACTTGGGTGTTGGTCCCAGGTGGATGCAAGTATTTTTATTTTTATTTAAGTATTTTAGAAACAGCTGATCTGCTGGGACGTGTTGGCTCTACAGTCTCCATGGTTTTATGGTCTGTATAAGAGAAAATACCCAGTGAGAAGCGGTTCTCTGGGTGAAAATCTCTTGTTGATGCCAGAGGTCAGAGGAGTAACTCGACTCAACTTAAGTATGCAGAAGAATCTCTGATGCACAAAACACGTCAACCTTGAAGCAGATGAGCTACAGCAGCAGAAGACCACGCTACAGTGCTCTTGTCAGCTAAGAAATATAAGCTGAGGTGAGACTTCACATGGCCTCACCAAAATTGGACTCTAGGAAATTAGAAAAATGTTACTGGAGCTGATGGGTCTTGATTTCTGCTGGATGGATGGATGGACGGATTCAGACAGTAGGGTCAGAGTTTGATGTGAACAACATGAAAGCATGGATCCATCCTGCCTGGTGTAATGCTATTTTCTTGGCACGCTGTGTATCAGCTGAGCATCATTCAAACGCCACACCCTACCCGAGTATTGCTGCTGAACATGACCGTCCCTTTATGACCACAGTGTACACATCTTCTGATGGCTGCACCCGGTGGGAAAACTCAAGCTCAACTCCTCTCAAACTGGTTCATTCAACATGACAATGAGTTCACTGTACTCAAATTTCATCCGCAGTCACCAGATCTCAATCTAATAGAGAAACTTTGGAATGTGGTGGAACAGGAGATTCCCATCATGGACGAGCAGCTGACAAGTCTGCAGCAACTGTGTGACACTGTTGTGCCAACATGGACCAAAAAGCACGTTGTTGAATCTATGCCACGAATAATTAAGGTGGCCCTGGCAAAACGGTGTCCAAGCAAGCACTAGAAAGTGAGTGGTGAGCGTACATATGTGGCTTATCAGTGTGGTTTATATGGAAAAACAAAACAGGCACGACTAGTAGTGTCTGTATGTGAAACTGCTGTTTCAAGTTTGTTTGGTATACACACGGCAGGAAATAAGGTAAGGCACAGAAGGTCGATTAATGTTTACTAAATCCTTGTGTCATGGGTCAGCTGCATAATGGAGTCGCGGTTTCATGACTTCTGGAAAACAGGCATTCCTGTTATTCAAGAGGAGGCAGACACCTTAACGGCTGATAAATCCCAAAACTGGATTTAAAAAAAACAGACGAGAGGAAAAAAGATCAAATAAACTCAGTGCATTAGATAACAAACAGTCAGCTTTACTTTGACTTCAAAAACAATGCTCTAACTTATCTTTATATCATCTTATATAGGTTTGAAAGCATTCATGATCATTCCTGTGTATATATGAATAAAAAGCAGAAACTACAGGCACACCAGAGGAAAAAAGGGGAGCAGTTTGTGGACTGAGAGCTGAGAACTTTGTAAATGATGTGCATGCTGCTGATTTTCTTTCTTTAGTTCCATGTAAAGGAAAGAAACGGGACCAGGAAGTGTCCAATCATAATGACATTTGTTTGTTATCTGTCATTTAAATATTCAGGATTATTTCCCTTCATCTGCAATCTGCAGGTTCTTGTTCTCTCCGATGGCTTCTGATAAATCCCTTTGAATTAGTTAGATGTAAAATCTTCTCATGATCAAATGCAGTTAGATTTCCCCAGTTTTCAAAAGAAACAGTTTGCAAATCTGAATTTTGTCTTGTTCTCTTCAGTCTTTCATTATATTTACTCTAATTTACCCGACACACTGCAAAATTTCCTGTAAACTTTTCACAATGGTGCATTATTCTGGCCATAATAATTATAGCAGGTTAAGCAGACTGAGAGATGAAGTCAAATACCGACATGGATGAGTGTTTGCACTGAGCTTTGTTCAAACACGCACAAAAACATGCTATTGTTAGCTGTGTGGCTGTGCAGCTGGACAAAGGTTAAAGGAAAGTAGCCATTATACTGATGAAGGTGGATAAAGATCAAATCTGTGGCATGTCCGGACAGGACGAGGAAACAAATTTCACATAAGCAGCTTTTATTTTGCATGAACAGATCTGAACCAGAGGTTATCGCCAAATGCAAAATTCCCCCTGATGTAAAATATCTGAGTATGCACCTAAAAACATGGGTCAAGCCGTAGTTTAGAACAAAAAAAGACCTCTGAATGTTGCAGGGAAATCTTTTGCACCAAAACTGACTGACATATATAAAGCTGTGGTCTGAAGTTTACATCCACTTGTCATGAGCGTGAATGTCGTGTTATTTTGGGGATTTTATAGATTTCTGTAATGATTGTGCAGCATACATGTTATAAAACATACATGATGTAAAACAAGATTTTATTTCTAGCTGTTGATTTAAAGTGAAACAGAAGAATTACAAGGTAATCCTCCTTCATTATTCCATACCTATTGTGTAATGTACCAGTACCACTGGCATGATGCTACCACCACCATGCCTGACAGTTCACAGTGTTCTTAGATTTGAAAGCCTCACTTACGCCTCCAAAGATATCACTTGGCACAGTGGCCAAAAAGCTCTCCGTTTGTCTCGCCTGATCATAAAACCTTTCTCCAGCATCCTCTCCATCAATGGAGATTTTAAACTCGCTTCTCTGTGGACAGAGATGCAGGAGTTCCAGCAGTTTCCAGTTCATGGCAGGGATAACATCAAATTATGTACAGTTGGTTGAACTGATGATGCAAAAATCTGCAGTTGTTCAACACCCATGATATAAACTTCTGACCACATTTACACAGACAGGATGAAATGTCTCATTTAAGTTACACCTGCTGCACCAGGTGTTTTGATCTGTGGGTTTTCTAGTTGTTCTGTCTCCTGCGATCTTCCAGAAGCCCCTGGTACTTGGCCAGCTTCCTCTTGAAACGCCTGCTCGGTACAATCTTCCCAGATTGCTGACAGAAATGCTTCAAAAGAAATCTGTTTTGAAGTCCCTGGCTCAAGTCTACCATTACCTGCCAGTGTTCATGATGGAAAGTAGACCTGCAGCAGTTTCAGTTGCTCTCCCACTTTGACAAATGTTACGTGTTTCCTAAGGGGACAGCAGAGCCTGTTTATTGTCACAGCTGGGGAGCGACCCATAGCAACCGTCCCCAAGGGCCTTGACATAGCAGCTCAGGATGTGTGTGAGTGTCCAACTCCCAGAGCACAGCAGACGGGAAGGTGTTTCTGCCTTGGAAAGGCTAAGTAAGATGTTACATAGAGAGCTTTCAACTCATTGCATTCTCTGGTTATGTCCAAGCTCTCTGCTTCTTTCCTCATTCACTGCTGCTATCATCTCCTCTTAATTACATCCACTTTGTTCCCCCGTCTGCATTTTGTTCCTCACTCCACCCCTTAAGTTTGACAGCAGGAGATGAGCAGACTTGGCCACATCAGGCTAACCAGTGATTCAGATATAAACATTTAACTACAATTATCCAGCATTCTGTGAAAATGATGAAATTTGTTAAAAATTAGGGAAAGGTAATGCTAAATCATAAATATATCTATCTGTAAAATATATCCATTGTTTTTAGTTCTATGATTTAAAACGAGCCACCAGTAATTAGAGAGGTCAGAATCAAATACACACATATTTCACATTGGACCTTAAATTTAACTTAGCTTTTTCCTTTTAAAAAAGGGGAATTTAGTCAGCACCCATGTGTGTATAAAAAAAATCTGAATATTAAATGTTTTCTTTGCTAAAAGTGAACTCAAATATGGCTCATCTTTACCCCCACTGTACTACTGCACAAACACCTGCACTCATCATGCCAAGAGCACGTCTGACTCATTTGTTTTTAAGTAGACAAAAAGACAAAAGTAGAAGTAATCCACCATATGTAGCACCAAACTTTATTAACCCCAACAGGGAATTCGCAATTTCAGATTGAGGAAGTTTTGGATGTCACACGCTAGGATAGAAGGGATATGAGCAGAAAGATGGCTCATGATAATGTAAAAATATCATGGCTGTACTGAACCCCTCTACAAAAAAAAAAAGAAAAAAAGACAAACTTTATTTAAATTCTTCTACAAAATCAGAACAAGCACACAAAGTTAGGTGGGAGTGATGAGTTCCTGACGCTCTCAGTGTTTTCTTTCATTTAGAATAAATCTTAAATATTTAATTTCACTTAAAAATAAAATAAAATAATTATATTCTACATTAAACGTTAAGTGTTAAAAATCGCAAGAAAGTGCCATGAATTAGTCAGTGTTACATTCTCTCATTAGTACATGTTAAAGCTGGAGCTGGGTCATGTTCAAAATCTGTGGTGACATCAAACAGTGCAAAGGGTAAGTGATCTACACAAACAGGACATTTAATGTTCTATTTACTGCTACATCTTTTTTTAAATGGAGTTTTTTTGATCACACCTCCTGTAATAAGCGTCAGGCTCCCTTTAATAACACCATCCATTTAGAAACAGCGCAATGATGAGGTGATACTAACCAGAAAAGAAAGAACAGGCTGAAAACATTCATATTTAAAGATGGGGAACAAAAGCAAACATGTAACACATAAAAGCATGGAGACCACCTGTACGCTCTAAATAACTTGGTGATATATAACAACTTTTGTTCTTAAAAAAAAGAAAAGAAAAGAAAAAAGTTGTTTAACTTCTTGACGTCTGAACCGCATTGACCTGAAACTGTTGCATAGAAAGAAGAAAAGGGAGAAAAAGAAGAGCCGTGCTGATTTTTAGGCCATGTCCTCTTCACCCTCCTCCTCGAACTCTCCCTCCTCCTCGGCCGTGGCCTCCTGGTACTGCTGGTACTCGGACACCAGGTCGTTCATGTTGCTCTCGGCCTCCGTGAACTCCATCTCGTCCATGCCCTCGCCCGTGTACCTGAAACAGAAGCGGTGAGGTGATTAACACGTCGCATGAGGGCATGAACTCAGGCTACAAACGGACCGGGGTGTCTCTCACCAGTGAAGGAAGGCCTTGCGGCGGAACATGGCGGTGAACTGCTCAGAGATGCGCTTGAACAGCTCCTGGATGGCCGTGCTGTTGCCAATGAATGTGGCAGCCATCTTGAGGCCGCGCGGCGGGATGTCGCAGACGGCCGTCTTGACGTTGTTGGGGATCCACTCCACGAAGTAGCTGCTGTTCTTGTTCTGCACGTTCAGCATCTGCTCGTCCACCTCCTTCATGGACATGCGGCCTCGGAAAATGGCAGCAACTGTGAGATAGCGCCCGTGGCGTGGGTCGCATGCTGCCATCATGTTCTTGGCGTCGAACATCTGCTGGGTTAGCTCGGGAACGGTCAACGCCCTAGGAAAATGAACAGATATTTTAGTTGAGATATAATTCAAACTCGAAATAGGCATTGCTAACAGCATCCGGCTGCTCTAACCTGTACTGCTGGCTGCCACGGCTGGTCAGGGGTGCGAAGCCCGGCATGAAGAAGTGCAGCCTGGGAAACGGCACCATGTTCACGGCCAGTTTTCTCAGGTCTGCGTTGAGCTGGCCTGGAAAGCGGAGGCAGGTGGTAACGCCGCTCATCGTGGCCGAGACGAGATGGTTAAGGTCGCCGTAGGTGGGCGTTGTGAGCTTCAGCGTGCGGAAGCAGATGTCGTACAGGGCCTCGTTATCGATGCAGTAAGTCTCGTCCGTGTTCTCCACCAGCTGGTGGACGGAGAGGGTGGCGTTGTATGGTTCCACCACCGTGTCGGACACCTGAAGAAGGAGAAGGCGCCATTAAGGGCGGGCAGGGCCCCACACAGTTAATCTGGAATGATGTGGATGTCGAATACGGACCTTGGGGGAGGGAACCACGCTGAAAGTGTTCATGATGCGATCCGGGTATTCCTCGCGGATCTTGCTGATGAGCAGCGTGCCCATGCCGGAGCCCGTACCTCCGCCCAGGGAGTGCGTGAGTTGGAAGCCCTGGAGGCAGTCGCAGCTCTCTGCCTCCTTCCTCACCACATCCAGGACTGAGTCCACCAGCTCCGCCCCCTCAGTGTAGTGGCCTTTAGCCCAGTTGTTCCCTGCCCCGCTCTGACCTGTGTGTCACAAGCAAATATAGGCATCTGACACCACTGACTCCATTTCCATATTTAAAACACAATTTACTTACAGTGAGCAGCCAAACATGAAACATCACTTGAAAACGTACTATTCCACTGGGTTTTTTTTGAACAAACAAATAAGTACATACAGACAAATTAAAACAAACAAACACAGATTTTTTTTTTCCTTTGGTCAAAATACTTTCCATTTTACTTTTCTAAAGCCAGGATGATGAATGAATGAATGTTCAGCTTTCAAAGGCTCACCAAAGACAAAGTTGTCAGGTCTGAACACCTGACCGAAGGGGCCGGACCTCACAGAGTCCATTGTGCCCGGCTCCAAGTCCACCAGGACCGCACGAGGGACATACTTCCCACCTGGTGAAGACAGATGACCAAAAAAAGCCACACTTTTAACTTCAAGATTATATAATTAGTTTAGGGATAGGGCACCTGTTTAATATCAGTTATAAATCCTTAATAATCCTCCGAGCTCTATCAGCAAACTACGCGAAGTGCAAATAAATACAAAAACTAAAAAAGCCCAAATTATCACAGGTAACTACAGAGGAAAAAAAACTTTAACAAGAGGTGAAAATCACACCAAAAACAACCAGAAGATATTATGATTTAGAAAAACTAACAAAAACCAAAACATGTTCAGTTTCAATTTGTTAATTTGTTTTTTCAAATCAAGACAGATATGTTTAATTACCAGTAACCATCTAAATTTCTCAAATCTTCAACCCAGAAAACGCTTCTTTTGGTGTAATCTTTATAAAAAAAGAAAAAAGTAAAAAGAAACAGAGGGGTCCTTCTACAGAAATGTCTGATGTTGAGATAGCGCAAGAACTTAAAATTGATTTATTTTAAAATATTTAACCCTAAACCACATTATAGAACTTGCTCATTTATGAATTTAAAAAAAATCAAAAGACAGTTTGTTGATTTAAAAAATATATATTTTATCTACATCTACTTGAATTCTTTTGTAAGTGGTGTTTGCCAAAGGAGCAACTTTGGTAAAAGCGGTTTCAATTTTCCAGGTTTTCTGAAGGTATGTGAACATTTCTTTGGACTGCTTTAAAACGCTTTAATTAAATACTTGGTCCCAATTCTCTTCAGACAGAAGAATGTCAATAATAATGGATCTGGGGATTATCTCTTAGTATTGTCATTATTATTATTATTATCAGTTTTGTTTGTTAAAATGTGACCCAATATTTGTCCATTCGTGGAATTGTTTATTTGCTATAACAATAAAAATAATTTGAAGAACAATTAAAAATGAGAAGTGATGTAATCCTTTATATCTTAACTCTTACTTGTAACAAAATTCAATTGATGTGAAATTATTATCATATCAGTTTGATGTGACAGAAATAATAAACCCCATACGGTAACACCAGTGACGTATTAATCATCATGCTACTCAGTTAAGCCATACCAGACAAAAAGAGGATTCATTATGATAAAAAAAACTTAGCATTTGCATAAAATACAAATACTTTATGCAAAAAGTTCCTCTGAACATAGGAGCCACTGGTGTTACTGAGTAAGTAATGGCTGTTTTTAATAGTCCCTTTCATAAAATCCACGTTGTCATATTGTGCTCACAAAATTGGGAGGTGGTATGATGAATTCTTTACAGAGCTTAAGGAAATTAGTAATAGGAAGTGAACTCATAATAGGCCGTTTTTCCACAGTAACACCGGTGAGGCAACTTCATAGGATCATTACTTTCTTTATACATTTTATATTTGTTCTACATATCTTACATTTCTATGTGTGTATTGTGTCTATTGTATAACTTATTTATTTATTCATTCATTCATTCACTTCTGAACTATGTGAAATCACAGCGCTTAGCCGCTATAGCTGACTGTGGTGCTTGGGCCACTCTATGACAGATTAAAAACGAACACTGCCAAACTGATAGCTCAGGAACTGTTTAAATAACATGTTTATTTTAAACACAGAAACAAACTGTAACCCTAAAATGTTTCTGCAAAGGCCGGGGGTGGGGCAGAGACAGACGTCACCGTAGAATGACCCAGACTATGACATGAGCAAACCCACTGCAGAAACTAGTATACACATACTTACTGTACTTAACTATAAAAACTTTACTTTGTCATAAACTGCATGAACATACTCAATGCTTTGCCTCTTTAACTTAGTGATAATATTATCCCAGTCCGAAGTGTGACTTAAAGCGGGAACAGTCTAATTTGTGGGCACCATTGCTAGGCAAGGGTTTGTTTTTGTTGTTTTGTCTTGGAAACTGAGTGACGGTAACCAGGAAGGAGAGCCAAGAAAAAGCCCCCTGACTCTGAAAGGGGGGTTGATTAATGCCCCCCCTACTGGACGGTGGCTGTATTAACCAGGTTTCTGCTGGCTATTGAATTACCTCAGCTCACCCAGAAATTAGATCAGACTGTGCAGTGTGAAGTTAACCTGTAGCCTCGTTGTAGTACACGTTGATTCGCTCCAGCTGTAGGTCGCTGTCTCCGTGGTAAGTCCCGGTGGGATCGATGCCATGTTCGTCACTTATAACCTCCCAGAACTAGAACACACACACAGGGACGGAATAAAACGATTAAATCAGTCGGCTCAGTCAAACTCAGCAGCGCTATGATTAGCTCTGGCGCTAATTTAATTTAGTGGCCCGCGTACTCGAACTTCAAACACTCAAACTCAACTTTAAAACCACTATCACTCTCACCTTCGCGCCGATCTGGTTGCCGCACTGGCCGGCCTGCAGATGAACTATTTCCCTCATTTTTTGGTCGAAATGAAAAACTTCGGAACAGCCAAGCGTAGACACTGATCCAGCGTTCAACCAACAACGGACTAACCTGAGAAGGTAGGAGCGTTGCCAGCTATAGAGACACCGAGAAGGCAATTGGAGGAACTAAGTGTCAAACAAAACAGACTGGGAATCGGATTGGCCCAAACACCTTGCTTTCGGGTTTTGATTGGATAGCGATCCCAGGAGGTCCGTTACCTCGGTAACACGGAGAGAACGGCGCACACATTCAGCACACAACGCGTCTCTTGGAGACGCGCAAAAGCTCTGCGTGCGCGTCACTCAGGTTTGAATAACAAACCCAGGAAAGACTTTTCAGAATCAACTTCATTTTCTACCCGATACACGAGCTCACGACATGAAACCTAATATGGAGACTGAATCTTAACGCCAAACGAGGCGATCGTTTGTAGTTACCATGTGACATAGTCGTTATATTTTAGAGTCAGCGAGAGCACTTTCTAACTTCTGGCTTACATATAAAATTACAGTGCGATGTGCATTCAGTCATTCAATCGGAAGTAATTCAAATTTAAATACCAGGTTTTATGACGATGTGGGAGCATTTCTAATTTTATTTTTGACAGTACTGTGGAAAGGTGTTGAGTCATCCCTCATTTTTTTATACTTTGCTTCCAAGGAGCCAGGCATTTGTGTGTTTCTAAAAGTCATCTTGAGCATTACATTTCCAGGCTTTCTGGAGGAAATTTTATTTGGACATTGGCTCTTTTTTCACTCAGTTTCAGACGAGTCAGTGAAACTGATCATTTAAAAACTGCATTTTGTATTTACTGAGTTTTAGCTTTTTCTAATATTAAAAATAGGATAAGCATTTGAAACATTTAAATGTGACAAATATGCAAAAAATAAAAGAAAAAAAAAACTGGTAACTTAAAAATCTGGAAAGGGGCAAATATTTTTTTTTACAGACTGCCTGTCAGCTGTCTTCACTATCCAAACAATTTTTAGCCAAGTTCATACTGATTTTGCTAATACGATTTTAACAAATATGTTTCTTTAGTTATCGGATGTGCAATATAAACTGTAAAAAGTGCCAACCTATTTCATTTTTTAAAATTTCTTTTGCTGAAGCACTGGAACGGATTACATAGCAATAATCACACTAATGCATTTAGAACCTCCTTTATAAACTCTGGTGTCATTAATTGTACACTTCTTCTAATCACTGACAGACCTTTACCTATTTTACTTACAGTATTATCAATATACGTATTTTATTTTAAAAGCAACGAATACACTAATAATAATAACAGTTTTGCCTCCTCTTTTTTTAGTAGGAATATTATAAACGCATCTTTTACAGCGTTCAGTCACTCATTAAGCATTAATAAGCTTAATTGATCAGTTGAGGTTTCAGATCCATATACTGGTGTGTCATCAGTATACAAAAGAATCTGAGCCAATTTTTAAAACAAATGAAAGCTCATAAAAACGACCTGAAAATAATAATTTCCCCAAACAGCTAGGTACTCCACATGTTAAATGCCTTATCATTGATAGTCTGCCTATGATTTGTCAAATAGCTTTGCAACAATTTCAGTGAAGTGCCAGAGAAGCCATAATTTACCACATTATTTAGCAACAGGAAGTGAAAAAATCAACTCTCCCTTGCCAACCATCTGTGCCAGTGCTGTACAGTTTGAATAGTATTATTTTCCACTGGATTATTTTATATTAAGTACACGTGGGCAGGAGAGATTATATTTGTGAACTAATAGCCAAAGCTGCCAACGCAGTCATGAATTCGAGCTTTCAGGCCAACAGGGGCTCTTTTAACGTTTTAAATGAGAAAATAATACGTTAAAATAAAATCCGAAGTTTTTCCTTCTTATTTCCAAATGTATTATATGTTTACACAAGACAAAAAAAATTAAGTGAGTATAATACGCTTCAACAGAAATGGGATTTAAATTTTTTAACGTTTGAAAAATCCCCAAACAGCATTGTTTTACTTTGGCGAGCCCAAACGCCGTTGTGACGTCATATCCCTGCGCCCTGTTTCTAAGTGACGCAGCATCATGGCGCTGTTTCCAGCGTTTGCAGAAGAGGCGAGCAACAAAGTTAGAGATTCTTCCACAGGTGATCCCGGCTTCCTGTAATACACGGTTTTTAATGTCAGTTAGCAGTCACCTGGACGCTCTGTTAGACTGACAGTCTGCCGAAAACTAAAATCTGACCGAAACAACGACCTGATATTCAATGTCAGATCAGCCGCTCGTCGCTGGAACTGAATGACACAAAACATCTTAACCTCTTTTAGCTTTATCTCTCATTTCACGATACGTGTTCCTCTTGGAAGTCCAAGAAACTCGCTATCTTTTAGCTAAAACAGCGACGATTTTACGTCTTTATAATCTAAACGACTTGTCAGTATCTTTAGATACTCTTTACCCATCCTGCTCGTGTCATTACACTAACGTTTTATTGACGTATTGAAGCTTCGGGGTTCATTTAATGAATAATCATTAGGTGCCTCCCTCCCTCCCCTCTCTAGAGGATTTTTTTTGTCTCATTTCACTTTTTTTATTTAATGAATAAAAAATGAATGAGGACGAAATTTTGACTTACTACTATGAATATTTTCAGAGTTGGTATTTCAAAAAAAATTATAATACTGTATAAAAGTCTTGAGCCACCCTTGGTTTTTGATATTTCTCTGCTTTAAAAATGGAAAATAGACTGAGTGATTTCTTGAAATATGTGGGAAAATACATGGAGGTACAGTATATATGGTAAAAACTCAGTTTGTTCACATTTAGAAAACATGTCTCTGAGGTAGCTTTCTTGTAATTTCTTTAAGTACCCTTTAGGAATAGTTTTACAGGCCTCTTGAAGGACATTCAAAGCTCTTCTTTTAATGTTGGCCACGTTTAGATGACCCCACACTGTTTCAATAATTGAGGTCTTGGCTCTGGGGCAGCCAATCCATGACTCATAGTGTTTCATTGTGTGTTTTTCTACCCAGTTGTAGTTTAACTGCATTCACAGTAAGTTTGGGATGATTGTCGTGCTTAAAAAGAAAGCTGTTGCCAGTCATACATTTTTCAGATTGTATTACATGGTGGGTGAGAATCTGATGGTACTTCTGTGTTCATAATTTCATCAGCTTTGACAAGATCTTCAATACTGCTGGGCAAAATGCAGTTCATCTGCAGATAGTTTTTTTTAGGCCTGTTACTTTTGTTCTCCTTTCGTCCAGTTTCCTCAGTTTTGCCCTCAGTTTTCCCTGCACAACATCCAGAGATATGCCATATTTTCAGCTAATGCCCCTTAGGGAAGAATCGTGTTGTTGGCGCAAAAATGCCATGTTATGTCTGTTAGACGTGTTGTGGTCCAAAACCTTCGCACAGTGCAGTATCACTACTTGGGATAGACAGATTGCATTGTTCATGATTTCTAAGTCCTCCTGATTATCTTGTAATTATGTCTTGTCTGCTCTCATTTTCAGAGTTTGATTGGCTGAAGAATAAGAGTTTTCAGACAGGAGATGCGCTCTCTCTTCACGGTCGATTTCTAGAGAAGACCAGCGAGGAGCAAAACAAGAAGGAACCAAGGTAAAAGAATCACAACTCTGATCACTGAACTGTGAAATGTGTTGGTTCTTCCTTAGAAATTCATCGCTGCCCAGTTCAGTCGCAGAAGGAGACACAAACCTCCTTTGGGTTATGTCAGGAAGAGCATCCAGCTCTAAAAATCTGCCAAATCAAACTCTTCCTCTCTTCCTCATTGACTCCCAGTGTCAGCAGAGATGTCAGCTCTGAAGAGGACAGAGAGGATGGTGTGGCACCCAGAAAGAAGAAAAGGAAGAAGAAACAGAAGAAAAAGCACAAAAAAAAGAGTGGGAGGTATTCGCACAGCAGCGCATCTGACTCTGAAACCATCTACCCGAGTGATCTCAAAAAGGAGCAAGAAGCCAAAAGGTACACAAACATCTTTAACATCACTGAGGCATACACTTGTAATTTTATACACTGAGTATAACCTCGCTTCTGTTCTGTAATTATGTTTGTGGGAAACAGGCAGGAGGCTCCTCAGTTAGCGAGCCATTTCTCTTGGTTGGATGACCTCCAGTTGCCCACAGAGCAGCTGTTTTGTGTGGACCAAAAAGCAGACCCCGCCAA
Organism: Astatotilapia calliptera; assembly: GCF_964374335.1. NCBI lineage: Eukaryota > Metazoa > Chordata > Actinopteri > Cichliformes > Cichlidae > Astatotilapia > Astatotilapia calliptera. Next base: position 15,958,136 of record NC_137440.1, on the reverse strand, counting down.
CTGGACTTACAAGTCTCTGTACAGAGGAGACGTAGCCAGGTAAAAGACACATGACTCTTTTTTTCTTTTTAGCCCTTCACAGAAAAGACTTGCACACAAGAAGAGACACAAAGAAAGTGACGTTTATGCAAACATTTGACACAATTACATCATAAACAGTGTTGTTATAGCCCAACTGTGTCTACATTTCCAAACAGTCCATGCTGCACAAAGTGCTCAACAATGTAAAATCCCACTAAAACAAATACAATTCAAAATAATGATGCAGTAAAATATAGAAAAAAACAAATAAATAAATAAACAATATAACTGAATAAAAACAACCAAAACAACAACTAATGCTGTTAAAACCAAAATGTTTCGGTAAAAGTGTGTTAAAAGCCAGTAATTGCCTTTGTTTGTAATGCTTGTATGATAAAAACAAGCACACATATTCGGCGAGTTTATTGTCATAGCTTTCTTCTTTTCAAAACTTGTGACGTGTTTAAGGGACGTCTGTATCAACGGGCTGGTAAAAAATGTGCTAAGCTTAAAAGGATGTAACATCACGGTGTCACATTTATTCCAGGATTTAAGTGGACTGAAATATCCCTGGCACCTTCTGATTTTTCCCACGTTGGTCTTTAAAAGCTTAACTCTTTAAACTTAACTTAAATTGATCTCAGGTGTAGCCATGCTCACATTTAAGACTGCGTTTGAATAGTTTCCCAACATGGTGCAATATGACAGGACATTATACTTTATTTTTTTAATCTCACAAAGAAAAAGGGGAAAAAGTTTGATCACTTTCAATAAATGAAGCAGTGTAAGAATAAAAAGGATGAGTTGTTTAAAGAGTTTTGTTCAAGGGGTGGTTTGTATTTTCCAGCCATGTGAGATGCCTTTTTTTATACTCTGAAGGTAAAAACACTTCTGCAAAGGATACACTTGTGCTCTTCCTATAAGCCTCCTCTCTCCTTTCTCCTCTGTCCATCAGATGTGTCTTTTAGGAATCCTCATACAGTTTAAGGAGAGCTGAGACTGTAATGTCTGTAGTTAAACCATGCTCCCAAAACCTGGGATTCATCCGTTTGTTTGTTTTTTACTTATAAATGACTGGCTGAAGGTTTTATTTTGAACCAAATTATAAAGTTACATGGACTGTATAGTTGAGTACAGAATAAAAGCTACAATCTGAGATGAGCTGCACTATTTTTGTGTTCCAGGTATAGAAGGAAAGGCAGCTCGGCTCTGGGTTTGGACTTTCACAAGCAGGGGGTCAGCTGGGAGGACTCAGAGGTGACTAATAAGAAGAAGAAGAAAGGCGGCGACGGGAAGAAGGCAGCGGACAGATACTACTCTACAGTCAGTCGACAGCTGCTGAAGGCAGCACCTGCTCTTCCTGCATTACCAGCGAGTTTTGATGGTAGCGATGGCACCAGTTCTGCAATCTTCCTCCCTCTGTGTGATGATGAGGCAGACAATAAAGAAGGGGAGAAAGGTACGGGGTCTAGCTGGGTGTGGCAAAGAAAGAATTCAGCCACTTCATGCTTAATGTGCCATTATAGTGCTGATCCTTTTTGAACTGAAAGTCTCATTTAGACTTGCGCAAGTGACCAAGAAGAAGCAGATTAATCCAGAAAATGTCAGCAGCGTTTGATGATTGTCTCAAGGAAAGAAAACAAGATTAGACCTTCACATTTTTAACGGGCCATGGCACCACTAATTTGAGAAAATTATGAGTCTGTTTGACATTTCTTTGACTTTTCTGTTTATCTCATCTCCCTCAAACTTTGGAGATCTGAGTGAGTGAGATCTCAGTGAGTTTGAGGTTGTTTGGCTGTTGTCAGTTCTCATATTTTTGGCTAAAATAATTTTCTCTGTTAGAATATGTATTAGTAGTCACACAGTTATGCTTTTGGGTTTTTTTGTGTGGCTTTGTTAGGATCTTTATCTGCATGCACATCCATGTCCCAATCTTCTTACCCCCAAGTTAAATCATCCAAAAAACAAAAAAACGCTTAACACTCATCCTTTAACCCCCAAACAGACCTTTAATGGGTGTGGAAACATTAAATGGTCTCAATTTTATGTAGCTTTGAGACTCTGATGAACTAAAACCAGTAGGTCAAGTTTCTTTCTATAGCCCATTTCCAAACAGTCCATGCTGCACAAAATGCTTAAGAATGTAAAATGCCACTAAAACAAATAAAATGTAAAATAATGATGCAGTAAAATATAGAAAAAAATAAATAAAATAACTCAATAAAAACAACTAAAACAACAACTAAGGCTGTTAAAACCAAAATGTTTTGGTCAAAGTGTGTTAAAAGCCAGTAATTGCCTTTGTTTGTCATGCTGGTATGATAAAACAAGCTCACATATTCAGCGAGTGTATTGTTATAGCTTTCTTCTTTTCAAAACTTGTGATGTGTTTAGGGGACATCTGTATAAACGGGCTGGTATAAAATGTGCTAAGCTTAAAAAGATGTAACATCACTGTGCCACATTTATTCCATTTATTCCTTAAAATGTAACTGATTTTTAAAAATGTATTTATCTTTTTAGCTCACATAGGGCAGACGTCATCGGTGAATCCCCTCGGTGTGTATGACTCCTCGACGGCCCTCTGGCTGCAGGGGAAAGGACAGCAAGACCAGCAAAAGGAGGACGCTCACACAGAGGAGGGCACTGCACTTTTGGGTGGCAGGACCGAAGATTTCAACAGGCGGCTGAGAGAGCAGCCAGCAGACACACAGCTGTGGATAGAGTTCATACGATATCAGGTACACACGCTGCTTTATAATACTGCTGCAGGAATGTCAGGGCTTCAGAACGTGCTTTCTTTTAACAAAAGTTTACGGACTCCTGATGTGTGCTCACCTCTCATGAGAACATCACAAGAAGCAGTAATCAAATGCATCAAGACAGTGGAAATGTTTTTTTTCTGACTGACAGCATTTTATTGTCTGACATCTGAACCTTCCCTCTACTCCTATCCTGGGCTCTGAAAGTGCCAGTGAACTTTCAGGAGGAATGTTTCTCTGAGGCAAGTGATCACTCACTGTACCGAGAGGAAATCCTGCAGCGTGGGCTCCTTCTGCATCTCTGAAACTGCACTCCTCACACTGGTGCTCCAAAACACTCTCACAAAGATTGAATATTTAGTGTTTGACGTTCTTTATTATTACCAAAACAGCAATGAAAGTACAAGAGGGTTGATTTACTTGAATAACGTTCATCCACTGAAGAACCATTTAGGTAATTCAGAAGTAGATTTGATGAACTCCTCAGAGGCTCATTCATCTAAATTGCCTGCAGCAACTGTTCAAAATGCTTCTAAAGTTTTAGAGATGTGCTGGTAAAGGCTTACCCTGGTTAAATCATACACATAAGTCAAACCAGGAGTCTAACTCAGTGTCACTACTAGCCGCAATAGGAAATCAACACAACAGGGGACAGACATAATTAGTTAATTGATATGCTTTCATTTCATTTTCATTGCAAGTTTCACAAAGTCTTCTTGTGTGCATAAAGCCCTCAATCAGTCACAGAAAAGCAAGAAGCACGGAGTTTCCTCCAACATGCTCTTTGGCTTATCAGATAAGGTTTGGGTACTTCATCGCCTACTTCATCCTCTAGGATGAGGCGAGTGCAGCTGTGTTCAAAGGCGAGGAGGAGCAGCAGGGCAGTGATGCTGCTGAGCGCCGCAAGTCTTCCTACAGGGCAGTGCTGGAGAAAAAGCTAAGCATTGCAGAGCGCGCCGTGGCCACCAACCCCCTCTGCATAGCTCTGCAACTCGAGAGACTCCGCATCTGCCAGGAGCTCTGGGAGCCCTCTGCTCTGGCTAAAGAGTGGAAGAAACTGGTATGTCTATGTATGAAGGTCACAACAAGTCCCTAAAATGCAGAGGAAACCCTCAAGAGTGTCGGAATCTTACTGCTTCTATCAAAAAAAATAAATGTCACATACAAGTAACAAAGTTGCTCTTTATTTGTTGTGTTTCAGGTGTTTCTCCACCCAAACAGCACCCCCCTGTGGAGGGAGTATCTGCTCTTCACCCAGAGCTATTTCAGCAGCTTCACCGTGTCCAAGGTCAACGCTGCGTACGGCAAGTGTCTGAGCACGCTCAGTGCTGTCCGAGATGGCAGCATGGTGTCTCACCCGGCTCTGCCAGGAATAGAGGAGGATATGTTGGGTAACAGACATTTCAGCATGAGATTCATTCATTATTCAGTCCTGCTTGCTTTGTATGACTACAAATCCCACATCCTTTTACTTTCTGCCCAGATATCTTCATGCAGCAGTGTCACTTTCTGCGTCAGTGTGGTCATTCGGAGAAGTCGACTGCCATGTTTCAGGCAATGATCGACTTTACTTTCTTCAAGCCTGACAGCGTGCGAGAGCTGTCCACTAAGCAGCAGGTATGTTCTCGCTGAGTTTTAATGTTGTAATCTACTCTTAGAGGACTTGTGTGACATTTCAGGAGTTATACAGTGGCTTGCAAAAGTATTCGGCCCCCTTGAACTTTTCCACATTTTGTCACATTACAGCCACAAACATGAATCAATTTTATTGGAATTCCACGTGAAAGGCCAACACAAAGTGGTGTACACGTGGGCAGAAAGTAAAAGGGGGCCGAATACTTTTGCAAGCCACTGTATTTGTTGCTCAGAGTTGAATGTGATGATCAGTGAAGTGGCCTTGGCTGGTCATTTAAATAATAAAAAAAATTAATTCTAACCTCGTGTAGTTACATTTCTGCCTCTGTGTCCACAGGTTGACTTCTTTGAGCCGTTCTGGGACAGCGGCGAAGCAAGGATCGGGGAGCTGGACGCCAGAGGCTGGAAAGCCTGGATGCTCCAACAAGAGCGAGGAGGTTGGCTACAACCCACTGCAGGTAGGTAAAACACACACACTTTACAGTGCACGTGCCATTTCATTTATCCATCAATTTTATACTGTCTATCTGGGTTTGGCTCATGAGCCAACAGTTTAAGCAGAGATCCCCAGACCTCCCTCTCTCTCTGAGACCAAAGAAGATGAAACTCTGCTATATGACTGCACCTACAAATTCTGTCTGTGAAGAGTTATTGCAGTTTGTGTGATCCAAGCTCTCTTTATGGGGATGTAATTAATCTAATCTTTCTTTTTGTTTCCACAGAAGAGGAGGAAGAAGAGGAAGAGGATGAAGAGGAGGTGAAGGACAGGACCCAGCCCAGAGGTACCATCTGGCTGGATGTGGAGTCATCTCGTGAAGCCACAGACTGGTTGCCCTGGAGACCCGACAAAGCCAAGGGCCAGTCAGAGGAGGACTGTGAGGATCCTGACAGACAGGTGATGTGTTTGATTGTTTTAAGACAAAATATTCTTTTTGTTGAACTTTACCATGTAGGTTGACCTCTCTGCTGACCTCTATCTCTAATTCCAGGTGTTGTTTGATGACATTGGCCCGTCACTGATTTGTTTGTCTTCGCCAGAGCTCCATCTCCGTCTGCTTCTCCGTTTCTTGAGCTTTTTGGGTTTGCCTGTGGACTCAGTGCTCTCGGTTTCCCCAGGTCAGCCTGGCTTGCTGCTGGAGAACCTTTCTCTGCTCACTCAAGGTAAAACAGTCTAAACAAGCTTTAATTTTTTCAAATCTCACTGAGGTGAGAGGAGTCTTAAAAAAAGCAACTTTTTCCATCCTAGGTAATGCTCCCCAGCGTCCTCTGACCTCCTATGATTTAGCTGATGGTGGCATTAACTCTGTCGGTCACATGACCACTCTCCAAGGAACACGGAAGTGGGTGGGGCTTGGGAAACAGGGTGAGAAGTTCCTCACGAACTTGTTCAATATGCTTCAGCCTGTGCTTCCGCCCCACCACCGAGCCTTCCTGTCACTCAGCTGGATCCAGTACGAGAAACTCAAGGTAGGAGTTGGTTCATTTGACTACATTCAAACTCAAAGTGAGGTCAAACTAACCCTTACACTCTTCTGGTTCTTGGTGTTTGCGTCAGGTCATGCGCTGCTTGCACGGCGGAAATAAAAAGCGCCTTCGTTCTCAGGGGAAGAGCAGCAAGCGAGTTGCCAAGCGGCTGCTCAAAGAACCAGACAATCGCTCATCATTAGTGTTGTGGCGGGAGTACGGCCACCTGGAATGGCTACTGGGCAACCTGGATGAGGCCCGCAAAGTGTTCTCCACTGCAACAGCGCTTGGGGGAACCAAAGGGCTGAGCAGTCTCACTCTGTGTGATCTCTGCCTGCTGTGGTCCCAGCTGGAGTTGGAGGATGGAGCGAAAGAGCGAGGGGGTCAACCGGCTGATGTAACAGCATCCCCGGCTGTGTCTGTACTGACCCGGCTAGCAGAAGGAACCTCTGCATCGTCCACTTCATCCTCCCTCTCCACGGTTTCCATCCTGAAAGCCAGAAAATCGTACGACCAGACTCTGGCTGCCAGTTTATCAGCACTGGACCAAAACAGTAAAGGTTTGTTTTCTGACCCGTTTCCAACTGTTTAACTTCTCAGAGACCTGCCGTGAACATTTTTACTATAAATCCGCACTCACTGCACAATCAGAGTAGTAGTAATTTTGTATTTTCTCTTTCATTTTTTCTCTTTTTAGTTTACTCCACTTTATTTTTTTTGTGTTTCATTTTGCTTAATTTAGTAAGTGCTTGGCATATTTATTAGACGATTTATCATTACTTAAGAAGGGCAGAACAGTATAATAATAATAAAATGAAACATGACAAACACAGGAAGCAACGTAGCAACCAAAGATAATGGCGTTCAGCGAGTTAAAGCAACAAATGTGAAATGGCTCCCGAGTTGAACTTTTTCTCAACATCGGAGCTGCCAATGAGAGTGGAGGATACAATTGTTTTAAATTTGAAAGGATGGTAAATACATTAGAGGGTTACATAGGCAGCCAGAGCCTGTAGCAACCAGTAGTCAGGGACAAAGCGATGTGCTATAAATGCATTGATTCCATTGGACATTGAAGTCTTAAATATCTGAGACAAAGCTTCCTCCGCCTGGTTGTTTACAGATTTGACTAGATCAGAGATTTTCTGGATATTTTTATTTCCAGAAAAAATATCCAGAAAACAAACATCCAGGGTTTTTTTTTTTTTAATTTATTTCATATCAGTTAACCAAAATATTTTTTCACTCATTCATTTAGCTTGCTCTTGTCCTAAAAGCTGAGAGCGTTGTGCTTGACTGGGTCATGCTTTTTGCTGTATGTGAACTCTCTTGTTACCTATTGGATACACCTGAACCAAGCTTTTCTGGTGGAAACCATCTTCCAAACTAATATATCTTGTTGAAAATGTAAGAGTAGTTAAAAATGAGCCCCTTCTCTTTTTGTGCTTGAGCTTTTTGTCTTATCCTGTCTTCTCCAGTCCAAGACGACCTGATGGCAGAGAAGCTGAGGTTGAGAGGTCTGGTTGGCTGCTACGCTCTTTTCCAGTACCTCACGGTGAGCGTGCAAGCAGCCAACGCAGTCTACACCCAGGTTAGAGAGAAGATGGAGGAACTACACCGCACGTTAACAGCTGAACAGCAGCTGAACAGCAGCAAGGAGGGTAAGCTCGCAAGAGCTGACGCTGACTCAAACAGGCCCTGTGTCAGCAGAGTAGCTGCTGAGTGTGAGGCGTTGGCCTGGCAGCAGGCGGCACTGCTCAAGTACCACAACACCGTCGCTGTGTTTCCTCTGGTGACACTGAGGCAAACGCTGACATCGGCCCTCCCAGTCTGGACCACCAGCGTCCCTCTGTGGAGCATTTATGTACAGGTCAGGCTAATAAAAGCACATTTTCCCCCATTCTTCTCTAGATGTGTTTCCCAAAGCCTTTTGAGCCCTAACCTTATTTGTTTATTTTGGCCTGACTGACATTTCCATGTGATGTGTGCTTCAGGTGGAGAACCGTTACCATACCGCTGGCCGTGCACGCCGGTTTTTTCACTCTGTAACCAGAAACTGCAGCAGCGTGGTGCCGCGTCTCTTTGCCATTGTTGCTGAACAGCAAAGGAAGCAGCTGGTAGATGCAGCTCAGAGGTAAAACGACAAAAGATGATCACAAACATCAGACAGCAGGATCACATCAAAGTTCACATATCATTTACATCCTTGTGTCCAAAAAAGCAAAATGCCATGTAAACTACAAATAAAAACAGAAGGTGATGATTTCAAAAGTATTTACAAAAACTACATTTAAATTGCTCGTTTCAAAAAAGTCCAGTGAAGGACAACAAAGAGTATAAAAGTTGTTTAATGCTCAAAAACGTTAATAAATCCATCTGATGGAACATCACAACACAAAAGCGATTCATAAGTAGCATGATGAAAAAAGAGCATCTCAAAAAGTTTCAGTGTTTAATGTTGTTTAAATGCAGATTTAAGTGATTTGCAGTCTCGCTTTTAGTTTTACTTAATGCAGCTTTTATAGAAACAGAAACAGTTTGCACATTATCAACTGATAATTAGCACTTACTGCACATTAAACTGTACATGTCTGCGGTATTTATAGATCGTGTTTACATGATGATCCCTTATCCATCCTGCCGGAGAATGGCCTCAGCAACCGCATCCGTGGACTGTTTGAAAACGCCATAGCAACAGAAACTGGGGCTCATTGTCCTTTACTTTGGAGAATGTACATCTACTTCCTGGTGAGACCAGTCATACAAACTCACATTGATGCTGTTCTGCCCTGGAGCACTAAAAGTTTTAGGAAGATTGTAGAGACCCGATCCTGCTTGAATGAGAAAAATAAATTTTGTATCTGAAAGCTTTAGTGTCGTTTTTAAAAAGGAAAAAAAAAACATTTTAGGAATATTATTATGTGCATTTTAGGAATAAGGACTAAAATGTCCTCTTTTAAAAAAAATATTAAACATGGAAACAAAAGTGTAGAAGTGCTTCTGTGCATGTGGATACACCAATATCATCCATGCTTATATTGTGCGTGTAACGTGTGTACGTGTGAATTTGTAGGTGTGTGAAGGAAAAGTGGATAAAGCCACAGGAATCTTCTACAAGGCCTTACAGAATATCCCCTGGTGTAAGGTGAGGCACACATATACTGTGAAAGTGATATTTCCCAAAGCTTGATTTGTAGTTCTGTGCTGAGTCCCTGCAGAGTCGTCAGGTGTTGTTGTACGAGTGAAACTAAGTTAGTACAATTAGCCACACAGTAGGCAACACTATTTGTTATATGATTTCATTAAAGATGTTGCCACTTGATCAATATGCTGCCTTGCTCAGCATATTATTACCAAACTAAACTTATCGCCCTGTTGTTGTGTCATGTAGTCATCATTGCAAACTAAATCAACATCAGTGCTGTATGTATGTTGCTAGTACATAAAATTCTCCCTCCTTTTCTTTCTCTGTGTGTGTGTGTGTGTGTGTGTGTGTGTGTGTGTGTGTGTGTGTGTGTGTGTGTGTGTGTGTGTGTGTGTGTGTGATCAGGGTTTGTATATGGACGCAGCGCAGCTGTTCCCCGATCACCTGCAGGAGTTTGTAGACCTGTTGACAGAGAAAGAACTGCGAGTGCGACTGCCTTTAGAAGAATTGGACATACTGCTGGAAGACTGAGCACACACACAATCTTAATTCAAGTGTGTGTTCAAATTGTCAAATTTGATGGGAAGAAAAGGACAAGCACAAAGGCAAACTCGACACATATACAGCTGCAGTAATTTGAGAAAAGAGCTGGGTTTTGTTTGTTTGGTTTTTTTGTATAAAGTGACACAAAATGCTTTAATTGCCACAACAAACCACTAAAACTGTATTTCTTTTACTTGATATTGTCAATAAATACAAGATTGATCTATGTGACATGCCTTAATAAAACATGTAAAATTTATACCGGAAGTTGTTACATTCCAACTTATTAAGAAAAACTCTGTGGAAGTGAGAAAGGAAAACGCTGCCACTCAGCATATTACCATGTTGCCACCTCTTAAAGAGTTTTTAATATTTTTTTTTTAATCATAATAAATCAAGTAAGGATTATATTTTATTTTCTTTGTTAACAAACATCTACTGCACTGCGGAGTAAATGGGGACAAACTTGCAGGATAAAAAAAAGACGAACTCTGCTGTGTTTCCGAGTAACCGTATTATGGAGAGAAAAAGAGCAACAAAATTCAAAGTGCGGCCGACATGACCGCAGCCGAACACGTGAGAGCTCACTGGATCAGTTTCTCATTGATTTACAAGTCCAAATGTTTAGGACGACATCTCTCTTTTTATGTATTCTCCTTTGAACTTGTACAGTATCTTAACTCAATTATTATGCATACAATTCTTTTGTAAATACAACACCATTATTGTGGTACTGTTTAATTCCATTTTGTATTGTACTGATGTTTAAGTAAAGGTTTGAGAAAAAAAAACAGTTTCTCATTGACAGAACATGGATTTCCGTGCGATTTCTTCTGCCATGCGCATCCGAGTTACGAGCTTAACGCGGGCTTCTCTGAGGCCTCTGGTTTATGCCTAAATCTAAAAAAGTATGAGTTACTAGCAATTCAAGACTGCCTTGCAAATACTATCTGTAATATCTCTGTTAAACAAGAAGTCACATACTTGGGACTGTTAATATCCAAAGACCAAAAATCAAGATGCTCTTCAAACTTCACTCCAATTATACAGAAAACCCTAAAAAAGTTCAACCAGTGGCTGCAAAGGGACTTGTCTTTGAAAGGTAGAGTGTTAATTACTAAAGCAGAAGGGATATCCCGATTAACATATGCTGCTCTCTCCTTACATCTGGATAAGAAAATTAGTAAAGATATTGACCGTATGCTCTTTAATTGTATATGGAAAAACCGTACGCATTATATTAGAAAAACTGTTGTGATGAATAAGTACGAATCAGGTGGGCTTAACGTCTTAGACTTTTCTACTTTAAATAACACTTTCAAAATTAATTGGGCTAAACATTTTCTTAAAAACCCTACCTCTATCTGGAACTTTATACTATATTATATTTTCTCTCGTTTTGGTGGCTTTAATTTTATTTTAAATTGTAATTACAATGTTGAGAAACTCCCTGTAAAGCTTTCATCCTTCCATAAGCAGGTCCTCTTAGCGTGGACCCTCATTTATAAACACAACTTCTCACCTCACAAATAGCTTATCTGGAACAACAGAGATATTTTATATAAAAATAAATCACTTTTCCTGGAAACTTGGGTCCAGAATGGGATCCTATTGGTGGCTCAGCTGGTTAGTAAAGAGGGAAAACTACTTGCTTACAACGACTTTATTGCACTATATAATATTCCAATCAGTGTTCAGGAATTCTCAATGGTGCTTGGTGCCATACCCTCAGGGTCTTTAATGTTATATAAAAACACTGACAGCTCAATATCTACCTCAGTCACTCTCTCTGATCCAGCTGAGTCACCAATAGGAAAAATCTGCTTTTCACAGGAACTTGGTAACAGCAATAAGAGAATATGTAGTTTATTCCAAGAAGATATCGTCTCTCTCCCATATATAACATCTTATTGGAACCGATATGTTCCAGATATCAAGTGGAAGACAGTCTGGATGGTCCCCCATAAATATTTGATTGTAAATAAGGTGAAAGAAGTCTCATTTAAAATTCTACATAAATGTTATCCAGCCAGTCACTACATGGTCAAATTTAAAAGGGACATTAATACTAATTGTACTTTCTGTGGGGATCATCCAGAAACTGTGACACATCTTTTTTGGTACTGTTCTTTTACACAGAGATTCTGGAAGGAATTTAGCAGGTTTGTTATTGTCCATATTTTAAGGAAGTTTTCTTTACGTTGGGAAAATGTTTTATTCTGTTTCTTTAAGTTCCCCAAGAAGTATGATAAATGTTTTTTATGATAAAGTTGTTAATACTTTTAGCTAAATTTTTTATCCATAAATGTAAATTTACTAACAAAACACCATATTTCTGTCATTATTTTAAGGATGTGGAAATGTACATACAATCAATATCAGACTCCACCAACGAAAAGGCTCTCAAAACAATATATGTATGTGAATCTTTGCATGTATTCTTATAATTGTTACCTTTTTCTTTTACCCTTGGCTTTTTGTGTTCATGTTCGGTTGTTTTGTATACTTCATCTGTTCGTATGTTGTATACTCATTGTTTGTTAAATAAAGTTAAAAAGAAAAAGAGCTTAACGCGTTTGCGCATGCGCGAATTCTCGTGCATTTGAACGACTTAAGTCATAGAAGATTTTGATGTGTTACGTCAAAGAAGTCCTTTAATGTGGTTTTCCTTTGATCCGGGAGTCCTTAAATAGGAGCCAAGTCAAAACGTTATCACTACCAGAGACCCCCTCGACAGTAGTTACATGTCAAACTTACCACGCTCTTTCAATTCAGAAAGTTTAGCATTTCAGGAAGATTTTCACAGAGAGAATCCGTGTGAAATAACAATGTCTGCAACACAAGATTATAATACTCAAACCCCACTGGTCGTATCACCAGATGAGCTGTTACCGATTATCAATAACGCCTTCAACACGCTCTCTGATGCACAGTGGACTTTAATAGAAAATGGAGCTTGGGATTCTGATATTCAAGCAGTTTTGGCTGATATGATTTCTGAAATCATACAGATCACCTCAGCCAACATTTTGAGACGTGCTCTTCCCGTCATTCAGAGCGATGCATCTGCAGAAATAGAAACAAATCCATCATTTTGTGACTCCATCTCAATCACTATTGCAAACCTGCTCAACATCCCAAAGCAGATATGTGACAGTGCTAAAAAGCTGACAAAGATGGTTGAGGAGGAGATTTCAAATAAGGTCAAATTGATAGTCACCCTGGTCAGAGAGCACTTCAATTTACCATCAGACCCCGCTGTTTACGTCAGTGGGGCAATTCGTAATATTAGAAAACTGCGTGTCATGGTTTCCCATGCTCTCTCATGCTTGAAAAGATATGCAAGTAAACTGAAATGCCCGTGCATGGGAAAGGAAAGCGATTCAAGTAAGTCTGAGTCCAGCAAAGATAGCATTGAGTCCAGCATCTCAGTCAAATCAGCCACCCAGGAGGTTAGTGAGATTCTGACCAATTGGTGTCAAGATTCAGATTTTACAGATGATGAATTATCGGATGATGACAGAGATATGGAAAGTGAGCCACCCGCTAAAATAGAGCAACTTTCAGAAAAGAAAGAAAGTTCAGAAAGTGGGGAATGTGCAGAAGCTGAAAGGCAGGCAGAAAGTATTCCACCTGAGTAGAAAAAATTGCAGCTGACATTGTCAATATTGTACTTGACAATCTCCAGTGCACTGACACTGATTATTCTTGTCACAGTGAGAAATGTACCTCACCCAAATCTGGATTCAACGGGGGAATCATCTTTGATAAAGTGAGAGAGTTTTTTTACCTCACGTGCTCCTTCCGCACCGCAAAAATCACGCAAACTGCATTTTTCCAAGATTGCAGGAAAACATTTTGAAAAGATGAAAGGGGAGCTGAAAACAACAGCAAAGAAGAGCAAAGACTATTTTATTAGTCTGTCAAAGGTAACCCACTCCCCTGAAACTGAGAGAATAGGTTCCCATGACAGTATGAGTGTCAGCCTCCCAGGTTCAGCATGCGAAACTCCTCGTTCAAATTCTAGCATGTCTGTCCGTGCCCCTTCTAGAAGCTCATCTACTCTGGGAAACATGATCAAATCTGCTACTCCAACTAGCTTTAATGTCATCAAATCTGAACTTAGTGACATATACAGCGAGTTCACAAAGGAGAAAGAACATGGCATTATCCAAGAAAGGCTCGAAAACATTAACATAAGCGAGAAAGTGAAGAATTTCTCGAGAGAATTGACAGAGAAACTGTACGACCATTTAGTGATAAGTCGTGTATACCAAATTCCCACAATTGTTATGGGTAGAAGTCTATCAGACTCCGTCATCTCCAGGACACCACAGCAAGTAGCTGAATCGAGAGTTTTCTTTTCTCCTGAAGTCCTCTATGTAATCATAGAAGACGCAGTTGGAAAATTTTTGCAAAATATTCTGCTTTTGGTTGATGATGAAACAATAGATGAAATTGTTCAGAGCGAAAAAGTGTCTTATGCTGTTGAAGAGATCCAAAAGGTCATTGCAAAGGGACAGAAACGGGCAAGAGACACAGAATCAGACTATTCTCAGAAAAGTGGCAGAGAATCTAAAAAACCCTGTCCTTCTAGACCAGCGTCTCTGGAAAAGCAGGTCAAGTCACCAGAGAAACGCTCAACATCCTCTTGTTCAAGTTCAACACCAGTTCTCGAGAGGATGGAGGAGGAAATGTCTGGAAAGTCAGAGGACAGATTCTCAGAGGACATACCCTCGGAAAAGTCTGAGGAGCAAACCTCAGAAAAGTTAGAGGAAAAACTGTCTGAAATGTCTAAAGAGAAACCCTCAGAAAAGTTAGAGGAAAAGCTCTCAGAATTGTCAGTGTCATCTCAGGCAGCAGCCGAGTACCTTGCCATGTGTCTAATAGCTAGACTCATGGCTCAGTACAAAAAGAGTCTAAAAAAGCCTCTGCTTTCATTAGCTAACAAAAACTTAGAAGACATTATTGAACATGTCAAGAACTTGGTGCAACCTGAAATCAGCATTGAGGAGTCTATAACAAATCTGGACAAGAATGTGAGTCAATTGACCAAAAAATTGTTTAAAGGACTCATCAAGGAGTTTGGCTCCACAGAACAGGTCATGAATGCTGCTTGGGCAGGTGATAGTTCATTTGATGAGGCTATTTTGAAGCATTTGAAAATCAATTTGGGTGTCCTCACAAGTCCTCCACAAAAGTCCAAAATTGCCAGGTTCTTTGGAGCAGTGGGAAGAGCTATTATGTATCCCTTCAGATGCTGTTTTAAGGGCAGCGATGACTAAAGACCTTGACTTTTCCACTGCCTTGCTTCTCTCAAAATCTTGAAGCAGAAATTATCCAAAAACTGGTCTTGATGCATTTTCAATCATCCAGGAAAGTAAATCTCCAAAAGTTGATTCTGTTCATCTGGACGTAGCGTTTTGTGGGAGAAACGTTTTGTCACTCATCCAAGTTAATTTGCACTATCATGAAATTAAAAAAAAAGAAATCAAAATTAAAAACAAGGTGACTTTTGTTGTCTTTTCTTGATGTCAACCACAAATTAAAAAAGTGTAGCATATGTGTACTCTGGTCATCAGTACTTGTATTTTAATGTATTACAGTATAATTTGATATAGTGATCATTCTGTGTCAAAACCAAACCTTCTGCTCAACTGTTCACAGTAGAAAAGTTTAACGTTTATAATGATTGCTGTAAATTTTAGCGTCATATATCAGATAATTTCTGTTTTTAACTACCCTCATGTGTGGCTCTCCAGCCCATGAGACAGGCATAGTCTCCACCTTCCTGGTTGTGGGATTTCTCCAGTGGTGTAAGTGCTGCGGCGCAGTCTGTTGTCACTCTGATGTGGCGCTTTTGGCAAAGGTTCAGTGATGTAACCCATCTCTGACGCTCCCTCATATGCAGTCCACCTAGTGGCATGATTGCCAATAAAGATGCCATTAACCCCAGCATCTGCAGGCATTGTCTGAATGTTGCCCAGGGCATCTTTTACAGTCCCTTGGCAACATGCCTGGTGTTTCTTTTTTAATAAGATCATCAATCTTCAGGTGGTCAAGCAGATCTGGCGTCTCTTTGGAAGGACAATCACACATTAGTGTCAGATTCACTTGCAGGTGTTTGTAGGAGGTGACCACTATCCTGTAATGGACTGATACATAGAACTGAGTATAGAGGAGTGTGATACAGGGTGTGTGCAGAAATGGTGTTTAAAGTCTGTAGATTGGGAGACATATATTTCCATTTTGGGGTCTAAATTTCTAGAAAGCAAGCAGGCTGTGCTGAACATGATCATTAAATACTGTCAGCCGCATAACTTTATAGAAGATGAGGGGTTCAGAAGCTGCTTCACCTCCTTGACCTTCCCTTTCAGAAAGGTATGAGAAAGAGATGTAAAGTGTGTATAACCACTTTCACCTTGGTCCCAACATATTACAAAAACGTCACATTTTTAATAAAAATTGTGTAAACTGTGCCTTTACCCCTCACTTACAAGTACACAACCACTCCCACTGTCACAAGCATGTATTTTTCCCAACAAAACTCACTTTTATTTCACTTTTTTTTTACTTCCATTTCTTTGCAACAAAGATTTCTGTAAAATCTACATTTGACATACTTTTACAGTTAGCTGTTTCAGTCTCTCCATACTTTTTTATCCGATCTTTCTTTGCAAGCTCCTTTGAATCCGAGCTGCATGGGATTGTTTTTAATATCCAGCAGATGTCGCTATTGAGCAGCACACTAACACAGTGTCGACACAGTAAGGTTTCATACACTCCATGAGACGTCATCTACCCATTACTACTCTTGCAGGGTAACACAGTTTATGAGCATAAGGAAACAAAATGATGATCTCCTTTAGGATTTTCTGGCAGAGAGCAGAATTCATGACTCCATCAATTAAGTTGTTCAGTTGTTCAGGTCCTGAACCATTTAAGTAGCCTCAGACCACTGAACTATCCCCACGATGTTTGACTGTTGCTGTGTTCTTGTGATAAAATGTTTTGTTAGATTTGTGTCTGATGTAATGAGATTCAACCATTCCAAAAACCTCAGATTTTACCAAATATCTTCCCCAAAGTCTCGTACATTTTGAAGATCTTTTTGGGCAAATGTGAGATGAATTTTTGTCTTCTTTTTGGTCAGCACTGCTTTTTGCCATGAAACTCCCCCATTAGATGTTCTTCAGATTTTACTATGGGTTCTTCTGTGACCACCTGGATTAGCTGTCCATGTTGGAGTAATTTTGGTGGACCGGACACTTCTGGGAAGGTTCACCACGGTCCCAAGTTTTCTCCATTTGTGGACAAAAACATCCCACTGAAGTTTTCTAGTCTTCTTCTCTATATTATTTATTGGGGGTTGGCAAACAGCAAAATGTTGCATTACCGCCACCATTTGGTGTGGAGCGTGGACCAAAATGTAAAAAAAAAAGAAAAGAAAGAAAAAGTAAAAAAAATAATAAAAAAATATATATAAAAAAAACATTTAAAAAATCGATAATTCAAATCCCCCCCAAACAAATTAGTCTGCCTTAAAAAAAAAAAAAGGCCTGATAACTTTCACTTTTCAACTTCTTACAAAATAAATCAACTAAGTCCAGTTTCACTTTCATATCACCAAGCTTTTTGATCAGTTGTCTTCTTTTGGCATCATGTTTCTGACAGTGCATTAAAACATGCTCTATTGTTTCTTCTTCTCTATATGCTGAGTGACTGTCTTGAATTCGAGTCTGAGCATATCGCAGATCTTAGTGGTCTTGCATCTTCAATCCACTGGACAGCTAACAGTATTGAAACTATACACTGATAGTCCGTCACTGATCCTTTTCCTTACTTTGACATTAAACTCAGGAACAATAAATACTGTCCCGCTTTGGTTGGATGAATTCCTTGATGTATCTGTGTAGATTTTGACATAACTTGTATGTCTGCATTGTATGCGAGTTTAATATAAAACCCCTATTCTTGTTCTTTTTGTCCAATAGTTTGAAATCTGCTACAGCATCAGGGAGTATCCATTGTGGTATTACAGGTAATGGTAGAGATTGATTCATGCTGATGTTGTTCAGATTAAGTTCAGCTGCTTCCTGCCTCACCGTTCACCCAAAGCTCTTCAATTCTCTTTTCTCTTTTTCCCAGCAGGGTTGGAGAATAGTTTTTGTTGAAAGATCTTGACCATGTCCCAGTAGTTCAGTATTAACTGCTCTCTTCTGATTTCTAATGGCATTTCTACCCTTAAAACGACTCCAACAGCAGCAGTAAACGCACCTGTGCAGAGTCTTAGCCCCTGATATTGGGGCTAAGATACTATCTAACTTATGAAGACTTGTTCCGGCGTTTGCTGGAGTCCAAAAATTTTTAGACTTTATAAATTTTATAACTATTTCCAGACTGATAGATGTATGTTACTTGGTTTCTTTAAAATGTGACATGATGATAAATATATGGGAAAGTGACACCAATACATATTTTTGACATCTTTAGTCTACTTCTCTTGAGTGTGGTTCGTAAAATTTAACTTGTGTTGTTAATCACAGTTAATTCATGATTTAAAAGCAGGGGGCAATTAGTTTTTCAAACAGAGTCAGAAAACAAACAAAACATTCATGCAGACAGTTTTAACTTTCAGGTGGATATCAGTTTTATTCTATTACTCAACAATTGTACAACAAACTTTGTTACAAATACATTTAAAAGTGCAATTTTAAATAAAAAGAGGATAACACGTCTTAATTTCTGCTTGCCACACACCTGTAAACTACCTGGCAGATCTTACCCGCCTTCCGGTCTGTCTACAACTGCGGTGGAGACGCGTTGTGGTTTGACGCATTGCAGATCCCCTCCTGCCAATCAGCAGCCTCCTTACAGCATGCAGCACATTGCGGGTCCGCGCTGTCCAATCAGAATCCGGCTCTCAAAATCAAAACTGCAACTGTACCCAGTGCCGTCAGCCGCGCTGTTTAGAGCGTATCCTTCCGCCTGTATAAAAGATCGTTACACAAAGTAGTCCGTCAGTTTCTGCGCGGCCGCGCTAGCGTGTTAGTGTCGCGTTATTGAGGTCATAATAATTATTGATATTGATATATTTTTTAATATTTTTAATTGTCATGAAACATAATGACGCCAATGGATCGCCAGATGACATTAATTTTGCCTTAAATGTAAATATATATAAAAGAGAAACCACCTTGAGATTGAACGGACGCCATAAAGAGAGGTTTTTATTTAATTGGAGAGTGGACAGGTGCTGACAGGTAACAGCACTCTATTTAAAATGATACTTTATCATGGATACTTAGACTGGATAAGGTTTAATAGAGAGTTTCTCAAAGCCAAAAATGTAGGCTGGCAGCTCCTAAATTATGTGATGAAAATGTAAGTATATTATTTCTGCAAATACATAACCTGCAGTACTATTCCTAATCACTTTAATATGTGTTAATGTGACCAATAAATACAGAGCAATCCAAAACCATATGTAGAAATCATTCCAGTGGCTTCAGCATAAAAGGAAAAAACTAATGTTTTAAGCCTTTTTTACATTTTGAAAACAGCAAACCATATTCAGAAAGCTCCTCTCATTATTCTCGCGACAGATGACATTTGAAATGTCTGGGCTGACTCACCAACTGATGCCTCAACCTAATGGGACTGTCGATGCTCTTAAACAGTCAAATTGTACAGAGTGAAACTGCAAGTTTTGTGCAGTGGGCAGACTAATGTTTAAAGCCAAACGATATAAGATCCCCATATTCACGTAACCAGCTGTTGGAAAATTAAGTAAGCGCCATTGTTCCATCTAACCCTAAAGTAAATACAGAAAATAATTAATGGCCATAAACAACACCAAAACACATACCATGCTATGCTTGTGAGCAATGTTATTTTGTAATTTTTTTTTAACTGCAATTAAAAAAATAATAATTAAACCTTAACCTGTATTTGGTGGCGATGGCAAAAAGTGGGCAGGTAACATGCTGATTTAAATGTTTTTAGTATTACAGCAATAACTAATGGGAGGAAAGTGAAGCTTGACTGACACATGAGGCCAGTCCTGCTGGTTTCACTAGTTAACATTAACCTCACCATGTGTAATTAATTACATTTAATTAATTAGATCCCAAATTAAGACTTGATGGTCTGTATTGTGCGGTAAATATGTTTATTTCTCCTCTAAACTTGGTAATCTGAACATGCTAGTGTGTTGAAATCAGACGTGACACCCGAGCGGTAGATATGAGTGTAAACCAGGTACACTGCAAACTCATGTTGTGGATAATCATCCTGGTAATCTTTAAAGTTTCCAAAATCTTTTTTTTTTTCATTGTGACCTGAAAAAAGCAATTGAGGCCATGAAGATGTTTCTAACTTTTCCAGTAGGTGACCATTGCAAAATGTTTAAGGCATTTTGGCACTGCCTTTGCTAATGTCCATGAGAATGTACTGCATAATCCTCCTTTCAGAGTAACCAAACTTTACAAAAATTGACCAAACGTTTTATTAGTGATGACCCGAAATGGGATATTAAGTCAATCACAGGTATCCCGCCCTGGTGGCCAGTATAATGAAAGAATGGTTTTGGGGGACTTCATGAGAACACCACTTTGCAGAGCCGGAAGCTACATCTATCTATGTTTACCATTTCTTTTCAGGCTGTAGCATTTTTCCCCCCCTATTTCCTGGAGCGTGATCTTTTGTCACACAATAAGAAATGTGGTGTGAGAGCAGCATATGAGTGGTTGTGGTTTAACAGGTAGAGTGGGTCATCCACCATGATGTAAGCTCAGTGCTATGATCCCCCGACTCCACCACATTGTCAAAAATGGTGAAATAACATACCATGTCCAGGTGATGGATACTTAAAGCTCAACATTTCCTGCAACTAGGGTGACCAGGTGTCCCACTTAAAAAATTTAAAGCCTACAGCATATTTGTCATTCACATTCATGTTTTAAATACATAAAAAAAAGTCCTTATAGTCATTTAAAAAGCAACATTTTATGTTATTCCTACATTTAAATTTTGAAACTCAAGCAGCAAATGTTCTGCAAAAGCACATTTACATTGACAGTGAAGTTATAGTTCTCCAGAGTTTCTGAAGATCTTTCTTGTTTTCTTTGGACATTGGCTGTTTGTACCCGACCATTTTCAAAATAACATATTTTACTTGTTTATCAAGCCACTCAATACTGAGCAGTGAATCATTCAAGGATGAAAAGGCACCTCACTCACAGGATGAACCAGACCAGTGTTGTGTCTACAGATCATTTGTATCTTTAGGCATCTCAGCATTGTGGTTCCTTAGAAAATAATGAGAGAATGGGACAAGTCAAAGACAAGAGAAGAAGTGCCGACCTTAAAAAATATCTACAGCAGATGAACCATATCCAAGAGTCAAGTATTTAAGAAACAGGGGAACAAAAAATCCAGTAAAGACCTAACACAGGACCTGAGAGATGCATCTGGAGCTTCAGTAGATCCATCTCCTGTTCATTAAAGCGTTATCAGAAACGGTCTCTGTGGAAGATTGGCTGTCAAGAAGTTATTCTTAATGAAGAGAAACAGAACAAAATTACACAACTGGTCTTTTGGAGTGTTTGTCAATATATACAGAATAGAGAGTACAACAGTGAGTGTCTACCCCCCATCAGCAAACATTTAGCGACCTTGGGAAGGAAAAACTCCCTTTCAACAGGAAGAAACCACTAGCAGAACCATGCTCAGGGAGGGGCAGCCATCTGCCATGACTGGCTAGTGGCAAATGGAGGAAGACAGGACAAGACTTGTGTACTATATTTTTGTGCATATTTGCACATGTTTCATTAAATTTCCGAAGCCGTTTCCTATTTTCCTGGCAAAATAAAAAGAAACGAAGCCTGGACCTCTTGTATCACATCCTTTCCTAAAGTATATGTACTCCCAACACCACCAACCTACCCAAGCATTGTAATAATATAGACCTTACCATTCAATTGAAAAACAGTTCCACTTTGATTTCCTTCCTGATTTCTAACTAAGTGCGGTTATTCCAACTCCTAACTTCTCTGGATTTAAATTAAAAATGACAAGATGGTGCGTATGAACGCGTGCAGCGAGCGCGGGAGCCATACTCACTGGTCTTTGCGGAGGAATACCGTGAGAGCTGTGCGGCGGTGCTTTGTCCTGCGTACCCGCCCCCAAGCAGCAGCCAGCCCTCCTGCTCTGTGGCGACCGTCCATTTCCCTCTGTTCCCCCGTAGCGTTAGCAGACCCGCTGTTGGAACTCCGCACAGACATGGTGAGTATTTTAACCAGCCGTGCCTTGAGATGTGTGTGGATTTAAGCTGTGTGAACTTGACTGGAAGCCAGATGCGGGGTTGAAATATCTCCGTAGTAGAGCGCTCAGGGACGAATGTTAATACTGTGGCGGTACTAGACAGAGACTCTGCGGGCGGAGCAGTTTATTACCACCGCGGCTTTTTCCTCCCCCCCTCTTTAAGAGCCCACTCTGTGAAATTGCAGCAGATTTTGGTGCCGTAAGCACCTTCACAAACTGAGAACTGAGAGGTAGTACTCGTTACAGGTGGCCACAGTTGGTAGTTGTGGTGGAGCTTTTGGCTGGTTAGCATCACAGCTAACAGTGATCCCCTCGCCGATAGTCTGATTTTCCGGTGGTTTCTTTTCTTCTGTTTTTTAGTAAGGATGTAAGGATGGCTAATTTTCTCAGGAGGAGAGTTGCCTCTCTCTGCTGATTATTCTGAGACATGGAGCTGTAAAATAAAGGTGCACATCTGCCCTTCATGTTCAGACCATTTATGTAAGGGTGCATATTATCATAGGCGTTAGCTTAACAGTTGTAGATAAGAGCTGTCAAAGTCCAACGTGCAACCATTGTAAAAGCCGCTGATAGTCCTAATTAGGCCAGAGGTTATGGTGTACATACATGCATACGCTTTGCGTAGAATAAAACGTGTTTGACCTGTTTTGACGTCACATTTTTAAGTACAGATTGATGATCCTAGATGAAAAGTCTGATCTGCAGTGGATGCACACTGCAATCACCATGTTACACTATTTATACTATTTAAACACGCACATACACCACTGTTCCTGGGTTGTGTGTCCATGAATGCACTGTGCCAGTCTCCAGGGGAGTGGTAGCATCCCACCCAGGTTTGTCGTTTATAGCTTGTGGAGGGAGTTGCTTGCGTTTACACATTCGGGACCCTATTGTTAAGTATAAAAATTGATCCTTTTGTAGTTCATATTTTTGTTCAGTGTGTATTTGATGTCATGTTTTTAAAAAACATTTACTGAAAAAACATTTTTGGTTAAAGCACATAAATGCACCTAAACCTCTCTGCGTGGCTTTTAGTGTTGTAACTTGCCTGGTTATGTTTTTACTGCATACCCTAACCAAATACCCCTTATTACCTAAGCCTAACAGAGTTCTCTTTGGTGTCATAACTTCACCAGGTGGTTTTTAAGAGTGCCATAACCTAACTGGTAACTAACCAGGTACTACTACCTGACCTTAAAACAGTACCTTAACCTAACCAGGTAGTCTGATGATACTTAATAACATATTTAAAATAAAACTGTAAACATTTCTTTCTTTTATGACTCTGGCTGTAGTTTCTAGTGTGAATCTTTACATATCGGTCCGATCAGGTAAAATTATGTCTACAAATAAGATTAAGGTGTGGAACTTCCCAGTGTAAAGTCTATAATAAAGCTAGCATGTGTCTAGGCTTCAAAGAGAGGAAGTCAAATACATGCAACCATAAACTGCTGCCTAAAAATATAAATATGCATGATATAATTATGTGAGGGGCAAAAAACAAAAAAACAAAAAACCCCAGACTCTTAACAGTAGTGCAAACAGCAGTCCCAGGTAATTAAAGTTCCACTTTACCTGTTGTAGCAGCTTTTGTCCTGGTTAGCACTGCAGCAGGGAAGTCAAACTCATTGCACATCGACTGGGAGAGGTTTATGCCCTACTTGAGTGGGCCGGTTTTGAGTGTTTCTTGGCCTTACGTTTCATATTTTTGTTCTGCAGTAGCACATTTAAAGTTAGTGTTAGATAATTGTTGTTGGAGCTTCTCTTATTTGAATTTTTTTGGATTGGCTACAGGGCTCTGAACTTGGCTTTTTTTTTTTTTTTTCTGTAGGAATAAGCAGAAAAACAACTCCTTACAGAAGGGGAGCGTTTGATTTTTCAGCTTGTTTTTATTAGGGCTGCATAATGGATTAATTAGTAGTGTTTGTTTAAAAAAAAAAAAGTGTTTTGACACAGGAGATGTAAAGCTCTGTATCTGTGTGTGTATTTACTGTATTAGACATATAGAGAACAAGCGTGCAGATGTTGACTGGCGTTCTTCAGCCTGTAGATCAGAATATAGTTTACTCTGGCTGTTCCTCATAATGTTTATTTTTGTCATTGTGAGATCATGTCCAAAAAAATTAGTCATCTGAGAGATGCCTGCATCTGAAAAGGAACATAAACCAACAGCCTTCAGGTTCAAGGTGCACACCTGTTATTTCAAGCTGCCCACCTGGCGCTGATCAACCCTCTAAGAAAGAATTTGAGGGGGGAAATCGCTTCAGGTCCTGAATGGTTCAAGTTAGTCGAATGACCCCCAGTGAAGACTGTTGGCTTTATCTTAGATTTGACATTGTTAATGTTTGTTTCAGTCTTGCTTCTGATTGGTTGATGTAATTCAAGCTCCAGAGTTTGTACTTTAATTATCTAGTCCCCGAACCTAATAATGACCTCTAAAAGCTGCTTTACAAGGCCATTTCCTGCGGGGGAAATTACCCTGTGGTTAGTTTGTGGTTGCTATAGCTACGTACGTGAGAAAGTTGACACAGGAAGTAGGCTGAAGCTGTACTTCCTTGTACTTCCTTACATATGCAGGATTCGTTTAAAAGCAGACAGACTTGTCTTGCGTGACATGTCCATCATGAGTTCACTTTAACTGTCAAAGTACAGGGAACAGAAGCTGTTGTGTTCGGCTTTAATCAAAGCCATCTGCACGGAGTTTAATTTTACATTTCAGAATAATACCCATGGGTGCTGTAGAAGGAAATCATAGAGCCCTCATACTTGACGCGGCTCTATTGCCAGGCGCCTTGAGAGGAATTTGGCCTGGATATTAGAGGTGTTAGCAGCTTGTTAACCATCGCTCGGCCTGACACAGATCAGTGCCGTCATTAGTGTCCGCCTTTCCCTTGGGTCACATGAGTACACAGCATATTTTGATTCAGATATCAGGTAATTGATCATTTTACCATTTTAGTTTCAGTTTCAGGTTTGGCTTCCGGCAGTTTTTATTATTAAAACAGGATCATGTAGATAGTGCTGTTAATGTGCCCGACCTCTCGCTTTCCCTTTGAGCATATCCACAAAGTTCAAGGAAATCTACTTTATTAAAAAATAGATTTCTAATTAGTTAACCAGTCTGCAATTGTGCTAAATAATTAGGGCCGTAATATCATGATAATATTTTTGTATTTCTATAGCTTTTATCTAAACTACCATTTCTTCCCATGAACACAATAAAGTTCATCCAAAAACAAATATAAAGATGATAAGATCTTTCACGAGCAAAGCAATGATGAGGTCAGGCTTGATATTGTCTTCCCAGTGAGGATTATAGCTTATTAACCCAATACCTGTATCATATTAATGGAATGGAAAACTAAACAAATGAACAGGATGCATGTCCTATTGTTGTTCCCCCTTTGCAAGCTACATGTTCATTGTAGAAGACGTAGTAATCAATTACAGGCACTCTTATCGTTATTTATGACCCTTGTGATTCAAAAGTGCAACTGAATTCCCTAAAGCTGCATAGATTTTGATAGTTTTGGCACCTTAGACAGTTTTTGTAGTAAGTTTAATCTAGAAACAAACTGAAAATTAAAAAAAACAAACATCTGCATTGAGGAGAAGGTGTAAGTTTGGCCTGCTTTGGGGACAAATTAGTAAGTGGAGAAAGGGGAACTTCCCGAGGGGTCCACCTGGTGTGAACCATGATGCTTTGCAGGAGGTCAGATGACTAGCCAACCGATCCTCCCTGGGAGCTGCAAATGTAGCAGTGAGATGACAGGTGACAGATTAGCATATACATGTGGAGACGCACACACACACTGAACTCTCATGACCTCCCCCCTGGTCTGGACCCCGTTACTCTCACACACCTAATGTCAATTTTACTGATAAGTTTCACTGACCTCCTCCAGCCTCGATTTCTTTGTTCCGCTGCTCTTCATGTGTTGAGCCTCCGCAGGAGGTTTTGAATGTCCATGTGTCGGGGAGGCTGAAACACTGCTAAGAGAGGGGTTCTCCAAAGTTGTTGGAGGCAGTTGAAGCCAGGGTAGAACAGTGCCTGGTCACTTGGATAGAAAGCTTGGCTGAGAGACTGACACACAGGAAAACGTCAACAGGTGGAGCAACTTTTCCATCAACCTGGCTGGTCAGTGCCAATCTGCTGACTCTTTCTGCTCTGGGGAAAACTTCTGTCATCCACCTACACTGGAATGACTGAAAGACGAGACGACTGATGCATCCGTCTGCCCATCCAGGACAACTAAAAACATCTTTTAGCATCTTATAATCCATGTTCCTGAATATGTAACTATTCAGAAACATGGCAAAGTCTCCTCCTTCCATCCTTTCTGCCAATCAGAAGCGACGGATAGATGTCTAACCATTTTTTTCATCCACCCATTCCTCCCAGTTCCTGCCCTTCCTGCTATCACCCACTCGTCATGCTGCCCAAGAAAATCGCCGTCTACCCAGCAGAAGACGAGCTGGTGAGCTTGTCCACCGTTTATGACCTCCTGGACGAACAGCAGCACTACTATAAAGAGCTGATCCAGCAGCAGGAGAGGAGCTACAGGGCCTTCCTGCAGATGCTGATGGACTCGTCATCAAGCCGCATGGATGGCCTTGTCAGAGAGATGCAGGACCTGAGGAACTGCCTGCAGAGAACCAAAGCCGAGCTGGCTGAAGTAAAAAAGCAGGGCGTCCAGACCAGCAAGCAGGCTGAGTGCCTGGCTGAGGGCTTGGTGATGGTGCGGGGAGCGCTCGATGGGCTGACCATAAAAACTGGAGGAGGAGGTGGTGGTGGAGCAGGAAGAGGTGTGGATCTGAAGCAGCGCAGAGGGCCTGGAGGGTTAAGACTGGATGGAGGAATAGGAGGTGGAGGCAGGGATGTGAAAAAAACAGAACCAAAAGCAGCGAAGCTGGTGGCAGACCTAACAGATATCCACTTTGATGATATAAAGGTTGGATTCAAGTAATGAGATCCCTGATTAATCCCCGCATTTGCTTCCTAATGTCATTATCAAAAGCCTTGAAGCCTTGTCAGTGTTTTTGTTGATGTTGTGAGGAGTTTGTCTTTCTTTCTCTCTTTCAAAGTAACATAATCCTGGAGTTTTAAAATGAGCCTTTCGAAATAAGGAAATTTTAGATCATTAAATGACAGTAAAAGCAGTAAGCTATGGTAAACTGTGAAGATGATGACCGAAGATGAAGAGTTCTGTCAGGCAAAGCTTGCATGTCACAAGTCGACCACAACAAAGTGCTTACAGAAGCAGTTCTCACCACTGTTTGTGATGCCTGATGAGGCAGGATCTGATTAATCTCAATTTAAAAGATAATCAAGTCTCATTAAAAGAAAAAAAAAAATGCTTA
Source organism: Astatotilapia calliptera (assembly GCF_964374335.1). NCBI lineage: Eukaryota > Metazoa > Chordata > Actinopteri > Cichliformes > Cichlidae > Astatotilapia > Astatotilapia calliptera. Next base: position 15,930,875 of record NC_137440.1, on the reverse strand, counting down.
GTTTGTTGAACCAAAACGATTGTATTGGATTTCTTTTTTTTTTTCTTAATCAATCTTGGTAATAACATAGCATATTAATTCACTCTTTGGTGTTTTTGTTTTGTTTTTTTAGGCTGACCAACTAACAGAAGAGCAGATTGCTGGTAAGGTGATGCCATAAAACACTTCTAATTTTATTCGCGTCTTTACAGCTGCAGTGTAAATGTCCTTTCTTCTTCTCTTCGTTTGCCTGTTCAGAGTTCAAGGAGGCTTTCTCCCTGTTCGATAAAGACGGAGATGGTACCATTACCACGAAGGAGCTGGGCACTGTCATGAGGTCACTGGGTCAAAACCCGACCGAGGCAGAACTCCAGGATATGATCAACGAGGTGGATGCTGATGGTACGCTGCTGTCCTCCCTCGACACGGGGGAAGGATTCATCTGTCTAACTTGTCTTTTTTTAAATAACCCTTTTATCGATGATGAGTCATATTTACCTCCTACTCCTAGGCAACGGGACCATCGACTTCCCCGAGTTCCTGACAATGATGGCGAGGAAGATGAAGGACACTGACAGTGAGGAGGAGATCAGGGAGGCATTCAGAGTCTTTGATAAGGTGGGCCTGGTTTAAGTGTTTTTCATACATATTTTGACGTATGAATGCTGCAGTCAGTATAACAGCTGCGTCAAGGCACTTTGCAAGGTATCAGAATACTCCAACAATCGGTGGCACTCGCGGTCTAATTTCTGATGGTTGGAAATTTATGAAAGATGGCATACTATGCTGCTTTTCCTAGCCATTTCCAGTCACTGGAAACAAGAGAAATTGCGTAGGTCTTTATAGACGTCCTGTTGATAAGAAGAGTAGAAAAGAGCTGGTAAATTCTTGTGGGAAAAAAAAACTTCCATACGAGCCCTCGGTGTGTTCTCAGCACTCGTCCCGATGCATTTGAAGCATTTAAACGACTCGACTTAAGTCTGTGTGGGGAAACTGACTCTCCTCATGTCATATTCAAAGCAGGAAGTCAGAAATAGGAATGAAGGAAGTGGCCAGTCAGTTTTCAAAATAAAATTCCCTTTTCATAACAACACTTCTGATATGAAGCCACAGCTCCTCACTGTAAATGACTCTTAACTAATCCAGCGTGCTCCTCGTTGGAGGATGTGGTGAAGAGTAAAACGGGATCTTTTTTTGGATTTGACCTCCTGCCTCACAAATCCAGAGTAGATATGCGGAGAAACACTGAAATGGCACGCGTGTTGGTCTGATCACTTTTCCCCATCTCTTTGTCAGGATGGAAATGGCTACATCAGTGCAGCAGAGCTGCGTCATGTGATGACTAACCTGGGAGAGAAGCTGACAGACGAGGAAGTAGACGAGATGATCAGGGAAGCAGACATCGACGGGGACGGACAGGTCAACTACGAAGGTGAGCTTGGTCATGAGTGTTATTAGAAGCTCCAGAGCTCTGATTGGTCCTGAGGCTTGCTGTGTTATAATTCCTGATGGCTTTTCTTTCTCCGCCTCTTCGTTCTCCACAGAATTTGTCCAGATGATGACCGCCAAGTGAACTGGGCTCGCGTTAAAGACAAAGAATCTGTCAAAAGTTTCACTTACCTCTTATTGCAAAAATCTACATTTAATCATACTGTTCTGTATCAACAACTTAAACTGAATGTTCAAAATCTCAGATCTGTCCATATTAAACAAGTTCACAAAAAGGAAAAAAAAAACAACTAACTGAATCTGCATGTACTGGCTTGTACCCCCACCTCTCCGTCCCACTCCCCTCTCCCATCTCAGCGCCGAGCTGCCCAATCAGATCTCAACTCAACAGCCGAGCGGTCGCCGCGCAGCTGGCTTCCTGACGTCACTGCGATGTTTCGGGACGGCCGATCGCCTTTCTTCCTCGACTTCCTGTCTTCTTTCATTTCTGTTCTTCATGCATGAGGCTTTTCGTGGGTTAGCGTCGAGAGCACAGCAGGAGAAAGCAGTCGGTGGTCCTCAGGTCGGCCTAGGAGGTGTTGGTTAGCTGAGCGAAGGAAGAAGCTTTCACAGTTTGCTTACCTGAGTGAAGTCAGATATTTTTAAGAAAAGCATAAAAATAGAATAAATAAGAAGTCATTTTAGATCTTGTGTTTCGGGCATGTCACTTTTCCTTCGTGTGTTCACCTTTTGTTCAAGGCAGGGTGACGATTTTGAGCCATGTTGGGCGGCGAGTGTGTCGTAGGGTTTCAGGGCGGTTGGTTAAAGATGATCGACATACACAAGCAGCTTTTGACGCAACATTGAGTAAACAAATGGTTTTAGATTAACAGGAAGTGATGAAAGAATAAAATGTCATTGCCTCAAATGCTGTGTGTGTACACAAGTTCACTTTAGTGGGGACGGGGGTCGGTGCTTTGCGGTGTTTCTATCTTCTGTTTGTGCGTGCGTGTGCGTGCGTGTGTGTGTGGGTGTGTGTATGGGTGCGGCGAGGCCCGGCCCAGTCCAGCTGTTCTGTTTGGTTCAGTTGATCTGCATTCCAAGATGTACATGCTCGTCTTTACATTTTGTTTTTCCAATAAAAACACAAACATGAACTGAGATGCCACTTTGTGTGTGTGGGTTTTTTTGTTTTGTTTTTTTTAAAAGCTGACTTGTGTGTTTTCCTGCAACTCTGTGGGGGACGTACTGCTTTAAAATGACTCATTGGTGATCGGTGTGATGTCTTACTGTGAGCACAGACTCTGAAACCCACCTAACATATTTTGGGATGAGATTAACAAAAACTACTTTCTGCGAAAGCACAAGACTGTGATAAAAGGATGCAACCATGGACTGTATAAAAAAAGATGGTGTTTGGGAGCCATATATCGATAACAGGGTGGGTTTATCAACTTACACTTCCATTATTGGCTAGAAAGTCACGTCAGCTGTTGGCTTCAGTTTGTGATGTTTTGTTTCAGTCTTACTTCACTGACTCGTTAGTAAACCCACATTCATTTATTGCCAGACCATTGAAGGTAAATAAAGTCTAAGAAAATCAACTGTTAATGAATGTATATTTTACAAATCCACTAGTGAACCATCCATTCAGTCATCTACCAGTTCTTTGGGCCAGGTCCTACTTCCCTCAGCTGATCCAGGGGAATACAGAGGTGTTTCCAGGCTAGCTGACACATGTTATCTCTCCAGTTTGTCCAGGGTCCATCCCGGTGCCAGCTCTGATATGAGGACTACCAAATGTTTGAGGGCTAATACCCTCCATCTCACTCTAAGGGATGGAGGGTATTAGCCCTGACCAAAACATTTGTGTTTATTTTTACCATAACTGATCAATTCTGGGTACTATAGGGAGATTTTATTTGCCATTTCCAATCTAAATGCTTCATAGGGCACTGTCACTCCTTTTTAGTAACTCAGATTAGCAGATGGCACCATAGGCTATAGACTAGGCTGCAAAACACAAGGCAAGACCATAGATACTCATGTTAAAATCCCCAACTTAGGAGCAGAAATAATCATATAAATAACAGTTCTGACCTCTACGTATGAGCAAATCACAGCACCGCCTGATGTGCCTGGCAAAAATGTGTTTTGTTTTTTTGGTAATGACAGAGTAGTTGTGATCAGCTGGCCACGATAATCCTGTAAATGTAGCAGAAATTTAAGAAAACAAACAAAATCAAAAATGGGAACTAAATGATTAAACCTCCATCTGAGGGGTAGGTGAGTAAAATCTTCGTCTTCTGCAGTACCCCCATATAAGTAAATCCCTCAGACACTCGCTCCTCACTACATTCTTCTGGCTGTCAGGTGAAAGGCTGAAATATTTATGAGAGCAATCTGGAGCCAGCAGAGCTGAAGGCGAGGGGAGAATCTTCTGCACTGGAAAGCCCGTTATTAATGCTGGAGTGGCAGCTCACTAATAGCAAGCAAAGAGCCGCAAGATGTATTAATACACTTCAGACTGTTACATAACTCCAGCTACTAACTCTGTGTGTGACAGAGGATACATCCAACACCTCCTACACTTCCCCGTCCCCCTGTCTGCTCCTCTGCAATCCCACAATCGCCACCTCAGTCTTAAATATTCAAGATGAAGCTTTTCATTTTGACCTCCTCATACAAGTCGTCTTCATCATGGCTCAAGCCCCCCCCTCCATAGCTGGACTGGCCATCGGGCATACCGGGCATTTGCCCGGTGGGCCGCTGGCGATTTTTTGGATTTTATTTTTTTTTTTAGGAAGGGTATATATAATGAAAGGTGTTGGATTGGCCAATCCTGTTGTTCAGTCTGACGTCACTAGCCGTGTCTGGGTCTAGGCAAGGCAAGGCAAGTTTATTTGTATAGCACAATTCAACAACAAGGTGATTCAAAGTGCTTTACAGAGACATTAGAAACAAGAACAAATAAAAAGCATGATTTAAAATTGATTAAAACAAGCAAATAAACTAACTAACTAATTAACAAACAAACAAACAAACAAACAAACAAAACAGTATATAAAATCAAAACAGATAAAATCAGAACAGTAGATAAAATCAGTAGTTAAATGTAAGTTTTGAAATTTAAGCTTAAAGTGTGGATTTGGTGCTTTATTCAAATGCAGCTGAGAACAGGTGAGTCTTCAACCTGGATTTAAATAAACTGAGTGTTTCAGCTGATCTGAGGCTTTCTGGGAGTTTGTTCCAGATATAAGGAGCATAAAAGCTGAATGCAGCTTCTCCGTGTCTGGTTCTGACTCTGGGAACTGATAAAAGACCGGATCCAGATGACCTGAGGGATCTGGATGGTTCATACTGGGTCAGGAGGTCATTGATGTATTTTGGTCCTAAACCATTCAGAGCTTTATAGGCCAGCATCAGAACTTTAAAGTCTATCCTCTGACGGACAGGCAGCCAGTGTAAGGACCTCAGAGCTGGACTGATGTGGTCCACTTTTTTGGTCTTAGTGAGGACTCGAGCAGCAGAGTTCTGAATGAGCTGTAGTTGTCTGACTGATTTTTTAGGTAGACCTGTAAAGATGCTGTTACAGTAATCAAGCCTACTAAAGATGAATGCATGGACTAGTTTTTCCAGGTCCTGTTGAGACATCAGATCTTTTATCCTTGATATATTCTTGAGGTGATAGTAAGCTGACTTTGTTATTGTCTTAATGTGTTTTTCTAAGTTTAGGTCTGCATCCATCACTACACCCAAATTTCTCGCCTGGTTTGTGGTTTTTAGATGTATAGATTGAAGTTCTCTGGTGACCCGTAATCGTTTTTCTTTGGCGCCAAAGACTATTACCTCAGTTTTGTTTTTGTTTAGCTGGAGAAAATTGTGGCACAACCAGTCATTGATTTCCTCAATGCATTTACCAAGAGCCTGTACAGGGCCTCGGTCTCCTGGTGACATTGTGATATATATTTGTGTGTCATCTGCATAGCTGTGATAGTTTATTTTGTTGTTGTTTATAATCTGTGCCAGTGGGAGCATGTAGATGTTAAACAGAAGGGGTCCCAAGATGGAACCTTGGGGAACTCCACATGTGATACTTGTCTGCTCAGATGTGAAGTTACCTATTGATACAAAGTATTTCCTGTTTTCTACGTATGTTTTGAACCAGTTTAGTACAGTTCCTGAAAGACCTGTCCAGTTCTCCAGTCGTTTGAGTAATATGTTGTGGTCAACTGTATCAAATGCTGCACTGAGATCCAGTAAAACTAGGACTGACATTTTTCCACTGTCTGTATTCAGACATATTAAACACTTTGGTCAGAGCGGTTTCAGTGCTGTGGTTCTGTCTAAAACCTGACTGGAAGGCATCGTAGCAATTATTCTGTTTTAAGAAGTAACTGAGCTGTTGAGAAACTGCTTTTTCAATGATCTTACTTAAAAACGGGAGATTTGAGATCGGCCTGTAGTTGTTCATTTGTGTCTTGTCAAGATTGTCCTTTTTCAGTATAGGTTTGATTACAGCAGTTTTTAGTGATTCTGGAAACACACCTGATAATAAAGAAAAGTTGACGATCTGTAACAGGTCTGACTCTAAAGTCTTTGAGACCTTTTTGAAAAAACTTGTTGGCAGGACATCTAAACAGCAGGAGGAGGAGTTCAGTTTACCTAAGATGTCCTCCAGGTCTTTGCTGTTAATAGGTTGAAACTGTTTCATGGTGTTTAAACAGTTTTTTGGTGGACACAGTACATATCCTGGATCTGCTGTTGATGTACCAATTGCTTGTCTAATTTTTTGGATTTTTTCAGTGAAGAATTTGGCAAAGTCATTGCAGGCCATGGTCGAATGAAGTTCAGCTGCCACTGACACAGGAGGGTTTGTTAGCCTGTCAACTGTAGAAAATAAGACCCGAGCATTATGGCTGTTTTTAGTGATGATGTCAGAGAAGTAGGACCTCCTTGCATTCCTCAGTTGTAAATTATAATTGTGAAGTTTCTCTTTATAAATGTCATAATGAACCTGGAGGTTTGTTTTTCTCCATCTGCGCTCAGCTTTCCTACACTCTCTTTTTTCTTTTTTCACCAGTGTGGAGTTTCTCCATGGAGACTTTTTCCTTCCAGAGATAACCTTCACCTTCATGGGAGCAATAGTGTCCATTACATTTAACATGTTAGCATTGAAGCTATTGACGAGCTCATTGACTGACCCTCTGGACAGGTCAGGTGTTAATGGGAAGACCTGGTTAAAAATTGCACTACTGTGTTCAGTTATACACCGTTTTGTGATCACTGTTGTTGATATATTTGTGTGGGCTGAGATTTTACTTTCAAAGAAAACACAGTAATGATCAGACAGGCCCACATCAGACACAGTAACCTTTGAAATGCTCAGGCCTTTGGAGATCAGTAGGTCAAGAGTGTGTCCTCTATTATGTGTGGCCTCTGTTACATGCTGAGTCAGCCCAAAGTTGCCCAGAGTGTTACTCAGGTCTTTAGTCCCTTTGTCCTGAGGGTTGTCCACATGAATGTTAAAATCCCCAGCAATAATTACACAGTCAAAATCAACACAGATCACAGACAGCAGTTCACTGAGGTCATTAAAAAAGTCTGTGCAGTATTTGGGAGGCCTGTAAACATTAAGAAACACAACTTTGGATGGGGCCTTCAGCTGTAAAGCCACATATTCAAAAGACTGAAAACTTCCAGGAGATAGCTGCTTACATTGAAATGATTCATTAAATAAGACAGCAACCCCTCCTCCTCTCCTGCTCGCCCTGACCTCACTGATAAAACTGTAGTTAGGAGGGGTCGTCTCGATGAGAACAGCTCCACTGTTACTTTGGTCCAACCAAGTTTCAGTTAAAAACATAAAATCAAGGCTGTGCTCAGTGATTAAATCATTAATTAAAAATGTTTTCCCAGCTAGAGATCTAATGTTTAATAAAGCCAACTTAAGTGTTTTAGAGGTATTACTTGTCCCCTCGTGTTTGGGAGCAGTCTGTGGCACACAAGGTATGTTTACTATATTTAAAGATCTTTTAGAGTGCAGCTCTCTGTGTTTTGACCAGGCCACATGTCTCCTGTCACCTAAAAGTACAGAAATTTTAAAACCTTCTAGTAAACAAGGTCCCAGCTTCTCCTGGGAAAAGTCATCACTGCCATAATCCTCACAGCCCGGACCCTTCACACATCACGCATCAGACTGCGGAGACAGGGCATGAAGAGGAACTAAGGGGGGCGAGGCTGGGCAATGTGACTTCGATTGCTCTGTTGAGGGTGGGGCTCGATGGCGAACCTTTGGCCGCTCTGGTGGGGGGTTTATGGGGGATAAAAAGGGATTGGGACGGGGGGTAGATCTGAGCCCAGCATTGACCCGCTCCATCATCTCCTCAGTGAATTTCAGGTGTGGGGAGGAGGGAGAAAGGGAGGGGGAGGAGGGTGATGGCCTGTCAGGGGTTTGGGGGACTGGGGAAGGTCGTGGTCCCTTGTCCTGGTCGTTGGTGTTGTTGAGAGAGTTGGAGGCAAATAGGGACCCCTCTTCTTGCCTTAGATGTCTCTCCTTTCTGAGGCTCTTCCTCAGATGCCATGGATGTCTCTCCTTTCTGAGGCTCTTCCCGGGTGGGGGCAAATGGAGCTCCTCCTCAAGGTTTCTGCTGGGCTTTGTCTGTTCTTGGAGTACTGTTTGTTCCTCTTTATGAGATAACTCCTCGTTTATCTCAGCCTTGGCACCAAGCACGGATGGATGACGTATGGAATAAAACAAGTTGGAGGTGAACAGTTTCACCCCTGACTTGTTAAAATTAAATCCATTTGCTTTGAACAGATGCCTGCGTTCCCAAAAAATATTAAAGTTGTCGATAAAGTGCACTGAGTGGTCAGCACATGCTGATATAAGCCATTTATTCAGTGTAAACAACCTGCTGAATCTCTCGTCTCCTCCTCTGACCGGCGGTACAGGTCCACTGATGAATACAGCTGCATTCAGAGAGTTTACAGTATTTAATAATCCAGTAAAGTCCCGTTTCAGAACCTCCGACTGTTGTTTGGACACATCGTTTGACCCTGTATGCAGAACAATGTTTGTCACAGTTGGATATTCATCTGCAATTTGAAGAATTCTCTCCTTCAGGTTGTTGACCATATCCTTAGGAAAGCAGAGGACTTTAGTGTTCTTACCGCACATCCTTTGTACATCCTTTACGGCAGAGTCACCCACAATCAGAGTTTCAGGCCTAGCCTTTAGCTTTCCCTGTGGCCTTTCACTTTTCAACAGATTTTCAGACCTTATTTCGCTGCTTTTAGATGGATGGTTGTCCGATATAGATCCAGGGTCCTTTGATAGTGGAGCAAATCTGTTCTGCAGTTTCACATTCAGTTGTTTTGGAGGTTTGTTGTTAACCTTCCTATTCACGGTTGTCCAGTCCTGTTTCCTCCCGTATATAGGGGTAGAAGAGCTTCTCTGTCTCGTAGGAAGTGAAGGCCAGTCGGTTTCAGAGATTTCAGCTCGCTGTGCCCTGCCTGTGATACGTCCTCCCCCTTCCAGGAGACATGATTTATGTCTTGGTTTTGCACCAAGACAGTCTAAGGGGGGATTATCACTTGAGGATTTATAATAATGCACAGAGTCTACTTTCTTGGTCATGTTATCTGTGCTCCTTAGCTGTGTACTAGCTTGCTCATCGCCATTGTTTTGAATCAAAGGCAAGGTTGTTTCATTTCCACACAGTCCATTTACCTCCACGTTTACTTCTAAGCGATGAATTTTTGTCTCCAGTACTGCAATCTTCTGCAGGAGGCTGTGGTAGTCATCTGTGGAGAGGGAAGGCATCTTGTTGCTAGTTAGCCTAGCGGTTAGCACCTTTCCAGGCTATTGAGGCTGCTCGGTGCCCAGACGCTGTAATCAGGCTTCAGCTGTGTCTAGGCCACAGACACACGGAGCGCTGAGGACAAGGTAACCATAAAATGTTGCTGTTTCTGTTAAGAACACTCTAGTCCTAATGATCTACAAGTGTCCAGAAGTTATCGCAGGTAAGCTCACACGGAAAAAAGGGAAAAAATCAGCATAAAAATCAATAAAAATCAATATAAGAAGCAAAGCATTCAAGAGCAAAGAGATGAAGCGTCCACACTCACAAAGGGGAGGAGCAACCCCCCTTTGGGACCTCCGCTGCAGGTCCATATATCAAACGATCACTATGGCATTACTGAGAGTTGAAAAACTGTCTAAAGTCTTTCATCTTTAATAAAATGATCAGTGTCTGCTCTACCAGGCGTAACAATTGAGTTTAACATCCAGGCATCCATGAAAATGGAATTTATGACATTTAACGGAGTTAGAAGTTAGCAGGGAGTTAGCTCGCTAGCTTCTATCTAAATACAATATAACATGTCCTGACTGCGGGGTTTTGGAAACAAATTAAAACGTACAGCTCTGTTATCACTTCCAGCATAAATGAAGACAGAAAACTAAACAGCAGTGACGTTTGTAGGGTTACTGAAGTTTGGCTAGCTGGTATATAATGATGTGCTACGTGACCGCTAGCGACACAGGTATGTTAGCATAATATAAACAAGCTAACTTTTTTTCCACTCGATAAAAGTTAACGTGAGTGTTCTCGGTGGTCAGGAACAAATGTAATCGCATGGCAGGATGCTGTAAAAGGACCAAACTTCAACCAGGAGAACAACTGAGATAATCCATCCACAATACGAGGTTAGTCATTCATATACTGCTGCATGGGCTGGGCTGTAGTTACATCCTAAGGTTTTAAAAACTGAGCTTAAATAAATGATTAGCAGTAATAAAAGCCGAGGGAGGTCAACAGTGATCACTGACTGTTTTAGGAGCTTTTTGAGATCAAATAGAAGAAAATACAAAACATTAAACATGTTAACAACACAAAAGCCATATTAAACGCAGACAACTTTAGACCCGGAAGTAGGATTCGTCGCGTCATCACTGAACAACCGGATTGGTCATGATCGACTCTGGGCTGGACCAATTACAGCCGAGGAGGCCGGATGCACCCTCTCCCTTGTTTAGCAATCACGTGATTTTCGCGCATTGCATGCCGGGAACTCGTGGCAAAACAATCCAAGTACCGCATCAAATGCAAGCAGCAAAACGTTCATTCTCCGGTTCCAATGCCTTCTTGTTTTTTCTTTGACGCACAAAAAGGAATGTACAAAAACAAAAGGAGAACAATGCGGTCCGTACAAAGACAGACTCGACGAAAAGACAAAGAAAAGATTCGAGGAAAAAATCAAAGGAGTGAAAGGGTTAGACCCTTACGAGCACACAGAGTGGACAAAAGACGTTAGCGTGCTGCCCAACTTTCACCACGCTCATATTTATAATTATACGGTTCTTGGAGTGAGTGCATGCACTCATGAAGTTTAGTAACTTCAGGTCACTGCAACAAGCCCAGGTACAGTTTACCGACGGATGGGTACAGGATCTTGAAATGCACCGTGTAGAACGAAAGACCATCGTAGGAACAAAGGTAAGTTTACCAGTCTCACAAATCGTCTCATAGATACACATTCGTTAACCGTTTATTAATATAACCTTTGAGCTCAACGGTAATTAATTAGTAGTGGAAATAATTTCTGGTAGCATTACAGAAATGTAGCAGTGACAATAATATTGTATGCTGTAATCGCACTGGACAATTAGTGATACAAAACAACTGTTTTACCCTGTGAATAAAAGTATATATTTTTGTCAATGTACCATGGTAATAACAGAAGCGAAACGCAATATTGTGTCAGGACAATTCACTATTAATGCACAATAAACACAATAAACAAAGGAGCATAGCGCAACAATTTCTGTTCAGCGCCAGACTTGCTTGTAACCTATATCACCAATTATGTTAAGAAAAATGACGTATTAACTACTACAAAACTCTGACCTTTGTGGGAATGCTTGGAGCAGACTAACATGTGAGCTGGAGTGTTCTGAGACGTTATATTTGGTATATCCAGACCATCCGTTGGCTCTTACTTCGGAAACATGGCTTAAAAAATTTCTCTTCAACGACTTAATCCGATAAAAAAAAAAGATCTCTTTACCCGTCGGCTTCCCGTGGCTGTCATGTGACCGGCTATTGCAGTTAATAATACAACAGCTTCTTGCCATTTTTTGGGTTTCTTTTTATCGCTGTGTAACTGAGTTCAATTGAAAGCCTGCGTGCGCCAGTACCTCTTGCCACAAGTTCCCAGAATCCTTTGCGGTTTTACCCCTGAATGACGTCACATTTTCAATCTTTATCCTGGTGGGCCGGTCTCTAGTCAAAATGCCCGGGCCGATTTTTTGTCCCAGTCCAGCCTTGCCCCCCTCCCCCCTCCAATTCCTTCTCCCACTCTTTCCTCCAGCTCCCACAGTTTTCTGCTCCCTCCTCTTGTTCTGTTTTGCCCATCCTGTCCCTGGCTCTGTTGCCTAGCAACAGCTCTTCATCTGCAGACAAGACATTCTGGGCGATCTGGAAAAGTCCCTCTGACACCCTACACACACACACTCTCACACACATTGCACATTTGCATTCAAGAAATGTTTGTAAAAGCAACAACTCAACGCACTGAACCATAATCATGTTTTTATTTGTTCACAGCTGCATGCAAAAAATAAAAAGCATCACATTTCACTTCCTATCTTGTGCAGAGTTTCAGCATCATTGCTTCAGCCCTTCCTAAAGCCTCAGACTAGCTGCGGCAACTTCCAGCAACTGGACTTCTTCTAGTGGCCACTAGAGGCTGACTACAGAAGCGAGTCAAACCGGATGACAACTTCCTGGCAACTTCTGGGGCCCGTTCTTCGTACCTCGCTAAGTAGGTTAGCCGGATTAGATTGTTGACGATTTCGCGTGATCCTGGATCAGTCGGTTCCCCGAAGCTCATCCGGGACTTGCTGTCATAGCAACAGAGCCGTAAGCGTAAACCTGCTCGGGAGCAGGTTTACTTTATGTAAACAGGATTAGATCGCGGCCACGCAGGTATGTCCGCTTCATTTATACGAAAGCAACAGCGATAAATAAATAACATCAATGTAACTGAAGATAATGCAGCACTTGATCCTTTTATTGATGTCACACAGATACATACAGGTCATTTCCTAAAAAAGGGAAATGTACTATTAACATCCTATTACATGTATTTGATTATTACAGATGTAATTCATATTTCAGAGTAGTAATTGTAAATCACTTCGTGTAATCAAGATGAGAGACCACGGCTATAAAAGCCAAGGTGGATTTGGGAAGCCTGTCGCAGCCATGTCCTGTCCGTATACGCGAGCAACCCATTGCGGAAGGTGCAAGATTGATAAGGAGAGTCCTCAGAATTCAGCATATATTGCGGGACAGACAGGATCCTTTAGCCCAGCGCGACAGTGTGCTCATTGAGAGATATCGATTTTCCCGTGAGGGTATTATTTACTTAACCAACTTGTTGACGAGGGGGTGCAGGACCACCACCTGTCTTTTTTTGCTCTGCCCTTTTCTTGGTTGCTGTTATAAACAAACAAACAGATTATTTCAGGGTCTCTTTCCAAGAGACGAAAAGCAATATAAGTGATAAATATTACCATTCTATAGAATATTCTTATATTTCACTTTTACTTGTTCCCATGTTCTAGTGGGTCCTGTTGTGGCTCTAATGTGAAAGAGGATATAATATAACAATATAATATAATGTAATATAATATTGGATAATATAGTGTGATATGATAAATCTACCCTACCGCCTACTGGTGTTGGCCAGAGGGGCCGATGGCGCGATATGGCAGCCTCGCTTCTGTCAGTCTGCCCCAGGGCAGCTGTGGCTACAACCGTAGCTGCCTCCACCAGTGTGTGAATGTGAGAGTGAATGAATAGTGGCATTGTAAAGCGCTTTGGGTGCCTTGAAAAGCGCTATATAAATCCAATATATTATTATTATTATTATTATTATTAAATTACTTACGAGTTTAATTTGTCAGCAACTTTCTGCCAGCCCTCTCTCCTTGCTTTTGCAGCCTTTGCAGTGTTCCCTTGCGTTCTGATTAAACTCTGAAACTCCTGAAATCCCTCACTCAGGAGTTCTTGCTCTGCTGCCGAAAAATACCGAGCCGAGCGCGCTCCTTCGACATTTTCGCCGACCAATCAGAGGGTTGCCGATCAATGTTTCTACTATCGATGCGTAGCCCCTTTTACGACACCCAGTGATGTCACATTACTGCGTCCAGCTGTAGTAATCGTCAACAGCAGGTGTGTTCGGGGAACCGGATTAGCGAGCTCACGGTTAGCGCGATGATTTGATCTTGGATGTGTCATTTGATCTTGGATGTAGTAAGCGACGTACGAAGAACGGGCCCCTGGTCACTAGGGAAAAATGTGTATTCCCCTGACTGGTTGGGGAGTGGCTGCTGTCTTATTTCCTTGTGACTGCTTTGGTTGCTAGTAGATTGGCTTAACTTTACCTCCAAACACTTGCCAACTAGTCTCTGAGTGGCAGCAAACCTTGGAAAAAGATCATTCGCCTTCAAAGTAAACGCCCTTCCTTTAGAAATATGATTGCTGCAGCGGTGTTTGCAGACAAGTTCGCATCACTCACGCAGACTGCAGGTGACCGTGGCAACCTAGCAACCGCCAGCAACCACTTGGCAACTGGTCGAAGAGTACACATTTTTTCTTAGTGACCTGTGGTTGCCGGGGGGTTTTGATTTAGTTTTAGTTATAATTTAGGCATCTAAATTCTTTCAGTTTTAGCCGAATAAACATGATAAGTTTATAGCAGACTAAATGTGAGTGTAAAGTTTGTTGTGTCTTTATCAATTGCTCCACATGGTTTACAATGAGTCTTATTTTCCTTAAATGTTCATTTTGTTGTATTTTCATGAGAAACACTGGGCCTGTTGTACTGTTTCCCAGGAGCAGATCAAATCTGCTGCTGCCTAACCTTAATGCACATAGAGATTATTTCTGATTGGACCACTTCCAAACTTGTCCCGCCTTTCTACACAACTTAATTAGTTTAGATTGGTTTTCGTCATTCGAGAATATTGTCATCTTGCTTTTATTCATTGATGAAAGCATCAGTGCGTTATGCCCTCATGCATTCGCTTTTATTTAGTTATTGTCCTGTTGATGGACTCACATTTGGAGCCAGCCTCACGTGGCCATTAGAGGGACTGCAGTTTCATTTTTGGACAATTGAAACGAATTACAACCAGCTTCATTTTGTGCACTAGCCAATAATAAGAAACCCTAGTGAGCAAGTACTTTGTGTCATTTTTAAACTGAAATTGTAGCAGTAACTGCAGGAATTGTGCAAACGTTTACACCTGGACCCTGGTGATGACCTTTATGAGAGATTAACCTCTAGTGACACCTGAGAGTCCAGCAGAGACCTCAGGACTGGGCGGGCGGGAGAGACCGAGCGGGGGCTTCCTGGCACTCCAGGACAAAACCTGTCAGCGCTGTAATCCTCTGATAAAAACCACACAAAGGAGCACGCGTCGATTTGCTGACAGACACACACCTGAGAAAGTAACACACACCGCCGACCCCAAGGTCGCTGCCAGGAGGAGTACCCCACACACACACACACACACACACACACACACACACACGAGAACCAGAGAGCATCGGACATCTTCTTTTTATCCACTTTTATTATCTTGGTCTTCATAATCATTCATTTACAGCACAAAGGACTCACTGCCTGAGCTCAGGAGGATGTCCTTTCATACCTCACTCTCTCTAAGCAACATCATTCTCCAGAAAATAGTTATAATTTACTCTCTAAAATAATAATACACTAGTGGAACAATGAAATATACAGCAATAATTCTTTGTATTTATAATCAAAAACGAAATAAAAATATTAATCTGGTGATGGGACACAAAGACAACACAATCACTGCGGGTGCATTTGCGCTCAACAAGAAAATCTGATTTCTGGAGGAAAGATGTGGCACAGATTCCAACAGTTTCCCGCAGATTATACGTTGCTGCCGTTTGAGTTGCTCCAGGTGGCACTTTGATTTTTCACTTAAAAACTTCACAAAACCACTTTAAAATCAGCTGCAGGAAATCAGATTTCCCGTGAGGGCGAACGCAACCCGAGGTTTGGCATTTACACCGATTTATTTCTCAGTGAAAGTCCGTCGATGCTCCGCTGGATACCTTAAAGACCTGGCTGATCCTGAGCCAGGTATACAGTAACAACGATCCCCCTCCATGCAGATGCAGATAACATTACACGAGCATCTTTCCTGAGTGGATACAAGCACCAAAAAGTGTAACAGATACTTTTGGAAAATGATCTTAGTGTCGAGTCAAACACCATTGACCACTCAGAAGTCTGAATTTACTACAGTGGGTTCCTGTCTTCAAATTTTAACAATGCTAACACGGGTGCAAGGCTACAGTACAGTGAAGGCAATACTCAGTGGTTTGACCCCCAGCTCGATCTGCTGCTGATCTATAGTGTTTGTGCGTGCATATAAAATGGGATTGAGTTTTTGTAGTGTTAAAAAAAAAACAAACAAACAAAAAAACACAAGCATATACATACAGCAATATTTATCACTGACTAAACCAGGTGAGGGCAGAACACAGAGACTACACAGAGTTTTATCTGATGAATTATCAGAAAGCAGAAAAGATGCAGGGCAGGGAGAGGGATTAACAATGAAGACATGAACCCACTGAAAACAGGGTCCACTGGTGGCTCTAAATTGTATGGTGCTCTCTCACCTTGCTGAACTCCGTAAATCATCATAAGAAAAAAAAAACAACAACAAAAAAACAGGAAGGGAGTGGGACGGACAGGTTTTGGCGCTTGCATCCACTTTTGAAAGAGTGTTTTCTGCTGCATCGATGTGAACAGTACCAAGTAAATGCATATTTGGCTTTTAAAGGAAATCTAATCCATTTATGTTAAAACTGCTCAGAGTGTATGTGTGTATTTGGACTAAACAACATGTAAACACAACTTTCAGGCTTCTGAGAATAATGATTTGAACGGAATCTGACGAAGGAGACAACACGCAGCGCGGGAAAGAGACACGCACACTCACGTAGACGTGGCCACAAGAAAGGCATTGTGGGAAGCACGGGTAGACAGAGGGAAGCCTGTTTATTTGTACTCTTTGCATTTCTATATACACTCTGAGTTTATGTGTGTGTGAGGGTTTGGCAGTACACCTTTTCACAGGTCTGTGCGTGTGTGTGTGTTTGTGAAGTGGCATGCAGGCATGCTCTGTGTTGTGTTTTTCTCATAGCGCTCTGGGAATGATGGTGAAGGGCAGGATGGGGCTGCTGGCTTCCAGCTCCAAGGCGGTGAGAAAACACTCAGTGGCGGCGGCGGTGTTTCCCTGAGCCTGCAACACCTCGCCAAGACTGTTCCACACATCGTGAGCCGTGCTGAGGAGGACAGAGGGATGAAGAGGTCACAAGAGGAAGAACAGAAACAAATTTAAGGGGGGAAGGAAGAGTAGAGGAAAGAGTATAGTGGAGAGGAAAAACATGGAAGATGAGAAGGAAAGAAGTGGAGGAAGAAGAGATGAGAGTAGAGGGATATGGGTGGAAAGTGGGATGGCAAGGAGAGAAGTGAGGAAGCGAGAAGATGGGAAATACGAGGAGAGGAAAGCAAAGAAAAACGAAGAGGAAGAAAAAAGGATGAGAGGAGAACAGCAGCATAGAAAGAGGGAGGAGAAGTAAAAGAAGAGGAGAAATTAAAGGGATGTAAGAGGAAGTGGGAAGGAAAGAGGAAGAAGTGAGGAAATAGAAAAATGTTGAACCACAGGTGCCTTAAAGGAGAAAACGTACAAACATTACCTTGTTTAAACACAAACAAACTCACCTGTTCACCTGCACGGCGTCTCTCAGCACCTTTTCCGAAAGACTGTAACGCTGCAGCTGGTGCAGGATCAGACCCTGCAACAGAGAAAACAAGAGAAGAAGAGAACATCCCCCTTTTTTTATCATGCTGTGTGTCAATGATTCAGCAGTTGGCTTTATTTAAAAAGAAGCTCTAAAGTTACATTTAATATCGGTAACAGCCACCCTCCTCTCACTTTTAACATTTATTATTCATGAAGAATTTAAACCAGAGATTCAAATTTACACAGTGCGCCGTGTCATTTATCTTCTACCGCAAACTACCTGCCGTATTTTACACACTTCCAGTTATAAGATGATGATTTTCATTGGGTCTGAGCTCTCTACTCCGTTTTTTTCCTTGCATGAGAGCTATGGAGATCAAATTCAGCAAATGGGAAAAACTAATGGAAGTAATCTTCAACAGGGTATTATTGAGGGACAGCCACCTCCACAGCTAATGTGCCAAAATGTGCAGTTCCTCGAGTGGCCACTTGGTCTTTACAGCAGCAATATCAAACTGCTTTTACACGGGTGGCCACGTACAGCCAACTTTCATCTTTTGGTAGTTTATTCCTGAGACTGTCCACTAAAAATAAAACTCTTGCAGGCTCCGCCGGGCCGATTCTGGCCCTCGGGCCTTACGTTTGACACCTGTGCTTTTCGGTGCCACCCACCATTTTTTGTGCGTCTTATTGTCAACCACGTGTCTTAACAGAATTTTAACCCCATGGAAACAGAACAATGGAAAACAGTGGCTGGAGACCACAGCGTGACCCAAATTATTTGTGAACATGACTGCAGTTGGTGCAAGTCTGGAGACAGGTTGCCTCCCAAAAGGCGACCCCAATCGAAAGCGGTCGAAGATCGAGGGTGTCCCAGTGATCACCACAACTGGCAATCTCCGACTTCTTCCAGTCACAAAGAGGTTGCCGTCCATTTTTTTACAGTAGTGTGAGTGAGTATGATGAGGGAAGTGTTTCTTCTTCTTTGTAAGTTGGCGTCATTGCAGGTGATGAAATCATCTGGTTTGGAGTTGCTTCACTGCCTCATGACCTCCGCAGATTATCAAAAAGTGAGTATAAGCAGAGTAGCCCGGAAGGAGACCCTTTAAACTAATAACGATGCCAGGCACACCAAGAATCCTGTCCGGATTATTTCTGTTTATTCGTGACTGGAAAACACTCTGACTGAACTCCTGTTGTTTTTAACTTTCATAAATAAACATGAATTCCTCCTGTTTTTAGTTGCTCTTAACTTAAGGTTGCATCATATTTTTTTTCCAACCTACTCTTTTTCTTCTCTTTGTTCCATAACTGGACTTTTAATCTCTTCTCCTTTTCTTTTTAGTACTCTTCATGTGCTTTTCGTTTTAGTCTCGGCTTTTACTTCCTTTGATTTACCTGATTTAACTTTTGCAGACTGATGGTCCACCGTGGGTCAGTCAGCTCAGTTCTTTATTTCACTTTTATTATTTTCACTCTTTTCATCTATTGCTAGATTATCACTTAACATTAACTAAGCTGAATAAATTGGAGAAAAAGCCAATTTTCTTTATAGGCATGTTCAACTACACCATCTTTTTCCTGCAGACACATGCAAGCTCGAAACTTTCCCCACAATTACCAAGACAAAATCCAGTTTTCAAGCTAAAATACCAACTACACAAATTGTCAAAAGCCTCCAAATGCATGAAAACATTTTAATCTGCACTCGGGTCAGATGGACACACTGACTACTGAGGTACTGATCCGCCTTCAGGTGCCATTGCCGTGCTGTCACTGGAGAGAATTTCTGTGTGTTACTCTCTCCATCAGCAGGTCTGTTCGTTTCTGGCCTGCCAACATGAGTGAATGAGTGACAAGGGCAGACGGAGCAGACTGAAAACAAAAAACAAACTTGCTCTCCTCAGGTGAGGTTTAACCGTCCCGGCAGACTGTAGGTAATTACATAAAAACACACAAAACCCGTCAGGGTGTGAGGGCACTGCAGGCAGGCAGGTGGAGGACAGAGTGTCTTACCAGTCTCTGCATGGTCTTGACATGAGTCGGGTTGATGGACAGGGCCTCCTCGTACCAGCGCTTGGCTTCGTCCATGTTGCCCCTCAGCTCGGCTATCTGCCCCCTCATGTAGAGGACGTTGTGGGACGTGGGGAAGAGGTTGGCGGCTTCCTGCGTGCAAGCCGTGGCCTCAGCAGGTTTTGACATGCCGATGTACACCTCAGCTGTTCAACAGAGACACACGCAGAATTTCAAACTGATAGAAACACTGTGAACCTCCAGGGCTAAAAAACAAATTCCTCCAACTGTGATCATTTTTGTTCCATGTTTTTCCTCAAAGCACCCGAAGCCCATTCGGTGCAAGTTTACACATATTGATGATATATGATCTCTCGTATCTGTTGATCTTTTGTGGATGTAATGTGACATTCTTCATCATCTTCTTCTTTTTTCTGCTCCCTATGGGGCTGGCTACAGTCTGCCTGCATCTCACCCTATCCCAGCATCTTCTACTGACATACTGATCCTCTGTGGTCTTCCTCTTTTCCTCTTGCCTGGTAGCTCCATATTCAATACCCTTTGTCCAGTATATCCGCTACTCCTCCTCCACACATGTCCAAAAAACGATCTCAGCCTAACTTTGTCTCCAAACTCATCTACCTTCTCTACCTACACTCCTTGCAGCTTCACTATTACACCCGTTGCTCTCTCTCTCTCATTCTCACACATATATTCAGTTTTTCTTCTACTGACTTCCATTCCTCCTCACTCCAGAGCATACCTCCACCTCCCCAGACTTTCCTCCACCTGCTCCCTACTCTCAAAGTCCATCATCGTCCACAGAGACTCCTGCCTGACCTCATCTGTTAGCCTGTCCATCACCACTGCAAACAAAAAGGGGCTCAGAGCTGATGCCTGACGTGTAATCTATATCTCGCCACTGGCCTGCCGTCATCATATATGTCCTGCACATATGTGCGTTTGTTTGTTTGAACGACTAATTAAATGTGACTTTTGGACTGCTTTTGCTGCACGGACACGGCGATACTCTTAACATGATGCAGAAAATAAGAAAGGATAAAAACATTTTTCCCTTCAAGCTGCATGAGCAGAAAAAAAAAAAGACTTCTTCACTTCATGCCCAGCTGAGGCTTTCACTGCGCTGGTGTGATGAAGACAGAATGATACGAGTAGAGACGGAGGAAATGAGCCTGAACTGGCTGATTACATTAGCCATATCACCGGGCTGGACATGGCCAACCCTGACAGGAAGCAGCTGGACAGATAAACAGGCGGACAAACTACCTCAGCCCGAGTGTGTGTGTCTGTTTGTGTGGACACCGCAGTCTGTCTTGGTCGCTGAAATCAGAATCTGAGCTCAAGTGAGGGGAAATCTAATATATCCAGTAGATATCTAATCAAACTGCTCTTCAATAAAGTCCTGGAGGCTGATGCCGGTGCACTCACTCTGACCTCATATCTGATTCTCTGATGAAGCAAATATCGACCACAAGAGGTGAGCAGACAGTGCCCTGCTGTATTTGACGGCCAGTTACAAAATGATTAATTATTAAGGCATAAAATAACTTTCATGCATGCGCAGCGAATGAGTAAGAGGATACCTGCATGGAGCCAGATCTGAGCCAGGGTCATCCAGGGGTGCAGGGGTCCATGTTTGGGGGCACTGCTCTGCAAAGAGGAGGCGACTTCGGATAGAGCCTGCTCCACACGACTGGCTGCTATTGAGGTAGCGTGCACCGAACCTGGAGGGTGGAAATCAAACCATCACAGACGAATACACCATCTTCCAAATTTTGTGACTAACCACTACAACAGCAGTGTTAGGCAGCCATGTGCCACAATGCAGGGTGATTTTAACTGAACAAAACAACAGCAGAGGCCACTGATTACTGTGGTTCTGCAGTGTTTGGTTGCAGTAAACAGTTGGAGTCCACACTGGCACACAGTTTTTCAAGCCTTAAAATAAGTCCACGCCATTCAGCACTCGGCGGCACACAGTGTTAGGGCCCTGAGTTACAACGAATTAGTGTCACCATCATGCATAAAACTGCATCACTCTGCTCATTAGTAACTAAAAGAAGCGTCGCTGTGATGGTCTGCGTATCCGCGGACTATTACAGGGGTCAGCATGGGAGGAAAAGCAGGTCCACAAAAGCCAAACGTATCACAACGCTACACAGAACGACCCCCTTACACATCACAAAATTTGATCTTTGTCTTGTTTTGTTTCGCTAAACTGTCATATGCATTGCAACCTAAAGGGATTAAAAATGAATAAAACGTGCCTCTTAGAGTCTTTTTCTAAATTTAAAATGAACACAGCTTGCTTTGATCTGATCCGTCCCCTTCACTGACTGAAGGAATAATAAAAAATATTTTAAAAAAGGAGAAGATTTGAATGTTAACGATTTCTAAGAGGGGACTACGTGGCAAAAGGATGTCTCGATTCAGCTGAGAATCCTGTTTGCTGTGGAGTAATTTATTAGACGCCACCATGCAGCAGCCCAGCCGAACGCAGCACAACACGGGCAGGATGGCGTGTAGCGCTCCCTAAATTAAGCCGATGATGGCGAATAAACACCTTCAGCCTGCAGGTGGAATTTGTTTCGGTAATTTGAAGCTTTATTTGATTTATTTTAGTCTTACTTTGTTTCACTTTTCTCTGTACATCGTCTGTCTGCAAGCCTGTTTCTGTACTGCAAGATGGCAAATATGGATTTTTACCCAAATCCACATTTGGATGTGTATAAAGATGATTTAAATGTATAAGGCCCAGGGAAGGCCAGTGAACACCTCCATCCCTAGAGGAGCTGGAGGAGGTGGCCAGTGAGAGGGAGGTCTGCACGAATGAATGTATTAAATACGCCAGAATTACACTGAATTATAGATCTACAGATTACATGAAGCCCAAAGTGTTCCCTGCCTCTAGATTCTTCAGATCTGTCACCCTGTGACCTCCCCATCATCTATCTGTTGCTTACTATGCTCCCGTGCACCTCCTTTCCTCCGATCCTCCTCCAGCTGCCGTTTTCTTTTTTGTTTCTACCCGCAGGTCTTACTGTTTGTGTGTGCTGCTCTTTGTTTGTGTTGGACTTTACATCATTCGTGGAGTGTTTATTGTTGCACGTTATGCTTGTTGTGATTCTACGAAGATGTCAGGGTGTGTTTGAATGTTTTCCAGTGGTGTGTTGCTGCCACCTCTTTAAATAAGTATTTTAATGACTCCTCTGGTAAAAAACACTGCAGAGTCCACGCCCTACTTGGTCACTGAGGTTTTGTCATCAGGGTTTGTAGAGTAGTAGGCTGGGGCAGGCTGATCGGTGTAAGTCAATATTTCGATACAGCTTGTTCGATCCATATAAAAAAATTTTTTTTTAAAACCCCCCAAAAACAAACTTGGCTAAATTTGCAAGGGTCAGATTACCATGTGGGATATCTGGCTGCTCAAAACGAGGTCTTCTTTTTATCCTCAGTTTGATAACAGGCTCACCTTCAACCCGTATTTCCTTCTGGACTTAAATGTGCTTTTCAGTTATCAAAAAATAAACAAACACCAAAATAGTGCCAAATTCCATGGTATGAAGGTTAAACTTAGCTTGTAAGTTATGGTACAAAGTTGATTTTGAGGGCGTCAGGCAGAAGGCACTCACTGAAATAACGCAAAAATTTGCAAAGACCCATATTTGACACAAGCGGTACTTTGACATCATGTGAAAGATGCGATCGTTAGCCTAAGTGTCAGAATACAGAGAAGGATATCAGCTGTACAGAGCTGATAATGCCTTTCATGAGAAACTGCACCACTTCCTCATTTGTGCAACTTCCCACAAACCGCTGTGGGAAGTCTGCGACTTCCCACAGCGGTTTGCTAGATTTCAGCCAGATTACGTTAAATTGATTACAACACTTGAGCATCTGTCAGCAATTTGCCTCGAGCTTGTTGTAACAGTTACTGTCACAATTACCATCACATTCGTGAGACGGAAACTGCTTCCTGGTGAGTTTTTGTTCTCTTTCACGTTACCGAAAAGGATAAACGCATCAGAAATAACATCTGTGTGCTGGAAAATAAGACCCTCATCTGGATTGTGCTCTAAAACAATCCAAACAAGTTGTTTCCTGAACACCTTCATGCTGCTTTAATGTGACAACATGCAAAAGATGCCTGAGCTCTTCCTTCTAACTCACTGTGGGCATTTGGATCAGCCACCAGCACGATTTAAAAAACAAAATAAAACTGTTTGCAGATGTCACCTTAAAGCAGAAGATATTTGCACATACTCTCGTCATATGAATATGGCACATATCTGGACCTCTTGGGACAAAGGGGGAGCAATGACGGAAGAATGGATGAGGGGGGGAAAAAAAGAAAAGAAAAGATGGAGGTTAGATGGCTACTTACAAACAGAAAACATGGAGGAAAAACCAAGTGTGTTAGCGTCCTGAAGGCCGCCTTGAATAAAACGAAGGGATGGAAAGAAACAGAAAGACGACTGTTAATGATTGAAAGAGAGGAAGAGACAGAAGAAATATCCAAAGCACGATGAGGAAAAAAAACAAAAGAATCCACAGAGGGTAGACTGCAGCACCCCGCGGGGTTTTCATTCTTCACACAGTCACTTTTAGACCACATGACAGCAGGCGAGCCGCTTCCACTCATGCACCCTTTCTAATGACAGAAATTTGATGTGAATAACATGTGAATATGGAGGACCGAAACAGACCAAACTGTGAATAACTACATTAAAAAAAAAAAAGTAAAAAGAATTCTCATGGAATTAGCAGTAACTGAACTTTCAAAATAAGAGCGCTGCTGTTTCTTTGCATAGATGGAAAAAAACAATATGTATAGAAAATAAAAAAATAAAAAAAATCAGTATGTGTGGAAATACTGAAATATTTAGGTCAAGAAAAAATAATCAGTAAATAACGATTATTTGTAGGAATAAATGCACTAAAAGGAATACTTAAAATAACTGTAGGTAAAAGCTAATTTTTATGTGCTATAAAACACTATTTATGTTCTAGTTTGTTTGCTTATTGGCAAATTACTTCATTTTACTGAGTCATTCATTCTTTTTTTCTGTTTTTTTTTTTTTTTTTTTAAACGTTTGGCAGAGTCAGTCCTCCATAAATGCACACCCACTGGCCTATTAAGTAGTTAGTGCCATAAAGTTTTTTAAATACCAAAATGTCGAGAAGGCCCATATTTCAAGTCATAACAGGTTTTTTGTTTCAAAAATTGGTGAGGAACATTATATTTTACACCTCATGATGTGGTGCGCCTGCATATTTGAATTAGCTTTTTAATGAACTAATCATTCAAAAATCTCCTAAAGAAAGTAAATGTATCATATTTTCAGTAACCATGATGATCGACTAGCTGTCACCGTTCTGTGGCCTGCGGGGAAAAATAATCTAAAAGACAACCATTACCATTATTATTATCATTAGTAAGAGAGATGGCAACAAGGACAGACAACATCGAAACTGGGAAGCACGACAAATTAATGCTGGCTGAGATGGAAACACTGAAAATTATTAAAAACAAAAACAGAGGTGCAGAGAAAGTGCAGCTGCGATCTGTGGAAAAAAAATCCTTTATAACATAAACTGCCTCCCCCCCATCTGATCAATAAATTTTAGCTAAATAAAATGAGTGTGTGTGTGTGTGCGCGCATGTTTAAGTCACAAAATAAGCAAAGCAAATGCATCAAAACTCAACTCAATCCACATCAAAGTTTCTGCAAACATGCCAGGATTTACAGCAGCTCTGTGGAGTTTGTCTCTGCCAAAACTCCAAAATGGTTAGTCTCTTTAGTCTCTTTGTCCAGGCTTAAACAAATCTCTCTAATTCACGATCCGCTCAAGCATCAGTGCGGGTGAAAGCACAAGAAGGATGTGGCTGCTCATAAGAGGAGCTTTCTTAGATATCGAAGAGTTCAAAGATAGCTGGTGGTTTATGGGCACATTATATTAAGCCAGGAACTAACAAGTGATGCCTTTAAGTAAGAAAATAATTGCAAAGCAGGTAATTAATATCTTCTCCAAAAAATACAGAAGCATTTTTTAACTTTTAAGATTTTTCTTTTGCCTGAAAACCACATCCAGGAGGATTTAAATGTGTCAGGAAATGGTGCTGCCCCTGTCATTTTAAAATATTTTTTAAATAGTTAAATAGTTTTAAATATCAGTGAATTTCTCAGCATTATTAAAGTAATACAGCTTGGCCTGACAGTACTCTGCAGTACAGGAAATTTCATGACTTCATGAGCATGACAGAGATCCAACTGGTCTCTCAGGAGGCTGAAGTGCTTCATAATATAGTTTGGATCTTTAATTCTATTCGTGTTTCTGGACATAAATTTTTATGATGTTATAACTAACAGCAGTCATAACATATGTAGCTCAAAAATCACAGAAACAGGCAAAAGTAACTAGTGATGACATCTGTTTGTGGTCAGTCTCCACACCGTGCTACAGGCAGAGCGGACGTGGAGGAGGATTACAGTTGGAGGACAGCTGGCGGACTATGGCGTGGTTGCAGAAGGAGTGAGTCCTGGTCTTTGTGCGTGGAGGTGGAGGAGGAGGAGGAAGGGCAGGGGGAAGGGAAGGAAGAGGAGAGCGGAAAGATGGTTTTCGGAGTGGAGGCAGAGGAGTACGGGGAGGCTGGAAGATGAAGACAGGGGAAGAAGGGGAAGACAGCGGGGAGGAGACGGTGGACATGGTGGAGGGGGAGGTAGGGGAGACTGGTTCGAAACCAGAGAGCGAAGAGGAAGAACCTGAGACTTAAAAAGGAGGAAATAAAACAGAAATGAGTGAAATTAATGAAGGATTAAAGAAAGGATAGAAACAAAAAGACCTTTTCTCAAACAACATTTTTTTAAAATGCTCCCATTTTTTAAAGTTTATACATTAAGTTAAAAGAAATCAGATTCTTTTATAGACTTTTCCCTCTGCTATCTGTAAAAAAGACATCAGGATGACCATTAGAGGAGAGAGAATAATTAAACAAGTTTGACTCCATGTTTACTGATGAACGCTGAGCACGTAGATTTCAGGTGTCTGTACCTACCAGTCTCAGGGTCACTGAAGTCAGGCAAGGTCATAGCGTTGAGCTGTCGCCTGTCTGCTATGGCTCTATCCAACAGACTGCTGCCACGCCCCGAATCACTGCCACGAAACACACGTGGATGTAAACAAAGGGAAAAAGCACATCCGCACGCATGCAAGTACACACACACACACACACACACACACACACACACACACACACACACACACACACACACACACACACACACACACACACACACACACACACACACACACACACACACACACACACACACACACACGGCCTGGGATTGAGCTGCTGAGCAAACATGACCTCCAAAACAAGGAGATAAAGCATTTTAGTGCCTTGGTTACCTTTTGTTTTCTTAGTTAGATCAAGCTTCAAGGGAACTGTGTTATTAATGAAGAGACAACGACTCATTGCCAGTTATTCAAATGCTTGATTGCAGCTCTTGCTGCCAAGGATGGCACAACCAGTTATTAGATTTAGAGGGCGAAGAGTTTTTCACACAGGAACAGGCAGGTTTGGGTTGGTTTTTCCCCACTTAATAAATGAAATAATTTAAAAAGTGCATTTTGTATTTACTCTGGTTATGTTTATCTTGTATTAAATTCTGTTTGATGATTGAAACATTTAAATGGGACAAATGCACACAGACAAAAAAAACAAAGAAATTAGGCATATTACTAGCATTGGCTAACATTAGCCAGAAAAAAAGATGGCTTAAAGTGATCTGTAGTCTGGAAAACTATGGATTAAATGCCATATGTAAAGCCACATCAGTGTTTCCTTTTTCTTTTGTGTTCCTGTTGTGCCTGTTTGTTGACATTAGTGATTAGTGGACACCATTCATAAGCTAATGTTAACTTCCTCACTGTTGGCACTGGGAGCGGCACTCGGGAGCGGGCGTAAATGCCACATCCTTTGGATATTTGCAGAAAATTCCCAAGTTCTTCACAAAGAAGTCACTCCACAGACTGTCAGAATCAACAGAGAGAGTCGGGGAAGGTCTTATATTTCATAATTATGTGATAATCCATTCAGAAAATTTGCAAAAACAAGCGTGTAAAACATTTTTTTAAAAAAAATTTACTAAATGGACATTTAATTAGGGCAAGAGTTGCAGGATCATAAATATAAACTAATACCAGCTTATGTTTTCACATAGTGAGGTTTTGATTAAAATTAAAAACAAACCTAACATCAGGTTAACATAAACAGTAAACTTTATTGACCGTTTATGTTATTAACTAATATTTGTCCACAGAAGCTATTTAGTACACATCACCAAACATGCCTGGAATTATAGCATTTTTAAATGCCAAGACCATTAGAATGAATTAAATGCTTCTCCATGAAAGTGCTCAGTTGGTAGTTCAGTGTAATCCAGTCTTCACAAAGTTAGAGTCTTAAATTCTTTTTAAAAGTCTTAAAAATGTTACATTTGGTGGCCAGATCCTTCAAGGTAGTCTCCTTGCACACCTCTGCACCTATCTCAGAGCTCCACACCGGTCCCATTATGACCACACGAAGGTGCTTATTTAGGACGAGGGCTGCATCTTCAGATCTTCACAGCAGCGACCCGTCAACCTTAATATTATTTTGGAATAGAGGTCAAAGCCGCAGGGAGCTCAATCTCAAGAGTAGGAGAAATGAGAAATCACAGCCACCTGCCTCGGTTACAAATGCTCTCCCTCCAACTCCTCAAGACATTAGATTAGACGCCCAGTTTTACCCTGGGGGATGACATCATGGTGCTCAACATCTGATGCACTTTGTTTGGTTTTAAACCGCTGATCACAAGTAATAATCTGGAAGTATATTACCTTAAAGGGGATAGTAACATTTAAATCAGGTATAGTTATTGTTTTTTTATTGGCACCATATCTTAATTATTTAAAATAAAAGCAAACAAATAAAAAAGATCAAACTCTTTGTTTTGTTACGGCACCAGAAACAAGAGAAGCAGTGATTCTCAAAATTTAAGGGACTATAAAAAGGAAACAACAATAAAACAAAGCCATGTGATTTGAACCATGTGTTATTGTTCATTTATCTGACCAAATAATAACTTATTTTATTTCTCTTGACTTTGGTGGAGGCGTTACTGGATAATCATCATCAAAAATCAAAATTGGAACACACTGAATATTAAAAGGACGACTCACAGAAAGCGAGTACCTCCCGCTGTGACTTTACTCCCATGTGCAGTGTTTTTCTTAAGTTTGGGAGGGGCTGACTTAGAGCAGAGGGGTTTTTTGGGGACATTTACTGGTTTTGCTAGAACACATGACACCAATCCTGCCTTCTAGCCACAGGCTCCGTGTTTTGTAATATTTATGTATGACTTGAACATTTCATCGATCTTTAGATCCTCGACTTCCAAAGTTAAGACTTACATCTGCTGCTAGTTTGAGGCCCGTTGGATTTGAAACCACCTGCCTGACGAGATGACGTTCACAAAAATCTGTGACCACCTTCTATTACATGATGGTTTTAACCATCTGGTGTCTGGTTTGTCATCCATCTTGCACCTTGGTGTTGATGGTATACTAGTTTTGCCTGTCTGCATTTTGTAAATTCTATCATCACTGTTACCATATTTCTACCACTTTCTATCAGTAGTAGAAATAGTAGTGTTTTTATCGAGGGGGAGTGTGTGCATACTAGAGATGGACCGATCCGATATTACGTATCGGTATCGGTCCGATACTGACCTAAATTACTGGATCGGATATCGGAGAAAAATAAAAAATGTAATCCGATCCATTAAATATCACGAAAGCACCTCACAAAACTTGCAACACGCCGTAACTCACCTCAGAACGTATGCATCACGTGATAGAGCAGCTGTGGCATGCAGGACCTGTCGGTGGTCTGGATAGCATGTGGAGCTTCGCTAGCAACCGGCATTTCATCTCCGACAAAGTTATCCCCGAGAGAAGTAAAGCAAGTGTGTAAGTCCATCTCTGAATGTTTGTAAAGCATTCCCACGTTAAGCTTAACAAGCGACTGCCTCTCGCTCTCCGGCTGCTACTTCAATCGTGAAACTGCTTAAATCAGCTGATCGGCTTTTCTGTCGCGAGTCTGTCTCTCGTTTGTTTTTGGCCCACTTTGCGCCAGAAAGAGCAAACCAGCGGCTGAACAACAGCAGCACGTTTAAGCTTGATAAGCTGTTGTTAGAATTTATTTAATATTAATTTCTACACCAGGATCTTTTTCTACGTAGCTGACGGCTGGTAACTGTGCAGGGGCGGATCTAGCAAAGTTTAGCCAGGGGGGCCGATAGGGCATTAACTGGGAAAAGGGGGCACAAAGACATACTTTTCTTTCTTATTCTCATTTAAAATGTCTAGCTTTTAATAAATAATTATCTGACACCCAAAGTTTTAATTTGATGTAAAATGAATAGAAGTCAATTACTGTATATAGTGACTATTAAGTCTAATATACCCTAGTAAGCTATAGTACTTTTTCCTTTGGGAAGGTACCATCTGTGCAGTCTGCAATTTTGTTGAAGAAAGATGTTGAATCTATTTAATATTTCTTGAAAAATAATTGATTTCTGTGCATTTTTTTTCACACTGCATCAAATTAAGGTTGATTACGTCGATTAAGCATCATGAGGTGGCGCGTGAGGGGTGGTTCCCTATTTTTTATTTATTTAATTTTGTTGTTGCTGGGAGTTGGAACCCTATTAGTTAGGTTGCTTAATATTTACGCTAAGTACTCTTTAAAATACCAGAATAGGGAGGATGGTGTAGGTCTAAGTTTATTAGATTGATCAGTATTGCTGAACTATGAAATATTTTTTTTGTATACAGGTATAACAGAATAGCTTTAGTGTAGTTGTTGTTTTAAACTTGAGTATGAACTTGCAGACTTGCAAAATGCAGCAAGATATTTTAAAAAACAGTTTTGTTGATTAAAAAACACTATATCGGATTCATATCGGTATCGGCAGATATCCAAATTTATGATATCGGTATCGGTATCGGACATAAAAAAGTGGTATCGTGCCATCTCTAGTGCATACCTTGGGTTGGTAAGGTTGTAAAAGCTCTTCCAGATCTGCAGCATGTGTTTACAGGTGAGCAGAGCTTCTTCGGGTCCTCTACACATAGCCTCCAGCTTCACCTTGGTATACAACAGACTACACAGACACACACAAACTCACAATCAGCCTGATCCAGCTAAATTAAAAAACAAAACAAAAAAAAACCTCAGTGTGAGGTCTGTGAGCTCACTTGAAGTTTTCAGGGTACTCGGAGAGAGCCATCTCTATGATATTGAGAGCATCGTGGTAGTGTTTCTGGGCAGAGAGAAGCAGGGCCAGCAGGTGAAGGGAGTGGACGTCATCTCCTTGAAGCTGCAGTGCCTGTCGAACATAGCCTAGCGCCTCGGGGATCTACACACATACACACACATATGTACACAAACTACAGGTTTTCACAACATTTGGGATAAAAAGCACTTTGTTAAATATGTGCAACTCCTTAGAGTTTTGATTTTGGACGTCTGCCTTTAGTGTCACAAACACTTGTGTTGCTTTTCTCTTGCTACGACTGTACATTGCATTACCTGTCTGGACACGGCAAGCTGCAGCGCCAAGTAGAAGGCTGCCAAATGGTCAGTTGGAGACAGACTCTGAGCTCTACAGATGAGAAGAGAAAGGAGATGTTGTGTTCAAGAGGCAGCAAATAAAAAATTAAATAAGGTTAGATAAAACTTTAAAGATCCCAGTGGAAAAATAAGGTCAGCGCTGCAGCAAGACGGATGGAAAAGGGAAGCAAATGCTGACCATATTTATGGGAATAAATAATGTCAAAGCCAAACACTGCGCACAGATTAGTCATAGCACAAGCACGAAGGTTCAAATGAGTCAAAAGCATAATGTAATGGTTTGGCAGGGTGGTAAGTTTAAAGTGTAAAAAAGAAAACAGAGCATCATAGCTCAGTCCGAACCTCTGGAAGGCTCCCAAAGCTTTCCTCTGGTATTCCTCCTGTGTGCTCCGCAATGACGCTAAAGACATGCAGAGACACAAACACACCGATGGGTTTTACAGTAACACTGATTATGAATCACTGCAGCTTTTTGCACACTTCTTTTCATACTGCAAAAACATCCGGGCCAGAAACAGAAACAGATGATGCATCGCCTCATGTAAGCAAGCGCTCTATAGAGATCTGCCATCATACTCATCACAAACAAAAAGAGTCCCCTGACAGCACACATACCCAAAAGCAAAACCACTTGAAAAGTGGCTGAAAACTCAAGGTGAATGATTTTAAATGAGGAGAGAACTCATGGCTTCAACATAGACTTAAAGAACTATGACTCACACTTCCCTTACTTTGAATTTACTCAGAGTGAGCAAAGGTGTGATAAATTTGCAACCGTGCACAGTATACAACAGGGGTGTCAAACATAAGGACCACTGGACTGTGAAGTAGGGTAAAAATTTTGGACTTTTAACGGTGTTTTTATAAATTTTAAAGCCTGTGCTAGTGCTAAAGACCTCCTACACAGCTATTTGTACAACACAAAACTTGTGAAGCAATAGACAAACAACTAAATGACAACGTGTCCACAGGAAAATAAATAAAATATGGCATTTTCTGGCAATTAACAAAAGCCTTCCGCTTTCTAATTACAGGACAGTCTGGGCTCTGAGCTACCAGACCCTTTTCTGTATTTTTACACATTTCTTACAATTTAAGCCCAAAGAGTCGTGCCGACACACTCCTTTCATTTAAATAGAGCAGTGAGGTGTGGTGCTTAAACTGCACTTCTTTTTCTTCTATAGAGATATCGCAGGGATTAAATGTGCAGTTAAACTTCTTTACACTGACAGAAAGACGATATTCACTGGTCTGGTCCACTAAAGATCAAAGTAATATGCATAAATAAATGTATAAAAAAGATGGAAGCAGCATCTGGGTCTGAAAAGTGAAGACCTTAAACCTGCATTCATTTTAATGGCCACCAGGGGGCAAAAAGAATTATGAGCCCATAGAAACCTCATCGAAAACGGTCAGGACCTCGTAAACCTTGGTTTATGGCCTCAGTTGCTCATTTCAGGTCATACTGTCTAAACCATTAGGACCATTTTGTAAATACTGGTCTGTTTAAGTGTTACAAAGGAAGATTACACAGATATGATCATTGCAATGAGCGCCCAGTTTCATATACAGCTCCACCCCTTGCTTGTCATATTTAGTGGTTGAAAGTTGCTTGAACGGGAAAGAGCAGCATCGAGTTCACCGCGAAGAAGAAGGAGCTCAAAAAAAAAAGAAAAGAAAAGAAAAAAAAACCCCATCAAACATTTTCATTGTTATCGCTCAGTTTCACTTCACTTCACTACAAACAAAAATTCTTTGTGTTTGTGCTGTTGTTGGGCAATAGGTGTCATAACAGACAAACTAACAGGCTCAAAAACATCTCCCGACACTGGCCCCTGGTGACAGGTCTGCAGCTGAGAATTTTTAGCCACGCCCCTGCATACATGAAGTGCTGTGATGGATTTCTTAGAAGTCTTTTCATGGCCTTTTGCACATGAACTGATTTCCTGACCCTAAAATGACCCTACAATTTAAATTTTTAAACAGTGTGAAATGGGGCATAGTAGGCAGCAGGGACAAATTGATGATGCACAACCATTTGAAAGATGGAAAAAACAAAATCACAAAAAAGAGAAACGTTCGCACCAAGAAAATGACTCAGGAGATGGAACTTCTCCTGAACAGACTTACCATCAGTGGCTTTGAGGCTGTAAACCAAACCTATAGCCAAGTAGCCTTTGGCTCTGAATTCAGCTGCTTTCTCTCCCATGTCAATCACCATCTTTGCAAAGCACTCTCCTTCATCCAGCTGAATAATGACAGAGGGAAATTTATAGGAACAGAGAGAGAAAGTTAGACACTGGTGAACATGTTGGAGGCAGTTATATTAAGAACTAACAAACCGCCCTCACAGGGCAGCTCAGCTGTACGGTTCGCACCCAGTGGAGAGGTCCGATGCACAGCTTTACGGCCAGCAGCGGGATGGTGGGGTCATCGGGCTTCAGGCGGATACACTCCTTGAGAACCTTAACGGCACGAGCTGATTTGCCTGCTGCCATCAGCGACAAGGCGAGCTGATACCACAAGTGGAACTCCTCAAAGGCGAACTTCATGGCTCTCTCCAAACACTGAAAGATAGTACATTTTTCTGTTTTATTGGGATGTCTCTAGGCACCAACGTTTGTTGAGGAACAAAAGCAGTGAAAATACTATCCCCACAGTCACTGTGACTGCGGTCTACAGAGGGGTCATTCACCTCTGACAACATCTCATACTGCCCTCTCCTGCCCAAAGCTATGGTCAGCAGGTCATACACCACCGAGGCCGACTGCAGACTGATGATCCGATCGTTGTTGTGTTCAGGAATTCTGCTTAGGACGGCATCACGGTTGGCCTGAAACACACAAAAGCCCACGTATGCATAGGTGTGAATACGGAAAAACCAGCTCAGTGTTCTGGCATGGTTTACTCTGCAGAGAGTTTGTGCCTCACCATGGATTCACTGATGAGCAGCAGCAGCAATGCTTCTTCTGTGTTCTCCTGAGGGCAAAACAGACTGCGAGGAGAGGAACGCAGCGGGAGGCCGATGGAGTTGGACGAGGATGAGAGGGAGGGAAAAAAAAAGGGAGGGAAAAAATGGAGAGAAAAGTGATGAGAACAAATTGGTGGAAAAGTACACTGGCAGCAGATTTAATCTGGTATCCACGCCGAGTGCTTTGCTTCTTACTTCTCTCCCGAGTACACTCGTGGGCGTCGGCTTAGGCTGTAGCTCTTGCTATGAGTGTGTCCTTGGCGTGTCGGATCGTCCAGGGGCGACACAACGGGTGGGTCTTCAAGAGGAGACCAGTAACTCTGTTCGCACATTCCTCTGAGCAAGATCTCTGCAAGCTGTCTGGCTATGGTCTGTACGAACACAACACTTGTATATTAACTTCTTATAGCACAGCACAGGCTTTAATCTGGACCCTTTCGTCATTAACGTACATCCTTATAAAAATTTACAACTATTGGATCTAACAGCCTGGGATTCTTCCCAACAGAGAGACAGACAGACGATACAGTTGTGGTGCAATTTGTGGAAGAAGTGACGTGTTTAAAGGAGTAATTTGGGAAATTTTTAAACGTATTACTTGTTGCTAAGATGAGAAGAAGTTAAAGTCGGCTGCCACAGACAGAAAACAGGTGAAGCCTCTGCGTTGGGCTCTGTCATTTGTTTGTTGGGCAAGTGTTTGACTTTCAACTTTGGGGATGTGTAGATATAAATCATTTGAATTTTGGTGTCAGTGACCATTAGTTAACCTCACTATTGTTGTTAGAGGTCAGATTTAGAAACAGTTTTCCTTTTGAAGTACAAATCAAAAAATCTGTGGACAGCAGTGCCATGCAGTGTAAGTTCTCTCTCCTTCTGTCTACCACTCGCTGAGGCATAACTCTAACTTTGCTTCAAACTAGAGCTGGGCGATAGAACGATAACGATATGTATCGCGATATAACTTTTTCTCGATAGAAAAATTCAACTATCGCGATAGACCTCGCCGCTCTTGTCCTAAAAAAAAACAAAAAAAAAAACAAAACAAAAACAACAGCCAATCCAAATTAAGTAACGCAGAGCCGAACCAATCACAGCCGCAGCGTCACGTCACGTGACTTGTTACTTACAGCACAAGTGCCAAGCCGCACATGTGTATTTGTTTGGGAAGCAGCCAGCCACCGTACCGCCCGGGTAATGGAGGAAATGAGTGTGCCGACTAGAAAAATCAACCGAGCGTGACCGAAGGTTACCGAAGAGAAAACAGATGATGGTTCCAATGCCGGAGAGATTGTCGAACGGAAGAGCCACAGAAGTTCCGTAGTGTGAAGGTATTTCGGCTATTTCAAGTCTGACAAAAAACAGAGTAGCGCGCACTGTAAATTGTGCCGAAAGCAAGTCTGGAAATACAATAAACTGGTGCATGCGCTACGTCCACACGTACCCGGGTATTTTTGAAAACGCAGATTTTTCTATGCGTTTGCACCTTTCGTCCACACTTAAACGGCGTTTTTGGTCACTGAAAACGAAGATTTTTAAAAACTCCGTATTTGCATTTACGTGTGGACTAGAAAAACGGAGAAAACGCAGCGTCAAAGATGTGCGCATTTTGACGTCACACTGTGCGCCACGTTATTGTTTCGGTCTAATGAATTTCTACAATACTGTTAATTCTACTCTCTGCAGTGTTTAAATGCTTACATATACAGACAGTTACTGTCCGTCCACACATACGACTCGGTTCTGCTTCTATGCCCCAGCTTTGTTTACTTTTTCCCACCGAGGCTTCTAGATTGGCCAACATTTCTGCACGGTTAGGAATCTAGCGCCACCTGCTGCTTTGGCATCTTCATAGCAGCGTTTTCCTTCATTTCTGCCTTTATGTGTGGACGGGATTATTTTTTTAAAACGAAAACGGAAAATCTCCGTTTTCAAAAATACCCGTGTACGTGTGGATGTAGCCTCGGTCTCTGACTGGAAGCGCTAATTCGTCATTCGGCTTTTGTCAGACTAAAGTAACTGTTAAAACTGTTTGAAAAGCTCAGCTATACAACAAGGAGAGATTGAGAATTTCCTTTTAGTTCTCAGTTTATTTGATATTGACAAAAGTTAGTCAGTTTTGTCTGTTCTTCTGTAAAACAATTTATTTTTAGAATTAATATTTTGTTTCTAAGTGGAATTGACAATTTAGTCTGTTTCGTTTGTTCTATTTTGAAACTTAAACGCTTTAGCGGCTGCCTTTTGTGTAGTTTGCAATATTTGCCTTTATCTATCTGAAAAAGTCTCATGTTCCTTAAGTACATCTACCCTGTTGAACTTATTATGGGAAATAAATATTTAAATAAAAACAAGCTGCTGATTATTTCACATTTTACTTGTGAGCAACGGCACATTTAAATCTTACAAATATAGTTATTTGGCTTATATCGTGATAGATATCGTTATCGCCTGAAATGAAAAAAAAAAACATATCATCATGATATGAAAAAATCTTATATCGCCCAGCTCTACTTCAAACATTCTCAGAGTCATCATTTCATGTGTCAGTGTAGGTGAAATGATAGCACGCCCATGAAAACTAAAGTTCTGGAGCACAAAATGTTTTCAGTTTGACTTCTGTCAGCTTAAATGTGCAACAACAGTTTGAACTGTTTAAAAAAAAAACAAGAACAATATCTTACTTCTAGTACCTTAAAGTACCTATGAAGCAAACAATTATGTTCCCCAAAAATTCCAAGCTGTTCCCTTAAGTGTTAATAAACTGTTCCTCACCATTCGTAGGTTCTGGGTGGTTCTGGTCTCAATAGCCCGAAGAATCTCTCGAAACCTGCCCACACCTTGTGTCAGGTTGCTGCAATGATGGAGACAGGAAACAGGGAAGACAAAAAAAAAATATTACTGGCTGCTGAACAACACTGAGTCCAGTGCACATACTCGCCTAATTTTGTGTGTATTGGTTTTCTTTGACCACTTGAGTAGCTTTGCATGATTCAGAGTTCAAAATAATCCCAATTTTTCTGTTTATCTTCTGTCTGAAACAAGTTGATTTAGCTCAGTTTCATTGGCTTCCCCTTGGAAACAAACAGAAACCGTTAGATAAAGGTGTTGAATTAGGTTCCACTTACTTAGTTTATTCTGATTACATTTTGTAAAAGCAAGCCTATGCATGCACCAGAACACAACTGTTTAGGAGACCATACTGTTTCACATCATTTACTATTTTTTTTTAAACAATTTGAAAATGGTGCAAATATAAACTCACTAATTTCAGACACAAATTTCCAGCTCCATGTTTTTATACTTGGACTCTCTGAATATCTTTGCATGACTATCAGTTTAAAATAATTCTGTTTTTATATTGTGGGGACTCTAAGTTTGAATTAAACCGTTTCAGCTCCACCAACCTTTTAACATTCCTCTGACTGGCTGCTACTGCTGCCACCAGCAGGTGGGCTTTCTGCTCACAGGCAACGTCATGTGATTGAGATTTCCGTACTGGAAATCTTTAACCATTCAAACCATATCATCCCACATTTACATCATGCAAAGCCAAAAGCAGAAGAAACTCTCTACACAGGATGACCTAATTTTTTAAACCTTTGGCCATACACATGACAGGAAAGTTAAAGAGTAACAGGCCTTATTTAAAGTCACATTCCAATATATACACACACAATATATTTTTTATGGACATTTAATGCTGTGTGAGGCATTTTTTTTATGCTAGAAGCTTCAAATGAAACCATGTTATTCCTAGAAACTATGACAAGTTGCTGCGTGATGTCATATTTGTACCTGAGGCCAGACTTTAATATTTACAAAAACAGAGTATGTATACTGTCTACATATTTTTGGTTTGCTTCACAGCAAAAACAATCATTTAGCAATAAGTAAAAAGAAAGAAAAAAAACAAATAACAAAAAACAGAAACCCTGTAGGAAAGAGACTATCATGAGGCGTCCAGCAGCTGCTGCAACACTGAAACCACCAGCAGCATTTAGCGCAACACCGCTGTGTGAACTGCTCTGAGCTCAACCGTGAACGTTACTTAACCATGTTCACACTTTTTTTTTTTGCTTTTATTCCACCTGTCAGCAGCTCTGTAACACTACAACTGCTGAATGAGTGAAGAATGCCCACAGAGGGCTGCTAAGGTTTTAAAAAAAAAGAAAAAAAAACATCAGCAAGAGCCAGAGAGGTAAAAACTTTCCTGTCTGATCTCTCAGGTTCACCACCATGTGTTCCCCACCCCCCTTACCCATTCTTGAAGTGGATGACATGGGCTCTCTGAAGGCCCGTCTCTAGGAAGTAGCCCAGCTCCTGGTCCTGAGCTGTCGGGCCAGGCTTTGGACTGCGGTTCTGAATCCCTGCTGACAACGCCTATGCAACAACAAACAACAAAAAGAACGAGAAGTTTACTCAACCCCTCCTAACCTGAATCAATAAGACTTATTTTAATCTCAGGCGGCTCTGCATTTAAAAAACAGACACGATTCTGCAGTGGAAATCACTGCATGACTTTTAACTGTTTACTTCTATTGATTTTTACTTTGATTTTTCAACCTCCGCTTTATTTGATTTGATTTTGTCCCTCAGTGAATATTAAACTTCCACAACCATCGTTCCCGTTGCAGAATTCTTCCACAAATTTCAATTCAGGATTATTCAAGTTCCATGTCTCTCTCTTATAATGTCCGTTTTTAGTAAATGACTTCAGGTGCTAAACTGGCTCATTGGCAGTCCAAAAATTGACACCTGCCGGAAATATATTGTGTGTCACAAAGACACAATATATGACAAAGAATCTGATATCAGGCTATATCGAAAAACTAAATGTGGTTACTAAATACTTCCTTTTACGGTCTTTTTGGACGTAATTAAACAAGCTTGAAACAACTTCTTGAGGAGCAGTCAAATTTTAACATTTAACTTTCAGGGTCAGAGGAGTCCACGTTTAAGGAAACGTAACGGTGTTAAAAATACCGGACCACTCCTGAAAGACTATTGACATTGTGCTTTTCTCCTTTTGAAAACGATCAAATAAGCAAGTGAACAGTCAAACCTGGTACTGCAGCATTTGCTCTCTCTCTCCTTTTTGATTATTAACTCTCTTTTTATTTCGGAGTTTTTAAAATGTTTAAAGACGTGCAAACCACCAGACAACAAAAGACAGATAAGGTAGTTTTGGAAAACAATAATTAAAAACAAAAAATCTCTTATAACTATATATTATATATACATATATACACAAAAGGTGGAGGAAATTAGTCTGAAAGCTGCTTTGCATACTTTTGAATATAAACTAGAATACAGTAAAATACTTTAAGGATCAGGGAGTGCATTATAAGAGGACTGCACACCAGGAGAGATAAAGAGATTATTTTGGAGGGAAAAAAAATGTTCCTTTAGTTCATTCCCTTAAGAGTTTCATCTCTGTGATTTGATGAATGTACCCACTGTTCCCAGTGTTGTTGTTTAAAGAAAAAAAGTATATTTCCATGCTGTACAGCCCCTCAACTCTAAAACACTAATAAGAAAGATGTTAAAAGATAAGCTATGCAAGTTTCTGGTATTAGAGTCTCAACAAACAATCAAATATCTCCCGTTTCAGCATTTGATAAGCTGCTTTTCTGCTTTAAAATAAACAGAAGGTTTTCCCATCTATGTCTTAAATACATTATCATGACATCGTTAAAGTGTTCCTTAACTAGCACCTGTAATATTGCACACGTTTTGTTGAATTTCTCACAAGTATCACTACATCCAGGTTGGAATATTTGAGCTGCATCCTTCTCAGTTTTACTGCAGTTTGCTCAGCCTGTGCTCTCGGCAAATAAAGACGAAGAGATTTGTTTGTCAGTTGGCCGTCGAGGGCGGTGGCGCATCAGTCAAACTCGAACGCAGTCAGCAGGATGTTCATCACACGCCCATAAGGACAGTGAAAAACAACAACACGCAGAGAAAACGCTGCACTCTGTGAAGCCATCACAGCATGACAACACACCTTCTCGGCCTCCTGCAGATAGAGCAAAGCAATGTCTCCAGACTTTTCGTAGCAGGTGATGATCTCCTGCTCCCGCTCGGTCATGCTCCTGTTGGACGCCGGAGACCCGGCGTTCTTATTGGATAGAGACGGTGAAGCAGCTGGGACTTTCTCTAGGCACAAACCTGAGGAAGAAAGAGAGAAGAAGAAACATGGTGTGACTGGGAGACATTTTGCCCTATTTGACACCATCACCTACTGTCACTGATGAATGTTTTCCCAGATGAAATCAGTTAAACACATTCAAAGACAAACAGTGCAGTCTGCGGCTTCTTTTTACATCTGTGGCACTGCACTGCCACCGTGTGGAGAGAAGAGGTGCTGCAGAGATTAGTGCTGATTAGCTTGATGACAGTTTAAGTGAGGTTAAGGAGGACACAAACAAGGACTGTGTATACCTTTAGTCGCATAAGACTCTGCTATCATAGACAGCCTGTACACAGGAGCTCCAGCCAGCTGCATGTCGTCCAGGTTCACCTTGCTGTAGTGCCCTGTCAAATCACGAATTATGTATTAATAAACTGACCTACTTATTCACTAAAATGAGGGGGAAAAAATATCGAATATGAGAAATGTGTGTCACCTAAAGCATCTTTGTATTCTCCCTCCACATAGCACAGTTTGGCCATTAACAGGCTAGCTTCCTGGATGTAATCCGGCTAGAAGAGAGGAATAAATGAATAAATAAATAAATAATAAAGGATGTGTTCGGAGTTTTGATTTTCAGCCCAGTGGTTACCTTCAGGTTTCCTCTGTCCAGAGCAGCAGTGAGATGCTTCCTGACCTCCAGCAGTTTTGGCCGTTGGACCCTGGGACTTGTACCTTGCTTGATGGGATTCTCCTTCAGGTACGTCTGCAGCTTACATTCACCCAACAGCAGCTCGCCCAGGTCATCTGGAACAATCAGGAGGTCAGAGCAACCATGACATCAAATCCTCTTGTCCTCATCCAGCATGTCTCCAACATTTTGAGAGCTTACAGTTGATCTATTATGCTCATGAGCATGAGACCCAGTTCAAAAAAATCCTTATTTGTCTTACACTAGGTTTCTCCCTAACCTGCCTATTTCTGGTTGCTTGGTGTGCAGTTTGCATGTTCTCCTTGGATACTCACCTGTAAAGGTGTGCCATTTTCATTCATTATTTGCCTTATGACTTTAAGGCGTAATGCAGGGTGAACACCTGGTTAAAGTTCTCTCTCAACCACCTGAGTTTGTCAATGAGGCATTAACATCAATGCAGTACATGCAGTGCCTTCATCTACTTTATCCTTTGATCTAAGCTTCCTATAGCCAAGCTGTCGCTACAACCACATGCCAACAATGGCAAACCCTGTAACCTGTGTACGCTCACGCAAAATATCTGCCAAGCAACATGGACTTAAATTAATGCCATAAAAGTATGCAAAGAAGTAACACAGAAGAAAATATGGACGTAACAGGGGCTCAAAACACCCCGAGTGTAAATTATGATGCATGAACTGAGGCTTAATGGTTATTCAGAAACTACTCAGGGTTACAGTGAGAATGGCAAATCTGCACACGGAGAAACACTGCTTTGTTTGCACACATACCAGACAGAATTATGCACTCCGGGCTCTGATCTGGATATCTTCACTAATGACTCCAAAACAAACAAAAAAGGTGCTGGATAAAAATGCAAAAATGTGGAGACCAAACCTGTGTTTAAAGTGATAGTTGCTACTTCCTTCTTTTGTATACTATCAGTGGTGATTCCCCAAATCCACATCTAGTCTACAGTGGACTTGAATTTAGGTCTTGAATTTACTAGGTACTTACGAAACATCCTGAGGCTTCAGGTCATCATGAACAGACTTTTATGCTCTGTTATACAAAAACAATCTGGTGCTCACTAAAGGGGTTGTAGCTTAAACAAAGGCCAATTATGGCTTTTCATATACGTGAAATTGAATTTAACAAAGCTTGTTTTATTTTGTTTACTAAGTGGCCAAAATAATTACAGGAAAATGCCTCCGCTTCTTTTAACTTCACTGATGATATCACTGCAGTAAGTCTTATCTGTGACAGGAAGGGAATCTGCATACTGGAGTGAGGAACAGCAGCTGATGAGGTGGTGAAAAGACAACAGTTGGACCTTCGACACATCTCAAACTAAAGAGCTTACTGTTGACTCTAAAAGGGAAATAGTTCAACATCTCTCCTTTTCCACCACTGGCCATGTTGTTGGAGAGGGTCTCGTCCTTCCGCTTCCTGGGCAGCACTATACATCAATAGTTATCAAGGGACATGAACACCACTGTCATTGTTAGTAAAGCCCACCAAGACAGCTAAGCACAACCAATCAGGACAAACAACAGCTTGAAAAAGCAGTACATATAGCTCTCAAGATCATTGGATGCAGTCTATTTTCCACAGCTTCACACTATACCACCACTGACCTTGCCTAATCTGCAAATCACCTATTCAGTCTTCTCCCATCAGGCAGAAGATACAGGTTTACTGGGATTCTGTTTACAGTTGTATTTGTTTTTACAGTTATACTTACTCTTCACTACTATATTTTAGTTGTTTTTAATTGAAACAACAGTTTTAATTTTTTTTAGTTAAGGTGTTTTTACAGAGTTCCTGCTTTATTGTCTGCTTCTTTCAAATCTCACAATAAATCTCTCTCATTTCCAGTTTCATATCCTTTACAGATGCAATGATACAAGTTTAAAAAAAATAAACCAACGTTTCCTTGTGTAACAATAATGATGTTTAAACATAAAAGCTAAGCACATTTAAATTGCATGACAAAGGTTGGCATATAAATGAGTTTGACTATAGTTCTGTTAAAGTAGTTTACATCTCTCATCTTATTTTCATTTCATTCAAATGTCATTAAGAAAAGTGAGAAAGTCCTTCTTGCATGT
Source organism: Astatotilapia calliptera (assembly GCF_964374335.1). Lineage (NCBI taxonomy): Eukaryota > Metazoa > Chordata > Actinopteri > Cichliformes > Cichlidae > Astatotilapia > Astatotilapia calliptera. The sequence goes on along the minus strand of NC_137440.1, from coordinate 15,887,983 downwards.
AACTTTTATAATAACCAAAAAAATAAAAATAAGAATTAAAAAAAAAAAAAAGTCTGTCGTGAGTAACACATCAGCCTTGCTTAACTGGTTTTATCTTTTAAACTAAAATATCACACTGTCGTTTACTGATACCCTGAGAAAGCGGTTTGACAGCTAGCACGTATTGTAGCTATCTTAGCCAACCAGAGAGAATTTGAAAAACTACCACATTTAAATATATAGTGGTTTCAGCAAACGCATGGCCGTCATTAAATAAATGTTAAGGGGTACAACTTAGAACTATAACCTTCTGGAAAATTCGGCACAAATAAAAATTGGCAGAGGTCATATTAATGTATTAAAGTATCGAGTAAGTACCCCGATAGCGCCCCAAATCGGTTTAACTGGTGGCAAGGGGACAGTGAGCTTAAAAATATAAATAGATAAATAAAAAATGTGAGATAAATCTGTCGTTTTACTCTAGCGATGTTTCTTGAAGTACAATTCATAAAACGTTATTGATCCTCCACACCAGTCAAACACATCCAACGTTAAATGGATACATTTCTGAATGAAGTTCTGCGTGACAGGAAACTGAGCTGTCAGAACACAGGAACTCAATCACAGCAGCGAAAACTGTTCACATCTTTAAACTCAAACCTTCCTAAAGTTTAACAAAGACCTGTCACATCTCTTTCTTAAGTCTTTACGAGGTAACTGGCTCTAAGCAGAGGCGACAACTCCCAGCATCGGCTGCCTCTGCCAGGAAGTAGCGAGGACTGAGGCCAGGGAGGAGGCCCCATACACTGGATGAACGAACAGCGGAGAAACCCGGCACACTTCCTACCGTTTGATATCAGCTTAGCCGAGAGCTGTCGCACCAACTCTGGAATCTTGTCCCACTGGGCCTCCGAGCGGCATCGCTCTATCTCTATCTCCAGTCGTGAACCAGACTTCCTCGCTGTCATCTTGGCGAGTGAGGAGCAGCGCCAACTGGACCAAAACACCACCGGAGGAGCAAGCTAACGCTGGGTGAACCCCAGCATCCGGTCCCCACTTTCAAAATAAGACACACTAATTGTTTTATGACTATAACAATGAAATAAAACACTGGTTGATTAAACTTAGCTGTTATTTTGGCTCTTTGAGTACTGTCGGTGCCATTTGATCACGCAGAAGAACAATTAAAATGTACCTTTAATGTTGTAAAACATTTATTATGAAGCAATCAGAAAGGAAATTTGTTCTTCCTGACGATAATAGGAAGTAGCCCTCAGAAACACGGTGAGGTGTAAGTAGGTGTAATGGCAGAGTTGTCGTTGTATTTGGCGAATGTCAATGTTACATTGGGACAAACTATGGAAACTGAAAAGGTTAGTTGATGCTATTAAAATGTTTACTATTTTCTCTTTATGTGACAGCTCATATAAAGATTTGTAGTATTAATAGTTAACTACTTCCTTAGCAACGAAGCTAACGGGCAACAAAAACAAAGCAACTGAAGTCACTTAAACTCTCTAACCAGTACTTTGATGTCGCGAGTTGTATTTTGTGTGCAGTCAGCTCTTAGAAAAACACATTAGACCACTTTTATTTTTGTACCTGTAAGGGTTTTATATAAACAGCAATTTAAAGCCCGATGAGTGCTGGATTTTAGGAAAAGAAGATACTGATATTGTTGTCAATATTTTTACATACATCCCCACTAATCCCAAAAATGTGATTCTGTTCATCTGGACGTATCGTTTTCGATACTCATCCAAGTGACTTCTTCAGTCTCAGAATCACAGAATCAGCTTTTTGGGATTTCCTTACCTGGATGATTGAGCATGCATCATGACATCCCCACTAATGTTTGGTTAAATGTCCCTTAGTAAGTTGCACCTTGACCAGATGCTTTTGTTAGTCATAAACAAGCTTCTTGCATAATTTGTTGGATATTTGACCACTCATCTTGGAAAAATTAGTAGAGTTCATTTAAATTGGTTGGTTTCTTGGCACAGACCTGGCTTTTAAACATTGTTCCCAAAGTTTCAAGGAGTTTAGGTCAGAGCTTTGGGAGGGCTATTCCCATTCCGAACCCAGTTTATATGTGGTTTGGGTGTCATTCTCCATCTTTGTCCACATTTCAACTGTTGATTTGAGGTCAAGTTGAAGAATTTGGAGGTAGTCCAAATGTACCAGTACCACTAGCAGCAAAATGGTCACATCACTATCATCCTTCACTGGCTACCTGTTGGATATAAAATACATTTTAAAATTATATAAATTACTTTTAAATCAAATTCCAGGCCTCAATCCTACTTTATGAACTGATCTGCTACCTGTTTTTTACATTAGGCCTGAAATTGAGCATTTTCTACTCTAATAAAAGCTTTTACTTCTGTAAATTCTTCAATTCAATTCAATTTTATTTATATAGCGCCAAATCACAACATAAGTCGCCTCAAGGCGCTTCATAGATACAGAGAAAAACCCAACAATCATATGACCCCCTATGAGCAAGCACTTTGGCGACAGTGGGAAGGAAAAACTCCCTTTTAACAGGAAGAAACCTCCAGCAGAACCAGGCTCAGGGAGGGGCGGCCATCTGCTGCGACCGGTTGGGGTGAGAGAAGGAAGACAGGATAAAAGACATGCTGTGGAAGAGAGACAGAGGTTAATAACAGATATGATTCGATGCAGAGAGGTCTATTAATACATAGTGAGTGAGAAAGGTGACTGGAAAGGAAAAACTCAATGCATCATGGGAATCCCCCGGCAGCCTATCAATTCTTTATTGACTTACATATGTGTTTTATTAAAAATATCATACAGTTTCAAATTATCACCAGAGTACAGGAGGGGAAGCAGAATTTGATACTGTGGAGATGGGGGACCCCGTGGGAACGCCAAGGAAGGTGAAGGTTCCTCGCAGAACCATTTACTTTGCCAATGGAGAGACCATGGAGGAGTACAGCACTGATGAAGAGGAGGAAGAGGAGCAGACTGCAAAGAAAGAAGTTATTTCTGTAGACCCGGTATGCTATTGGCACAGCAAGAGTCGAATAACAACAATCAATTAGGTTTTTCAAGGATTTTTGAGCCCGTAGTTTGAGTTTTTAAGTCCCACAGCTGAAGTGTACAGCTTCCTGGTGAACACAGTAGACCAGCAGGTTAAGATACAAAACTGAGCAACTATATTATGTTTCAGTCATTTGGAACTGCAGTGTTTCTTTATACTTCTTTGTGTTTCCAAATATAAAAGAGGAAGAAAGTTGAGCTTATATTGAAGGGAAATTCAGCTAATATTGTTTGTTCCAGTCAGAGGATGAACTCAGTTGGAAGGCCCAGTATGAGATACTGTACAGATTGTTATGACTTGTGAATACTAATATAGTCCAAGAAGAAAAAGATGCACCTGAAACACTGATACACATAATACGTGCAGTTTTAAAATGTTTCAACATGCTTCTTGAGATTTATTTATTTTTTAATCATATCTCATGTCCACTTGCCCGTTTTAGTCCAAGCTGACCTGGGGTCCTTACTTCTGGTTCCAAATGTGGAGGATGGCCACCTCCACTGTATCAGGTAAAACTCTACATTGTAAAATTACTCATAAAACACCAGCCGTTGCAGGTTGAAAATACATTCTAATACCAGAGAAATTTAAATAAAAGTAGAAAATGGAAGCTAGAAGGTTTGCCTGGTGTCATCGCTACATTAAGGCTCTTTAGAGCCTTTCAGGGAGTTTTAAAAATAGCTTTTTGAAGTGGGAATATCAGGAAATGTTATAAATACTTTAGAAAACCTGAAATGAAATGCATATTTCACAAATTGTTTTATAATTATTGTATTTTAAACATTTTTTAAGTGTTTAGAAGATGTCTCTAATTTGTGGGTTTTTTGGTTTTGTTTTGTTTTTTTTGCAGTATGTGACTACATGGGAGAGAAACTGGCCTCTCTCTTTGGCATCACTACACCTAAGTACCAGTATGCCATAGATGAGTACTACCGTATAAAGAAAGAGGTACAACACCATGTCACAGCTTAAAAGCTGCTTACTCAAACGGAGGAGCAAAAACATTAACATTAATCTGGCTCACTGTTGCTTTCCTGCAGGAGGAGGAAGAGGAGGAGGAGAATCGTCTGGCAGAGGAGGCGGAGCATCGGTTTGGGGAGCAACAGAGAGGCAAGCGGGGCGATCCCACAGCTCCTCGTCTGGCTACGGTGGAGCAGCCTGAGGTGTCTCCGGCCTCCTTTGTTAACATCAGCTTCGAGCTCGAGCCTGAGCCTCCTCTCAGCAACCAAGACCCCAACAGAGTCCCGTCTCCTCTCCCCTCCTGAAGAGTGACAGTGGCAGACAGAAACCTCCAAAACACACACACACTTCTGTTAGCTGACAACCCGTTAATCTACCCAGCTATGTAAACTAATAGTTTTGTTATTTTTTTACATTTTTATTTTATTTTATAAAGGAAGATCTTGGAGTGCAGGGAAACATAAAAAGGGCTGGAGATGGCTGCACTAGCCTGACTTGTGAATGTATATCTGTGTATGGCAGGGACTGATATATGTACTTAGGCTGTTAAACAGGGTCTAGGTTCAGCTCACTTTAAAATGATGAAGTAGATCCTCAAGGCAACAGTCAATTATTAATTACAGACTGGTGTGAAAATCCATCCAGAACTGGACAAAAATAAGAGAGTTGGTCCTACCCCCTCTGCTAAACAGAAACATGTTATGTTATAGTTGTTGCCTCACTGATATGCCAATGAAGAGATTGAGTAGTTTTGCACTCTTATCCAGTTCAGCCTGTCTTTGCTGCACTGTCATCTCTGGTCAGGCTTCAGAAAAAGCCTTAACATGTTTATAGAAGACAAACCGATAGACCTTATATATTAACTTATTCTTATAGGACTGTGTATTAATATTTTGGGTTTTCAAGGTTAGAAGTAGTTACAAAATGAAGACTAAAGCGTTTCAGTACATGTTATATAGTCTGTTAATCAGTCTCTTAGATGTTTATGAGTGAATCGTGACCCTTCACCTTTGCATGCTTACCTTATTCATACTTGATCTTTCCTGCCGCGGTGTTTTGATTCATAAAAGATGCTCGGTGTAAAAATAAAAAACGTCAAATTTGTGCACATAGCTCTGTTTACACACCTGTGTTGTTTTGGTGTGAGATGCCCAATTTTCGAGGTATCTGATGCAAAGATGTCTGCCTCTCTGACGTTACTGCCGAACCGCCAACCATAACTCTCCAGTTACCCGTGACCAGAGGCTCAAGATAGCGTGAAATGTAAATGCTCTCAGCTGAGCAGTACCAAGCTGGCTGAGCTCAGCTGCACTGTTATTTTCACTGGCGAATGTAGAAAGTACAAAGAAAAAGAGTTCCTAAATGAAACGGCTTGCATTTCATCCTGGGTTTTTAATGTTTTTGTGATTTGATCATCATGAGAGGAGCGTCGTTTTAGTTCTTTATATAAAAGAGAAGGAAGACATTTCTACAGTCTTAAACAGAGCAATTTATAAAAAGCCAGACAGATCAGAGGAGTAATCCAAATGATTTGGGGGTAAACTGGCCCTTTAAGGAGGCACCTGCGCTGTTCACATATAGCCAGACAGCCAGACAGATTATGGACCCAAATGGAAAAACCCAAATCAGGTCATCATGGGCAAAAACGTTTTTTAAAAGTGGAATTTTCAATGTCTTAGAGTAAAACAGATATATTTTCTTCTTCTCATCTGTCTAACAATGCCTCATTTTGGATCCCGCCAATTACTTCCTTGCATCTTTTCTTTACTCATTGCTGTCACATTGTTCATGAAACTCATGCACCACAGGCTTGGAGGTGTGTGCTAAAGACAACAAAGATTTAAATGCCTAAAAGCTAAATTAAAAAAGAATCAGGTCCCAGCTATGAACAAATCGTCCAAATCTCCTGCGTGGACCTAACCAATTTCTTTCATCCAAAAATCTTTACTACTTACAAGTGTTTTAATATATTTAAGCTCTCCATCGTCCACAATGTTTCACCTGTGGCCTCCATAACTGTGATGTTTAGTTATTTATTGACCTGATGCACATTTATTAATTTCTGAACAGCTTGTTTGAGTGTTACATTTCCCCATGCCCTAATGTTTCATTCATTATTTCTGTGCTGCTTAAAGATGAAGTCAGCTGCTTCCCTTTCTTGAGATGTCACAGTAATCAGCTGCGTTTCTATTTTGATGTTATTTACAGCCTCTTTACATAAAATCTAAAACCTTCCGACAGTTAAATCTGACTCTAGCACTAACTGATGCTCTACGCTGGTGTGAACAGTGGCTCGTGTATACTTCAATCTTTGAATGTCCTTGCTTGTGCCAGTCTAAGCCTCTTAGAAATTGTTTTAATCTTCTCTTTGGCTGTGACGTGTGATGGCAGGCTTCAGATCTCAGTTTGCAGAGTAGCAGCGCTTATAGTCAGAATCGGTCCACAAGCAGACTCCAATGAAATGCCAGCGTATCATAGCAAAAGATGTGTACACTTTGCAGTTAAATGTCTTTCACTAAGTATAAAGGATGTTTTTTCACTATGTAAAGCAGGGTAACATATGCAAAATATTTTCTGATTTAAAGTGAAGCTTTTAATGAATCTTTATATTTCTATATTCTGTGTGTAAATAAAATCTTTAAATAATCAAAAGGGTGTTTTGTTTTGTTTTGAAAATTGTACAGTGTGACTTATTTCTTCTTTTATAGACAGTGCTGTGAAGAACTATCCCTGTGCCTGTGTGAAAAAGTAATTGTCACCTAAACCTGATCACTAGTTCTGCCACTCTTGGCAAGAACTGCAATCAAGTGTTCGTGTAACTGGCATTTCAGACACATTAGAAGGTTTTTAAACAGCCTGTTTAAGGTAATCTCTAATAATCTCATTCTTATTTAAACCCAGATTATGATTGGGTCACTCCATATTTCTTATTTTGGGTTTTTGAGTCAGTCAGAGGTGGGCTTGCTGGTCTGTTTCAGATCACTGTCATGCCACATAATCTGAGTGCGTTTGAGCTTCAGAGCATGAACTGATGGCTGAGCATTCAAGATTTTCTTGTTTCATCAATTACAGCAAACCAGATGTAACAGGACTGTAAAAGTTCTTTTGTCTCGGAATATTTTCTCTAAAGCCATACTTCATTTTGTCAGACAGGTTATATTTGTCAAATTAACAGGTAATTTGTAATCAGGCCTGGGTGTGACGAATAACATTGAACTCAGCTTTGAAAAAAAGAAATTGTGATTAATTCATGGTTAACATCACGACAAATATGCAGCAACTGTGTGATGCTGTCATGTCAGCATGGAATGTTTCCAGCATCTTGTTGAATCTACACCACAGAGAATTACGGCAGTTCTGAAGGGAAAAGGGGTCCATTTATCATTTAATGTTTAATTTTACAAAACTTTACAAAAACATTAGTTCTAAAGAAAATCATAATTTAAAGTAGAAATTTAAAGGAGCATTTTTCACAAAACGTACAAAGGAAATCCAGTAAAAACAAAAAAAGAGCCCACATGTAAATCAGAGGGAGTTACTACGAAGCTAATTTAATGAGCCAGCAGGTCTTTAACGGAGGATGCCAAAATTAAATGTAAACAAGCTACTCGATGTAAATTAACTGTCAATTAAAGAGAACAAATTATTACCAGGTGTTAGTAAAGCTGTGCTTATTTACCATTTTATAATATTTCCTTTTGATTTTTTAAATTTACTCCTATTCAATTTTATTCCCATTTGAACATTTTAAATTTTGTGAGGAAGAAGAAGCAGCAGCTTCCTCACAGGACCAGATGAAGAAAGCTATATTGAATTACCTTCGTAGTAAACCCACCTAGATTTCACAGGTAGGAGAAAAGATCAGTATTTACACAAAGATCAGCATTTGCACATTCCTCCTTTTTCCTTCAGTCTTCCAGCCTTCGAGGCCTTCACATGTGTGCGGGTGAGAAGGGTCAATGTCCTGCCATTTTTTGGGAGTAAAACATCAAATTCTCTTTACGTTTCAACCCCGAAACATCTTCATGTATCGTCAAAGTCAGCCATGCTGCTCCCGCCAACCCCGCCGCTGTCACTGTCGTTGGCGACCAGCACTTCTCTGTTCTCATAGGTCCAGAAACCGTTGAGGTCAATCAGGATGCTGACCACTGTGTCGCCCTGACAGCTGTTCACCAGGTCCTGCAGTGTGATCTTGAAGGGGTCTTTAGGCTTCACCATGTCAAAGATCTCATCCTAAAGAGAGAATTAAATGTTCAAAAATATCGCCCACGGCCATTACGGCCACATAAGGTGCTGTTTGTCTGTATGTACCTTTACATCCTGGAAGGAGACCGGCTCCTGTCCGTGCAGCTTGATCTGTTCCTGAATGGCCTGAAGAGAAAAAAAACTGCTGAAAAATGATCAAGAAAGACTGAATGAAAAAAAACAAACAAACTGCTGAATCAATCCTTTTGAGTTCGTTTCACGGAAGCGTGTGCAGCCGATACCCTAAAGAAGTAGTTGAGGGAGAAGACGTTGAGGTGTCCTTGATTCTCCATGTCCAAAAGTTTAAAGATGTACTGTAAAGCTGCTGGCTCCTTCCTGTTCTCCAGAGCCAAAACAAAGTCTAAATAGGTCTTATAGTCCTGGAAAAGAGAAGGAGAAACATTCATGTCAGACAAATATTGAAATATTTAAACCACAGGAATGATGTTTTGGGAAGTAACACGTTGGTTTTTGGAGCCATATTTGGACAAGAGGGTGGAGTGAAGTTATGAGCTACTGCTTAGCCAGTCTGGTTAGATATTTGCTGATTAGTGCTAAATAGCAAACTAATAAAATACTTGGATAGTCTGTTAATACTGTAAACTGCACAGTGAGGCAAATTATTCATCAGTGCATTTAAAATGATTCAAAAAGGAACCACAGCACAAAATAGGTCCAGTTCAGTAACGAGAGCCAAAGAATAAAAACAGCATGTGAATAAGCCCAGCTTCAATTTGATGCAGTGAATCTTCAGCTCTATAACAACTGAGGTAATGAGGAAAAGAGGTACAAAGTTTTAAAGCGTTAATCATCCCGGTAAAGTATTTACAGACCTATAGAGGCTGTAAATATGCTTATTTTAATGTAAAGTTAGGCATTTAAACATGGGAGCCGTGGCCAGTATAGTAGATTTATAGCGACTGCTTTTAGACGTGCATGTGTGTTAGCTGCCTGAGGAGATCACACAGAGTTCACTCAGTCAGCAGCTCAGGATTAAATCTGTTTGCTTGAAGATGTGTGAGAAAGTCCTCACAGTCACCTGATCTCACCACCAAAGACATCTCTGCCACAGCAGTCAATACTCCAGCGGTTAATGTTATGGATCGTACCATTTCACCCTCGTAGGTAAGGCACTCCTGAAAGACTCTATCCAAAAACACAGAGGTGAGTGTGGCCGTGCCGTAACGTGAAAGCTCCTCTTTGCTCAACATGCCGTTGTGGTCCTTATCCAGGTTCAGGTACTGGCCTGCACAATTTAAAAACACAGATGTAAGCAACAGTACAGGGCACTGATACACAGACACATGCCACAGAGAGCACTCCAACTTCACTGACCCAAAATTGGGCCTTTCACCAACATTCCTCTAAATACAGAGGAATACAATTACCACCGGTATCCTGCTGTGCAGATGTGTCCAGATGTTATCTCACCATAGACTCGGAGAGCCGACGGGGCCGAGAACCAGTTGGAGTCCTGACTCTCCTTAGACAACTCCTCGTCTCTCAGCTGGTGACAGAGAAAGGAGAAAAAGGATGATATCAATAAGAGGAAGAGTTGCTTAGGGTTCAATGTGAACATCCTATTGTTATTGGCATCCTATAACAGACTGTGTGTGATCAAGCAAGGAAAAATAAATAAATAAAAAATACCTCCAATAAGTCATCCAGAAAACTGCAGGCCAGGATGTCTTGGATTTTAATCTTTCCTGGAGAAAAGTAAGATAACTTAAAACAAAACAACAACAAAAAACCCACCAAACCAAAAAACCAACACCTCCACAAAAAATTCAAATTCAAATTCAAATTTTATTTGTCACACACACACACAACCACACACAGTATGACATGGGGGTGGAATGCTTGTAGCTGTACAATGCCCGACCATTAAATGACAGAAGAAAAGTTTTACAATATTTACAATTTACTACAAAAATTTACAAATAAACTTAGGAATTTACAGTAAAGAATGTGCAAATAGCAGAAGAGATTATAAAGATTATAAATTATAGGAATTATAGGAAATGTGTGGTGGTGCGTGTGGTGATGTGTGTGAGAGTCCAGTCTTATAGTGACGTGTTTGGGAGAGTCCAGTCCTACACCTGGTTCAGGGCCCGAATAGCCTGGGGGAAGAAGCTCCTCCTCATTCTCTCTGTTTTGGCCTTAAGGGAGCGGAAGCGCTTCCCAGACCTCAACAGTGAGTCCATTGTTGGGATGGGAGAGGTCCATCATAATCTTCCTAGCTTTGGACTTGCACCGCTTGGTGTAGATGGACAGCAGGTCAGGGAGCTCTGATTGAATGATGCGTTCTGCCGAGCGCACCACCCTTTGCAGATCTCGTCTGTCCTGCTTGGTGCTGTTCCCAAACCAGGTGCAGATGTTTGACGTCAGGACGCTCTCGATGGTGCAGGAGTAGAAGTTCTTGAGCACCTTCAGTGGCAGATGGAAGTCTCTAAGTCTTCTGAGGAAGAAGAGACGCTGACGGGCTTTCTTAACCAGGGTGTTGATGTGACAGGACCATGACAGGTCCTGAGTGATGTGGACACCCAGGTATCGGAAACTGTCCACTCTCTCCACTGGCGTGCCACTGATGATGAGGGGTTTGTAATTCCTCGCCTGCTTTGTAGTGAAGTCCACGATCAGCTCCTTAGTCTTGCTGATGTTTAGGAGGAGGTTATTCTCCTGGCACCAGGTCTCCAGGTTCCTAATCTCCTCCAGGTAGGCCGTCTCGATGTTGTCGGAGATCAGGCCCACAACAGCAGTGTCGTCAGCAAACTTGACAATGGAGGTGGTGTCGGATGTGGCAACACAGTCATAAGTGTACAGTGAGTACAGCAGGGGGCTTAAAACACAGCCCTGAGGCACTCCAGTGCTGAGTGAGATGGAGGGGGAGACTTGTTTTCCTACCCTCACTGATTGGGGTCTGTCTGTGAGGAAGTTGAGGATCCACTGACACAGTGATGAGCTGAGTCCTAGATCCGTCAACTTGGTGAAAAGCTTAGAGGGAATTATTGTGTTGAATGCTGAACTGTAGTCCACGAACAGCATCCTAACATAATTCCCTCTGCCAGTGTCCAGGTGACTCAGGGATGTGTGGAGCAGGTGAGATATGGCATCGTCTGTGGAACGATTAGTCCGGTAAGCAAACTGAAGTGAGTCGATGGTGGGAGGAAGTGAAGAAGTGAAGCCACAAATATTATGTGTGATAACCAAAATCAACCTTTTCTACACTCCTAACACAACCTAAACACAGGAAACATGGCAAATAGCTCCATATAAAGATCAAAATGATTATTTTTCCTTATGTCTTGCGTATTGTAATTATTATTGTAATAACTGCAAAGCTGCAATAAGTTAGTCCTTACAGTGACCATCAGGCTCTGGTTTCAGAAATTTAGGGTTAACAAATTTTTACTTTAAACTGAGATTAAACTTCAGCTGATCTTATATAATTAATGAGCTGTAAGATGACTGGTATAAAATAAAAATTCCATCTGTGACAGGCATTTTCTTCTCAGTGTGACTGTGACAGTGACCCCACCCTGACAAATGACAGATCACAGACTTTTACATACCTAAAGCATCACACAGAGCAGTTTTATTTAAACACTGTTTTTTACAGTAATGTAAGGCAAATGTTTCAGTGCAGGGAAACTGACTGCAAACCTAACGGCTGCGTTACAGCAGCCTACAGATTTTATTCTGAGGAGATAATAATATTTTCTTTTCATTTCCAGATGACAGATTGATTATAAATGTTAAACAAAAGACATTAATCACTGATGCATAAATGGAGGAAATGAGTCAGCTGCTGCAGATACAGCTGGAGGGGAGGAGGCAGAAAGAAATCCTGCCAAGCAAGCAGGTTAGGCTCAGAGAGTTACTCAAACTTAAATCCAGAGTTTTCCTTATTTCAGGTTTAGCAAACCAACTCTGTCTTGCTCTATAATCTTTCAGCACTTGTCCTGGTTCATGCAAGTGTCTGTTATATGTCATATGTAGCACCATGGTCTTGGAGGAATGTTGTGTACTGTACCACTGCACATGGCTTAAATGACATTAAAGCCACTTGACTTGACTTGCATGGTAATATGCCACGTTCTTATGGGGTTTACTCTCACCTGTTCGGAGTGGGTCGAGGAAGAAGAAGAACTTGCGGACAGCGGTGCAGACGTAGAAAGAGTAGAAGGACTTCTCCAAGCCGTCCAGCTGAGGCAGAGTGGGGATCAGCTCCAGGATGTAATTTTCTAGATCCTACAAAGAATCAGAAGAATTACCATTTTGCTGCATTTATATTTTCACTTGAGATAAAACTATTTTGTTTTGTTTTAAAGTCACTTGAGCTGAACTTACCGACTCTCTGAGGTACCCCTGTCCAGCCACATCATACAGACTCAGGCCTATCCGGGTCTGATGCAGCCACACTGGATGTAGATGAGAAGGAACAGAAAACAGAAGGGTAAGTGAAAACTTTTTAATTTGCAATATTATTGTAGTATTTCTGAGCCCGCAACAGGATAGTTACAGTGGTGAAAAACACAAAAGAAACAATCTAAACCTAAAATCTTTTTTTTTTCCTTTCAGTAACTTAAAGCATAGTTTCAATAGCAAATTTGCACCAGTTTATTTTCTATGGCACAGAGTAACAGAAACAAGCATTCGTACTATGGATGTTTGATTGCATTTTGTGTTATATCCTCATCTTGGATAGGTGGTTGGTGAAAAGAATTTACGGTATATTGTTTAGGAGGCTCTGTGGAAACAAAGCAGAGGAAAAAAGGTCCAAACCTTTCCTCATGACATAGTTGAAGAACTGCATGATGGAGATCCGCCCGTAAGGGTCACTGTGCAGCAGCTTGGCGTAAACTCTGGCTGTGAAGAATTTTCTGAAAGTAAGAAAGAAAAGAAAACAATTAAAACTTTACTCAAACATATTAATGGCTTCACGTCAAAATCTGTTTTCGCTTAACACAATCTTTCTGCTTCAGGCTCTGAGCGCGCTCACATTAAAGGTCACTCTTCCTTCGAAAGAGTCCCGTATTCTTATTTTTCATCACAAATTTTCCCAAGTTCAGTAATTTGGATGCCTGCTGCCTTCGTTAGATGAGGTAGCTGTTTCTTAAGGACCAATTACCCATGGACACCGTGATAGACATATAACGTAGCACCAAAAGTTGATAGGGCAGACATTTAAATGAAACAGTGATTGGGTTAAGGTTATCAAGATTGACCAAAGTGGCTGATGCACACCCTGGAGGGACACCTACATGGGTTTTGGGCCTGATAAATACCTGGAGGGTCAGTGATTGTTTACATGTATTACCGGTAGCTCTAGAATTGCCTAATAATACATGCACAATCTGCATGCACTTAGACCCACATGACTTAAACTTTGATGGGAGCATAGACTACTAACTATTACTACTACTAACTACATTTCCCATAGGTGTTTTGATATGCTGTTGATCAAGCCTAAGGGAAATGCTTTTTACTGATTCAACATCCTCTGTGATCAATATCTAACAATTAGACTGAATACGTCCAGCAGTGTAATACAGACTTAAATGAATTTTAGGGTTGAGAACTTGTTATCACTCACTTGCACTTGCTCCCAGCCTTTTCCCCCACCTCCAGGTATGCTTCATAGTTGATCATGGCCTCTTCTCCAGTCAGTGGAGGCACCTGGTGCTTATCGAGCAGAAACCACAAATTCTGCAGAAAATAAAAGGAAACATAAGAAAAAACAAAGTTTGTGTTGCTTTACCTGCAGAAGAAGCAATGATATATTTGTGTGCGTTTTACCTGCAGTTCCTCATTATCAAGCAGCTCTCTGCTCTTCCTCTGGAGAAAGACAGCTCTGGATTCCTCTCTTAATTTCTGAAGCAATACTTCATCTTCTGCTGGCAGCTGCAGAAAAAAACCCAACATCTAGTGGCCATGTCCAAGCAACTACGCACAAGTTAAATAATTAGCATCACACTTTCCTCTCTTACCACTAATTAAATGATTAAATTGACTGGATGTAAAGGTCTGAATACAACTGTGTGTGAACTGTAACGTTTGCTTCTGGATGGCGTATGTAGACATTGGAAAGAAAATAGTTCCAAAACTAAGGTTTTTGTTTGACTTTTACAGATTTCATATGTATTGAACTGATTTGATACCCTGTAGTAGAACCGTGGGATGGTCTTGTAGGAGCTGCCGCTGTTGCTTCCTCCTTTCCACTCGGTGTAATATTTGGAGAAAAGCTCCGTTTCTTCTGATTTATTTTCCTCTTCGCTCTTCTCGTCTTTGCCGGAGAAAAACACAATATAAAAACCAACTTAAATATTAACTATCCGGCAAAAGAACACTCTTATTAGTTAACTGATTACAAATCGATAGTGTACATTCAACTTAGCCAGCTAAACACAGTTTACATTGTTTTACCTCTTTTGGAGTTTGCTAACCTCCTCTTAAGAATATCCGCCCAGTTAGGCTGCTGTTCGGTAGCCATCTCTGCTCCGGAGACAAGCTAACAGTGAGATTTCTTCATTTTAATAACGAATCTCCACTTGTAGTAAAAAAAAAATAGCCGTGCTACCCAAACAACATCAAGCTAATAGCTGTAAAGGGAACTTTTTTCCGGTCGGTGCTTTTCAAAATAAAAGAGTAACGAGAAAGAAATGAATTTCCACCTCTTCAACCTGCTCCCTGTTAGTCCACACAGCGACTACTGCCTGACTTCAACCCGTTCATCGCCATCGCAAACAAGGAGAGACTCAATACTTATGCCGATTTAATCTCATATCTCCACAGTATGGCTCATTATCACTATTAACTCTATCACTCTGCATTTACTCCAGCTCTGCACATCGCCTATGTTCTTGAAAATTATCTGGACATAATATGATACAAAAGCTACATGTAAATAAAATAAATGTAAAAGTTAAATAAATATTTAACTATAAAATATATAACAAATTATTCTCATGATCAATGGGTGATGACATTTCCTTTTTTATTTTGAAAAACCTGATACCTCACAAACGACGTTGTCTAATGTTGATGACGTCAGGTGTGCGACTCCATCCATGCCTTTTTGCTGGTGTGTTTTGTAGAGGGATATGAGCTGAATGAGTTCCTCAGGCGCTGTATTTGTAGTTATTCAGATTTATGGACGAAACGAGAGCGCGAGAGAGCCTTTGAAGGACGCGTAGAAACAGGAAGGTGAGCTTCTGGTGTCACCTGCAGGCTCATGTAATTCACGTCATGTGTCAGCTGTGTGCTTAGTTTGTGTATGAGAAATAAAACAGTTTAAATTTAAAGTGGGATTACAGCTGCTGTGCTCATAAATCATTCGCTATAATCATCCAAACATGGGCTCTACCTTCATACTGAAAGTCAGAACATCTCTAAAGTCCTCGCAGCTCTTTTTCCAACATGGACGTCCAGCTTTCTCCACATTACAGCCTCCCTGGGTTCTCTCTGTGTGCAGCAGAGAGCCCAGCCTCACCCTGGGTGTCAGACGGACACACAGAAGCAGCAGTGGACAAACTAAAGGGCAGGGTGGGGTTAGAAACAGCACCATCAGAAGCGGTGAAGAGGATGGTACAGTGAATGGAGGAGGAGATAAGAGGTCTGCTCCCCGGCAGAGGATCCATAAATCTGTGTTTGCTGCTGGAACGGCAAAGAGGACGGCGGATATACTGAGGAGGAGGGCGCCTCTGGTCTGTGAGTATAAGGATGAAGAGGAGCCTGAACGTAGGTCAGATAGGGGAGCAGGTGAGCATGCATCACCACCTCTCTTCAGATATTTAACAGCTCATGATGTGTTTGGATGACTATTTGGATGTTTTACAGGAAGGCTGCAGCCTCCTGAGCGACCGCTCCCTTCCAATGAGTGGAAGAAGCTGAAGGAGTCTCAGGGAAATCCACCTCGCTTTGAAATCCAAATGATGAAAGCTCTCTTCACCTCTGGGGGCGAGCTGGATGTTGCCAAGTAAGAGTTAAATGAAAGATTTAATTTGCCCTACGGTGATTAAACAGATACTGACTCTGGATGACTTCCAGTGGAGCTGTGAGGAACCTTAAAGGCATTTTAGATCAGTCGCTGTTCTAAAAGCTTCCTGAAAATCCTTCATTTAATCCAGAATGCTGCAGTGAGAGCATTAAAGGACTGAAAAAGCTCCATGTTACTTTCATTTAAAATCCTCCTCTTCAGGTCCCTGCTGACTTTTGTAGCCACGGAGACTGGCACACTGTCCTACGAGCTGCTACTGCGATACCTGACGCTGTGTGTGAGCAGCGGCCATGACGCTGAGGTGTTTGACGTCTATGACATCATGCGGGGAAGTTTCCCCTCTCTGGACACAGGAGCTTCCAGTCTTTTTATCAAAGCCTTCAGCCGGACGGCGAGGTGGAGGGAGGCTCTCAACATCCTGCAGGAGCTCAAGAAAGTAAGCAGTTTTTTTTTAGGAGAAAATTAAACTTATGAAAAGTATTTCAGTGAGGAAAAAAATGCACTTTTAGTTTAGGCCAGAATTCATTACGTGTGTTTGTCATTTGCTAAGCTAAATATTAACCTAAAAGTTGTTTTTCTGAGGCTTAAAATTAATTTCTTACACTTTTTCACTCCTTTTTTTCCTGTTTGTCTATACAAACCAATTAGCCATGCTTCTGTTCAGTTCTGATAAACTTATAAATGTTCAATCGTAAACTTTCTCAACCTGAACAAACCTGAACCAGCTTGCTCGTGGGGGGGTTCTATACTTTTGTGATTTTCTCTGTTTTCTTTGTGTTATTGTAGGGTCTTTACCTTAGAACGTAAAGCACCTTGATTCAAAGGTTGTTGTCATTTATCATCTGCAGATGACGATGGTTGATTTCGTGATATTAGTGAGGTAGTTTTCTATATTTCAGGTTGTTTCAAATGTGAGCGAGCTCACAGGTGAAGCTTTCTTTTCCTCCATAATTATCACCTGATTTTATTTACTAACAGACTTTTAGTCCATCACCACGCAACTATGGCGACGTCATCGCAGCGGCAATGCAGCACGGTGACACAAGCACTGCCTGGGCTCTTTATGATGAGCTAATTGACAGTGGACTGAGTCCTCACCAGGAGACATGGGAGACTCTGTTTAAAGTGGCAGGGAAAAAGGAAGGAGAAGAGGGAACAAGTGCCATGTCACAGGCTGAACAGCAGGAGAGGCACCTGGGAATTCTGCTGCACATGAGGAACAACCAGATCTACCCTCAGCAGAGCCTCGCCAGCAGCATCAAAAGCTGGTTTGAGAGGTAGGACCGTGATAGGGAGGCACATGCATGCAAAACAAATCCTGTTTCTTAAAATGTGATTTTTTTTTTTAAAGCTTTGCTCCCCTGCATTTATTTTCAATGTGACGTGTATTAACGGCAAACCTCAACATGTGAACATAATCACTCTAGTGTATATTCTCCTTGTGCTCCTTCCCAAAATCAGCCTGACAGGACAGGAATGGACAGGCAGCTGGACGACCGCCACCCCAAAGTAATAAAAACCACTTCTGATGTATGTACGTACCTCCATTATGATAGTGTGTGTCATTTAAACATATATATGTGTGTGCATGTGTTCAGGGGAGTATGTAGGAGTTGTGGGTCTGAGCTGGAGTCCATCCAGCTGACTGCTGAGGAGTACCAGCAGCTTAAAGACAGAGTGATGACAGACATCATTGAGGGACAAGATGTTTTCACCAAGACAACTCCAGAGGTAAAACGCACACATACACACAGGGACCTTGAACTTTAATTTATTATTATTTATTGTTATATTTAAGTGACAAACAAACAGCTGTAAACATAAAGAAGCAGCCCGAAAAAAGAACATTCAAACATCCTGTAAGAGGGAGATGAGATTTTTCTTTGTACACCCCGTCACCACTAGGGGGAGTAGTGCTGCTGCCAGTTAGAGTGATTTAATGTGGGGGGAGGGGGTGTGATCAGAGAGGCATTTCGTTTTGTTTGTGGTTGTTCCTTTCATATTCCACAAAGGTCTGTGTAGACTCTGTAAATAAGGCTGCAAAGATAGGTTAACCACTCCAGTATTTTTAATGCCATTATCTCAACCCGTGAATTAAGCATTCACGTAATTTAACATAAAGAGACACAAGTATGTTTTAAAAACTTAATACAAACCTAAATTTTTTTTTCTTAATAATGTTTCCTTTCTTTCCTTTTTTCCCTTTGTCTCCTTTGACCTGTTACGTTCCTCCACCTCAGCTTTGCTGTTTTTGTTTCCTTTTGGTCGCTTTACTCTGTTTTTCTTTTACATTTGCTCATATTTTCTTTTCTACTCTTTTCTTCCTTTTCCTAGTTTTTTTTAGTAGAAAAGTAGAAAATGCTAATATTACCACAATACACAAAATCTGTGTGAGTGTTTGTGAATGGTGTCATGTTGCCTAGCAACCACTTATCTTTGGGGCACAATGGTGTGTTTTTTGCAGTTGCGCACCTATAACACCTTATAAAACAGTTATACTGGTTTCATTTTACCGCAGTTTCTAATTTAGATCTGCAACACTTCTGTTATGCGTGATAAATTATGACCCCCATTGATGTTTTCTTTTTTCTAATTAAAAAAATAATAACAGTTCATTCATGTAGATGTTTGAAAAGTAAAGTAAAATATTGAAACTAGATTTTTATGGCGCACTAGTTTCTCAGCTGTTTTCTTGCTGTCTTTTGCTAGATGGCGTCATTGTTACACCGGCTGGCACATCAAGCTGGCAGAGTCTGAGCTGGTCAAAAGAATAGATCTGTGTTTCAAGTTTTATAGACATTCTTAGGTGCAGTGAGGCAGCTGTTTGTCCCCCTGGTTCCAAGACTTTATTGATTATTTCCCTAAACTGGGGTATATGACTCTGTGGTTAACTATTAAAAATCAGAGGAGGATACAGTTCTGTTATCACCACATCCTTTGTGGTTTTCTGGCCTTTGCAGTTTTTCTTTTTTTTAATGTTAATGGGACAGCCAGTCATCTGGAAGCTGTACTTTCAATTTCTGATTTATAGATAAGAATTACGTTAGATTATGCAAAACTTAAATCACAGCAGTTTTTTTGGCTTTATCCTGTAAATTTGGACAAAATCAGACTCCAGACAATAAAAAATACATCGCAAAGGCCATTCTGCACCACAGAAGCAAGCACAAAGACTGTTAAAGTGAACATTTACTCTTAATGTGCAGGAAAGGCCAGTTGATTTTTGATCGGACCACAAATTAGCCCATACACTTTGCTCTAAAAGATTTAAAAAAAAAAAAAAAAAGGAAAATAACAAAAAAAGAAAACAAAAACCCATTTTTTTCCAGTTTTAGACATGACATGAGGTCATGTAATCACTGTTTGTAACTGGGAGGGGCCACATCCTGCCGCCTCAGTAGAATATCCCTCCTGGCTAACACCGAACAGAATGATAGCACCTGTCTTTTAGAGGCCAGTAGAAACGCCTCATTCCCACTGATGCCAAACAGAATAAGAAGGGGACAAGGGGGCGGCGTCTCATTGAGAATCCTGGACAGGGTATGGAAAACCTCTGTCCAAAACTGAACAAGACTGGGACAAGACCAGTACATGTGGATCAGTGAGGCTTCAGCAGTTTTGCATCTGTCACAATATGGAGAGATTTCAGGATGCGTGTTTGCATTCATTGCAATACTTAAAAACGAAGCTCTTGCCAATCGAACACTTTCCAGATAGTATTGCCAGTGAATCAAAAATTCATGGTACTTTACTGCATAATTTCATCAGTTTTGATATAATGCAGCACCAAATTATGATGAAGCCTCCACCAGCTTTTACTCACTGTTGCTTTCTCTATAATAAGAAGTGCCCCAAGACTTGTGCACAGTACTTTAGGTCAGGTGAGGGACAAAAGTTGCATGAGATTGCATTGCGCAAAAAAAAAAAAAAAACCCAACTAATTTTTATCAGATGTAGGCTCATATGAAAATGACCCAAAATAGAACACAAAAGATCAGATTCCATGTGGTTTGCGCTGTTCATGCTGTTGTGAAAAACCAGATATGAGACATGTAAGCCAGAAATATCATATGTGGGCTACTTTTGTCTGCAGAGTGAACTAGAGATTAAACAAGATGATTTAAACGACTGCGAGCCGGCAGTGAACTTCACTGAGACCCAGCCAGCACCTCTAAAGTTCACTAATTAACATATTATATGTTGTTTGCTTAAATTGTGCAGAAGCTGAACTATTTGCAGTGCAACAGACCAGTTTGCACGCAGACTCTTTTACTACCAATTCATGTTCATGGAATACATGCAGAATGAGATTTGTCTTGCTGGATAAGCAAGGCAAGAGGCAGGGTACATGCTAGACGTGTCGCCAGTCTGCTGCAGGGCTAGCACAGAGACACATTCACATTTACACCTATGGGCAATTACTGTGTACCCTGCCTCTAGCCATATGGCTGCTGGGATAGGCTCCAGCCCACTGGTGACCATGAATTGGATGGCTGACAAAGGCCTTCTGTACAAAAGTAAGTCATGTGGGTTGGCCACAAGGTCAGTCTTCCTCTTTATTTCAGTGGAAGTTGCAAAGATGATTTACATATTTACACAGCTAATTAAGTTTACTTTAGCTAATTGATTAAATTGAAGAAACAGGAAAATAACAGAGGTTGTGGTTTTTGCAAACACCCACCCAATTCAGAGCAAGGTGATTTAACTATTTAAAATTTCCACTCAATTTTCACATGAACTAAACAAATGAAGGGTGTATTTGTGAGCTTCAGAGGAAATAGGTGGACTTTGTTACCTGTGAACGTAGCCTGCGTGGACATTTCCTCGCTGTCTTTGTGCTTGTAGCTTGATGTTGTGTATGTACGTGAGTTTCTTGGCAACAAAGTAAATGATCCCGTTTCCCATGAATTTATTTGTTTAAGGGGAATGTTTGGCTTTTTTTCTGCTTCGTGAATTTTCCAAGTAACATGAAATGAAAATGAGATCATTTACATGCGTTCAGCTGGATTCTTTATGTGACTGCAAATATGTAGACAGACAGCAGCAGACAGACAGCAGTGCACTTACAAACAAGCTTAAAACGCTGAATTATGGCTGTGTTGTAAGAGCCTTATTTGCTGTGCATGCATATGTGCAGCGTCTGTGTCGAGAGCCAAGGTACAAGCTTTTCATTGGATTGGAATGTACTCCTTTTTTAATAATGCAATTAAAGTAAACATAAAATGAAGTTTATTTAAAAATCAACAACTGGGCAACACCGGCAATGTGTGGTTAATAATATGACATATTTAAATTATTAAAATAGGGCTCGCTTTGCACATGTTCTTGTGTCTTTATCTGGCTCAGTTATAGTTGGTTCAATTAAGGGAATTTCCAGCATGCGGACGGCCATGTGAACGTAGCCCACAGCTACCTCCTGCTGAGCAGACAGACAGTTTAAATGAGCTTTGTTAATTCCCCATTTAAGGCAGTTTATTTCAAGGGCAAACAGAGTGCTTCAGAGGAGAGTTAAGCAACTTGTGAAGGAAGGAAAAGGGGTAGAAGAAGGGCATCAGCACAAAGGGGAAGAAAGGCGGCAGTTTGTTTCGGTCTTTGTTTGGTGATAACTAGTGAAAAAAACAAAGTGTCTGTTTACTTTTCAAATAGCACTCATATATGTTTAGATAGCAGAGGTCAAAGATTGACTATTAGAGCAGAGAATGCAACAACACATCCCTTTATCCACAGAGAGAGTCGCTGTGAATAAACTCTGAATGCACTAATCCTGTTTTTATTTTAAAACAATATTAACATTAGCATGATTTTAATGCAGAGCCTCGCTGTAGGAGCAATTTTTGGTTTGCTCATTTGTGTTTAAGCTTCTGGCCACCACTCAGTTATGAGTTTGACATGTACTGAGCCTAAAGTCAGACTTTTCAGTGTGAGAGGTGGGTCTCTTTTAACCTGGTGAGGTCACCACATTAGCTTATTCTGATTACATAAGCTGGTGCAGAGCAGGGTTTTTTTAGTGATTAATGGAACATGATAATACTAACCTAGTACTAACTTGGTTAGTACTACGGGGCTACCTAAGTAACTACACCTTTCTAGTGCCCCTTTTGCATTTAGAACTGCCTGAATTCTCCCTTTTTCCACAACAGGGTTGCACAGGGGATGCAGATTTGTCAGCTTTACATCCAGCTTTAATACTCAAGTAGGCTGTGGTGTTTAAATAATGCTCAGATGGAACTAAGGGGCCAAAATTGTGTTGAGAAAATATCCCCAAAATCATTATACTACAACCACTGGCCTAAACCTTTGACAGGGCAGGATGGATCCATGCTTTCATGTTGTTCGTGCCCTATTTTGATCCTACCGTTGGAAATCAAGACTTATCGGAACAGGGAATGTTTTTCCAGTCTTCTGTTGTCCAGTTTTGGTGAGCCTGTGTTAATTATAGCCTCAGCTTCCTGCTGTCTGCTGACAGAAGTGTCATCTGGTGTGATCTTCTGCTGCTGCAGCCCTTCTGCTTCAAGGTTTGACATGCTGTGGATTCAGAGAAGCTCTTCTGTATTCCTTGGTTGTCATGAATGTTGTTTTTTTTTGTTCCCGCTGTTTCCTATCAACAGTCTGCTCATTTTGACCTCTGACCCCTGGCATTAAAAAGTCATTTTTATCCAGAGAGCTGCAGCTTACTGGATATTTTCTCTTTTTCGGATCATTCTCTGTAAACTCTCGAGATGATTGTGTGGGAAAATCCCATCCACACAAATACCTTTCTTCCTCATTCTGATGATTTGAATTTCTTGGCCCTTTCTACATCCCCAAAAGCAATGAGTATCTTATGATTGTCAGGTTAGATATTTGTGTTAACAAGCAGTTGAACCGCTGTACCTACAAAAAAAAAATACTAGCAGATGAGCGTATATACGAGGATGCGGTTTTTGTATCTGTTTTCTGGCGCGGCTACTTGTCCAAAATTTTTGTCTACTTGACAAAAAGTTTGATAAAGTGTTGTGGCTATAGTACGCTTTAATATAATGCGAAATAGCACAGTCTAGGCTGTGTTTTATGAAAAAGCAGATCGTTTGCTTCGTGCAGGGGCACATCATCATTAGTACTCATATAGTATTTCAACTACTGAACAATTCAATGCCTCCTTTGTTGCTTTTGTTGGTTCATGGCTCTACGGTCTGGACTTTTACTGCAGAGCTGTGCTGCTGGACTTTGCAGAATGTGGCTGCACAGTCCAGCAGCACAGTGGCTGGCTGAAAACGCAGTCAACATAAACCGGCTCTTTTAATCTTAAATATTTATTTGGTGCATAAGCAGATATAAAATGTAGACTCCAATCAAAATGTAAAGGGGGAAATGATGACAAGTGTCAGAAGTGAGATAACTGAGAAGTGAGATGAACTAAACTCAGCAGGAAGTTTTTTTTTAAATAGTGTTTGAGCTGAAATTGATAGAGTTAATTATGTGCACACGACACAGCTCAGTGGGAATGGATATGTTTACAGAACCCTACTGTGCTTTGTGTAATAAAGGTGGCACTTAAGTGATACTATAAGCTTATGCATTTTTTATGAGTGTGTGTGTGTGTGTGTGTGTGTGTAGTCGTGTAATCCACAGCAGCACAGTGAGCTGGTTTCACATATCAGCTCTGGAAAGTCCCTGGATAATTATGCTGGACTTTGTCTTTCTCTTGTCTTCTCCTCATATTCTTTGCTCGTCTGCGGCTTTCGTTTATTGTCTTTCTTCCTTTTCTTCTTAATCAAACATTGCTGCAGAATGAGTGAGTATGACTGGTGTGTTTAGGCAGTCAAAATTAATAAGAGCATAAATAAGAGCATGTGGCAGTTTAAAAAAAAATCTAGATCGTGACATTAAAGACACTCATTTTAATGTGCGTTCATGATACTGTGGATGCAATCACGATTCACTCCAGGGGAATTCACAGCAGCCTATTTCCATATTGCTGTTGGTGAAAACTGAAAGCACTGACAGGTTCCCATGCAGGTTCAAAGCAGCTTTCCTGTTATGGCACAAAGCTGCCTCAGAGCTTTTACAAGTTTTGACCTGAGTGGTGCATAAAAATTATAAAATGTGGTGTGAAATTTATAAGAAATGCAAATTGAACAAATTCTGCATAGATGGAGCTTTTTACCTCCCCTGTGGTCTGCATGTTTTGGGTGTTATGAAAACAGCTGCAGATGTCCTTAGATTTCTGTGTAGTAAAGATAAGGGCTCACCAAGGGCTAACATATTAGTCTGACTAGTCTGAGGCAGCTTAAAAGGTAAAAACAAAACACGATTATCTATTATTGATAAGCGTTATTTGAATATGCTATTAAACTTTATGTTAACACAGAGGACTAGCTGGCACTCTGCCATCTGCCTGCTGGGAAGGAAAGTCCAGCTTGATTTATTACTGGCAGGCCTTTGATCAGTTGGTGAGAAAATCAGCCAACCATCAGCTCACAGGTGGAGCTCAGATACGCTGTTTGACTCAGTAGCAAACTAACCATCTATGATGTTGTTAGAAACCTCTGCAGATGTTTTCTGCACATTAACCGTGCTCTCGGGTCAAATTATCAATCGGAAACATTGCACAGAGGGCAACTATGCTTTTTGCTGAACATAACATAGGCTTTACATAAACAATGGATGCAGCTACTGCGATGTCATCCACTGGTTTGTGACGCTTTTTGGCTCCTGTGTTGTTGTTGTTGTTGTTGTTGTTTTGGAGCCACAATTGCTCATGCTTGATGAAGAGGTTACCAGCTAATTCTTGCAAACCTGCCACAAACTGTATGGGTGCAGGACACAGTTAGCTGCTAATTAGTTCAACTTAATAAAATATTAGAAATTAAATACTCTTGGATGAGCTTTAAGTACAAATGGACCGACGTTGGCTGCTTTTAGATGATCCCACACTGCTGTTTCATTGTGTTTTTCCTTTCCAGGTGTGCTTTTCCCCACTTGGGATCATTGTCATGCTGGGAACTCAAGCTAATGCTAATCAGATAATTTACACATAATTCTGCATGGTGGATTATAATCTCAGGGTACTTTTTTACATCATAATTTCATCAGTTTTGAAAAGATGCCTAACACCACTGCCTGAAATAGCACTAAACCCCAATAGAGCCTCCACCATGTTTTACAGATGGCTGTAGACACTCGCTGTTGTACTTCTCTGATTTTCAGTGCTGCTTTTGTGTAAGTTTTTGTGAACAATTAAGTTAGATGCCTTTTGTGTCGTACCTGTTGTACCTTCATGGATCACTTTCTTTATAAAAACTCCTCACTGACTGTTATTTCCCTACATATCGCTCTCTTTACATATAATAATTCTTCTTCCTCTCTGTTTGTGTGTCTGTTCAGGAGCTGCAGCGGTTCAAGTTGTTTGTGAAGAGGAAGCCAGCCTTTGATGTGGTTGTAGATGGGCTTAATGTTGCAAATAGCAACAAGGACAAAAGCAAGCAGTCAGAGACAGTAAGAATATGCACAGGTGTACATGCATTAAAAGTGTGAGATGCAGATTTACCCACAGGGCAGACCCTGTGTGTAAATCCGCACTCACTCACACATAGTTACACAGTCTTGATTTTAGTGGTTTCTTCCTACATGCATATCTGTCCAACTCAGGGGCTTTTCTGCCAGTCACAGAATGAGTAAACCTGCAGTGTGTGTGTAGTTTTTTTATTTTTTTTATTTTTTAGAGCATGCATGTGGGAGATGCACGTAAAACTGCCCAGTACCTGATTTTAACAGTAATGAGAGTACTTGTCAGCCTGCCTACATGTGTCTGTCAGGATGTGAGTGTGTGATGGCTTATTCTGCCCCAATTTTCTCACATATGTGGCTGCAAGACAAAGGAAAGTACAGACTGATGAGCCTATTTCCCTATCTAGTCATCTAGTTTGTGGGAAAGTTAAATAATTTATGAAAATAAATGCAAAAGAGATCGAAATTTACATCAAGCATATTATTCAAAGGAAACTGGAGGACAGCCGTACTGCTTCAATATGAATTACCTGCTGAATTCACTATTCAGAGTTCTGGATGACTGCTTACATGCCATCAGCTCACTGAGATGAAACAAGCTGAATGGCTGCAAATAGATAAACAGTGCATTGTGTATTTGCAGCTTGAACATCAGAAACTGTTTTATAAACAACATTTTTCACACATAGTTTTGAGAGACATTGCTGACAGTGAAGCTGAGATAAGAAACACTGGAAATGTTGGAAACATCGTTAAATATTTGTGAGCAGCCTGCAGCTTTGGCTGCTCTTTCCCGACTGCAAATATCAACAAATGTTTACAAAGAAACAGCTTATTTAGACTTGTGAGATTGATCTTTGTAGAGACCGCAGCGTAACCTGCTCAAGTACCCGACAGCATTGCCAGCATTAATGTTTGTGTTAATTATGTGTTAATTTATTTGTAGTTATGTCCTGGTTTTTTGTATACAGTGTCAGCCAATATAGATGCAAATAAAAGGCCAGGAGTCATGCAGTTTTCATTTTTCATGTTCTCATTTTATTGCTATTGTAAGACAAGCACGTGCAAGGCGAGTTGCAGATAAAAGTTTAAAAATGTTCCAGTGAAATCAGAGAATGTGGCTTCATAGTTTTCCATTTGTAGGCAGAAAACTATTCAATTGAAGTTAATTGTGTTAACTATAATTAACTTGGGAGTAGACGACTCTGAGTGTTGAAACATTTAAAAGAGCAAATAAAACCCTAAATTGGCATTTCAGCCAGTGCGTTCCTGTTTTTTAGTCTGGTTATCTAAAGCTTGCTCAGCCATGACTAGTCAGTGCTACTCAGACTAGAAATAGAAACTATAAAGCTTCCAGTAACAAAGCATCTTGTCCTGTGGCTGCCAGTTCTTTAGATGTCTGTTTGTAGAGCTTAAAGAAGTAAACATTACTGCAGTACACAGACATTTTACTTCATCTTTATTGAGGCAATGAGCCTATGTAGGCCCACTCATAGGAAAATAAATACATAAATTATACATATGTAAAAATGTATGAGTATGTACATCCAAATGTATGTAATTTTTATATTGTATGTCTTTAATGACTCTTCCTGGACCTACACGTCTTTTCTAACTTCCAGCTTTTCCGAATGTGAAACATATAACCCCCCCCCCCCCCCCCCCCCCCCCAAAGCTCATTGCCCTCATGTGGGATCAGCTGCTTGCATTGTAGACCAAATCCAAGCCATCATTTTAGTAATTATTTTTATTTATTAATGTTCTCGTTTTGAAAGTGAATATAAAGAAAGGCATATATTTGTGTGTTTCAGCTGCTGCTGGTGGTGTCAGAGCTCGTCGACCATCAGGGCCTGACTGTCCTGGTGCTGGGAAGGAAACACATGCTGCGACCCTCCAGATCCTGGGACAGAAACAACATGAACCTCATCCAGCAGAAGGCCCACTGTTTCTTTACCGACAATATGTGAGCATCTTATGATAATAATAATGATAACGATAATATAAAAAGAACAGCATGAAATATGTTCCATTGGATAGACAGGAAACCAGTACTGGGAATGTTCCTGTTTACTAGTTACTCTGTAAAACGGTAATCAGTAACTATTTTTACTGCTTCATGAAAGTAATCGGTTGCATGATCTGTTTGTTTCACTGGAGCGCTACCTTCAGCATGCGCTGGGTGGTTAGCAGCCGGGATGAAAATGGTCGATTGCTCCTTCTGGTTTGGGGGGGGAGAGTTTGTGCCTCAAATGAGTTGAGGTGTCTCGGGATCTTTATTCACAATGGTGCGAAGGTGGATTATAAGGTCGGCTGGCAGATGTAGAGTCAGTAGAAATGTGGGCATTGTGTCAGACTGTCAGGGTAGGAAGAGAGCTGAAGTTTTATCCCTAGAATGCCTGCCAGGCTTGGAGATCGGAGGGAAGCCTGGAGTAGTGCTGCTGCTCCTTTGTGTTAATAGGAACCAGTTGAGGTGCTTCTCCCTCGTGCCTTCGCTTTGGAGGGTTTTGTTTTTTTTTCCAGCACATCCAACTGGAAGGATATCCAGACCTGGGAAGATCCCAGGAGGATCTGGAAGGCATTGCTGGGGAAACAGACAATTGTTGTATTATGGAAAATTGTTTTAAAAAACATCTTTACGGACTGTAAATGTTTCATTAGCTTTCCTTTGTCATGTTAGAGCAACATTGCATATTTAGCACTGAGAGTTGTTGCTTTCGGCTGGTCTCAGGCTCGCTAGTAGCAAGATTCACTGATTCACACACAGATGCAGAAATGGCTCCTTGAATACCATCTTCTCAAACTATCTTGCTGACCTTCTTTGTCCTGGAATAGGCCAAAGCGGGACATTCCTGCATGGTGAGTAGATGCAGACCAACAGAGTTTTTACATTTAAGCTTAAGTGATGTCTGTCTTGGCTTGAAGACATTGTCTCAACAAGCACTGTGCAAACCTACAATGCAATCTGTCTATACAGCCACAGCTTGTGGCTCTGGAGCCTCGGGAGAGATTAAATCTGTTGGCTGGGTTGATAACACCTTGGTGTCCCTCCAAAATAGCTGGAGGAGGTGGCTGAAGAGAGGGAGTTACTATTCTTGACCCGAATAAGCAGCAGAAAATGGATAAATGTAACACCTTAGAAATTTATTTGTTTTGTGATGTGTTTAAGTTGATGGTAATACCTGCCTGTTTAAAAGGCAGCACACAAGCAAAAAAAAAAGAAAAAAGAAAAAAAAATGTCATTAAAAATCATTCAAGAATCAAAAGATCCTCTTTAAATGTGTTTGTGGGTGCTGCAACACAATCTGGGTGGCTGACATATATAGGAAACCATAACACAGACTATGAATTCAGATGTAGAGCTCTGCTTATTTTCTGCATTTTGTGCTTTTCAGTTCAGAGGATGACCCCTTCCTGTTGTACGCTACTTTGCACTCTGGGAACCACTGTCGGTTTGTAAGCAGGGACCTGATGAGGGACCACAAGGCCTGCCTGCCAGATGGAGCCACCAAGCGGCTCTTCTTCAAGTGGCAGAGAGGGCACCAACTGGTGGTGGACGGGCACGTCACAGCGGGCAGGAGGGTCCGATTTCAGGTGGAGAATGAGACCATGAGAAGAGAGGGTCAAGGCTCAAAGAAGGAAGCATCACAAAATTAACTCTGTTTTCGTTTGTGTTTTCCCAGAGTATTCCCAGCTATGACACCATTGTCCAAACCTCAGGAGGAAACTCATGGCACATCCCTTATGATGAAACAGAGGACAGGAGCACCTATGAAGTACCACAACACTGGCTGTGTCTCAACAAAAAGCTCTGAAGACTGTCTTTTTTTTACAGTTTGGAATATTAAAAAAAATGCTGGTACTGAAGACTTTTAATAAAACTGTGGACCTGTAAATAAACATTTACCATCACTGCAGTGTCTGTACTGTTTTAATCATATTTCAATTTAATATGATTAAATATTAGATAATAGGTACAGCCAGATCCATGGATATTTGAACAAGATGTACAACAAATGTAATTTTTCAAATTTTGGCTATGTGCATGCACTAACATTGGACTTTAAATAAAACAATTAAGATGTGATCAAAGTGCAGACTTATTACATTAACTGCTTAGGATTTACAGCTATTTTTATACACAGTCCCCCATTCACAGAAATACAATAAATAAATATCTCATATCCTGCTTGGAACAATTTGGTTTTTACTCAGAATATAAACCAAATACAAAAACCCAAACACTTTCTTTTAAAAAATATTAACCAGAAGAAAAAAAATCTAAGGAAGTACAACTTTAATTGTGCAGCACAAGTTTGAATATAATTTGAATTTTCTCAAGTTTCCAGAATCTATTCATATACACAATCTCTCGGGAAACATTCCTTCTTAAAGGTCAAACGGGAAAAGAAAGCAAATCTAACAATCTTCATCTGTAGCTGGTGAAAAGGCCTTTTAGGAAAGAACTTTTAGGTTTTGTCTTTACTCCAAAAAGAAAATTGCACAAACGTCATATTCTGTAATTGTCAAGAAATATATTTTGATATTGTTACGAATACACCACCTGATTGAACTACTTGTTAAAAATAAAAATACAAAAACTACAGACAGTTGACCCGGATATGAAAGCTCTCGTCTGCTTCCGGTGCAGAACCGTGCCATGTTTTGCTTCTGTTTTTACCTCAGTTTAGTTTCAGATTCGGTCTAGACCACTTTACCTCAATTATTTCCTGCCGTCATGTCCCGGGGATCGAGTGCGGGGTTTGACCGGCACATCACCATCTTCTCCCCGGAGGGAAGGCTCTACCAAGTCGGTCAGTAATAAGAGAACCGAACAGAACCTTAACCTGCTCTGTCATCACTGCCTGCTAGCAGGCTAACAGCAGCTACTCACAAAGCTCAAGGCTGATTAAATATGTCACCACAGGGCAGTGTGGCAAGAAAATAGCTATTATGAAAATTAATTAAATGTATTGAGGCAGTTAATCCGACTTAACGGAGCAACTAATGAGTCATATCATTAAAGCAAAACATTTCAGTTAGCTGCAATTATAGACTAGTAAAAGCTAGCTAATAATGTATAAAGGGGACTAAATTAAACGTTAGTTTTAGCTTAAGGTCCATACGGCCGGCAGGACCACGCATGCGCATGTGTTTATATGAGTATTGTTTTTATTCTAACAGGATCTCTCTAAAATTCTTAAAGCAGGGGAGTCGAACATGCAGCATGCATTAATGTGCATTAGTCATTTTTGTTCTTTTGCAGATCCACATCTCACCCTGTCGCTAGCATCCTACTCTGTCACACCAGATCTCTGCATGTCTTCTGTCACTGCATCCATGAATCCTCTCTGAGGTCTTCCTCTTTTCCTCCTGCCTGCTAGTTCCATCTTCAGCATCCTTTGTCCAATGTATCCACTATCTCGCCTCTGTACATGTCCAAACCATCTTAGCATTGCCTCTCTGACTTTGTCGCCAAACCACAGTCTGAGCTGTCCCTCTGATGTACTCATTTTTAATCTTCTGGGATGAAAATATGAGCATCTCCAGCTCTGCCACCTCCAGCTTGGCCCATTTTTTCAGTGCCACGTCTCCAAATTCTACATCACAGACAGATAACAAAAAATTCAACAAATAACTGTAGTTTGGAAACTGAACTACAAGAACTTGAAAACAAAATTTCAAATTAATAGAAAGAAAAACACAAAATCATAATAACTCTAATAAATTATAAAGCGTTAATTTGTGTTTCTATTTAAAGGCTAAGTGAAACAAGGAAACTGTAAGCAAATGTAAAGAACTGAATAACATATAACAAATAGTTTCCTCATTCTCTTGTGTGAGTTATAATTGCTTTCAGTTTAATCATGAAGATATGGAAATATTTTGTCAAAAGAATCTGACATCGATGTGTTAGCACTGAAGAAAGAGAAGAAGCAAAATGAAAAAGAAAATAAGTAAAAGGTGCCTTTCTTTATCAGCACCTCAAAGAGTGATGTATTTGTGACACCAGGAAGTGAAATTTACAGGTCATTTAACAATCATCATCAATGTACTGATAAGAAGAACAAGTAGCTAGTTTGTTACTTTTTTAAAATGTTCAGTCATGAAGTTTGTGTATATTTCATTTTGCCTGCCTCTCTTCACTCTTCAGAGTATGCCTTTAAAGCGATAAACCAGGGCGGACTGACCTCTGTGGCCGTCAGAGGGAAGGACTGTGCTGTAGTCGTGACGCAGAAGAAAGTTCCTGTGAGTTTGCGTTTCTTTCACATTCGTGTGATCCGATTCCTAAAACGACATTGATTGGTGTATCGATGGTGGCCCGTGTGGCGAGTTCATCTGTTAGGGGCGCCTTTCTTTGTGTCTTCCTCAGGACAAGCTCCTGGACGCTGCGACAGTCACACACCTGTTCAAAATCACAGAGAACATAGGATGTGTTATGACCGGCATGACTGGTAAGCAGCAGGAAGCTTATTATCTACTCTTATTATGGGGGACAATGTTAAGCTTTTTTTCTCCAGTCTTCTTTGTTTCTTTTGTATAAAATAATAAGAAAATGGGCTGATTTGGCCCTGATGCAGCCTCCAGTGTATTAGCAGAGTTGTGATTTGGAGTTAAGGTAACAGATATACTCTATATTGCCAAAAGTATTCACTCACCCATTTGAAATCAAGGAATCCAGGTGTTCCAATCACTTCTATGACCACAGGTGTAAAAAATCTAGACATGCAGACTGCTTCTGCAAACATTTGTGAAAGAATGAATCGCTCTCAGGAGCTAGTCTTGGTAATATAGTGTAACTGAAGTTGCAATATACTCTCCTCATGATGTTGCAGCTGCACATTTTAGTTATCCTCTTCTTTCCTGCAGACTATTCAGAGTTACTGAGTTACAAATTATACTTCAAATAATGCAAACTTTTTCAGTGGCATGCAGCTAAGCTTGCAGAAGAACACAAGACATTTCCAGAAACTGCACATAAACACTTGCTTGAAATTTGAGACAGAGTGTATAAAAAAAATGTGTTTTTTCAGTCGACAATAAAGGTTGTAGAACAAGGAAGAGCAGATTTAAGTACAGGAAAAAGACAAGACAAACAGCGCTGTATGTGAGTAAACAGATGAGGGTCATGTGAAGCTTACATCTGTTTCTGTTTGTGGGTTTTATTTAAGAAGCGGCAGTGTTTAATATGAAAACTCAGGTCTGTCATTAAAGTGCCAGATTTAGTCACACATACATATATTCATCAATAATCTGTGGCAGGTTTATGGTTTATATTAAAAAAAACATTTAAGATGAAACTGCACACAAGGACTGAACACTAATAGAATAATAACATAACAGTGGGTAAAAGTCACATGATGAAATCACACACTAAAGTACAAATGAATGGAAAAAATAATGAGACTGATTATTCCTGGTAAGCAGTGTCTCATCTGACTTATGTTCCACAACAGATGCTTGTACTGGAAAAACTGCTGATATGTGCAATTAAAACTAAACCACAAAGGTTGTACTGCTTCTTCTCCTGCTCCAGCACATCCTGGAGATTCCCAGTCTCGGGGCTGATGAAACCTTTAAGAGCAACATATTAAGACAACAAGTTAATGTCAGCCTCTGCCTACATAAAGTTTGATTTCATCTAATCATGAATCGGCAGTGGCACAGCTGGATGTGCACCAACCCAGAAAAACAATCAACAACACTGTGATTGATCTGCTTGGTAGTAAACGTGCTGTGTAAACACAGAAAATTAGAAAAATTAAAGATACTTTATTGATCCCACAAGAACAGAAATTCAAATAGTGTAATAAAAACAGCACGGTTAGAAGTATGCAAGCCCATAATGAAGGCATTATTATGTTAGGTAGCACAAAATTTTATATACAACAGTTATCCATCCATCTTCTCCCACTTATCCAATTCACAGAGAGGGCCTGGAGCCTATCCTAGCGAGAAGTACATCCTGGTCAGGGCGCCAGTCTGTTACAAAGCTCACACAGAGTGACAACCATTCACACTCACATTCAAACCTAGGGGCAAATTAGAACTACCAGTTAACCTTATCTATGTAACTCCAAAGACTGGTAGATAGCCAACCTCTTGCCGCACACTAAACAATCTGAGC
This sequence comes from Astatotilapia calliptera, assembly GCF_964374335.1. NCBI lineage: Eukaryota > Metazoa > Chordata > Actinopteri > Cichliformes > Cichlidae > Astatotilapia > Astatotilapia calliptera. The sequence continues at coordinate 15,854,122 of NC_137440.1, read as the reverse complement.
TTCCTCAGAAAGTAGAATCTGCTTATCCCCTTCTTGTACACAGCATCGCTGTTGGTCCTCCAGTGCAGTCTGTCACTCAAGTTTACACCAAAGTACCTGTAGCTGTCCACATGATGTTAAGTCAACCCACATCTCTTTTGTGTTGCTGACATTCAGGAGGAGGATTGACGTCTCTGGCTATAATATTATTAACTGTAATGCAATAATAGCAGTGTAGACATGGCATTTTCTCTTTTTCAAAGCTCTAGCAGTCCATGTAAGCACTCAGCCAGGAATATGCTCGAACACACAAGTGTAAGTGCCCACTATGGCGTAGCTCTGTGTTGATTCAACAAAGCTAAGCTGGAAAATAACTAACCTGTAACCTTAAACAGAGGTGGTAGAAGAACTCTTAATCAGAAGGTCCAGAAAGTCCCCACCATACAGTACTCCCTCGTTAGGTATAGATGTGATCCTGAGCTTATAGCCTTGTCTGTTTCCATTTACAGATTAAAGCTACAATAACTATTCCTAGTAAGCAATGTCTCATCTGACTCATCTCATGATCCACAACAAACCCTAGTATTGGAAAAACAATGCTGATGTATACAATTAAACTAAGCTTCCTGTTAAGACACCTAGCTCTTAAAAAGGTTGGCAGAAAGCTACCTCTAAGAGCCTGCTACCACTTCCAATGAGACCAACTTACCATATCATACCAGCTGTTAATTTTTTAAAAAGTCAAAGCACTTAAATAATTCTGGCCTCCAGCCCAAGTTACAGCTTCATCTGACCAGACTGATCCTTGATGAGCCCTCAATTTTTACAGAGGGAGACCACATGAGCTGTAACTAAAAATGTTTATATTACACAACTAAACAGAACTGAAACACAAATGAACATAGTCGGATCTCCTGCAGGGAAATGCCTGACCCGAGGGCTGTATCACTTCAAAGTAATTCATTTATTAAAACAAGCCCGTGTCCCATTAGTGAGAGAGCAAATGTTTTAAATGGCAGTTTAAAGTGATGTGAGCTGCTGTGACATGATTTTCTTTCCCTTCCTTCTGTCCAGCTGATGGCAGGTCTCAGGTGCAGCGTGCACGGTACGAGGCGGCTAACTGGATGTACAAGTATGGCTACGAGGTGCCCGTGGACATGCTGTGCAAACGCATGGCCGACATCTCCCAGGTTTACACCCAGAACGCAGAGATGAGACCGCTAGGCTGCTGTACGTAATTTGTGTTAGTGTGTGTGTGTGTGTGTGTTTGCATTTTGATATCACTCCATGTATTAAAACTGAAATTGAAACTTTTTTCAGAGCATTTTCTTAATGTCTGCAAGCTTCAGTTTACACAGTATTTTGAAATCTGATGCAGAAAGTTGTTAAATTTCTCCTTTTTTTTGCGTGTCTAAAAATGTGGTGTGCAATGGGGCGATCGTGGCTCAAGAGTTGGGAGTTCGTCTTGTAATCGGAAGGTTGCCGGTTCGAGCCCCGGCTCCGACAGTCTCGGTCGTTGTGTCCTTGGGCAAGACACGTCACCCGTTGCCTACTGGTGGTGGTCAGAGGGCCCGGTGGCGCCAGTGTCCGGCAGCCTCGCCTCTGTCAGTGCGCCCCATGGTGGCTGTGGCTACAATGTAGCTTGCCATCACCAGTGTGTGAATGGGTGGATAATTGTGTATAGTGTAAAGCGCTTTGGGGTCCTTAGGACCAAGTAAAGCGCTATACAAATACAGACCATTTACCATTTTATATGACTTCTTTCTTTTCTTTTTTGTCCTCTCCTATTTTCATTCCACCCTGCAGGTATGATAGTGATCGGGATTGATGAGGAATTGGGCCCACAGCTGTTCAAGTGCGATCCAGCCGGCTACTACTGCGGCTTCAAGGCCACGGCAGCCGGAGTGAAACAGACAGAGGCCACTAGTTTCCTGGAGAAGAAAGTGAAGAAGAAGCTGGACTGGACTTATGAGCAGACTATAGAGGTAAAATACACCAGAATACACAAAATAATTCCATATTCTTTTCTGTTGCACTGGAATTTTGTCCAAAAACGGCCCGGTAACGATGAAGGCTGCAGGGCGTTTCCGCCCTATGGAGCTTCGGGAATGTTGGGGATTTTACAGGATACTTTCTGGACAGCCGAGTAAGGGGAGTTAGGTGATTTTTATTGACGTATCAGGAAATGTGTGTGAATTTTATAGCTGTGACTATGTGGGGTAATTTCAGTGAATTGCTTGGTGTTTTCCAAGCCAGTTGACGTTAGGGAAGGTTGTTGATTTTTGGAAAAAAAATTCAAACAAGCCCTGTTGGAATTAGAAACCAGTCTCTGAATGGTTTCCTGTGGTCTCTGAATCAAAAAGATACTGACTTATTGAAACCCTCTTTAATATGGTAAAGTATTTATATCAGAGGTGGGTACATGAGAAACTGGGACTGTTGTCTTCCATTTGCTGAACTCAGTTGCCCACCCCTCGTATGTATGTATGTATAATAAATGCATATATAATAACTTTTTTCTTTTACTTTAATTTTCTGTATCATGTTTAAATACGAAGTTCTCCCCTTTGTCTCCAAACAGACGGCTATCTCATGCCTGTCTACTGTTCTGTCCATCGACTTCAAGCCCTCAGAGCTAGAGATCGGAGTCATCACAGCACAAGAGCCCAAATTCAAGTGAGTGTTTTTCTGAAATAAAGCTTCTCGATAGCTTTGAGTAAGAACGTGATCTTGAGTCAGCCACTGCATCAAATTAGTTTTGCAGAACGAAGCGGGCCGTTGCTGATTAAAAAGTTGAAAGCGTTAAAACGCCGGTAATGTGTCGGCTGTGTTGGTTTATTGCTAAATAATTTGAGAAAAAAAGGCCGGTGTTGTAATGGAAATTCCCTAAAACTAAAAACAGCTAGAGGTTGAGATCAAAGCAAGGACTTACATGTGGAGCTTGTTCTCGATATATCCGTATGTGTGTTGGCAGAATGAAAAAGTATGACCGTATAACTGTGCGTTTGTGTTCCAGGATTCTGTCAGAGGCCGAGATCGATGCTCACCTGATGACTTTGTCTGAGCGGGAGTGAAGCGGTTTTATAAGAACGGATGATAAACAGTAAAAAGCATCAACACACAAAATGTCTCAGCTGGAAGGAAGATGAAGGAGGAGCTGGTATCATCTTCTTCAAAAAGAGATGAACAGTAACAGATAACCCCACCCCCACCCCTCCATGCTATCTGGTCACAAACAGGACATGATATTATCCATGTACCCAAACCCCTGCCCCCTCCTGTGTTTTCCTTCTGCAGCCAGCTGCTAAATGTCTCAGATCGTGGACGGGACATTCAGATCAGTCCCTGACGTGACACATAAAGTGTGATGTGGCAGCTGATGTGACAGACGGCCGCAGCGCAGCAGCTCAGCCTGAATGACTTCATGACATGTGTGACATGAGCAGATTGGAAGGTGGAGGTGTGGTAACACTACAACTTACAGCACAATACCTCTTAAATGTGGACTCAGTGGTCCTGTAGCTTCACTGTGCTCGGCAGTGCTTCCTGACCATCTTTTCTCAGGGCTACCACTTACATATGTGTCTCTCTTCTTCAGTGTTTAAGCTTTCCCCTCTGCACTGTCTTCAGTTTCAGGATGAAATTCATGCTCTGTACTCGATGATAACCCAGGGAACAGCTGTGGGAATTCTCCTACAGCAGCAGGTCATTGTCACACCCCTGTTTAAATCTGCTCAGGTCACTAGAAAGCTGGTGTTTTGATCTACCTGCCCTTCTGCTGCAGCTGCTGTACATTTCCACACTTCTATTAAACACACTTTTTATTTAACACAGGTGTTTGATTCTCTGCGCACATTCATTCCTGTCTGACGGCTCTTAGCTCTCTCGAAATTACTCGACAGAGTGTACAAGTGAGAATGCAAATGTCTGAACAGTCAGCTTCCACAGTAAACGATCTTTACTATGCCTGCTTCCTGATACAAAGCGAGTATCATGTACCCATGAAGGTATAGCACAGTTTGTTTACACCCAGTGAGAACTGCACCTAATGCAAACGATTATTCTGCTGCATTCTGCTTTGCATTAATTTGATCGTTTCGCCTAACAACACATCTTCTTTGAAAATGTATTGAATCCACTATTTTCTGATGTCTGGGAGAAATTATTTTAAATAATCACGATCTCTGTGTTTAACAAGATAATTGGGATTGGGATTTTTGCCCCAATTGAGCCGACTTTTGCTGTTTATTTCCAGTACTGGAAACGCTCCTGCCGCGGTCAGTCGCTTTGCACATATCGCGACCTATGTGCCCACTCAGCAGCGCCATTAGACCGAGTACCCTCACGCTTACAATGCCCACTGCTGTCTGTGTGTTAAGTCTCATGATCAACCTTTTGTGGGTACAAAGTAAACAAGCACTGAGGCACCGTTTACTCTGGTTAGGCCGAAAATGGAGCAAAGTTCAGGCAAAAGAACATGTGAGATGATCCATTGTCGTTAATGGTCTGGATACTTGCTTTTAAAAAGTGCAAAGCCTAAGCTTGATGTCCACACTGAAACCTTTCTTTCTCTTTACTTTTCTGAAGCGTTCAAGCATCTGTAAGGTGTAGTATGCAACGTGAAAAACACAATATTATACTTTGTGCTCCATGCCAATTATTTAAAAGCTATGGTTAGTGTTTTAAACATAAATCTGCTGATATTTTATGCCGTATGATTACAGATGAGGCCACCCAGCAGAATACCAGTCCATAAAATCAACATTACTACTTTTACTCGAAGTGTACATGGTGAGTAATAATACTCACCATGCATTTTACCTTTGATTGTAGCTATTGATTCATTAATATGCCTATCACTTTAATATTGATTTTAAAGCATTGTCTGCTGTTGAGTAGATGTACAGTACATTAAAACTGTACTGGTCCAGTTCATTCTCCCTGTTAAGTGATAACACATCTACCCTGTTTCTGTTTCCAGATTTATCCTGCGCTCAATGAGGCTTTTGTCTTTTTAAGAACAGCTCATTCAGTCGTTTTGATGCTAAATTGTTTGTCCTGTTGAGTAAGAATGTGACTTATAGCCTAAATACCCTTTTTTTTTAATTAATATCTCTTAGCAGAAGACTTATTCAGTAGAAAACAATTAAACTCTTGTGCAGCATCATTCTTCACGTAATGCTTGTGTATTAAGGTGCAGGGCTGCCCTCTGACGCAGTATTCTGATACGTTGCAGGCTCCGTGGCCATCTCCTTTAATTAAAGTCCTGGGTTGCCTTGTGGACCAAGGTTTACTATAAACAGTCTATAAACATGAACTTTAGTTCATTTTTTCTTTTGCGTAAGGGAGGGGAAAATATTTCATGTCTGCTAAAGTATTAAAATGTAAGGTTTAAACACAATTCTGCAGTAATTTAATGACAGTGGATATTTATTTTACACGCAGCTCCCTTCCTTCCCAACTTCTGTCACTTGACTTCAGCATCCTGTTGTTCCTGTTCTTCGGAAGGTGAATGACAAGCAGGAATGTCGCCAATAGCTGAATTGTTCCGTTCCTGGGAATTTCCTGTCCCTTCCCTCTTAGCCACACCCTCCAGAAAAACTTCCTGATTTAAATGACAGGGCAATTGACCTCATTACACACACAGAAAAATTCCCGAAGCCTCTTGTCTATACAAACACACACATCTAAAAGGAGGAATTCGCAGCTCAATTGACTACCAGTTCCTCATTCAGTGGAAAGGAGTTATCAGCGCTTTCCTGTATTATATGAAAATCAGAAAGGGAAAAAAGAAGTGTCCGGTCAGGAGTGAAGTTGAGCTGTCATGCTTTGATGGGAGCGTTTATACGAGCAGACTCAGTGACGGCAGCAGGAGACCACGTGGTTACATTCATTTCCCGTGTAATTGCAGATTTTTATTGCTGTCAGGCTCTGCCGATTGCGATTACACGCCATATACGACTACTTCTGATGTCTCGTGTAAAAATATTCCCATCCCAACAAATAACACTGTCACACAGGAGGCTTTCACTGTTAAATATGAGTGTTTTAATTTAATGGAGTGTGCTGAACCCATTTGCTGTCTCACATATACAACCTGCTCAACTGTACACATTCACAGCTTCCATAAAAAATACATCTTTGTATACACAGCATTTACACTATCATACAGCAGAGCTGCTGGAGGAGCATCTTCACGTATGTATGGACGTCCACAGAATACAAGCGATCCATCCCGTCATTATGTGTCACATGCGATCATGCAGTCGCCGGCAGTCTGTTTAATTCTTCCTGCTCAGCTGCCTGGAAGCGGTCACGTCACCTCGCTGCATCGCCCGACCCCATCGTTGTCATCCACGTCACAGCAGAAGTAAGGAACGTGCCGTGCCCCCCCATCCGTCCATCCTTCACCGTCACAGCCTCTGGTCTCTGTAACTTCCCCCGCCCTCTCTCTTCCTGCTAATGTCCATTCCACTGAATGTCATCGTAATTCACCTGCAGACACATGGGAGGAAATAGAAATGGTCACACACCAACTAGTGACACACTTCATTTGTGCCAGACCGGCTGTACGATTTTGAAACGTACCTCATCGTCAGAGTTCATGTGCTCCTCTTCGTCACTGTCGTCTGACTCGCTGTCTGGCAGCTCCCTCAGGTCAGGATGGGTCACAGAGTACAGCTCTTTGTTGATTTCCCAGTTATCCAAACCAATGGTGAGGTGATAGGGGCTGTGGCCCCCAAAGCTCAGGAGGTTTGGGTTCGCTCCTTTTTTCAGCAGCAGTTTGACCAAGAGGAGATTCTGCTGGTCCACAGCCAGGTGGAGCGCGCTGCGACCGTTATGCTGCTCCTGTAAAACAGCAAGGAGGCAAAGGCATTAGTATTAACAAAGAGACTAACAAAGATTAACAAAGAATTCTTTTATTTTTTCCATACAGAAGAGGTGAAAGTTACCTTTGCATCAATGTCAGCTCCCAGATCTACCAGTCTCTCCACCAGTGAGAGGAAACCCTGCACTGAAGCCAGGTGGAGGCAGTTTTGACCTGCACAACACAGAAAAGGAAAAGAAAAATTAAAAGTTGATTCCAGAGCGAGACTGCAACAGGAAATACAAAGATGTATTTCCATATTCTTTTGTTATTCTTAGTAATTAGCAAAAACTGCTGGGTGTGGGTTGTGAAACACATGCATTCATATCAATGTTCTTTTTTGGATTTGATTTACTGTCTTTTTTAACCCCCCAAAAATACTGAGTGTGCATGGCAGTGCTTAACGGAAAAATGTTTACACAAAAGTCTTAAAGAGAGGTGTCCACCTTTTTTATTTAGACATTAACTACTGCATAATAGGTTGGGTTAAGCTCCTCTTGGTCACTTAACTGCAGTCTTCGGGGCTAACTAACAGCAAGTGGACCCAAAAACTAAAATGTTAACGTGTCTCAGGCGAGGAAAGCATCACTTACCGTTATAGTTGCAGGCAGCCATCGCCGTGTGTAGGTGCTCTGGTCGGCTTTTCTGTGTGATGACGCTGAAGCAGTGCAGGTTACCGTGGCGACAGGCAATGTGGAGAGGCGTGTCTCCATTGTTGTCCACCAGCGTGGGGTCACAGCCGGACACCAGGAGGTTGAGACACACCTCCGGCTGTTTTGTTATTACCGCCAGGTGGAGAGGAGTCTGGAGAGGGACAGGTATTTTAGTAATGTCATGATGGCGGATGCAGGTGGGGTGTTAAGAGCTGTGTTGTGCATACCTGTCTCAGGTCATTCTGTCTGTTGAGGAAGTCTGTGTTTTTAGACTGGTCGATCATGGTTTTGATGAATTCTTTGGCCTCATGGATGATTGCCAAGTGGAGCAGCCTGCAGAAACATAAAAATAAAACAATTTAAGTAACAAACCAAAGATAAAAGCAAATTTTACACAACTTCGTGCCTTTTCGTCTACATCAGATACAGTTACAAAAAAGTATTAACTATGAAGAAAACACTCAATTATTTTCATAAATATTTGTAATAATAAATTTACAAGGAAAAAAACTTATTTTACACCTAAATAGAGTAACTTCCTGTGATTACAGTAAAATTGTGTAACTGTAAAACTTAAATGATTGATGTAACAGCTTCAGTTCAGAAGTGTCCCTTTGTTCTCTAACTTGGCTTTTATGCTTTTGTTTGAATTGGTGTAAAATACTATAGTGCTGCATAGAGAGTTACATTTGTTACACAAAAAAGAAAATGCACTCACTCAACAAGAATGGCCAATAGAAACATGTCTTACATAGGGGTGTCATAGTAACTGTTTATCAACGATAATCCAGGGTTTTTCCAGATTCTTGTGAGGGTGACTTTGCTTACATGTAATCTCTCTTATCTTAACAAGTCTGCATTGTCCAGATCTTTCTGGTTTACTGATAAACAAAGATGGACTTTTATTACAAATTTTTTCTTTTTCTTTTGGGGAATGCCATTTTTGGTGGGTACCAATTGCTTTTTTGTGTCTGCTTTTACTTTCAATAATATGTTTGCAGGAAAATAATTAGAATGTTTAAAATGTATTTTGCCTTTCAGAAAACTTAATTTGAATTATTATATATTATGTGTCAGTGCTATACTTTTCTTTGAATTTGTGCAACAAACATAAGTAAACAAAGGTTAAGCATCTACACTTGCATCACTTTTAAAAAAAAAAAATACAAACCTATTCCATTTGCCTGTATAATTTTGGCATAAAAGTACTTCCATAAGTTTCCGGTACTCTGCTTTGATTATTTAACTTATCTCTGGCCCAGTGTTAATGCGCGAGCAGTAAGCCCATTTAAAACACTAGGAACTATATTCATCTGCGGAGGAACTTTGTTAAAATAAAAGTTGGGTTTCGGGGACTGCTTTGTTATTCCCCTTGAAATAAATGTCAATAATAACTCGTACGCGCCTCTTCGAGAATCGGGTTTCGCCCCCAGTGTCCGCTCACTGCATTTAAGGTACTTTTTTCACATTTTTCTTTTCATCCTCTTTCACTTCTCGGGAACGCGCGTCGCTTGGATTCCTTGGTGACGCGCCCGGGACTTTCCCAATCTGACCCGCGGCCATAATAGATTCCCTCCTGATAATAGCCTTTTGTTTACGTCCAGCAGCGCCGTGTCTGACCACAGGTTGACCCGTTCTTAATAAAACCGGACACTCGTTCGGTACCCCTAAAATCCTGGCTACTTAAAAATTAATCCCCCACTCGGGTTAAGGTAGGCCTCACTTGGAGCAGAACTACATTCCCCACAGGAAAGGCATCAAATTACCTCCAAGACCCGAGCTGGGCCTTCTCCTAGCCTCACTGTTGCACCCCCCCCCCCCCGAAAATAACTGGTAAACATCCGAGCTCGGTAACCTTATTCCGGGTCAAACTTACGTGTCTCCGTCTTCTGTGATCTGTGTCTGCCACTCGTACAGCTCTCGGGTTGCAGCGGGGAGCTGCTTGTGCTCCGGCGCCTCGCATTCCAGCTGGAGCCGGCGGATCTCGGCGGCCACAGCCTGGTACTCCTCCTCCTTCAGGGAATCCAAACCGCTGTCGAGCCGATCCTCCGTGGCCTGAGCCGTTTTCCCTTCTTTTGAGTCCCGACTGTAATCCATTTGGTTTAATATACTGGTCCTGTGAAGATCCATGTTAGTCCGAGGTGCGTTCAGTTGTGTTTTCCGACAGCGCTGCACTGCAGTAAATGCCCTCTGCTCTGTGGCTGCAGCGGGGCGGAGCTAACAGCTAGGTGGGGGATTTCCAGAAAACTGTCACTTAGAATAACACAGCACACAGATTGCTGGCTCCAACAGGGGATTTCTGTTGAGACACATATAAAATACACTAGTCAGTTTGTCACAGGGAGAGCGAAAATACTTCTGCAGGCTGCATGTTGTGCGCATAAATCATACAGCCTTCAGGGCATTTCACATTCCTATAGACTTATTAATTATGTGAGTAATTGGATTTGGATGCATGCAACATAAAGTCATTTCTTGGTCATGCAAATTGATTAAATCAAAGGTTTTGCACCTCACCAGTGAAACTGCCCAACACCACACATCTTTAGATGTAATTCTTCAAGAAAGGGAAATTTTAGTTGGGCATTTGGTGTTATGAAAATAATGACGATAATAAAAAAAATTAACATGGAGCTCGGGGAGGTGAAGAATATTCAGAGGAAAATCTCAGAAATTCCCAGATTAAAGCAGTTAATTTTCAAGCAAAAGTACTTGTGTATTTTCTGAGATTTAAGTGGTAAACTGAGAAAAATACAAATGCACGTTAACCCCCACCCCAAATTTTCTAGGTTTAGAGTGGCACATTTAAGGGGAAAAATTAGAATATTCTGTTTGATTTAGGAGTAAAAACCTGGACATTTTCTGGGATTTAAAGTGGTAAATGTGAGACCACTACACACACACACACACACACACACACACACACACACACACACATATATATATATATATATATATATATATATATATATATATATATATTTGTTAAGAATCCACATGGCTTAAGTTTCCAGTCAGGCTTATTATGACTGCAGTTGGTAAGCTCATCAAATTATACTGCAGTCTGACTGAGCAATAAGGAAATGCCAGTGATTTTCGCTCTGAATTACCATCGTACAGTCAGAAACAAGGACTTTGAAGAAGCCCGTTTGTGATTGGGGCCAACAGATTTGACTTCTGTGCATCAGTTTTTGTTGCAAATCCACTGTGTAACGAGAATCATTTTATTCCAGGTTCTTCTTGTATATTTATGTTTTTAATCCTGGATTATTTTTAAGGTTTTTCTCCCTCTTTAAAAAAGCCCCTAATGCACCATCTTGAATGTGTCCCAGATGTTAGAAGCACAGTTTTAAAAGTTTAATATCTTATAGTTGAGTTCAGATCAATGTGTGTTTTTCTCTTGATGCACGCATGCAAACGCCTTCAAGTGCACCTTCATTAGCATGCTTCTGCTAAACCGCTCGACAGAAGCTGCAGACCTGAAGGAGGGAGCGAGGGAGGGGGGCTGCAGCAGACAGTGGTGGTACAGGAGTTTCCTTCAAAACTTTTGAGTGTGACCGCCCTGTGATTTCACTTCATTTATCATATGGTAACATAGTGTGATGAGCACAAACCAGCACGCATGCTAGCGGAGTTTCCCCAACATCCTCCAATCCTGACCACATGATCAAGTGTTGTTCTTACAGTATACTTTATTCCAAAGTAACACTGACATTTTTAAGGATACTTCTACTTGTTGTGTAATCCTAATTTTAACGCATACATAGAAAAAAAAACAAGTTTCCTGCAAGCATCGAGGTCAGAGATTACAAGCTTGCGCTAATAACTCTACTTAACATCCTGTTAAGTATTTTTAAACTGAGTGATGTGTCTGCAGATGATTTTTTTTTAAGGCGAATCAAACTTCCACAGACTGCCTCTGTGCCTTCAGTAACTAAGAATGAAATCCCTCCCTCCATTCTCCTGCAGATAAACTGGAAGGACTCCAAGTTCTGGATAAACCCGCGAGACTCAACGAGGCTTCGACCTCTCCCTTTAAAAACAGACGACAGGCTGAACGTGATGTTCTGGAGGCCTCGGGGAAACTCCAGGCTTGTTTTACCTCCTATTGTTCGGTCTATGTGACCAGTTAGACGGGGAACCTCGTGGTCTTTGCTCTCTGTGCAAAACCTGTCACATTAGCAGCTGTTGTTATGCAGCATTGTTTGCAGTGCATCACGTTGTGCATACATATTTTGGTACATTTTACAAGTGATCTACAGTGCATGTATGTTTTAATGTTCTGATGCGAGAATGGAAAAATTACAGAAACCACAAACAACGAAAGCCGCAGGCACACCCACAGTTGACTGCATGTACATGCTTTTTATGTAGACCACGGCTATTTTAGTTACCTAGAACTTAAATAGATACTAGGCATGAAAAACATCTTTATCAACTTAAATTATAAAGGTTTAAAGGGAGCATTTTCAAAACTAAACTAAATTAGAAATGTGCAGGAACGGTCTTTTGTTTTATTCCTGCATGATGGGGCTTTAATGCATGTTTTTACTGAGAGTGTGAAGGAAACTCAAGGCTTCTGCCAATCCAGTGTGGACTTATTCTAATCTGTATACAGTTTTGGCCAAGATGCACGCCTTACCCGAATGAGTAAGAGGAGTAGACTGGCTGTGTGCCTCGCTTCAAACTAATACTTAGTTGACCTTGTTACATTTGGCCTCTGACAAATACTCCCACATAATAACAATACAAGAGAAGTCAAAGCCAAAGCTGAAACTAAACTGAAAGCAGTGAGTGAGCCCACTCTGGTGTGCACTGTCCATCGCAATCAGCTTTGAATGCTAGTGATAAAAAGTCCCCAGTTTGAACCATAATAAAGCAGATAAATGCAGGAAAGAAATGCACTATAGTTGACACAAAATAACACGACAAAACAAAGCTGTTTTTCACATGTGTGCATGTGTCAGATCACACCTTTTATCGATTTTTACATTTACAAATTTACAGTTTCTGTCACATCCCGGTGTATCAACAGTGACGGGAAGCTCTGGGCTGCTTTGTGTTCTTTAAATCCTGATATGCGTAGCTATGATTAGAATGAGTGCAACTTACTCACTTTGACTGGAAATCAGTCAGATTAAACCAGTGCGGCTCTGCTGACTGGAAGCTGTGTTATGTGACACTTTGAGACAAGCAACATTTAAAACAGTACAAAAAAATTCCGAAATGTTTTTAGACATTTAATTAGCCGCCTGAGATGCGGAAGAAGTACATGGAAATGATATTCCTGGATTTCTCCGTGCAGTCTGTGTGTTTTTTCAGGCTTTTCTAATTTCAGCAGGAGTTATCAGCATTCGCCCAGATCACCTCCTTAAGGCTAAAATGTACTTTTTAGTGGGAAACCTGGGGGAAGAAAGGTGGCGTCATGTTGTCAAAGCTCTGATAAGCTCTGTTTTTATTTCATTAATGGCTTTGTAAGAGAGGGATGCACCTTACCACAGACCTCCCTCACTATAAAATGGATAAATGGATCATGATACCTCACGGAGACAGAGTTACTGAGGCCCGACCCTGGTGCCAGGTTTTGTGAGTGAGCGCCTGGTACTTCCTCCTGAAACAGCCACGGGGGCCTTTAAGGGTCCAGTGCTCATGGGGGTTTGATGATCACCCAAACTAACTGTTGCCAAGTTGTCGTTCCAGCCTGATTTAACAGACCTGTGTGCAACATTTTTAACATAACCATCATAGTAAATGGTAAACTACACTTTAGTAAATAGTAATTTACTGTAGGTGTTGTTAAAAGGCCATTGTGGTCAAACATTTGCATCCACTTATCATGGGCATGAATTTTATGGTCATTTTGAGCTTTTAATGATTTCTTTTACCAGTTCTTTTTCGAGGGTGGAAAGGTCAGTACGCCTTAGCAAGTTGCACTGCCATGAGACACTTTTGATAGCTATCAACAAGCTTTTTGTATAAGTCTGGCTTATTTGACCGCTCTTCTTGGCAGGATTGGTAGAGTTTATTGAATCATGGCATGGACCTGGCTTTTAAACATAGTTCACAAACTTCCAATAGTGTTGTGGTCGGGGTTTTTGGAAAGGCCATTTCAGAAGTTTAATGTTATCCCATTTTATCCATTCTAAAACCAGTTTTTATGTGTTTGGAACATTGTCCTGCTGGAATAGTCAATTATGGCTGTTTCAACCATCCTGCTGTTGATTTGAGGGGAAGTTGAAGAAATCAGAGGTAGGGGTGACACATCCAAATAACTTACGCACAGTTGTTTGAGCTAATGACCGTGGAATCTGTAGTTGTTTAGAAATGGCCCAAAGAGACATTCCCAACTTGTGTAAATGTACAATTCTCCTTCAGTCTTCAGTGAATTCCTTGGACTTTCCAAAGGAATATGCCAATTAAAGATGTATGTTGCACTGTTTTCACTCTGGAAAAAAAACAGCCCAAATAAATAATTGACATGCATGCCCACGATGAGTCTATGTAAACTTCTGACCACAAATGTAGGTGGAAATGCAAAGTGGAGTTACAAAATACATCTTGTATTATATACACACAACTCCTTTGGTTTGTTTACATTCTTTTCTTGGAAATGATTAGCCAGCACCTCCTTTCCAATGCCATCAGATGAGGGAGCAACATGTAGTTTATCTTTTCTCAGTCACAAAAAGGCAAGATTTTATGAACCTAATTTTTTTATGAACCCGACCACCTAATCCAACACGTAGTCTGAAAGCCACACAAAAACACACCATCTACAGTTTTCCTCTGAAATAATCTTTTTGAAACTAACCCTATTCTGTCTGATTAGACAATAAAGATGGCAGAGTACTTCCACAGGTCAAAAGTGGTCCTGCATAAAAGGAAGTGAGATAAAACAGTGCCAAATATTATGCCTGGCATCCTCATTTGTCATTTGTCACCTCAGCGTTTCTCTTGGTTACAGTAATGATAACAAAAGCAGACCAAACAAAACATGAATGTGGTGGAAGGACAAGGAATAGTGGCGCCAGTTCCTGGCAATCCAGTTTGGCCTGATTGAGGTGAATTAAAAGTAAAGTTATTATACACTACTAAAAAAAGAAAATTAAAGAACCACTTTTCAATGAAGAGTACAGCATCAGTGAAACCTCTAGGGTAGCAGAGGGGCTTGTTAATCAACCACCTACTTTTCTGACTGTGTTTTCAATAGTTTTGCAGTTATTTAGGGTCAGTGTTACTACTGGTAGTGTGTGGTGATACCTGGACTCTTCAGAGGTTGCGCAGGTAGTCCAACTCCTCCAGGATGGTACATCAATACTGGTCATTGGCAGAAGACTTGCTATGTCTCCCATCACAGTCTCAAGAGTATGGATGAGATTCCAGGAGACAGGCAGTTACTCCAGGAGAGCTGGACAGGGCCGCAGAAGGTCCTTAACGCATTGGCAGGATCGTTATCTGCTCCTGTGTGCAAGGAAGAAAAGAATGAGCACTGCCAGCAGTGACCTTTAGCAGGCCACTGGTATAAATGCCTCTGACCAAACAATCAAAAACAGATTTAATGAGGGTGGTCTGAGGGCCCCGTGCTGACCCTGACTGGCACTGGCAGGTCCACTGGTGCCCTGTGTGAAAGGGTTTGGAGAAGTCCTGGAGAATGTTATGCTGACCGAAACATTGAGATATGATGTATTTTCTGTGGTAAGTTAAATATTTGTGGAGTATAGTTAACTAAAAACTAAACTAGAAATTTCTTTAACTAAAATAAAAATAGAAACTAGGCTTTTCAAAAAAAAAATAAAACTGAAACTATTTTGTGAACCTGGAAAAATAAATAAAATAAAAATATAGAGTAGAAGTCTTTAGTTTTACTCTCTGTCAGTTTGCAGAAAATGTGATCACGACCTGCCTGATGAGGGGTCGGCTGGTGTGCTTATTGAGACTCGGGAAATGCTTGTGAAAGCAAACTGAAATAATAATTAACTGAAAAATACAAAACTATAATAACGCTGATTTGTCAGAGTTGATGATGTTTTAAGACACTTTAGAAAAAAAAACCTGTTTTTCTTTATAGAGTTGATTACTAGAAAACTGGGGCTTTTTAAATGTCACCAGTAAACATGGCTATTTGTATTTTTTACCACCCAGTGTATGATATTTGATACAGTTATTGTGAGTTATTGAGATTTCTACACCACCAGTGGGATTTCTTTCCCGCGAAAAACAGAAATTGCTCAATTCACTTTCAAGCAATATGTTCCAAAAGAAAAAGCCAGGTACAACAAATATGATAGAAATTTAAACCCATATGTGCAAATTAATGTTAAAATAATTTTTTAAAAATTAACCGAAGGTTCAATAAAGACACAGAAATAAATGTCTGGCAATTACTTCCTGGTTCATACTTTAAAAGGTTTACATCCTCCCAAGAGCCGGAGTGTCATTGCTTTGGGTTTGCAAATGTGTTGGGTGTTACTAGCTGAATCCGAATCCCGAACCATTGAAAACCATTGAATGAACTGAATGTGTAGGAGTGAAAAGCCTCCTTGCGTGAGCCCTTTCTGTTTCCATTCTCTAGGTACAGTCATTGTTATATAAATGCACACCTGCAGCATATTTGTGCTTGATAACATTGAGCGTGTGGCGTGGGAATCCCTGGGTATTCTGAACACGACCAGACATGTGCTGCGCACAATGACTCACTATGAATCACACACCACGCACAAAGCAGTGTGGTAAAGGGTCAAAGTTAATAATTGTGACTCATCAAATCAGTAAACTTGTTAAGACTGAAAGCATGATAGAGATGTGAACTCTGGACTTTTACTCTGCACACCTGTTTCTACCTGCTTCCCCATTTTTCTCCATTTCCTGCTTCCTCTCCCGGACCACAGACTCCACTGGAGGATTTTACAGTCATGTGCTTAAAATGCACGCTACTCTTCTAGTTTACTCGCTGTCAGCAACCTGTAGTGTACGTTACTGTATAACCCTGTGTGAAGACAGACAGCAGCCAAAACAGCTGCTGTTAAATTTATAGATAACATAATAACAATAATGAACTTTATGCATACAACACCTTTAAAAATCCAGTTTCCACTAAAATTGTGCGCTCAAATAGTTGGAAACTATTAACTACAAGAAGAACTACAGTGTAATAATAATGCTGTGCATTGAAATAAAATTGGAATTTTATAAGTTTTCCGGATATTAAATTAAAAATTTACATTAAGGAACCAGGATGACTTCAGATATTTGCAACTAAGGGATTTTTTATGATAGGGAAGAAAGGCCCAGTGAAAATTTGGACAAAAGCTGCATAATTAGAACCACTGTAGGTATAATATCTACATTTTACCATCAGCTACTGGAGAGGAAAGAAAATACAACACTTTACATTAAACAGAAAGAGTGAAAGAGTAATTTTCTATTGGTGATACAGACATGTTGAAGACCCCTCTCATGTGTTTTGTCTTTTAATTTTTGGGTGAGCATGCATTTTGTTGTCAAAATTCTGGGTCATGTTTGGTGTTTTATTTAGTTAATGTGGCAGAAAGTATTGTGTCAAAAGAAGATGGGTAATTGTTTAAAATCTCATTGACTGGATGCAACTGACTCATAAGATAAGATTCCACAACGAAACAAAATAGAGAGAAATGGAGGACGTTTACATGTCAGGGACAGGGTGAGGACTGAAATGTTGATCTAGAGACAAAGCACTCCAGATTGTAGCAGTTGGTCTGTTTTGTTTCGTTTGTGTTATCTCTGAAGTAGAACAGAAAGCAAGACATTAGGGAACAGCACAGCAAGATAAAGTCAAGGTAAAGATGAGAAAAACTGACACACAAAAAAAAAGAAAATAGGCAACCATTAAATACCAAAACCTCTCATCTGTTGTAGGGTTAATACAGAGAGACAGGCCCCTCTAGAATCACCACTTAACCTAAACTCTTTGGACTCTAGCTCGTGGATTTAAATGCGCGATCTTCTTGCCGTGAAGCAACAGTGCAAACCAAAGCAGTGAAAGTGGAAAGTGATTTAATGAGCCTTCTCGGAGAGTATGCTCCAAAGCTGAGGGGCCGGATGGTACCTTTGGTTACAGAAAGTCAGGTGCTTAACTCTGACCTCTGTATGCACTTTCCTGATGAGTTTATGGACAATCAGATCCACCCCTCGCTCGTCATATCAAGAAAATGCTCAGCTCAAGACTTCATCACCAGTCTTTGACACGTCTACATCTGCACAACTGAGCACGAGGAAGAACATGACGGCTGGCAGAGCACTCGGGTCTCTCACTGTCAAACTCACAGAAGTGTTGAAACTATCGTGGAAGACTCAGAAACATTCATCTCTAAATGAGATAAGACAATCAGCTGTCGTGCATGACACCCACCCTCCTGATCTACCCGTAATCAGGCTTCAAAAGACACATTCCCACACTTTATAATAACAATTATCAATAATTGGTTGATTGTTAGCTCAGTTTATGGCTTTTTACTGTTAACAAACATTGTATTTATGATTAATAATGTTTACTGATGGAGTGGCGACAGCGTAATTTACTGTGAACCATCATGGTCTGTTTCTCTCACTGGTTAGTTTTACTTTGGTTAGGTTTAAGCACCAAAACTGCTTGACTAGTTTTTTGAAATTGTTGTGGTTTGGATTAAATGTGATATCAGACTGAGACCAATATCATTGTTGGCAGGACATCGGCATCATGGGACCAATGCCGAAGGACCCGGAAATCTCTGGGAGCAGGTCTGATATAAAATGTTTGTAGGGCACAAACTGATGATGTGTACACAGTATATAACATGACTCATAGCTAATGACATTATTTATTACTATTTCATTGTTTCTTGCCAGTGAAATAACTGTTTACCAAAGTGTAGCTTACCATTTATTACTGATGGTTATGTTAAAAATCTTGAAAATCAGGTGTTTTAAACCAGGCAACTCAGCAGCTTGGTGACAGTTAGAATTGATTTTAACATTTTACCACCACAATTTGTCACTTGAAGCACATCTGGCCTTTCAGAGTGAAAGCGTCGATGGTGGTTTTGTTTATGCCATAGGGGTCCCTCGGCTTTACAAGGACCTCTTTGAAAAAGCTCACAGAGCCGGAATCCTCTGTTAAATCGATTTTTAAAGTTTTCATAGCCCTGTTTTGTTTAGCACTGTTGCTTCATGGCGAGAATCCACCAGCTGGGCTCTTTCTGTGCACCGCTTCCTCCCACAGTCCCCCCCACACACACACACCCCTTTTTGCCTCAATTCAGATAATTGGTTGTGGTTTTAACTTGGAGAGGACTAAATAATGATCAGTGCTGACCCATTTACCAACACAGATCCTAACTCAAACCCTAGGAAGTCAGAATATATCTTTTTTTTTTTAAATTAAATTGTTCTCCCGAGTCTGGCACACGTTATAAACCAGGGGTGTTGAATTCCAGGCCTCAAGGGCCGGTGTCCTGCAGGTTTTAGACCTCACCCTGGGTCAACACACCTGAATCAAGTGATCAGTTCATTACCAGGCTTCTGGAGAACTTCAAGACATGTTGAGGAGGTAATTTAGCCATTTGAATCAGCTGTGCTGGATCAAGAACACATTTAAAACCTGCAGGACCTTGAGGCCTGCAGTTCAACACCTGTGTTATAAACTACCCACATTTTTTTCAGGTAGGATTAGGGTTATACGTGTGACTTAAACCTCACAGGGTTTATTAGACTGAGGTTTTGTTTACAGCCTTAAAAATAACCTTTTAAGACATCCAAGGGACCTAACAGAAAAGATACTGCAGGTAAGTAAAGTTTCTGGGCTTTTTTTAACTTTAGTATGTTTAAAGAAGCGTATTTTCAGGCCCATGAATTACATTTTTACAGCCCTCAGCAGATATTGTCAGCGGTGAAAAGCACAGTTTTTATTTGAAAGGTTATTTTTATCCAAGCCCCAAATCTCTTTGAGCAGATAGTTTTGACAGAGAGATAGAAGATGAGCCTTTCATATGGTGTAACTTGTTGTCTGTCCAACCTGCTGATGCCAATGTTTGCTTCTCTTACTGATGTCATAGACAATAATTTGCTGTAGTTTATCCTTGGAAACTATGATGTAAATCAAGACTCTGATGCTCAAAATTGTGCAAAAAATCCTGCTGAATAAAAACAGATTTTGGTTTTACACTGATTAGATTTTAATTAGTTTGGTTGCAGTTTTTATTGGAGCTTAAAGCTGTTTTTTTTAGCCATGAAAATTTCATATGGCTATCTCGTGTACTCAGGAAGTCATGTTGGAAAAAATAAGACAAATTAAAAACGTAAAATTTCCAGCCTATTCCTGTGTACTGCAGGGGCCTGTAGCTTGGAAAACATTCACTGTATGACGGTAAAAATTTCATTAAATAGTCTAAATCAGATGACTCTGAGGTGGTTAGGTAGGACTTTTCCACTCATATCTGATGCCATGTTTCCTATCATGATCACAGAGCCGCTGGAAAATACACACACAGTTATTAGCAGTGAAATCAATCTGGAATAGTTTACAGAACTTCTTGTCTGTAGAACATTTTGATTGCTTCCTCATTTACATGACAGGTTTTCCATGGGCTCTCAGATTTTTGGACCTCACTTGTGCAGATATGTGGAGAAATTCCAGCAGTTGCAGCTTTGTGTGTGTGATCAGTGGTTGTTAACTCTTTTTGTTGATGTCTCTAAATTTTGCTGAATCGGCTTTAATGAGCTGTTGGGGGTTCATACAGTCAGCAGTCCAGACTTCCCCTTTCTACTGCTCAGTGTTTTTAATTCCTTCCATCTCACAATAGTCTGTTGGGAAACTTGCTGAACATGTTGAGCAAATTGTGATGATGCTGCAGAGATTAAATCCTCCAGTTTCCTGCTGTGACAACAAACAACTGGCTTTTATTTTGCATGGAACAAACGTAACAGTGCGCCAGAGATGATCTCAACTATTTTTATGGTCACACAGACAATGGGCCCCACTGTAGGAGAGGATGCAAGAAAGAGAAGCATCAAGTAGTCTTACTAGAAAGAGGCAGCCACTAGAGACTCTTTGTTTCGTACAAGATCGCGACTTATCAGGCCACGCTGTATCATAAAGACCTCATCCTAACAGAGCACTTCATTCTCAGAATCTGGGCTTTCTTGTTCCTGAGCCTGGTTCTTCTTGTAATTTCTTCCTGTTAAAAAGGAGTTCTTCCTCCCTGCTGTCACCTGTTCACAGCGAATCATCTGATTGATGATTTCACTCTAATATTTTAGAGCCTTTTACCTCACAACAAAAAAAGCACTTGATGAATCAGCTGTGTAAAAAAATAAATAAATAAAAGAATTTAATAAGGTGTTTTTTAACAACAGCAACAATGTTGTCAATAATCAGAGCATATTCTCCGTAACCATGCTTGGTTAATATATACTCACCTGCGATGTCGGTCTATTAAGTACATGTGTTCACATCTTTATCTAGTATCTAATCAGCGAGTCACATGACAGGAACTCAATGCATCTGGCCCTAAAGATGAAATCAAAACAATCTGCTGAAATTCAAATGGAGCATCAGAAGGAAGAAGAAAGGTGATTGGAGTGACTTTAAATGTGGTGTGGTTGTTGGTGCCAGGCGGAAATGCTGACCTACTGGGATTTTCCCACATAGTCATTTCTAAAGTTTACAGAGAATGGACCAAAAAGTAGAAAATATCCAGCAAGCAGAATTTCTGTTGAAGCAAATGCCACATTGATGTCAGATGTCCAAAGTGATTGGATAGACTGGTTTGATCTGACAGGAAGGCAACAGTAACTCAAATATCCACTTGTTACAGCTGAGGTATGCAGAAGAGCGTCCCTGAATGCACAACACATCAAACACATTGGATCAGGTGAAGCAGCAGCAGCAGTAGCAGGAGACCACACCAGGTGTCACTCCTGTCAGTCAAGAAGAGGAAAGGTCGAGCACCTTTGGGATGTCCTGGAACAGGAGATTCACATCATGGATGTGCAGCAGCTGTGTGATGCTGTCATGTCAGTCTGTGCCACAAAGACATACAGGAATTCTGAAGGAAAAAGGAGGGCCGACCTAACAATAACATTATTGTATCTGAGTGACCACTAAGTTTATACTGACTGATATATCACATCTGCAGGAGCTTTTAGATAGATATATGCATGTGTTATAAATAAGTGTCTGAACTTCAGAGTGCTAGCTGATGCTCAGTGTCCTCTGAGCCTTTTTGTTACATTCTGCAACATTTCATTGTATTTGTTGAGAAATCTTTGTGTAACCTGAGCCGACATCTATAGTCACCGTTAAAGAAATTTGCGAGCACCAGAAAAAAAATATCAGTTCAGCACAATCATGGAATGAA
This sequence comes from Astatotilapia calliptera, assembly GCF_964374335.1. Taxonomy (NCBI): domain Eukaryota; kingdom Metazoa; phylum Chordata; class Actinopteri; order Cichliformes; family Cichlidae; genus Astatotilapia; species Astatotilapia calliptera. The sequence continues at coordinate 15,832,250 of NC_137440.1, read as the reverse complement.
CAAGGTTTAACGTCACATAAAATTTTACTTAAAAATTAATACATCAAACATTGCTTGTTTGTCCAGAGAATCAGCCATTATGCAGCAATCACAGTTTTGCAGACCTTTCAGCATTCTGGCTGTTCAAGTGTTGAGGCAATCTGGGGAAATTTTTGTGCTTACTTCCTGAAGTGCCTCCCACAAGTTGCATTGTTTTTATAAATGCTTCTCCCATACCATAGATATGATCAAGCTGCTAGAAACAACAGCTCAGTACACTCGCTGTCTGAATTCCTAGCTTATTTGTTTTGGAGCTGGTCGTCTTTGACACAGAATTTCTGCTGCAGTTTTTTAATGGTATAGTTAGAATTAGGCAATGGGCTATGCAGATGTATGCCTTCTTTAAAATAAGAACAAAAGTTGCTGTTCTTACATAACTTCAACTTTTTCCAGTGATCAGCAAACCTTTAACATGATGATTTTTTAAGTAACACAATGTGCCCTTTTAGGTGTGAGTGAAGGCTGCCTAGAATAGGTCACTGTACATAAATGCAGTTTCCCTTAAAAATCATAAATATTTATCATTATTGAGTCATCAAATTCCATTTCGATAGATTTATTTTAGAGAAGAAACTTATAAACTATCACAGACTATAGATCGTTTTTCTTTTCAGACGACCTCTTTGGAGATCAATATTCGACTTAAATAAATCGTTTGGGTTTTACCAGTCTGCTTTACAAGAGCATTGTGAGACCGCGATCCTCAGAACGGAGAATTCCCTGCAGGAAGTGAATCCAGAAGGATATCTGGACTAGTTTATGATTTTTTTTTCTTAGGAGTCATAAGACAGTATCTCACAATCTTTGTTCCTTAACCCCAACCCAGACATGTTGGTATTTATGTGTCCAAATTTTGCCCAAAGGGAAAAAATAAATAAATAAAAATCCTGATCTAATCCAGAAGTATCCATGCAGAAGAGGCACAAAGCGCTCCAAACACCTGTGAAATAAGCTTGTGCTTCTGCAAGTTTGGACCACTAGATGGCGATAGATGACCACTTTACTGAGATGTCCACAGTCGTCCTCTCAGTATGAGACTGAATTGTCTCCATAGAGAGCAGTCAGCATGATTTTGGTGTTTATTTCTCATCATTTACTGATTTGATTTAATTAAACTGACCGACAACAAGACAATGAAAACAACCTCTCTCCAGCATCTAAACTGTACGTGCGCTCCTGATGTCATTTTACTTACTATATTTTACTATTTTTACCATATTATCTGATTATAGGTTTACAGAGAGTTTCTTTCTGATCTGTAAGGCACAAATAAGACTGGTTTTTAAGAAGCCTACAAATAACCGATGGATCCATGTCTAAATTAGAGAGGGAAATTATTTTTAAAAGGTAAAATAGTAAAAATCACAGGAACCTGTTTCTGTCTCTTCTGTAAGTGCATTTATTTACCTGTTGTTGTTGTTGTTGTTGTTGTTGGGTTTTTTTTTAATGAAACAGCATTTGTCTCAGTATTAGAGTGCAAACCAGTGTCATGTGGCTTAATTTAACTTTAAATCTAACACTAATATCGGGGCTGCAAACAGTTGTGTCCTGTCATCTAACAGTGATTTATTGTATGTGTAAAAAAATAAAACCAAACCCTTTTTTCTTCCATTGTTATACAGCTGCTTCTAGCTAAGAGCCACACAAATGCAAGAGAGCCCAACCTCTCAGTTTAATCTCAAAATTAGATTGTTGTAGAGCTGGTTTCCCGAAACTGGAAACCAGCAAACTCATGATGAGTTAGAACGCGTGCACTGGGTTGTGCACGTGCTCAGTTCCCATCAGTCAAGATGTAAACTCCATGTAAACACAGACAGACAGACAGACGGATCAACCGTATAATACGACAGTACTTAAAGGGATTGTGACTGAGAAGCACAGATCAATAGAGTCATTTTCAGCAGCCTGGAGGATTATCCACCTCACTGCCCACTGATGCGATGCAAAATAAAGAGACACACACACACACACACACACACACACACACACACACACACACACACACACACACACACACACACACACACACACACACACACACACACACTCCAGCCAGCAGCCTCCTCAGACTGCTGGGGATCTATATTTTTACAGGAGATTACCCCGTTTTTACATCTTTACACCGGCCTTTACTGATTTTATCCTCATGGCAGAACTCACTCTTAGCTTTCTTCGTGTGATTCGATTCCCCCTTTTCTCCTCAAAAGGAAGGAGGGGGGGGAATGAAAGTTCAATGTTCACCAGCTGATCAGAGGATAAAATTTATATCATGCAAACCTCACCATAGTGGGAAAATCCAGCAATGTGAACTAAATGTACATATGTTTAAAAAGGTTTTTTTTTAAGGGCTAAAAAAAATTATACCTTAATACACAATTAAATAATGATTTTATTAAGTTAGGACGGTGATATTCAGGATAAAATATGAGAAGAAATATATAATAAAACTGATCATTTTGATCGAGTTTTTCAGTATTTTGTATCACCTTGAATCTTACTACAATCTTAATAAAGGATGCTTCAAAATATTATATTTGTCTTGAATATATTGATCACTTTTGTGCATAAAAAGGAACTTGTTCAGTTTTAAGGTAAAATGGCTATTTATTTCCTTACTTGGTTTCCCAAAACAGTAAAAATAACAACAAAACACCCAGTATGGGCTCTCTATACATTATTATGGTAAATGGCCTGTATTTGTATAGCGCTTTTACTAGTCCCTAAGGACCCCAAAGCGCTTTACACAACCAGTCATCCACCCATTCACACACACATTCACACACTGATGATGGCAGCTATATTGTAGCCACAGCCACCCTGGGGCGCACTGACAGAGGCGATCATCATATTATCATTTGTATTTGTTTTTTTCTATTATAAAATATGGTTGTAGAGATCATAAGGACTTTAAAAATCAAGCGGAGGTCTCAGTCAGGATGATCAGGGGTCAAGGTTTCCTCAGGGTAGCAGCTGACAGTTACAGTGGAGAAACAGCCAAACTGAAGAAACTAGAAGCGCTGATTCAAGTTAATTTTTAGTGTAGGACCCTCCACACAGCTCATCTCTGTTCTCTGCTGTATTCCCCAGGGGACCCTCGTCCGGCCACCAGCCCGGCCCATGAGCTCGTTCCCACGCTCATCCACTTTGATTGATTTCCAGGCAGCGACGCCGGCTGGCTGGAGCCCCTCTGGCCGGGCTGTGGAGCGCCTGGCCCACTCAGAGGGGCCTCAGCCCATGGAGGGGAGGTGGGTGGGTGGGTGGGTGGATGGATAGATGGATCAATCTCCCTTCGACCTCTTATCAGCCACAGCAGTCTCTTGTGGGGGAGGGTGAGTGTGAAATGTCCACACACACACATTAGATCACAATCTCTCTCCTTCCCCGCACTCTTTCTGTTCTGCTGAGGAGATAACGCCACGCAAACGTGCATGAGCACATGCACGCAGAGGGAAAGCCGTGCCTGAGGTATTCCCACCATGGCAACACCAGAGACACGGATAATCAGACACTTCAGCCACACTGAAACGATCATTAGTAGTCTTAAAAAAGATATGATCTGTAACTGAGGGCCCCAGCAGGGAGGCAATTTCTAATTACACCCACTCCAGTGCATATGCACGAACCTGATCAGGTTGTTCTCCTCAAAATGCCTCCTGTGCGTGTTCACTGGTTAAAGGTGCAAACTGAAAACACTAATAAAGAGGCTGCTAAGTTCACTTTTCCAAGAGTGTCGCAGCATTACACAAATGTGTCATATCTGGTTGATTGTATTTTAAATATTTTACAGTTTTTAAAAAATTACATCAACCAAAGAATGTCAGTAAAAGTAAATAACTGAAAACAAACAGTCGATTTAAATGGAAAAAGAACAAATTATTCATGTTTTATGTTTGTTCATCTCATCTTCTTTAAACAGTTTTTACTTTATCTCTCACATTCCAAACAAACTCAAAGCAGATTATTTTTTGCACATGATCAACTGCTGCAGCAACTCCATCATCTAAAACTATCAATTTTCATTCCCTTTGTTTTACTTTCGATGCATTTTAAGAATTATTTGGAACCTGTGAGTGTTTTATGTATTGAAATTTACTCTAAATTCAGAAGAAATGTGAGATAAATGTTGGGAAATTATGCCACAAGTTGTGGTCTTTAAGTTCTGAGCACATTCAGAAAATCACTTCCTCAAAGATTTTACAATAGCTCGAGTTTCATATTGTACCAAATATTTAGCATCTTGCTAAAGCTTCAGGAAATGTTCTGTAAAGGCTCCCTGAGGGTCTTCTGAAAGTTTAAACAATAATCTTCAAGTTCCTTTAACGGTTTCACCAAAAACTACCTCTCAAATTATTCTTTAAAGTTTTGGTTTTTGTTTTAACACTGAGGACTCCATGTATTTCACACTGCGGGGTGATTGCCCACTTTTTAAAAAGCATTTGACATTATAGATCACAGATTATTAATGGAGAACATAGAGAAATACAACAAGGTATCACACTAAAAAGTTACACTGACCATGGATATCAATATGTACAAATAAATACTCGTAAATCCAACCTCCTGAAGGGTGTTTTTTTTTGGGGTTATAAAAGGTTCAGTGTTGGGCTCTGTATGTATATTGTATGTAAAATTAGAAATAAAAATGTATTTTATTTACTAAAATATTGTTCCAGTACATCTGATTTTTCAGTGCCACAAAAAAGCCAGTTTAATTACTTTATATACCTTTAGAATCATATATCTTAGATTTTATATTATAAATCTGTATTTGAAAATTTTTTAAATAAAACTTTCATAGAAATGTAGTGGAGTAAATGCTCTGCCCCTCTTTAGACTCCATGGAGTAAAGTTTACAAGAAATCTACCAAATTTAAAGATCTAGCACTTTATCAGCAGACAGACAGCTTTTATTTCAGCTTCTTCTTAATTTAGCTATAAAACAAACAAACTATGAACAGAAGCAGCTAAAACATAATTTTTCTTTTGATTTAAACTATGGTGAAGGAATTTTATTGGCATTTTAATGTGAAAACACCAAATGTAATAAAACACTACTTAAGAGTTAGAGAGTTAATGAACCAATAGGTGGAAACATGAGCCCTGAACCTTGTTTGCTGATGACACTAGTTTCTATCTCTCTGGAAAGAGTTTGGAAGTTCTCAATACAGAGCAAAGTTTTGAGGAAATAATTTAATATTAATAATTAAATAGTAATATTAATAATAATTTGTATATTAATATATTAGGTATCATTAGGAACTAGTAAATGTTCTGGTGTACTAAAAATTAGACCCTAGAGTAGTACACTACTGTGCAAAAGTGTTGAGTCACTCCTCATTTCTTTGTGTTTTGCTCCCAAAGAGCCAGGCTTGCAGATTTGTTCTTAACTGGTCTTGAGCAAACGTTCTCCAGGGTTTCTGGGTTTCTTTTTCACTCACTTTCAGTCCAGTACTAATGCATGACCATTTCCAGATGAATGTTTTGTTGCGTGTTAGGCCCCTTAGCACTGACTTGGTATCTCTTGGTATTTTGTGCGGTGTGTGCTTCATAAAACTGAGAAAACTGGACAAGTGGAAGATAAAAGAAGTAGTTTCAGGCCTAAAAATCTATCTACAGCAGATAAATATTATCTGAAAGTTGTGTCCTTAAAAAATTAAAAAATCCAGCCAAGACCTGACACGTGACTTGAGAGATGCATCTGATCCTTCAGTTGTTCAATGAAACCTCATCAGAAATGGTCTCAGTGGTAGGGCGAGTGACAAGAACCCATTCTTGAAGAAGGGAAACAGGGAGAAAGGACTCAGGTATGCACATTACAAAAGAACTGGACTGAAATGTGAATACATATTATAGAGTGATGAATCCAAATTTGAAAAATTTTAGTTCAAATCACTGATATGTTTAATTGAATTTATTGTCAGTATGTACGGAGAAGGTCAGGAGAGAAGTACAACAGTGAGTGTCTACAGCTGCCTGTGAACACGGTGGAGGCTGTGTCATGGTGTAGGAGATTTTCTAAATTGATAGAATTATGAATCCATAAAAGATTTTGATCCACCATGAAATACCATCTGAAAACCATCTTACAATGGTTTAAATGTTCAATGTGACAACGGTCCCAAACTCACTGCCAATGCAATAAAAGGGTACCTGGAAAAACACACGACGGGACACTATCAGTCATGGATCGGCCTCTGCAGCACCCGGACATTAACATAATTGAAAATGTTGGATCATCTAAATGGAGCCAACACCCAAAGAAGAACTTTGATGGTCCATAGAGAAGCCTGGAGAACTATTCTTGAAGACTCTTCAAAGAAATTACAAGAAAGCTGCTTGACAGGGTTCAGATTGTGCTAAAGAATAATGGCTGGCTTTCATTGTACAAAGTGTATTGCCATGTTTGTTTTCATCTATTTCCCATTTTCCTAGCAAATTTTAAAGGAATAATGGGTAAAGAAGACTTTGCACAGTACTGTAGAATGTGAGCTTTCATTTATAGAAAGGGAGATCATATTGGGTTGGCTTCTGATTTTTGGATGGCAAGAAGAGAAATAGAAATGAAGACGACACAGATCATCGCTGGCTGAAAGTCAGTGCTGTGAGGTGAAGGGATGCTGAAGGGGAAATGTGAAATTGGCAAAAATTGCCTCTGGCTATGTTATTTATTCAAGTCAGCCTGTAAAAGGAAGAGAGGAAATGAACATTAGGACATTTAATTATATTTAAAAAAAAATTGTACTGTCAATACAAGTGTTAAAAGTCTGAAAAGCAGGAAAGCAGGAAAGTAAATCCTACTTAATCTTAATCGGGGATACAGCCCTTATCTGCTAATGTGGGCACTGACTTTAAAAGGTGAAGTTTGGCTCCCGCTACTCTGACTTTAGGGGTCTCCTGATCTTCCTGACTAAGTTACCTTTTAAGAGGACAAATTTATCCCCTGAGGTAATCCAGACACTTTTCTTTTACTTAAAAAAGGTCTTGCTAGTGACCTACCTCACTCCAAGAACAGCCTTTTCAGAAGTTATAGGTTTTCTCATTATGCAGGAGGCATTCCATGGATCTTTTAACGTTGTGGCACCAGTTGTGGCACAGTATCTGATCATAAATAAATGCAGTGCAGACAAAAATGGCATAGGAAACACTGAGCACATGTTTTGCAGTATTATGTACTGTAAGTGGTGCTTCATAAGAGTTACAGTGGCCACCCTAAAATGTCCAACGGGGATCTTTAAAATTTATACAGAAATACTTTTTTTTCTGTCTATCATACCTGTTCTGTTACCTATAAAACATTCTTTTATCATTATATATGTTGTTTATGCAAAGAGTTAAAAACACAATTGATACTGCAAAAAATAAATACAACTGAAGGTAGGTTTATATTAATTATTTATTACAGTATCATCAGTACCAAATTATAGATGAAGTGGTGACGTCGTAATGTTTTAATCAATAACTACTCAGAGTGAAGTCATCATGGTTGGGCTGTTTTTACTTTGAAACAGAAGTCTGAAGAAAATCTGAGTAAACATCTTGTTTGAAGACAAGTAATACTTCAAATATTTGTGCAGAACCACTCAAAATATCCCAATTACTGATACCTAATTATGAAACAGTTACACGGGAATTACAATAAAAATCAAACCCTATATTTTAAAACAAAAACATGCATATATATCCACTCCAGAGGATAAAAAACTAATAAGGAGATTGCTTTCTACAGAGCTGCAGCCAATGATTGTTTTAATTGTGGATGGATTTGTTTATTATTTTGTGACTGTTTATGGAAACAAAACAATAAGATTCAATTAGAGCTTTCAGTTTAGAGTAATTTGGTTTACTGCTGTTTTAAAAACTGCTGTTTTTTTTAAAACAGCAGTTTAAATCAGTAATCAAAACCGTTTTACTGGAAATTTTGTGGCAGGAAACATTTATGATTAAAACTAAGCAGCGCAGATAAATATATTCAACACCTGAAGGTTAAACACACTTTAGCATTTAACCATACTTGGACTCTACTTAAGTTATAGTAGGCTACAGAAATTTTAGCATAAAAAACATTTAAAGTACTTAAAATCATACCTCATGGGGCAGGTGCCACCCTGTGCCACCTCCACCTGGACACGCCCCTGCCTGGCACTATTTTTTCTTCGCTGTTGTGCTTTTATAATTTTTAGTCTAATGTTGAATTTCAGCATTCAGTCAAAGCTATCGGTGTCCGTGAGGCTGGATGGAAAAAAATGTTAACGCGGATAGGCTGCTCTCTTTCTCTCTCTCTCGTTCACTCATCATACCTGCGCGCGCCCCCCTCTCTCTCTCTCTTTCCGCCACTTCAAAGCTCTACTTGAAAGTGGGCTCGAGACAAGAGTTGTTGTCCTTTCCGCTGTGCTTGTGCCACGCGCTGTCATCGCCACAATGCCTCGAGGATTCTTGGTAAAGAGACACCGGCGAGGCTCGGCGTCATACCGGTCACGGAGCAACAACAACAACCCGGAGGGTGACCGGAACGGCGGCGGCGGGGGGTACAGCTGTGAAGCGACCGGAGCAGAGAGCCACGTGCTCAGTGTTTTCCCGTTTCAGCGGCAGGACGGAGAGTTCCCAGTGTCCCGCGAGGACTCCGCTGGTGTCAGGGAGGCGTGGAGCCCGCACGTGGAGTCCGCTCTGGAGGCAGAGGCGGACCGGCGCGCGCAGTTACCTGAGAGCGAGTTGGACGCTTTGAGCCCCGACGGTGACTTCTCTTGCTTCTTCCCGCCGCCGCCTCCGCCACTCACAGACTCCTGCAGCCCCGTTAAACCGGTTGGCACGAGACTTCTTGAGCAGCGCGAGGAAGGAGAAAAACAGCTGCTGTTCACGGGCAGGTGTCTGCCGTCCTCCCCAGTACCCGACCTGCCGGACCTGCCGTTCCTGGTCAGCTCCACGCCGACCTCGGTGTCCGCCTCCATCGAGAGGATCCTCGCGAGCAGCAGCCGCCACCACGCGCCGTCCTACGGTCACGGTGACAAGTATGACCCTCCCCACGTGCACCTGTTCCCGCATCTCACCGTGATGAGCCAGGAAGTGGCGAGGAAACGCTCGTTCCTCGAGCCGAGCAGCAGCAGACACAGCAAACAGTCTGCGTGCAGCAACCCCACGAAAAAACCCAAAGTGAACCGGAAGCTGAACTTCGAGGACGAGGTCACGACCTCCCCGGTTCTGGGTCTGCGCATCAAGAAGGAGAGCCCCGAGCTGCGGAGGCACCGGGAGAAGTCGTCCGGCCCCGGCGGGAATCAGCCGCTGGGGGAGTTCATCTGCCAGCTGTGCAAAGAGGAGTACCCCGACCCCTTCTCCCTTGCGCAGCACAAGTGCTCCCGCATAGTGCGTGTGGAGTACCGGTGCCCCGAGTGCGACAAAGTCTTCAGCTGCCCGGCCAACTTGGCCTCTCACCGCCGCTGGCACAAGCCGCGCCCGGTGAGCAGCCCGGCAGGTGAGACCCCGACCCCCAACAAGAACCTTTCGCTCAAAGAGGCACGAGGGCTCGCTCAGCACGAGAGGCCGCCGGTGGAGTTGGAGGGCAAGGAGAACGAGCTGCTGCGCGTGAACACCAATCAGCACCACGCGGCGCTGGACAGCTCCCGCATGAGGCGCGAGCAGTCTCTGCTGCTGCTCCACGCGCGGTCCCGGGACAGCCCGGACGGCGACGGCCTCGCGCCTCCCCGCTACGACTCCTCTTCGCGTTACCGGAACCCGGCCGAGAGCTGCCTGGACCTGCAGCCGCAGGTGAGAGCCGCGGACAGCCCGCCGTCCAGTCTCCTCGTGCTGAACCCAGAGGAGCGCGCGGACCTGCCCCAGCAGCAGCTTCCGCCTCTGCCGTTTGTTCAGTCGTTACCGGAGGAGGTGTACGAGTGCCGGTATTGTGGGAAGAAGTTCCGGCGGCAGGCTTACCTGAAGAAACACCTGGCCGCGCACGAGATGACATCGCGAGCGTCTCCGCCCGCTGCATCTTACGGCCAAGCGCGCGAGCCCAGTTCCGGACAGAGCCAGGTGTGCCTTTGTCACCTGTGCGGCGCGCGCTTCCCGTCGGTCGAAATCAGGGACAAGCACCGGCTGTGGCACGCGATGAGGGACGAGCTGATGGCGGAGACTCTGGGAGGAGGACGCAGAGGGGACGTTTTCCACGCGCACAGAGAGGAGAGCGGTGGCGGGGAGTGCGACCACCAGCAGCAGCAGGAGCAGCAACAGATCTTCACGTGCAAACACTGCCCCTCCACTTTCTTCAGCTCCCCGGGACTCACGAGACACATCAACAAGTCTCACCCCACCGAGAACCGGCAGGTGATGCTGCTGCAGATGACCGTGCGGCCGTGAGTCGCGCGCAAAACTGTGGTTTGGAAAAGAGGGGGAAAAAGTTTATTTATCAAGAAGTCCTTTCAGAAGCAAGTCTCGCCACTCGGTAGCCATCTTGGTAACACCTCCGGGCACTTATTTTAAAATATTGAATTAATTTTAATGGTCACCTGGACACAAAAACTGCTCGTAGATACTAAAATCTGATAAAATAACATCTCAAAATGTCTTTTTTTTTCCTCTCCCACAAAGCTATCAATCTACCACAAACCTCTGATTGATTCTTCTCTGGGTGCTTAAATAACACATTTATAGTTCTGCTGAAGTATATTTGGACTATATGCTATGAGTAAAAGATGCTGAAGATGACCTGTAACTGTCCAAGGTGCTGAAACCCTGCCTGGAAACTGGCTTCTACACAACCATCCTAGCTCGCTTTTCCTTAAAGGGAAAAGAGGATATTTTAAGTTACCGGACAAAACAAATAATCCAGAATAATGTTAACCGATTAAATTATTTCTTCTTATTACTTACAGTTCAGCTTTTCTTGCAAATAACCTGGCACTAAAGCTCATTAATGCCACCACCAGAGTGAGTAAAACGGGCCCAACAGCCAGTCATTTTGAACTTGGCATTTGTTTTTATGTTCACTAAAGCTTAGGAGTGTAACCATAATGGGTGATCTTCCTCCTTCTCATCCTAAAAAACTAAATTTTCAAACCACAAATGTACAGAGATCAATGAATAAGAGTAAAGAGAAAACAATCATTAATTTCTCAGCTATAAAATATTTTCATACAGAAATGAAACAGTTAATGTTATACTGCTATTAAAAAAAGGTCTTTTGTCTTTGATTATTCATGTTGAGATATTTGCTAAATGCCTTTATGATGCTAAAAATGTAACGTGTGGTTCTATGAAGACTGTACGGTCCTATTTTGATATGGCTGAATGTGAAACTAATGACACAATTGTGAATAAATGTGAGTAGAGTCCAATCAACACTGCGCTGTCAGCCTGCTGCTGTTATTGTTTTGAAGCTGATTAACCACACAACTCTGGCAGTTACTGGTACGAATTGTTTTATTGTCAAACTCCATCGTGGCACATCCATACGCTTGCCGTGTGGCCGGCGTTAACACATGTTCACACAGTTGACAGTTTGTGGAGTGTGTGCGCAGTCAAAGCATGCAGTGTGTGTAATCAGTAGTATCCATCAGGTGGGGGATTTACACTGTTTCTCCTCTTCAGATGAAGAGTGACGCCGATATGACTTATTCATGCTCTTTGGGTGGAAACTAGTTGTAGGGGACAAAAAAAGAACAGTATGTACAACCCGTGGATCTTTAAAGCAGCATCTGAACGCTAATCCACTAGCGCGCGTAAACATGGTGCCGTCGTGTGGTTTCGGTGCTGGGACGGAGTTTGGGGTGTGAACTGAGCAGGCTCGGTGACCTCTAGTATACATACACACATATATATACACGCAGCATGTAGAGATCAGGGTGCAGTGGGGCCTCTCAACCATTCAATGGTGCTTTGACCTCAGTGACAAAAGTAACAAGAGTAAATAATTTAAAGGGAAGACTCAAACCTCAGCTGACTTCAAGTAAGTGCACATGAATCTGATCTCCTCCTTTTTAAATATTAAGTTTGAAATAAAAGAAAATTGTTACACAATCCCTTTAATCTATAGAGTATATGGCTGAAACGAACAGTAACAAAACTTTCACCAGTAACAGACACGGGAAGAGCGTTCGTTTAACCTTTTTTCCTCTAAACTCACAGAAAGAGAAACTGAAAATGTTAAATACATAAAAAAAAAAAAAGTGGTAGTGTTGCGACTGCATGCTGATGCCCCCTCCCTCAATGACACCTCTTTTTCTTCCCCTTCTTTGGCGGTGATTCTCTCATTTTTGTATTTTTTTTTTTCCCCCCAACCCTGAAAACTGCCTACAAAACACTGAAAATGAAGCACTAAACCAACTCTTAGTGGACTTTTGTGGACCCAGATCCCAACACGCGGAAGTGTGTTTTAAATACCAGTCCCCTTTCCCCCCACCCACCAGCCTTTTACAGTAATTCATGAGAATGATGATTCCCTCCATACAGATTTACAAGCTCCATCACGGGAAGAACAACGTAGAATGAATTTAAATTCCTGGACGATGAAGAGCAAGCTGGTTATGAAAGCTTGAAATCTTGTAGCGCTAACCTACTTTTTGTTTTGTTTTCTAGCAAGTCTGTGGTTTGGATTTCAATCACAGTTTGGCTTTGGCAGCTATAACCGTATGTACACACGCACAACAAGCTTCCTTACACTGTACACATTCTTATAGATATTCATATATCTACTATGTATGTGTGTATATATATATATTTATACTCATATAGACATACAACATATACTCGAAGGAACAAAGAAAGAAAAAGCTGTGGTTCTTTGCCTCAGATGAAGGACTGACTAAAAATACAGTAACATTCCTGTTCGGGTCAAAACTCAGTTTACAGTCAATTAAAAGAAAAAACCCCAACATGTTAATATTAATATCAGTGCTTGTTTTACAGCATCAGAAGAAAACAAAATGATATATGCAAGTGCCTCCTCTTCCATCGGTCGGTCCTGTTAACGATCATCAGAGGAAGTTCAGACTTTTATTCTGGATTCAAACACGGAGAACGTTTTTTTTTGTTTTTTTTTGTTTTTTTTGGCTTGAGAAACTAACTTTCTTTATCATTTCAGGTCTGTGCTGCGCACAAAAAAAAAATAAAAATAGACTTATCGCTTTCTTTACAGCCTCCACTCCCACCTCTGCCCCCCCCAGCACACGCGCACACACTCGCACACACACGCGCACACACACACAAAATAGTACAAATATACAGATTCCTTAAAGGACACTTTTCTTCTTCTTTGCAGTCCTGCTCACACCGACTGGCATTGTGTGCACTTTCTAACATGGCACAGGCTGTTATGAACTAATACTGCACTGCTAATTTTACTACTCAACATGCTGCAACACTGGTTTGACTTGTCTCTCTCTGTGTGTGTGTGTGTGTGTGTGTGTGTGTGTGTGTGTGTGTGTGTGTGTGTGTGTGTGTTTCCCAAGCAAAGCTGTAGATATACAGAGCAGCATCTGTGAGTATTTTTCAAAATAAAACTTACAGTATTGCCCATAGAATACTTTTATATATATTTAGTACAAGAGAACACGTGTGCCCATTAAAGCCCAGGGTCCAACCAGAAATACAACATGCTGGGATGAATCAGCGCCTACTCAAGAGTTTATATTAATTTGCTTACATACCTAATTTTGTGTGCTTTGTAAACGGACCAATTTAAAATGGCTTGTTTTTGAGGGTCCTGATACCTCCGATTGGCTGATATGAAAGCTTTTTGTTTCCTAATGTGATATCAAGTGTGAGTTCTGGCTGAGTCCTGCAGTTTGGGGATTTCAGGTCTTATTGGCTGATCCGGAGGAGCGTCGCAGCTTCATGGACATGCGGCTCTTGCTAGTCCGAGGAGACATGGGGGACGCCGTGTCGCTCCCGGCCTCCCCAAGAGCCGGACTTTCTCCCCGAAGAATCTCTAGGCAGGAGCCTGAAGAGGAAGAAGAATAGGAGGAGAAGGGGGGTTTGAGGGGAAGACAGGCGAGGTGAGGGGGTGGAGGTAAATAAGGAGAAAAAGGATGAAGGGACAACAATAAAATTATATTTCAGCCCACTGTGATCTACGAAGCCACACTGCACAGATTCCTACAGTCACAGAAGCAGGACAGTCAGATAAACGGACACACAGACACACAGCTAGAGACAGGAACCTGATAAAGCTCTATTTCCTTAAGTTAAAGGTTCCCCAAAACCACTAGACATGTGCATGACCTATACTTAATGTGAAACAGAAAAGTAATTATTTAAACCAACCAAAATTAAGTGAATCTGAGCTAGCGAGCGAGCCTCACTGATAGGACATACTAACCCTTTACTAGTGACTACAAAGACATTTTAAAGTTTTTCCTGCTTTGCAGCTGAACCTCTTATAGAACAGGTACCACCTCTATCAGGATAGCTTTGGATGATACAGTTTAAAGCAAGGCTGCCAAACTCATTTCACGTACAGCTCACTTTGATGTTAAGTGGGCTGGACGAGTGAAACTCACCATTGTGTCAGTGTAAAGACGTTTAGATAAACATTCAGTCCCTGAGACATCTTAATACAAGAAACAGAAGTGCAAATTAAATAGTAGGTCTCAGGTTTACTACGTAATAAAGAAATGTTCCAACAGAACGACATCTGGGCTAAACCTGCAAAAAATAAATGTTTAAAATTGCAGAGAAACTTCTGGTAACTCCCTGCACAGACTGTCCTGTAATTTAAAGTATTTTAAAGTGCAATTTAAAGTTCACAATTTATTCACCATCTCTAGTGCATACCATTCACAGCTAGCATGAAGAACCTTCTGCTTAAGACCTTTCCCTTTAACCCTGAGCTGGTTAAAGCTGTCTAGTGGTTTCGGGACCATCAGATACATTGCACTATGCTCCTCTAATGAGTGGAAGTTAGGAGAGGATAAAGGAGGAAAGAGAGAAGGACAAAGAAATAAAGAAGGTATTGGAAGAGGAGCAGTTCAGGAGAGAGAAGAAAAAGAAAACTGAATAAAAACAGAAAAAAGAAAAAGCCACACGTGTAACAGAAAGGAGCAGAAAGACACACATGACAGACTTCACAAGCACATTTACAATACGTACACGTACATAATGAGTACACATATAACAGAGCATATTCACTTAATTTGTCCCATCCCTGTTACATTGAAAGAGCACAATTGAAAACACAGAAAACAGCGTTAGTCCAACATTCAAACAGCTTTTGTGCACATGTGCAAACCTATGCTTGGTTTACCACTTTTAACAGGGTGTCAGAGTGCATATTTTTGAGCAGCACTATGGCACTACATCATATCACAACCGGGAAGAGAGAGAGCGAGAGGAGCATACAAAAAGGTTAGAGGTCAAGTTTCACCAGGTGAGCATGACATCGGAGGTTAACAGAACGACCAAGTTATGGATCGAGTGGACAGACAGGAGAAAAGGACGTCTCACTTTCACCCAGCCTCGGAGAGAGATTTGCTATGATGTTCGTGTTGTGTTTGAGGAACATTTATCAGGATGCAGAGTGGGTACGTTAATAAATCAAGATGTTATTTTCATCCCGACAGCCAGTGAGTCAGACATCTCAAGAGGAAGACAAAATGTTTCCCTCTAAGGTTGTCTTCTTGTGCCTGTGATGAGTGAAACTCACCTTTGCGGCAAAACTTTTAAAATTTGTAGATCGCTCTGTGGAAGTCCCATTCTCACCACTTGCAGCTGCCTGTGTTAAATCTTTAACCTGAAGTTCAGATGTAGAAGCTATGGGGAGCTAAATATACCGAATATAGCATGTGGTGAACATGGTGTGGATAAAAAGCACAAACGGTGTGCTGACTGGGTTCACAAGGGCTCACACCACAGGTCAGGGGGTCTGCAATGACTCCTCCTTTTCAGAAGTCTCAGGAAATCTGTGTTAGTTGCAAAAGATGGATGCAACCCATTTCTTGGGTTGCTTGGATGGTCTGTTAGTTCAACTATAACACAGCAGGCCCTTATATTTTTCACTTTAATGATTAACAATTATATAAAAGGTACCAACAGCATACAGATCCAGTCACCAGTGGGGGTAATTACCATTATTAACTGGGGAAATTACTTGTGGAGATCAGGCTGTGAACAAGCGCATTCCTGCTGGAAAGGCGTGCATTCTAGCACGGGAGTCTGCAGGGACTGACTGCAGCTTTTGGAAGCAGCTTAAAGTTTTAGTTTTAGCCCCAGAAAGTTGCTGCTTGGACAGAAAAGGACTTCAAGGAAAAGACAAACAACTAGCACTTAGATAAGGAGACCAACCTGAGTAAGAGACACTTTAAAATTTAAACCAGGCGATGGTTTTGTTTTTAAGAATAAATTAAAACTGGACTTATTTGTGTGTCTGACACTCAAGAATAAAAACAAGTGTCTTGCCCTCTTACTGCCTCTGATAATGATCCATAAAACAAAAGTCACACCAAACCACAAGTTGAAAGTGAGGCTTCCTTTTAAAGTGAAGGCAGCTGTTAATACATGCAGACCTGGTTAAACAGTCGAAAACACAGGAGGAAGAAGAAACGGAGAGATGGAGAAATCACAGGAGTGTAAAAGCTAGACTGTAACGTCCTTAGGAAGAGCCAGTCAGAAGTGGGCGTGTCAATCATGTGACCAGGCTTACCTTTTTAGCTATAGGCAAGTGAGACAATACGATCTAAAGGAGGGGGGGAGGAGGGGGACAAAAAGAAAATAAAATGGGTGGGAAAAATTGAAATAAAACAAAATAAAATAAGAACAGAGAGAAGAATGATTGATCATTGTGTTTGTTAAGAGAGGTGAACCTGTGAGTAAATACAGGAGGGGGAGGGCAGGAAGTGAATTACTCTGGGTTGACTTCAGAGCACGGGATCATCAAAAGTTTGTCAAAAGCAGCATCTCAATTCACAATTTTTAGATGTGACACACTCATCGTGACTAAAGATCAAGCAGGCTTTATTACTGGGATCTGATCCTGTGCTCTGAAAGGGAATTTGGGGCCCAACCCATGACAAACCAAAACAGAGCCTTTAATAAGTTACATTTAAATGCCATTTAATAAGAATGAGTGAAAATTTGTGGGTGGGGTGGGCGGGGGTGTTGTGCCAGATTTATTTAACCTCAAAGCAGGTTGATTATTGTTGTATTATTATTATTTTGACACAGCAGCTGGTAAGATGAGGAGCAGGTGGCTAAGGAAAGGAAACAGACATCAATTATACAAATATTAAGACAAACGCACACAGTCACACCTGTCACGTGTCCCTACAAACCATCATTTGATTACACCACGCACTTCTGCTCCTTCAGGTCACACATTTATAAGTCTTTAAGAAGAAAATATGCGGCTTACCTACAAAAATTAATTAATTTTTAATTAGATTAAACTGGAGCCAAAGGACAGACCAACATTTTAAGCAGATAATTTGCAAGGACTAATGATCTGTATCGATTTAATAAACTTAAACAGGATACATATGAGAGTCATATTTAAGTCCCATGTGCGTGCCTGGCATCTCTACGGCTGATCAGATGTCAGCTAATTCCTCAGAGGAGCTCTAGAGAGAGAAAAAAGGGCCCGAGTGCAGCTTTGGATACAAAACAGAGCTCAGCAGATACTCAGGCTGTGAGCTATAGTGTGTGTGTGTGTGTGTGTGTGTGTGTGTGCTCTGAAGTTCATCCTATCAAATCTGGACAATGAGTGCCAGCAAAATACAATCTGTACACAACAAACACAAAATATGTGGGATTTTTTATTGAGTATGTCACGCTGTTATCGTCGGGGCTCCGGCACCAATTTAAGAATCAAAATCTGCCATTTTAAGACATTTTTAATTAGAAGTGAACAATGTAGAAATGTAAAGTGCTCAGAAGTGCAGCAATCCCTGTAACAGGGCAGCGTTTGATGTTTTCTTTGGCCACACTTGAAACTAAAAAGTCAAGCCTCCTGTATGTAGGGAGGGTTTCCATACGTGTAGTCCTTTGGAACTGAGTACTTTTCTTTTTAAAAAAAAAAAAAAATTAGCCATTTCATAGGATTTTAATATTTTTTGTACATTTTACTTTTTATTTACCTGTTTTTCCTTTGAGAAGAGGACATAAAACAAAAGGACTAGAATAGAATACCAATAGAATACTATTTGGTCCATAATTTAATGCTAACTTTAGTCCTCAGCGAATGAGTCAGAGTGCATTTCTTCTACTATGTCCAACTACTGATGTGCCAAATATATCCCCCCTAAACTAAAAGAACTTTATCTGAGAATAGTTGCAGTTTTTGGTTTAACTGTTTATTTTTCATATGAGGTGTAATAAAGAAACCAATTAGGCTTTTCTACCCATATTTACCCGGTCGTTTAGAATTAGTTGATTATCGTGAACTTAAGTGTGTTTCATGAATACTGTGGATATTTTCTGATTTCACAGGGGTGTGCACAGAATTTCTGAGACCTTGAAATGTTAAAAGTACAGGACATATTACATATTACTGTGTGCTGCACTTTTTTCTGGTACCCTGAATGTTGGACTTGTTTCCAGATAATTCACTGGAATGCAATATTTGCATACACTTTAAAGGGTCAGGAGACCATGTGGGACATGTGGCTCCTTTTTACCTTAATTTTAACACCATCTCATGTTATGGCTAACACCCAGATTTATAGCCTATTTCATACATTTGTTGACAGGTGTAGCTGCTGCTGCTGTGGTCTCACCTGTGTCAGAGGGCAGGTGAGTGCAAGGAGCAGGACTGTAGACTCGGGCTGCGTAATCCTCAAACGTGGTTGGCTCCTGGTGGTTCTGCACGATATTTTCTAAGTATCGGGCGCGCTCCTCATAGCTGAGTTCAAAGGTCAAGGACAACTCAAACAGGAGCAGAAACACAGACAATAACAAAAAGAAGCACAATGGGTTAACTTGCCCTTAAAAAGTTATTAAAACCACCACTAGAGGCAGACCAATGCAGGATTTTTAGGAACAATATCAATTCCAATACTGATATTTGGTGATTTAAATATCCGATACATCAACCAATATTTTATTTTATTTTTATTTTATGTCAGAAATTAAATAGCTTGTTTACACTCAGCCAGAGTCCGCTTAGATTTGCTGCCTGTTGTTGTGGACAAATATGGATTATCAGCACTTGTACCATGGTTGATGATAACTGATTAAATCTTTAATTATTCCAGAATCATAGTCAACAGAAACAAAATAATTCAAATAACACAAAAACAAGATAAAAACAAAAGCATCCAATCACCTTCCAACAGAGAGAAATACACCAGTGTTTCTGGGTCTTATTGTATTTATTTTTAAATTTTCATCGGTATCAGTCGCTATAAATGCCGATACCAATATACCTAAAAAGGTCCTGTGGTTCGAGCCTACATCTATAACTGCCGCTACACAAAAATGGGACAGGAATAAAACACAAAATAACCATTATGTTTGTTTCTTTTAGTCAAACTTACAAATACACATTTAAGGTGAAATTACTGGTCATGGTGAATATGGAGGTGATAAAGATACAAGATCAAGTTGCACACTGGTGCTGCGGAGCTTGAAATGGGTGGTGTTACAAAGGACACCGGCCAACTGGGGGACTGAAGACCAGGATAACTGTTTCTGTTGTAAATATGAAAATCCTTCAAATTTATGGGGACAATACTGCTCGAGGCCAATCATTACCAAAAAAAAACAAAACCTTGCTAATTAACTGTTTGCATACTTCATACGATTAAATGTGAAACTAAAATGAAGTTGAGCTACTTTAACAAAGCTTTCTTCAATTTCAGTCCCCCCTCCTTTTCTAAACACATTGCATGGTTATGAAAAACCTTTGATGTTCCAAGAGAGAGATAAAAAAAAAAAACTACATTCAAGTCTCATGTGCTTCCAAATTTTTTTCAAAGCTCAATGTGCTAAATGTGGATTATTTGTCAAGAGTTTAACCCTCAATAGAAATCCACCGCATCTCTTATTCAGGCTGCGTAGGCCTTGTAGGCCGGCAAATAACCCATTGTGAAGTAATCTGCAATGTCCTCCAAATTCATGCAGTTTAACATAATTCAGTACTGTGTGCGTCATGCTTCAATTCAGCCCTCCAAAGTGAGCTCTCTCACTTATTATGGCCCTCTGGAATAACAAATATCAGCCGGCCGTGCCCTAAAACGAACACTTATATAAAAAGGGAGTAAACTTTTTAAAAGATTATAGTTTCTGGTTTAATATAATATAAATGATAAAAGAACTCAAACCCTAATTTGGAGCCCAGTACAAGAAAACTGAAATACCACGTGTTTATTGAATGACCATGTACCTTCATGTCCATGTGACTCTACAGAGAATAATCCAGCCAGAGACAGAAAGAGAGAAAAAAAACCTTGCTATTTATCACTTGCTATTATTCAAAACGAGAGGCGCAGCGATTCAGCAGAGAGCAGAGTAAATGGAAACCAGGACTTCAACTGTCCATCTATTAGAGATAACCTCATTGATAGAATGACATTTACCCTCTCTTGCTTAGTCCTTCTCATACATCCCCCCCATAATGACAGACACGCACAGCTGTTACGGCCTCCTGACACACACGCGCACACCCATACACAGATATAAACACACACACAGTTCAGTCCCATCATCTCCCAACAGAATGACCATTTGCTCAGTGAGCTCCAATAACAAGGGCTTTTCAACGAGAAAACAGTGTTTGTGTGTGTGTCCGGGTTTGATAAGTTTGGATGTGAGAAAGCACAGTGTGGTTGTGTGCACGTGATGCTGTTCGAGTGTGTGATGGGATTAAGCCAATGAATCTTCAGAATGAAATCTGTGTGTGTGTGAGTGCACGTTGTGAATGGCTCGGCCATCTGTAACAGCACCCATGGGTTTTCTATTGGGTTAGAGAGCTGGTCTATGGGCCTCAGAAGGAGAGAGATTCAGGTCTAATGGTAACTGATTCAGTTACAGACAATGATAATAACAACAATATGGCTGCTTTAAAGTGCGCTGGCACAACAGAGGGGAAAGGAGGGGGACAGATAAGCGGAAAAAAAGCAGGGAAAATAGAGAGGAGGAAATCTATATAAACTTGTGACAGGGTGACGGTTTGTCAAAGATTGTTTCTGACATTTACCAGACTTGACTTCACGGGAACGTCAACGTCTAAAAACAGCTGTTATTGTTTCAAAAAAAAACAAAAAAACCCCAAAAAACTTGTCGAAACCTCAGAAGGAGGGACGGGGGTCGGAGGTGCAAATGCAGTGAGATGCTGAGGGAGGAAGAGAACTTGTTAAAAGGGAAGCAGCGAAGGTGAAGATGAAGGAAGGGTGAGAATCCTGCGGTGAGCCGCAGAGGAAGCGAGGCAGCGACGGCGATGTTTAAGTAACAACACGAGAGCCGGGAGAGGTGCGGCAGGCGCACAAAGACCGTCGAGCCGGCGCCTCGCACGCCAAGTCTCTGTGTGATCTCGCCGTTTGCCCTTTCCTGCTTCCCCCTCACCGCCATCGCACCTCCCCCTTTGGTGAACGAAGGTGTGTTTGTGCAAGTCGGAGGGGGAAGAGAGGTGTGCATGTAATGCAATTAGGAGATAGAGGTGCTATTATATAGTCAGGCAAACAACACCTAATCATCTTCATATCATGTTTTAATAATGTGTGTCTGAGAAAGGGGGAGGGGAAAAAAAGGCACATAAAAGGCTCCCATTTCCTCATTTCTGAGGAGGTGAAAAGGTTTAAAGGACACCCGCGGGAAAGAAAGATGTCTGCAGAGACGGGAGAATAAGGACAAATACATACAGAGACGCAGTACCACTGCTGAGATAAGTGACGGGAACATCTCTTTCTTCCCTCGTCCTCCGTCTGCCTCCTTTATACCTCCTTCCCTTTTTGTTCCTCTCAGTGTGGGTTGTGTCATCGTGTCACAAACACCAACTCCCCACTGGGATGAGGCGACATGAGGAGGACAGGGACGACGGACCGATGTGCAAAACATACACGAGCAGTAATCTCACCTTCATCAGCGGTGGAAAGCTTTAAAACACTCTGCACGGAGAACGTCGGCTACACCGGGCTGTTCTAGCAACGAAGATGTCCACATGGGGTCTTTACATCTTTATAATTAATATCTCTACAACATCGACTGCATATTAAACCTTTTTTCTTATTTTTTTAATGAAGTCACGTGTGGTCTCGACACCTTGTCCTGCCTTGGGAACCTCGAGAAACCCTGTTAACGCTGCTTCGAGACACTTCGCCATCGAAGCAAACTTTAGCACTTTTCTTTACGTGACAACATTTAGAGCAAAATATTTATCTGTATGACTTCTTTAAGCCAAATTAAATACAGGTCCTGTGTGTCTCTTTCTGCTTCAGCTTTTACAAACATTTTTGTCTTATTTAATACTGAAAATTAAGTCTTAATAACAGAAACTGTGACTGAGATTTAACGATTTTAGGTTTTCTAGTTATTTATTTTCCCAAATTTTTAATCCTCCTCTGTGAAGCATTTCAGGAGGACGGTCTGCACGAAGCACAGTACTGAAATAAAGTTATTATTATTGGTATTAAAAAAAAAGAAGAAAAAAAGTAGAAACCATTGAGAGGTCATAGAAAATAGAGTTGAAATGCGCTCGCACATCTCTGCCTCCATCCATCCCTCTGTCCCTCTATCCAAATGGCAGTCGCAACTATGAAATCTGCTGTAATTGAATTTCAGATGGCTCCTCTTATTAAGTCATTAGCAGAAAAATATCCCTCTTTCAGTGAGAGAAGGGGAAAGAAAGAGGGAAAATTATAAGGGGAGGAAGAGGGGAGGAAGGCTGGTGAGGGAGAAAAAGAAAGCATAGCAGAGAAAGGCAGACAGGAGAAACATGGAGGAGAGAGGGGGCGGATAAAGAGGCTCTTTTGTGTCGAGTCAGAAACTCATTTTCTTGTGCGTGGCTGAAAGGAGTGGAGAGAGTGAAGTGTTCGTGCTTTCCTCCTGCTCTTTCTCCCCCTCTTCTGTCGCTCTCTCTCTCCCCATTTCAGACCTTTTCTCTCCCGCAGCGCCGCTCATTGTGGCGGTGTTCGACTCCTGTGATCACTTGAGACGGAGGGAGGCTGGAGGAGGAGAGGAGGCGAGGGGAGGAGAGAGGGAGGCTGGAGGAGGAGAGGAGGCGAGGGGAGGAGAGAGGGAGCTTGTTAGCGCATTAGGAGTTGGGCCCACTGCTGGGATGTGTGTGTATGGCAATGTTTGTATGTAGGGGGTGTGTGCTGTGAGACTATATATAAAGTCTGTAGAGGTAGAAATGTGACTGTATGGTGTCTACAGAGAGCATCAAAACCCGGTTGTCAATCAATAATGTAATTAATAATTATTAATGCCATTATTCTTACACAGCACGTCTTTTATTCTGTCTTCCTTCTCTCTCCCCAACTGGCCCCGCCCCTCCCTGAGCCTGGTTCTGTCGGAGGTTTCTTCCTGTTAAAAGGGAGTTTTTCCTTCCCACTGTTGCCAAAGTACTTGCTCATAGTGGCTCATATGATTGCTGGGTTTTTCTCTTTATGTAGGGTCTACCTTACAGTATAAAGCGCCTTGAGGTGACTGCTGTTGTGGCACTGTATGAATAAAATTGGAATGAATTATTTTGTATTGTTTAGTTTAGTGGTTCGATCCCTGGCCACTCGAGTCGCATGCCAAAGCATCCTTGGGAAAGAATGACTTTTAGATAAAGTGCATTGAGTGTAGAGTAGAAAAGCACTGTACAGGAACCAGTCCATTTATCTTGTTTGTGCATTGAAAAAACATGAAATTTTTAACCCAAGACATGAATTTTACTACATGAGCTTTTTTCCTATAACGACCTTTTTTTAACATCATGTGAAATAAAGTTTTGTTCTAAAGGCATACTGGGCAAGAGGTAATTGAAAAAAGTAATAAAAAAGTGAAAAATATGTTTGTCGATATACAATGATGAGGCACAAGCTCAGAATAACAGAAGGACGAGCTGCGTGGATCATCATGGATCCTCAGCCAGGTAGTCTTGCTAGATGTTAAGTGGCGCAAGTACACCCATGGAAATAAATGAACTGGTTCCTGTGTGAAGTTTGCATGTTCCCCCTGTGCTCATGTAGGCTTTGTCCGAGTAGTCTGGATTTACCCTGCAGTCCAAACACGTGCGTTAGGCTGATTAGCGGTTCCAAATATGAGTGATGTAACAAAAGGTTTCTGAACATTGTGTTAAAATACAAAAACATCACAAAGCGACCAAAAAAAGAGAAGCAAATAAACCACAAAGAGCCTGAAGAGAAGCGGAATAACCACACACAAAAAAAAAAAAAAAAAAAATTAAGATCCTTAAAAAGAAAAAAGAAAAAAAGGAGAAAAAAAAACCAATTCTAAAATAATTTGTTTTGCTATGAATAAAATCTAAGGACTTTAACTTAGTCTTATTAAGATTTACTGTAAGATCGACAAATAAGCTGCAGCAACAAACGTGTTATTACATCCCTAAAGGACGTTATGCCATTGGTTCTCTTGTCAGCAGAAACGTGGCTTAACCCCACTTATTGAGCTGATATTGAGCTATATCTGCATCCACAGTAAGAAATGGGGGCCCTGCTGTGGCACACTTGGTTGAGCAGGTAACCCGTATGCCAAAAGATGCAGGGGCTTTGGGTGAACTCTGCTCTTTTCCAACTTCCCAGGCTAAGACTGGCACTGTTGTGTTTTCCAGCTACCTTTACTTTCTCACTAAAAAGAAGAAAGACCAACAAGCCTTTAAATACACTTTATGACCTCCCTGCCTTGCACTTTGCAACTGAGGATGGGAAAAAAAATGCCTCCAATCAGTCTTATTGAATAGGATTAAAGAGGGGGAAAACATCTGAGCAATGTTGGTTTTAAAGTGTTAAAAGGAACAGGCAGTGTTTGCTGAAGGTCATCTCTTCCTGTAAATGAATAAAAATTGTTGTTTTAATAAGTAACAGAAATTAGAGTATTAAATCGACTAAAAATAAATTAAGAAAGAGCAGCACAGCCGGTGAAAAGCTAGAAACGTTCTTTAACCTTTTGATGCTGAATCTGAATAGCTAATTTCCTCTGGTCAGACAAGTGACTCTAATTTACACTCTAATTTAAAAAGGGTGAACATGAAGTACGGCTGCCCATCCTGTTTTTCCTGCTGTACTAACAACTTTTTATGATTTTCTATTTTGAGAAAATTGCATTAAAAAGCAGCACAACTTGTCCGTTTTCTTGTCTACGAGACACCTCTCATCAGAGGCGCGCACACACACACACACACACACACACACACACACACACACACACACACACACACACACACACACACACACACACACAGCTTATCTCACCCAGCATCTCCCAAACACACACACAACCCCCCCTATCTGTCCTCTGCACCCCGGGCATTGGAACAGACAACAGAGAGAAGGACATCAGAGGGATAATACAATTGGAAAAGCTTTACAGCGTGTAATGATAAACCTGTGCGTGTATGTGTGTGCGTCCACGCCCAAAGGAACAAGCTAATGGGTTTATATCTTTCTGTGATAGCAATGATATGGAGGGGCTTTGTGATTTCATTATGAGCGTGTGTGTGTGTCCACGTACGCCAAAGATGAAGACAGAGATAGGTTAGTCTAATGCACTACTTATTGCTCGACGTGCATGAAAAGACACACACACACTCACATCAGACAATCGCATTTGCCCCTATTCATCTGCTCTTTAACCTGATGCAGAAACAGAGGCAGAGGAGAAAAAACAGACGTGATACATTAATTGGCCCCTTGTCACCCCACTATTTCACCCTTTGACTGAGACACACACACACACACACACACACACACACACACACACACACACACACACACACACACACACCTACCTCCCTGTCACCACAGGGGAGCCTTAAAGCTGCCAGTGCAATTACAAGCTTTATTTAACCAGCACAGAGACACTAAAGTTCACACAGGCACAGCATGGGTGCTGGTGATTGTCACCAAGGCCGTAATAATAATTCCCTTATTAAGGAGATACATCCGCTTCTTATCTGCAGGCGGTTACACAATAAACCCCCCCCCCCCTCCTCACACACATATATCTTTACAATCACCGATATGAATCCTCATAATATGGATATAAAAGCTGACAAAGAAAGTAATTCCTCACCTCCCGCATGCATCACACAGATGTTAAATTCAAAGTAAAGGACTAGTTTTTGTACATCTTTCTGCTTCTAGCGGCCGATATAATCTGTTCATAATAAGCCTTGAAAGGTGAAAAGTAAAAGCCTGGCACGTTATATATAAAACAGAATGAACATTTTAGCTGAAATGACAAAACACAGCTGACAGGAAGTGTCAAAAATAAAAACTGCAGATCCTTAAGTGGGCGCTTGAGGCCCACTACAAAAGCGAGTAAGTCCCCATAGGCTCCTCATTGTTTTTGTGTAACTTAACACTAATTAACAAGTATCTGTATCTGTGAAAGGAACCCGACTAGTCTATGCCTCGGTAAACAAACTTGCTAATATTCACGAAAAGGTATGACTTCACATTCTGGATGTGAAAAAACAAACAAAAAAAACTACATAGAAACAAAAACACATGTCATGAAAACTAACACAACAAATGCAAAAGAACAGCTCAACAGCTATGTCCATCTTTCATTTACAGTCTATGCAATAAGGGTGGATTGACTGCCAAATATTTGTCAACCAAAAGAATTACGCTATTTTGGACAAATAATAAAATGCTCCTGCTTATTAAATGTGAATATATGGAGCTTGTCCTTCATCTTATTTGAGGCTTTGGGTTACTGATTGGACAAAATGTGCAATGCCAGAGGTTGTTACTTCCTTAGAAACACAATATGATTAAATTCAAACCATTTTTAGATCATTTGAAATCTCAAAAGAAGATGCTTATGTTTCAGACTGATGTCTTTCTGCAATCAAGAATTAAAATGTCAAAAAAATCAACTTGACAGAACAAGGGGACTTAAAGTTACCAAATAATTTGAATAAAAAGTCTGAAAACTTTATTGGTAACACTTAAAACACCTGCTAGGATGTTGCAGGTGCCCTTGAGATACACAAATCCTGCCCCACTTAGCGCTTATTAGCTGGGTAAAAATATTTTTTTTCCTTCTAATCCAATTATCACCAGTAATTAATCTTTCGCCAACACCCCCGTCTGTGCTCACGAACACTTTTTTCTTTCTGCCTCTTTAAGGCTAAATTCAACACGCCTGTTAGAGCTGATGACACACAGTCTGCTGTTCTGCACTTTGTCTCGGTCATCCGTGAGGGAACCCACCCTGAATCTTAAACACCTTATCACATAAAGAAACTTACATTCACACACCCGGCCACAAAGCGCATTCACGCACTTACACACTCACATACACACAACTGCAGATTAGCTTGTTTACCAGTCAGAGGGGGGCCTGCTCCAGCAAGGTGTGATCAAGCCACTGATGGCTGCGGCTCATGTGTCTGCACAGCTCTCGGTGACAAGCACGTATGCTTGCACACAAACACAGACACTCGCCCGCTCAGTCAGTCACGACATGAATCATGAATGTTGGAAATTAGGCCCAAAAACCCATCACGAGGCAGGAGTAACATTAAAGTAATGCACATCAGCTTTGATAATTGACACCTATGTATTGACTGCTAGTCACGCTGCTCTGCTGTGACCATCATCAAAATCTACACCGCGACAATGCTCGGATGACCTCAAGATGACCTCACAAGGAGCAGTACCCTCCATGGAGAAGAAGACTAGAGATGAAGAAGGTGCCTAAGAAGCACAGCAAGCTGCCTAAACCTGAGGCCTTAAAAACCGCCAAACACTCACAGCAGCTTAAAGAGGTATACTAGAAAGTTGGAAGGCAGGACAATAAACCAGCTGTACTCTACTAAGCCATCTATGGTGTACTCCCAGTAGCAGGGGAACACTATGAGAACAACCCCACCAAAGCTGGAGACAGAGCAATACTGGAATAGCATATAGGAGAAGGACGCAACCCATAACGGCAATGCTTAGTGGTTAGTGGATCTACAAGCAGACCACAGAAAGGAACTCAGCAGATACACAGGACGTTGTAGTTTTATGTGATCTGTCTTACTTACAACTGATTGTGAAATTTACTCCCTCCTAGAAATTCTACAAACTGACTTGTTGTAACACTGGCATCTTAATTCAGTACCACAAAATTCAGTGAGCTCTTTTAGAACAAATCATATCTCCACCAATGTTTGTAAAGGCAGCTTGCATTTTTAGGTTCTTAATTTCATGCACCTGTGGGACTGAAAAAAAAATCCAACTTCAAAGCATAAGCGGTTCATCCCAAAACAATTAGTCATTTGGTGTAGCTTAAAGTGTGAGCAGCCTTAAAGGAGGAGGAACTAAAACAGCTCCTAATCAAGCAAACCTAGTTTAGTCAAGGTCTAGAATAGAAATATAAAATGTGTTGAAATATGCTCTTAAGTTTAAAGGCTTTACTGTAAATTTAAACGTCATCTAAATAAGTCAAATTTGCTAAAAGCCACCTAAACTGCTGATGTAAAGATCATTTTATCCCTCCACCCATAGGGAGAAATACCACATAGATTTCTGTATTTAGGAGTCTCTAAATGTTTTTTCTCTCATGCATAATATCATAGTCTATGAGGTACAACCAAAACCAGCAAAAGTATGTGCCTGAGATGCAAAAGATTTCTGGTTCGAGACTAGAAGGAAACACACATCCATCCTCAGGGGGCCAGAACAGCCTGAGTCCAGATAAACGGGAGGGTTGCATCAGGAAGGATGCAAAAAATCAAATATGTGTATCCATCCACAGTGGCGACCTCTTGGGAAATAAGGAAGCAGTCAAAAGTACAAAATTAAGCTTTCAAAATAATCAGTGAAATTCAACTGAAAAACACCTGGGAATAACTTCTCTTTAACTCAAACACGGCCACATGTTAACTGTAACATCTGTCCACTTTCAAGTGTTTGGAAATCATAGCGCTAATAT
The DNA here is from genome assembly GCF_964374335.1 of Astatotilapia calliptera. Taxonomy (NCBI): domain Eukaryota; kingdom Metazoa; phylum Chordata; class Actinopteri; order Cichliformes; family Cichlidae; genus Astatotilapia; species Astatotilapia calliptera. The sequence continues at coordinate 15,803,204 of NC_137440.1, read as the reverse complement.
GTGACTGTGAAGCAGGCAGTCATCCTAGAAGCAACACACACATACACACAGACTTCCCCAAGGAGATGGGAAAGAGATTAGCCGTGACCCCTCCTCCTCACCCCTTTTCATTTCCTCTAACTACCCGACGGGAAACAATTAACCACCATCACCTCCCCCTCTGCAAGCATACACACAGACTTATATTCATTTCCTTACCCCTAACCCGCACTAATACACAGACCCTTAGCCTAATCCTGATTGTGTATGTGCCACTCAATGTGTGGCACTGATTTCTGTCAATCTGCCAGCAGAAGCTCCTCATGCACCGCAGAGTTGTATGCTCATTTACATCCAGATTTTAAATCATGGAGCAGCTTTACTCATGGAAGACTTTTTCACCAAGTGTTTTAAATGTACGTTTGTGATAGATTTATCAGTGAGAGCATGACGCAGGCATTGGTGCAGCTTTCTTTTAGATCAAAAGAAATGCTTCTCCAGTGTCTGACGGGTGCAGCGGAGCCTGCGGGAGGTTAAGGATAACATGACCCCATTTCAGCATCAGCAATAAGAAAATGTCTTCAATTTGTAAGGCTCTGCCCTCACCTTTCTACCGTGGTGAGAAACACACACATCCTTGTCACACACAGCAGATTGTAGCCTTACTGGGACAATAGGCTCTATTGTGGGAGTTGGCAAAGAGAAGCCAGGCAGGCCGCTAGGCGTTTGGCTGCCCTTGGTGTGTGTGTGTCTGTGTGTGTGTGTGTGGATATGGGGGATAATAGCGCTACATGCCCAGAGCTGCCACCATTTCAGTGGGAACAGAGTGTGAAAGCGAGAGAAAGGCAATGACGCTCACACACACACACACACACACACACACACACACACTAAAAACAGAGCATCGCTATCATACTGAGCCATATGCTGACCCCAGCCTCAGTGCAGCTATCTCTGCCAATCAACTACTAGAGGGGACGTCCCACACAACCAACACACACACACACACACACACACACACACACACACACACACACACACACACACACACACACACACACACACACACACACACACACACACACACACACACACACCCTTTAATCCTGAAAGTAACGTTTATACACATGCACTTCATGTTTACATTTTGTGTAAGTGTAAATGGTTAGGTGATATATTTGAAAATTCATGCACACACAAACATTTGCTGGCAGCCTGTGTGTGTGTGTGTCCGTGTGTGTATAGCAGCTTAGTGTCTCTCCAACATTGTTCCCCAAAAACCACAATCACACAGGAGCAGATGGAGGATGGCCACAGCCTACTCTTACACACACACACACACACACACACACACACACACACACACACACACACACACACACACACACACACACACACACACACACCGTTATCAGATGGTAGAGCAGCTGTAGTAGTTGCAGCTAGGTGACCAGTGGGCCAGCATGATGACTCTGCTTAGACGGACTCACGGTCACAAAACTCAACTTTAGCTTGGAAAACAGATTTTACTCAATAAGGTAAAGATTCAAGTCACCTCTTATAAAAAGCATCAGATTTAGAGATCAAGTTTCCACTTTCACACTCAGCTGATTTTGTGTTTGGTACAACAAACAAAATTTTACCTTCCTACTATGGTTTGTTTTGAAATTTTGTGCTTTTAAAAAATAATTCATGTCAGTTTTTAACATTTTGAGGACTCGTAACTATAAACACAGGAGACTGCTACATGAAAGCTTCAGGGCTGAAACACTTTTTAAGATCTTTTAATAATGAGAATCAAATTAATTTTACACCCACTCAAAGTGCCACGATCTAAAGGTTTACTTCAACTTTTTGTCATGAAATCAACATTACTTTAGTCAAGGACAAGCAGGCACATAAAAAAAGCAGGTTTTATGCTGCAGGCTGACATATGACTTTCCCACCTCTAATGGTGCATGCTTTCTTCATTCACAAGGGTAATATCAAAAGCAAAGCATTCTTGCAAACATGCACTGTAACCCATGTTTTCAAGTCTTAAAAGTAATGGTAAAAAACATTAAAGTTAATTACGAACAGCTTCGCAACTTTCCCCAGTAATAAATCCAAGGGAATTGTGATAGAGATGATCTACAGTAGGGCTACGCAAATCACATCTGGATCCCGACACGCTGGTGTCGCTTAAAGAGCGATGATACCCAGCAGTCTGCTCCACACTTTTATCTGGTCTAATCTATAAGTTCAGGAGGACTGATTCCAATCTGATGGGCTATTCTTTACGTGACTAAAGACTGGCTGCGTGTGTGCTAACACGAGTCATCAGCGGGAAGAGAAGGGAAGTTTCTAATACCAGCTTTGTGTTATTGTTCATCGTGACACGTGCGAGTGTAGTAAGGCCTATATGAAGAGTGTGTGCATGCATGTGTTGGGGAGTTTTGGACTGCTTCTGCTGCTGCAGTGAGCTGATATGTGAGATAGAGCTGTGCTTACACACAGCTGCCCCAGCAGCCTGGCACCCTGTGTGTGAGTGTGCTGTGTGGTTTTGGATGGCTCTGGTCACGGTGAATGAAAGATCAGAGAGAGAGAAAAGGCAGATGGACTGCCCTGAGGGCCAAGAGACAGAGAGAGGGGGAGAGAGGGAAGAAGGCAGACAGAGAGAGAGCGGGAGAGAGAGAGAACGGGGAAGAAAGACGAGAAAAATGCCAGTTAACACTGACATACTTTGTCTTGCCAACCTTCTCTCATTTTGCTTCTGTGTCAGCCCCTCAGCGAGGTCCTATCAGTCAATGTTACAATGCAGCACTCAGCTGAAGCTTTATGCAGAACTGAAGGAGATTCATACACAAGGACATCTAAGCCTCATGTATTCCGTGTTGCCGAATTCACAGGTATGTCAGGAAGATATGAATCATTCATCTCTCTTCAAATCTCAACTACTCTACAGTCAGAAAACCAGTGTACACATGCGAGCGTTGGCCCCAAGCTCACACCAATGGGAGGGTTGGGTTAGGAAGGTCTTCTGACGTAAAATCTTTGATAAAACAAAAACATGCAGATGAAGAATGAGATTACCATACGATGACCGCTAGCAGTACTTACTAGTGCTAACTGACATTAGCCTTTCTGCTAAGCTGGACAAACTGTTTGATGCCCAACCACATTCAGTACAAAAGGTCAGAAAAGGGAAGCCAATGAAACTGGTCTTAAACCTTTAATAAACCTGTAATCCTTTCAACAGCCACCAGGGGGAGATACCCGTGGTTGCAAAGAAACTCCTGCTCCTGTAGAAGAATATGAGGACAAAAAGGCCTCGGGCCCTGATCTCTAAACACTTTCCTGATGAGTTTTTGAGCTCAGACACTCATTTCTGGTCATAATGAACAGAATATTAAGTCCATTTCATAGGTTCTGGTCCCTCATATATGGGGCAAAAATTTGCCAACAAATGCATAATCTTCGATGTAACATATCACAAGCATTTTAGTTTCTTTTAATTTTTTTGACATTAGGAGTCTCAAATGATTTCTATAACACTGAATGACAGGAATACAAAGCATGGGCTACTAATATTATTTTTTAAATGTAGTTCAAGTTGATCAGTGGTCATGAGAATTTGCATAATCATGATGAAGGAGTGGGCTGGTTTCAGTCATTAGGCAAATGTACTGTTTATAAGATTGGGGAAACCTGCAGTCAGCTGAGACTGTAGAAGTCACTTGGATGAGTGACGAAACATTTCTCCCACTGAAAACGCTACGTCCAGATGAACAGAATCAACGTTTGGAGATGTAGTTCAAGTTCCACAAACCACATGTTAGAATAAATGTTCCAAACAGTTTAATTCACTCTGAGCAGGAAGCCACTTGCAAATATTCAACAACAGCTGAAAATCAGGGGGGAAAAAGGAACCATGGTTGAAACACAGAAAAAGGCATGATCCGTATATTTGTGTGAAGCTTCCTTTTCTGTAATAGCTGAACAAAACAAAGCAATGAAACCAACCGCAGCTGGAAAAAGGTTTGATCACTGCAGCCGCCACAGAGAGATGAAGATGCTCATCGTAGCACAAGCTGTTGTGTCGTTTTAAACACAACTTATCACAAAGACCTGGGTCAGCGCAACAACAAAACAACTACTGCACCCATGAAAAAGTGTTTTGCTCTGATTTACATTTGATCTCAAGTGGCAAAATGTAACATTTAAATGTTTTAAGGTTAGAAATGTGCTGTATTACGCCCCCTTATAGAGGCTTTTTTTAAGACCCAAGATGTCGTTGCTTGGCCAGGTATGTTGTAATTGTTGTAAAGCCCCCCTTAAGAACAAATAAACAAGACATTAAACGGATGAATAACAGTAAAAATTAAAAATATGCATGAATTAATTTATAACATAAATTATATATTCATACTTTTTAAAAATGCACTGCATTTATTTACCTTTGTATTAATTTACCTATATATATATATATATATATATATATATATATATATATATATATATTAGGGGTGCAACGATATTCGTATCGATATTGAACCGTTCGATACAGTGCTTTCGGTTCGGTACACATATGTATCGAACAATACAATTTTTTTCAATTTTTCAATTTTTTTTTTTTTTTTTTTGTGTCCCGTTTGGATCTATAGCCATCAGAATTGTTGTCTTGAGGCCAAGAAAGATGCCAAGAGGATTTATTTTAAGTGGATCATCATATTGGTCCATTTGATTGACCTTTATTATAATTATGAATTTATTTTATTTTCAGTTGCAAACGGGACAGACATGACTGTGGGATAGGACAGGGGGAAAGAATGAAAGAAAGAGGGGGAGAGAAAGAAAGAAAACCAAAGGGGAGAAAAAAAAAAAGAACAATACAAAATTTGTAATTTATTTTATCAACTTTCCTTCTGACGATGCTGTCTGTGTTGAGCGCTCAGTGAATCTGCATTTGACTACTCCGCCTAGGCTCGAGAGTGCAGCCTAGGCGGAGTAGTCGAACGCAGATTCACTGAGCACTCAACACAGACAGCATGGTCAGAAGGAAGAGCGCAGGGCAAGCTAGCGAGACAGAAGTGGACCTCCCCACCCTCATTCAGATCTGGCGTTTGGAATTATTTTGGTTTTCATGTGACGTATGACCCTGAAGGTAAGCGAGTCATGGACTAAAGTAAAACAGTATGTTGGATGTGCCACGCAATGCTCAATTACATGGGTGGGAGCTAGTGTGTTAGCGCAGTTAGCTCGTTAACGTGTTGGCCGTCTAGCCCCTCTGTACAGGGTAGCTCGTTAACGGAGATTTGCCGTGTTGTGGCGTTAAGGTTATTTCAACGAGATTAACCTGAAAGCACTAGTGGGAACACAACGAATATGACTGCACATTTACACCGACATCATCCTAGTGCAAAGACAAAAACAAGCATGCATGCTACAAACTTTAGCCGAGTCATTTAGACAGCTGTTAGCACAGGATTCTCCTTATGGAGACCTGATATGTTTAATATGCTGCTGAGAATATAGCCCAGAAGAAGCGGATAGTATAGCTTTTATTTTGGAAAGAGACATTTCTCTGTAATAAACTCTCTTTTCCAAAGATGAGTGATTCCTCAATCAGATACAGGGCTCGCAATATCGCTAGCCCGACGTCCCGGGGCTAGCGATTTTTTCAGTCGGGCTTCCAAAATCTCTCTCTGCCCTGCCTGTCGGGCTATTGTAGGAAGGAAAAATATATGTCAATGCTTTTGCATTCTTTCAGAAATGTAGCTGGGTAATTATGTCATTGGGTAAGCCACTGTCAATATGTGACATATTGAAATCGTGTTTGAATTTGCGCTTGTTTTTTTGCTTTCACTTTGCAATCGCGCGAACTGTGTATAGAGAGCGACAGCACTGATCTGTGAGTGATGATAATTTGTGCACCAATTCCTCTGACATCGTCTTATTAATTGTTAGCTTACTATGCAAACATGACAAGTGAAATCTCCCGCAGCTTAAACATGTGAGAGGTTGATCACGCAGAGAATCGCTGAGCTTATGTGAGTGCGGCAGGATATATATTTCACTACGATGACCTGGATGATTGAGAACCTTCACAGACAGATATATATTTTAGTTCTGCTGAGCCAAATAAGACAGGTCAGGGTGAAGAAGTGACAGCCAAAGAAAAGCTTACCACAAAACGGAGAAGTTATGACAAATCAAACTATAAGGCAAAATGAAAGTGCAGCTTTATGGTTTCATGGACAAAAGAATTTCTGTGGCTGCAATATGACGAGCTAAAAAACAACACGCACAAGGGTTAGGGTTAAATTTAAAAACTGTACTTTTGTGTTAAAATATATATTTATAATTTTAATAAATGACAAATTAAAAAGGCATGAACATTTTTTTTGTATCGAAAAAATATCGAACCGTGACACCAAAGTATCGAACCGAACCGAACTGTGAATTTTGTGTATCGTTGCACCCCTAATATATATATATATATATATATATATATATATATATATATATATATATATATATATATATATATATATATATATATATATATATATATATATATATATATATCGAGACTCCTGCTTTATTTAAGAAATTATTATTATTTTTAAGTCTATGCCCTTATTTCTGCATTAGCTTCTGAACATAATGCATTCTTTTCTATATCTATCACTGCATTTCATAACGACAGGGCCTTCAATTGCCCTAATGATGAGAACTGAGGCACGTAGTAATTAAGCTAAGTAACTAAGTAAGTAAGGGGCAGGGATAGCTCAGTAGGTAAAGTGGTCGCCCCATGATCGGAAGGTCGGCGGTTTGAATCCACTTAACGGCTACCCTGAGGTACCCCTGAGTAAGGTACCGTCCCTACACACTGCTCCCCGGGCGCCTGCTTAGTGGGCTGCCCACTGCTTCACAGAGTGAATGGGTCAAATGCAGAGAAAAACAAGTAATTTCCCCATGGGGATCAATAAAGTATCCATTATTATTATTATTATTATTAACAATTTATTTACACATTTTTTACTTTATTTATTTTTTATTATTGCAGTCCTTCATACTTGAGGGGACCTAGCTGGAAGAAAAATGCCAACAGGGAAATATTATTGAGAAAAGTTTGTCTTAAAGGGTTGCTATTACATCATGAAGCTTCTTTCCCTCACTTTAGGACAATGAGAATGAACAGACAAGAAAAAGATCTGGGGGAGAAAAACTGAATGAAGAACGAAAAGTAATAAATGTGAAAAAGATGAAAAACAGACAGTACGACAGAGATAGAAAAAAAGGATTTGCGAAGATAAAGGAATTAGAGTGACAAGAGAGACAATGCAGGGAAAGAATTAGGGAGGAAGATAGAGGAAAAGATGATGAGGGCCACAGATACGAGATAGAAGCAGGAGGAGGTGGAAAAGGCTACAAGAAGACGTACAGGGATGTGAGTGTAAAGATAGATGGTCCCAGAGTTTGAGGGAGGGAGGGAGGGAGGAAAGGAGTGACAGAAGTGGGGGACACAAAGGGAGGGAGAGGTGGAGAGACAGATAAGAGGAGCAGAGTGGTGTGTGTAGCACAGAGATGGGGAGTCAATAATGACTGATTACTGTAATTCAGGCTGTCAGAGACATCGGCCTGCTGCTACCACCAATCGATACGCGCCAGGACACTTTCAGACACACACAAACACCCCAAAACAAGCATGCGTGACACAAGTGTGTCACCAAGTGCACATGCTCACAAACAAACGTGCGCAGTGGGTAAACGGACGTGCACACACAGTCTCGCACGGAAACGCAGGACATGTGGACGCTAGCAGAGGTGTCTACATGTCTGCACACTCGCTCAAGATTGCTGGAGTAACACAAAAAACACAAACAGACATGAAGGTGGGGAAGAAGCAGTGGGCGCACAAAAACGCACATACACCTACACAAAGCTGTCGGGAGGGGGGGTGTTTGCTCACGAGCTACAGCCCCACACTGAGCCTAACAGCCTGTGTATCACTAGCAGAGCGAAATGGCTTCCTCGCCCTGTCCTTTCCCTCGTCTATCCACATGGTCCACCATCTTTCATCACCTGCACAATGTACAGGGCAGGTGACAAAGTAAAGGTGGGGGGGAAGTGATGCCACATGCCACCAGAACAGCTCCAAGCAGTTTTGACCCTGAATCACAGAGGCTCTGGAACTGTACTGCATGGATGAACACCAATCTTTCAAAGGATTTTCTCCCTCAGAATAATGTCTAACACCTCAGTGCCAAATCCCCCACATGTGTGCACCTTCCAGGTGAACTGGATGACTTGGACAAAGTCTGATAACTGAAGCTGCCTGATACCAAAAGGCTCTACTCTTGGGAAACATAGGAAACACAAGTTAGGCTGCAGTCTGAGAGCAAAGTGGCTCTACACCGATACTAAGGTATCTTTGGGGTCTTTGAGATATAATGGGGACATTCGGGCTTTGCATGTGAAGAGAAGGATTTCAAATTTAATACTGAATTAAACACTTCATGTTAGTCATCTCACTGCAGCATTCTGGTAGAAATAAAAAAATAATAATAATAATAAGGAATTACAATCGTTCAGCCTAGAAGTTAAAAGCACCTGTTTTTCAGGATGAAGGTGATCACTCAGAAAAACTTTGTATTGACGATTCTCTTTCAAAGGGACAAGTGGAACCAAAGCATGTCTGCACAAAGTCCCTCACGACAAAACGGAGCCACCGGATCCTCTCACTGTAGGGAATAGATAAGATAAGATAACCTTTATTAGTCCCACACGTGGGAAATTTGTTTTGTCACAGCAGGAAGTGATTATGTTTTTCCTTTAATTGGTCATCAGGCAGTTTTGAACACAAAGAAAAGAGAGAACACAAAGATATGCACACAGACATGGGGGACAATTACTGTTTTGGTTTTTGTGTTTGTTTGTTTTTTAGTTTCACAGTCTTTCTTTAAAAAAATATTGGTTGAAAAATGTTAATTAATCTGCATGTTTTTATATTGATTCACTTGGATTTCTGTACCTCTTGTGTCCATGTAAGTGTAATCAAGAGTGTGTATGAATGTGGATACTTATCTGGCTGTGTGTCTCTGAGACCAGAGAGCAAAGCCTCTCATTTAGGAACAGCATTAGAGAGGAGAGTCATCGATAATTATCGACCACGGCTTCTTCCAAACCATCGCTTCGGATCAGGCAGACAGACTGCATGCACACCTGTCTGTCTGCCTTTCTCTCCTTGCACACACGGATTCACAGACACACACATATACACACCCTCCGAATGTGCATCCCAATCTTCTCTGCCTGGCCACGCACGGGTAAACACGCACACTTGATATATAGCACTTCAGAGGCAACTAAATGCAGCTCTATCAAACGAGCTCTCATATTCTGAAAGCTGCACAGCACTGGACATTGATCTGCTATTCTTAATCCTCCAACCCAACATTCTCTCTCACACTCACACGTGCAACGATTTCAAAAGCTCACACAGCAAAACGACATTCTCACAACTTCAATGTAAGTTTTTAAAACATCTCATCATTTGAGAGCATGTGGAATTGTGGATGACAGGGCAAGTCATAAAAAATTAAATAAATAAATATCAAGGTGATGCAAAACTGCTAAAAATAGTTTTAGACTGCATTTAGTGGACTTAAGAGTTTAATGTAACACTAAAAAAGCTACAACCACAGTACAAAAGAAAAAGAGATTGAAGGCCTTTTCTGCACGAGGCTGCAAAGGACGATATGCTGTCAGCTGTCAGCAAGCCTACCTGTTTCAGTGAAGGTTAGACACAGTGATATTTAAAGTGTTTTGCAAACTCTTTCAGGCCAATAATAATAAAATACTCCCCTGAATTCTTCTGAGCAATCATTTGGAAAAAAAGAAAGAAAGAAATTAGATATGTATTTGGTGTGACTCTCGTTCACCTTGATACTTAAAACTTTGCAAAGTGCAGGAATAGCTGAAGTCTTCAGACCTAAACAGAGAGCTGGTAATAGCATAAATCCACGTGCTGCAGACCTTTGAGTTTTGAATGAAGTTTTTTTTCCTGAAGTTTGTGGCAAAAGAGTCTTGTGAGGTTAAATATCTCTTAAAACGCAAACATAATACATAACAATATAAATAATATGCTAATATAACACAAGAAAAGAGAAAAACCAGAGAGAAAACTCATTTTCAGCATCCTACCTTTGCCTTTTTATCCTAAATTTTCATATGAGGGTTTTAAAGGATACAAGTTCTGGTAGAGAGGGATGAGGGATTTAAGGGCCCGACTCGCGTTGATAGCTGTCGCTCTCACCATGGTGGGCAAAATCTTCATGTCCACAATGGCTCCATCAAACAGCGGACCAAAGAAAGGAACCTACAGAGAACAAAACTGGCATTAAATCCACGTTTATTCCTTTATATAGTTCAAATTAGATTTTTTTTTTTAAAGAAAACCCTGAAAAGTCTAGATTTTTATGAAACAGTGGGAGTTACTCAGTTCTACTGAACCAACCCTGACAAGTAATGATTGACGCCACAGATTTTTGTAATGATACAATATTTGATTCAGGCTTTGACTTTCCCATATAATTCAATGCTTTGCTTGTGGAATCCACCAAAGAAACTAATGCCGGACTTTTATTGAGTTTATTTGTGGACCAGGTCTCCAAGCCATGCGCTCTGTGGCCGAATACATGTGCTTTCAGGACAACAACAAAGGGAATATCTTATCTAACTTGTTTTTGGATTCATGATAATTCAATATTTTTCCCTGCAGAATGAATGAAAGAGAATACGATTATGTTATTAGTGCTGTGGTATCTATGTCACAGAGAAAAAAAAAGCAGCATTTTATTGTGTTAGGGCTTGTTTGAAATAGAGTTATGCCATCAGTGCTGTGGTATTAATGTCTGTGTGCTTTAGACTGATACATTAACCAGATCAGAAAGACTTGGGGCAAGACTCTCTCTAGGATTGTTAGTCAATCTGGATGCATATCTGTGGGGTCTGGTAGGAAACATAAAATCATGGACCAAATATTGTTCTCATTTTTTTTCTCCAACCAAATTTTCCCCAAATCCACACAAGTCTAAGTATAAAAAAAAATACAAAAATGGCTAACTAAGTAAGACTTTTAATAAGTGAACATTTCACTTATTTAACATTTCATTGTTGCTTTGCCACAAATACAGCTAAAAAAGGCTGCATTTAGAAAAGTGTTTCGATTTTTCCTTTAATTTGGCACTGCTGCCACTGATAATGGGAAAGATTACATTGATTGGCCAACAATTCCCACAAAAGGTGACACAGATAGCCATCAGTGATAAGCTCAGGGGGCAGTTAAATTACCATGCCAGGTTTTAATAATGAGCTTTAAAGGTCTGTGTGTAAGGAACAACTGCCTAGTCCTGCGTGTTTACCTCTGGTTTTTTGAGTATGTGGATGGAATACATGTGGTTCTTCATGGGGTAGATGATGATTAGCACATCTCCGAACTCAGTGGGGATGATCCCGCGGCGGTAGTCCCTGGAATGTTCTGACCAGACGATGTGGACTTCGTCGTTGCCAAGATGTCTGAGCTGGAGAGGCAAAAAAGAAAGAAAAGAAATTAATAGAATCAAAATGGAAGAAAAATATACATTATTACTCAAACACCAACATTGACCGAGAGGGATCTGCAAACGGAGCTGGATAGGCTGTATCCATCATAACCCCAAGGCTTTGAAGTCTGTGTGTATATGTGGTTTAGGTGGCCCTGGCCGTGATGGAGTGCGTGTGTGAAGATGGAGAGTGGACAACAAGACAAAGTGAAGCCCCGGAAAGATGGAGTAGGGGCTCGAAGACAGATGGGATTGTGTGTGATCCTCTGACTGTGTGTGAGATTCACACCCACGCCGACTACAGTCGGGGCTGGTGACAGCTCAGTCATTAACCTTGATGTCTGCCAAAACACACACCCCCACCTGCCACCTCCCAGAGGTGGCAGGTGGGGGTTGTCCTCCAGAAGGTGTGTACAGAGGTCTCTGTACACACCTTCTGATAGCTGCCAGTCTTGTCCTCGGCCATGAGACAAACACGCTGAAGACAGATCCTTTTAAATGTTTAACTGCAGTTACTTTTATGACTAATTAAATAGTGCACCGGGATGCAAAGTTTAATGATGTAATTTGGTTTGTAGACATCACATACTGTATTTTACACATGGTGGGATTTATGTTACACTACCTGTTACATACATTAGTGCCTATAACTTATCAGCTAGTCCAGTTCAAAGACTGGAACTAGTGAAGGTGAGGCCTTACAGTCAACTGTCAGCTTACTGCTGCCCATCAGAGAGATGAGTTACTACGGAGCCCCGCAGGGGACATGGGAGAAAAAAAAAATTAAGACGGACTTTTGCGAGATCTCGCAAAACTTTTAGCCGCATTCTTCGGACGCCGGCTCGAAGCCGACCGGGAGGTCGAGGCACGATTTGCCGGGAAAGCGATGTTCCTCCCGGCTGTAGTGGGTCTCGACCTCCCGTTAGCTTCGAGCTAACGGGAAGAATGCGGCTAAAACTTTTGCGAGATCCCGAGATAGTTTTGCGAGATCCCGAGATAGTTTTGCGAGATCCCGAGATAGTTTTGCGAGATCCCGAGATAGTTTTGCGAGATCCCGAGATAGTTTTGCGAGATCCCGAGATAGTTTTGCGAGATCCCGAGATAGTTTTGCGAGATCCCGAGATAGTTTTGCGAGATCCCGAGATAGTTTTGCGAGATCCCGAGATAGTTTTGCGAGATCCCGAGATAGTTTTGCGAGATCCCGAGATAGTTTTGCGAGATCCCGAGATAGTTTTGCGAGATCCCGAGATAGTTTTGCGAGATCCCGAGATAGTTTTGCGAGATCCCGAGATAGTTTTGCGAGATCCCGAGATAGTTTTGCGAGATCCCGAGATAGTTTTGCGAGATCCCGAGATAGTTTTGCGAGATCCCGAGATAGTTTTGCGAGATCCCGAGATAGTTTTGCGAGATCCCGAGATAGTTTTGCGAGATCCCGAGATAGTTTTGCGAGATCCCGAGATAGTTTTGCGAGATCCCGAGATAGTTTTGCGAGATCCCGAGATAGTTTTGCGAGATCCCGAGATAGTTTTGCGAGATCCCGAGATAGTTTTGCGAGATCCCGAGATAGTTTTGCGAGATCCCGAGATAGTTTTGCGAGATCCCGAGATAGTTTTGCGAGATCCCGAGATAGTTTTGCGAGATCCCGAGATAGTTTTGCGAGATCCCGAGATAGTTTTGCGAGATCCCGAGATAGTTTTGCGAGATCCCGAGATAGTTTTGCGAGATCCCGAGATAGTTTTGCGAGATCCCGAGATAGTTTTGCGAGATCCCGAGATAGTTTTGCGAGATCCCGAGATAGTTTTGCGAGATCCCGCAAAAGTCCGTCTTAATTTTTTTTTCTCCCATGTCCCCTGCGGGGCTCCGTAGTTACAACAGTACAGTTGTTTCGATGGGGATATTAGTTATTAACTGGGTTATTTTAGTCTTTGTGAACTGACTCACTTGTTTAGCCAGCATCAAGTGGCCACTGGAGGAATTGCAGGTTTTTGCACTTTTGCATTGACCCTGGAGTTCATCGCTTGATCCTCAGCTCGTATACAAGCTTGGGGTCAACTAAATTTTTTTTTTTTTTTAAATGTAAGCATTATTTAACACATTTGGACGTGATTTCGCCAACATGCAGCACTGACTTGAATTTACCTGAATACAGTGAGTTATAGGCTTAATTAACCTGACAGAACTTGATGGGAAAAGCATAAAGTTGATATATCTGTGAAGTTTTGCCTTGAATAAATCTAAACCCCCTCCTGTGTCTGCAGGATACTCACAGTCATCAGTAATACTGGGAACTGATGCTCTTTCCATTACTGCACTTTAAGAAAGAGTTATGAGCCTCAAGTCGTATTTTTTGGGTGTCAGAACAATTAGGTGGCACAGTTTAAGGCAGTCTGGAGTCTTGGTGTCTGATATGCCTCTCTGAGCTGTACTTTTATTTTAAAAATGTTTCAGTGACGAAGCTCAGAGTGATGTCATCTCTGATGCCACGATCACCTGGTGTAATGCAGCTTTAATCATTTAATCGTGTTTTGCACAGATGAGACAGACCACGACGTACACCTGGAAAAATGTCCTGCGATGGACAACACTGTTTGTATTTTCAGTGGGTGGCAATGATAAATCTCAGTTTAACCTGTTTGTGGACACGTTTGTCAAACTGTGTCTGTAAGCCTGTGTACACTCGCTTTGTCCAGCATTAACACAAATGTATGGCTGTGCGGTTATTTGGGCAGATGGATGTGCATGAAACCTGCCGTGGATGTGTGTTTGTGTCACGTTAAACGGGTTCACAGTGGCGTGTGTGCGTGTCCGTATGTGACTATGCGTGTTTGATGGGGCCATCAGCTGATCAGGGAGACTGATGGTGTCGGACCAGGCGGTGATAATCCAATCAGGAGCCTGAAGCGACGTGATAGGCCGAGAAGCAGGAAGTATGATCTGATTATGGGGACATTATGGCCATGTGCAGAGCGCCCAGTGCCTGGGGGATGACAGGTGTGTACACAGACACACACACACACAACCGCACACACGCACAATAAACCTGGCTGCCTAGAGGCTGATACAACCCCACGCGCCACACTGCACAAATACAGGCGTGATTGCTCCGAGGAATTATTGAATGCATTGGTGTGGGGTAGAAGCACTGACATCAGAGTGGTGTGAGTGTGTACCTATGCTCATCAAAGAGGTGTGGGTGGACGAAAAGAAGGACTAAGGAGTTCTTGTCCCCTCACTACATAAAAGAAGTGAAATTAGAACAATAAGCATGCTCATTATTACTAATTACTCTTTTCCACAGCACATAAAACACAGTCAGATGTAGTCTGGGAGATGTTTCCATCCATCTATCAAGCAATTTTGACAATTTTTGAAATGTCACAGTGGTTTTTTGTGTTGCCCAAAACAGCAAATAAAGTGCTGCTAATGACACATATTTCATACTTAATTGCGACTGGTTATAAATTTACTACTGCTACAGTGGGGAGCACTATTAACACTCTATAAGAAACAAAATAAAACAAAAAACACCGAAGAGGAACTAGCACCCTTCACAGAGAGCCTGTATACATCCATCTGCATGTCTAGATAAACTGTGTCGAGTGTGTTACCTTCTTGGTGAGGTTAAGGTCCTGGTCGTGGGGCATGCGAGTGGAGACGTGGTAGATGACCTCAGTAGTGGAAGTGGCGTAGTAAGGAGTGGTCTGGCCTGTGCTGCGATTTCTCTGAAGGCCTCCCATGAAACCACAGTGAGTGGGCAGGTCCACCTAAATGGCCCAAGCACACAAACAATATCAAGCGAGGTCCATTTAGCAAAATATAACCTCTGCGTTCAGTTAGCTTATTTCATATTATGTAAGGCTATAAATGCTGTGGATTGTGTTCACGCTATATTCTAATCAAAGTGCTAACATATTATAAAGAAAACAAGTTTTTGTCAGTAGCAGTAAATGATCCTAAATAACCAGCTAATTTCCCAAATTTCAAACTTCCTTTCTCCAGATCTTAATTCTTGAACTCTGCTGGAATAGCACTGCATGGATTCTAGTTCAAAATATAACTATTTATCTTTTACTTCGGCTTAATGTTCCACCTCTGTATGAAACGAGCCACTTTAGCTCCTTCCCCTTTAAGCCAGTGGTTCACGCCCTTCTAAGCCCCCACAATTTTTATCAACAATCACCAGTGAAAAACAATCCAAGCTCTGAGGCATAGCATATGAGTATCTGCAAACTGTTTTAACTTATTTTGCCTAATTAAAATGTGAATTTTCCTCCTGGCATCCTCCTGATTGGCTGCCATTCACAAACAGAAGGTTTGAACAAGGTGGGCCACAGCTGTGTGCCAAAGCTGATCATATTAAACCTTAGAGTACATGTATTCACTAAAGATGACTTAAGCAGAATTCACAGTATTTGGTTTCATAGGCTGAAATATTACTGTTATTGCATTAATTATGTGTTTTGCTTCATCACACACTGCTAAAAAGAATAAAACATACAGGTGACTGTTTAGGTTTTCATTACTTTGAAATGGTCCTGATAATGCTAAATCCATAATAATGATAAGTAATATATGTATAAATGTGTTCTCACCTCCCACCCCAGTCCAGAAACAAAGTCCTCATATGCCTGGCTGCCAGCTGTGTTAGTCAGTATGGAGTGTTTGTCCTCTTGGCCTTCAGCCACGTAAAATACTGCAATTTTATGGGTTTCACGGCTGGAAGAGAATGAAGAAAAAACAAAACAAAACAGATGAGAACCTATTAAAGCTGCAACACCAAACCGGTTCAAAGTATGATCCGACAAAAAGCTGAATGAACAGAAAAGATGGATTTTTTTCCAGGCTCCTCACCACTGCCGTGAATCCAGGTTCTTCAGCTCTCTCAGTAATTTCTCATTCTTCCTCAGCAAGTGAAAACTACTCCTGTAAGACAGAAGTGCACAAGTCAGGAACCATTAATCATCATTAAGATTGAACTGCCTGATCACTGCCCGGCTGTCACTCCTGTCTCTACTAATTAGCTGGTTGCAGGTTTTTGTCACCATCACACAATGGCAAAATAAGAAGTGCTGTTTAAAGTCCACAAGGGTTTAAAGCATGACAATGTTGTTTTTCCCCCTCATTTTGGACCATACTATCATACTATTGAAGGGGATTTAAAAATAATAATAATCAAACAATCAAGGTGAGACTGAAATGGAGACTTTTAGCTTTAATTCAAGGAGTTTAACAATATTACCTGTTGCACTGCATGATCTATTTAGGAATTATAGGTATCTTTAAACATAGTCCCTGATCACTTCTTGCCTCTGAATGGACCTTTTAGCCTTTAACTATGCAGTAAATGTCCTGCACTAGCCTCACATCTGTCACTTTTGACTTCCCCATGCAGTACCACAGTTCTTCTATTGACACCCTATAACGATTAGTTATGTCTATAACTTCTGTTCCCTGAAGGAGAGGAACGAGGTACAACACATAAGTATGGGATAT
Source organism: Astatotilapia calliptera (assembly GCF_964374335.1). Classification (NCBI taxonomy): domain Eukaryota; kingdom Metazoa; phylum Chordata; class Actinopteri; order Cichliformes; family Cichlidae; genus Astatotilapia; species Astatotilapia calliptera. The sequence continues at coordinate 15,786,144 of NC_137440.1, read as the reverse complement.
CACGCCCTCGCGTGTCCTGGCTGAAGAAACCTTTATTCACGCCTTTACGGCAGATGACGTGTGATGACACGCGCAAGGCCCCGCCCGCACATATAGCCGCTGCCATCACCGTCATCCCTCAGTTCGATAGCCGCTCTTCACCGAGCCAACTGCTCAGTGGGGCCACCCTGTGTTGTACCTCGTTCCTCTCCTTCAGGGAACAGAAGTTATAGACATAACTAATCGTTCCCTTTCAGTCGATTCACTCGGTACAACACATAAGTATGGGACCTATATACACGCCCCGCAGAGCAGCCACCGAACCGGAACGGGACCACCACATCCTTAGTGAGTGGTAGACCCAGCAGAAAGGACAGCATGAGCCACCGAAGGGGCTGTAACGTCCAACCGATAAAACCGCACAAAAGTGTGCGGCGACGCCCAATTAGCCGCTGCACAAATATCAGCCACAGGCACCCCTCTAAAAAGAGCCCATGAGGTCGCCATCCCCCTGGTGGAATGAGCTCCCACCCCGTGGGGCAACGCAAAACCTCCGGTGCTGTATGCCAGCGAGATAGCTTCCACAATCCAGTGGGACAGCCTCTGTCTGGACAGAGCTCTACCTCTATTCGGATTAGCGAAGCAGACAAACAACTGGTCACACAAACGCACATCCCGAGTGCGCTCAATGTAGGTGCGTAGCGCACGCACCGGACAAAGAGAATGCACCCTCCTCTGCTCCTCAGATTCAAAGTGAGGGGAGCAAAAGCTCAGCAACTCAAACTCCATTGAACTATAAGATGCAGGCATGACCTTGGGAAGATAGGCGGCATTCGGACGCAATACGACCTTGCGGCCATCAGGAGAAAACTGTGTGCAGGCAGGATGCACAGACAGCGCATGAAGGTCCCCCACTCGCTTCGCCGAGGCCAAAGCGAGAAGTAATGCGGTCTTATACGAAAGAAGTTTCATATCTACCGACTCAACGGGTTCAAACGGAGGGCCACAAAGGGCCTCCAGCACCAAAGACAAGTCCCAAGCCGGGACACTGGACTTAAGCACGGGCCTCAGCCGGCGAACCCCTTTCAGAAAACGCACGGCGAGGGGATGCGCACCTGGTGTCACCCCGTCAAAACCGATATGACAAGCAGATATAGCCGCTAAATAAACCTTGATCGTCGAAAACGAAAGGCCTTTATCCAACAGCTCCTGCAGGAATGTCAAAACATCCACAATAGAGCACTGAAATGGGAGAGTGTGGCGGTCCTGGCACCATCGCTCGAAGGCTCGCCATTTGTAAGCGTACAAGCCTCTAGTAGACGAGGCCCTGGCGCTCTGAATCGTCGCTACCACACTAGGCGGCAGACCCTTAGCAACCAAGTTTAACCTCTCAGCAGGTAAGCATGAAGGTGCCACAGATCCGGGCGCGGATGAAACACTTCCCCCCCCGCCTGAGAGAGGAGATCCCTGCGGAGAGGAAGCTGCCAAGGACTTGCTGCAAGCAGGCTGATTATTTCTGCATACCACGACTTCGCGGGCCACCAAGGGGCCACCAGGATCAGAGAGAGGGAATGCCGACGCACCCTCTCCAGAATTGGAGATATCATTTCCACTGGGGGAAATGCATACAGGAGCACGTCTGGCCATTGGTGCGCTAGCGCGTCCAAGCCCAAGGGTGCATCGTGGTCGATTATGGAGAAGTACAGGGGGCAGTGAGCATTCACCCTGGAAGCAAAAAGATCTATTTGCGCCTCGCCAAATAGATCCCAAATCTGAGCCACTATTGAAGGGTGTAACCTCCATTCTCTCACCAGAGGACCCCCCCTGGAGAGAAGGTCCGGCCCCAGGTTCAGGTGGCCCGGGACATGGGTGGCTCTTAGAGTCAGAAAATGAACACTGCACCATAACAGCAGAGAGCGAGACAGCTGCAACAGGGGAAGAGAGCGTGTTCCTCCCTGCCTGTTTATATAAGACACCACTGTTGAATTGTCCGTCCTGACTAAGACATGCTGGCCCTGCAGGACTGGACGGAAACGCTTTAGAGCTAAGAACACTGCCAACAGCTCTAAGTGGTTGATGTGCAGCTGGCGCTGAGCCGCGGACCAGATCCCTCTCACTGACGCACCCTCGCACAGCGCTCCCCACCCACTTAGGGAAGCATCTGTGGACACCACCTTGCGAAACAACACCCTCCCAATCCGAGAGCCCTGGTGCAGTAGCCCGGGCTCCCTCCAAGGACGGAGAGCTAGCATGCAAGACGCAGTTACCGGCAGCCTCCTCCGGAGGTGACGCGAAGCACACAAACGGTGAGAGAGAGTCCAGCGTTGAAACGCTCTCATTTTCAACAGCCCAAGCGGCACTACGGCGATCATAGATGCCATCATGCCCAACAAGCGCAATATCGTCTGGAAACGCAGTCTGCGTCCCAGCTGAAATTGAGCGAGGCAGCGATGAAACGCGGCCACTCTGTGCTCTGACAACCGTGCGCGGCTGGAAAGAGAGCATATTTCCAGACCGAGAAAAGCGATCTGTTGACCTGGGATTAGCGAGCTCTTCTGAAAGTTCACAGAGAACCCCAGTGTCTGAATGTGTGACAGAACCCGCGACAGCTGCGTCTCCGCCTGTTCTCTGGAGCAAGCCACGAGAGCCCAGTCGTCCAGGTAGGCCAAGATGCGGATGCCCCTCTTCCTGAGGGGCGCTAGCGCTGCCTCGGCACATTTCGTAAAGGTGCGGGGAGCGAGCGACAGCCCGAACGGCAGCACTAGGTATTCGTAGGCTACGCCCTCGAACGCAAACCTCAGAAACTGCCTGTGTTTCGGGTGTATAGCGACATGAAAATAAGCATCTGTTAGATCGATTGTCGCAAACCAATCTCCCGGGCCGACTGCACTCAGGAGCTGTCTGAGTGTTAGCATCCTGAACCTGTACGTTCGCAGGTACGTGTTCAAGACTCGCAGGTCGAGGATGGGACGAAGCCCTCCCCCTTTCTTCGGAATGACAAAATAACGGCTGTACCAACCTTTGTCCGTCTCCGAAGCGGGGACCACCCGTATTGCTCTCTTCTGTAATAGCGCCTGTATTTCCTCTCTGAGTACCAAGGCTGCCTCGGGGTTGACAATCGTGTTCACGACTCTTTGGAAACGAGGCGGCTTGACCCGGAACTGCAACCGGTAACCCATGGCAACGGTTTGCAGCACCCACGGAGAGGGGGCGCAAGCGCGCCACTGAGGGAAGTGAGCAGCCAGCCGGCTGGCCTGCAGCACTGACGGCGGGGCGCCGTCGCCCCCCAGTGTGTCTGCAGGGGACTGCATCCCCTGCCTGACCTGGCTCATTTCGCCTGCAGGTTGAGCATTTGAGATTGTTTGAGAGTAAACAACACTCTTTATTGATTGCAACATGGGAACATGTACATTTATACATTTTGTTGGGTGCACCTTTTCCGGGGCATAACAATGAAAAACAGCGGGAACACTCGATGTGGTCGCTTGAACATTCAACACATCTGAACCGTGTGCAGGGGTTATGTGCTTGGGAGACCGCGATAGGGAAGTGCAGCGCCTTCTGGGGCTGACAACCTGAACAGAACTTAAGCGGCACCTCTTGTGCGGCAACAGAGGGGTAAGAGCAGCGTCTCCCTGCGTCTCCCGGCCTTTGCCCCAGGCCGACTGGCGTGGAGCTCGGGCCGGAGTACGTGCTCTCGCCGGCGGCCCTCCCACTCCAGCAGTGGGCGCCGGTCTCTTGCCAGCTGTCAGAGGAGCGGCGGGCCTGTGAGAGCTAGCAGTGGGCTTGGGCTGGCGTCTGGGGATGATGTCGCGCAGAGCTTCCGTCTGCTTCTTCCTCAGATCGAATCTAGCCTGAATGGCTTCAAGTGAATGTCCGAATAACCCAGCCGCAGACGCTGGTGCGTCCAGATACACAGCTCTGTCTCTATCAGGGACGTCGGAGAGGGTCAGCCACAGGTGCCTCTGCGCCACCACTGTCGAAGCCATCCCTCTGCCCAGGGAGAGCGCTGCACAGCGAGACGCACGGAGGATGTAATCCGTGGTGACTCTAACCTCGTTAAGAAGAGGTGACAGCGGGCTGTCCTCCGGAACCAGCGATCCAAGCTCCGCCAGGCACATTGCTTGGTACGTCTGGAGCATGGTGACGGAGCTCATGGCTCGAGCGGTGCCGGCCTGAGCCCGATAAATCTTCTCCAGCTGCGAGGCCGAGAATCTGCAGTGCTTGGACGGCAGAGTTGCGGGGCCACCGACACCATGGTTATGGGACGGGGCCAGATAAGCAGCCAGAGACGGCTCCATAGGGGGTGGGTTAGCTAAACCAGCTCCCTCGGCGCCGTCCAATTCCATGTACTGTCCATAGCCGGGCACAGTGACGCGGGTAGACAGAGGTTTGTCCCATGACGCTGTTAGCTCGCAGAGAAAGTCTGGGAACATGGGGAGGCAGTTTTTGGCCGTTGCGGGCTCCGGTGGAAGGAAAAAACCCGCAAACCGCGACGGCTTCCGAGCTGGTGGAGGAGAGGGCCAGTCCACCTGCAGCTTCTCAGCGGCACGGCGAAACAGGGAGAAAAGAGAGGTGTCATCGTGGCCGACCGGCGCAGCAGCGGCGGCATATTGGGTCGACAATGAGCTCTCCTGCTCATCCTCCGACAAACCATGGATGTCCAGGCCGATGTCCAGCACGTCATCGTCTTCCTGGGGAGCGCTGGCGGGCTTCAACCCAGGCTGAAGCCCGTCAGCGCTCCTGCATGGTTCCGGTCCGTCATCGGCTAACCCGTCAACGTATTCCATGTGGTCAGCCCAGCTAATCGCGGGGACATCGACCTGAAAATTTTCGTCTTCGGACTCGGACGAAGCCGGGGCTCCAGACTCGGAAAGAAGAGGGTCATGCCGTGCGACAGCCGAGCGTCCCAGCACTCTTTCCACAAACGTCACCCGTCTTTCCAGGGTCGAGCGTCGGAGCTGGCGACAAAACGCACAAGCTTCGGGCTCCGTCAACGCTCTCCTAGCGTGGACGATCCCCAGGCAGACAGGGCAGGCATCGTGCTGGTCGCTGTCGTGCAAAGAGAAACCACATCCCTGAGGACAGGGGCGAACAGAAGATTTCTGCTTTGCTCGCTTCGGTTTGGAGTCCATTCCCAAAACGCAAAGCGAAACGCTGCACAAGAAAAACTTGAAAATAGCGCTCCGCGGGCAGCCTACGCACCAGCTGGGCGGTGGAGGCTAACACCAACAGGGGCAGTTAAGCTAGGTTCAAGTTGGCAGACAACGGAGCTAACTAGCAGTAGCTAGCTAGCCCAACTCAGCAGAGGTGTTCTCAGCGAGGTGAAGAGCGTAAGAACTGAGGGATGACGGTGATGGCAGCGGCTATATGTGCGGGCGGGGCCTTGCGCGTGTCATCACACGTCATCTGCCGTAAAGGCGTGAATAAAGGTTTCTTCAGCCAGGACACGCGAGGGCGTGATATCCCATACTTATGTGTTGTACCGAGTGAATCGACTGAAAGGGAACTAATATTTCTGAGGTCCGGGGGTAGGGAATTCCAAAGTCGAGGGGCAGAGCAGCTAAAGGCCCTCCCTCCCATTGTGATCAGACGAGCAGAGGGAACAGAGAGAGAAAGAGAAGATGAAGATCTGAGGCAGCGGGATGGGAGCTTCATCTGTAATAAGTCAGAGAGGTACGGTGGAGAGAGAGAATGAATAGCCTTGAATGTATACAGAATTATTTTAAAATAGATGCGAAATTTGACCGGGAGCCAGTGAAGTTGCTTCAGGATTGGGGAGATGTGGTGGGTAGAGGAAGTCGTAGTAATAATACGGGCAGCAGAGTTCTGGACACGTTGGAGCTTGTTGATAGATTTTTGTGTGAGGCCAAATAATAATGAGTTGCAGTAGTCAATTCTAGAGATAACAAGATTATGGATGAGAATGGCAGTGGCGTGAGGTGTGAGGAAGGGGCGGAGGCGATTAATGTTACGGAGTTGGAAATATGCTGCACGTGTAATATTATTGATATGTGAGTTAAAGGATAATGTGCTATCGAGAATGACACCCAAGCTTTTCACAGAGGGAGAGATAGGGACCAGCGAGTTATTGATGGTGAGAGAGAAATTGTTAATTCTGGATAGCAGTCGTTTAGTGCCAACCAGAAGAAGTTCCGATTTATTGCTGTTGAGTTTAAGAAAGTTGGAGGAGAACCAAGAATTAAGTTCAGCTAGACAGAGGATGAGGGAGGGTGGAGGAAGAGTAGAGTCAGGTTTGGTAGAGAGATAGAGCTGGGTGTCATCGGCGTAGCAGTGGAACTGAATATTATATTTACGAAAAATATGTCCGAGTGGAAGAAGGTAGATGATGAAAAGAAGGGGCCCGAGGACAGATCCCTGGGGCACCCCAGTGGATAAAGGAGAAAGCTGAGAAGTGAAGGATTTTAATTGAATGAACTGAGTGCGGTCAGATAGGTATGATTTAAACCAGGCTAGTGGAGTGTGAGAGAGACCAATAGAAGCTAATCTGCTAAGGAGAATGGGATGAGAGATGGTGTCAAAAGCTGCACTCAGATCAAGAAGGATAAGGATGGAGAGGAGACCAGAATCAGCTGCTATAAGAAGGTCGTTTGTTATTTTTATAAGAGCAGTTTCAGTGCTATGTAGAGGACGAAAGCCAGACTGGAACTGTTCATAAAGGTTATTATCAGTTAGGTGAAGATGGACTTGTGAAGCAACTATTTTTTCAAGGATAGCATGTTGGTTTTCCTGTAGGTCTGTCTAAAATGGCTTCAGGGGGTATTTGCAGTCCAATTTTTACTATGTTTTGTTCTCAATATAAAACAAAATGTGTGTAAGAGGCAGGGGAGGTGCTGGGTTTCTGAAGCTGCTGCCTCAACTCTGGCCTTACAAATACAGATTACTGGGTTTTAATATAAATGAGCAAATGCAGCCACACATCACAGGGCCTGCAGTTTATGTCGACACCACTTTCAGGGTCCAAACATAAAAGAAAAGGGACATTATTATTAATGAAAACAAAAGCCTTTCATGCAGACTAACTTGTCCTGAGGCCGTTCAAAGTGTCCCAGCGACCAGCCCCCAACCTCTGCACCGCTGATATAAAACCTAGACTCGAGCGGTGAAGCTTGGAGTGGACTGATAATGACACGTCACTCTTTTCACTCTTAGAGAAAGGGGAAAAACAGGATAGAAAGAGCAGGAGATAAAGAGAGAGAGAGAACGAGAGGGGGACAGCAATTTGGTCTTTATTAAACTGATACTTGGTAATGGCCTCATTCTCTGCTCTCAAAGACTCCATTTACACCCTGGATTATAGGGAAAAGCATAAAAGGGGACACACACATGCACGCACGTAGGTGACTGTCAGTATCTTAGTATCTGTAATGCCCCATATGAATACCTGGAGAGACAATAACACATGATTAGACAATCTCTTCTTTTCTTTCATCCTTGTCCGTCTATTCTCCCTTTTCTCCAACATCCAAATTTCTCATTTTTACCTTCCAAATCCACTCACCTTTTCTGGCACCATGTCATTTTTTTTAAAATTTACTGTCTACATTTACATGTGCCTCATTTCATCCTGTTTTCTGATTTGCCACTTCACGCTCGATCATTCTCTCCTCTTCTTTTATTCTAACTCCAAATGGGTTGAATTTGATCAATAGAGCACTATACTCATTATCACACACTCTTTATACACACACACTCACACACAAGCACAGTGTGTTAAGAAGTCTATTGTGCAGGCTGAATGCAGAAAGTGTAATTCCCTGGATAAAGTATAAAGAGCGATGAGGGTCCATTAGATGGCTGGGCACTTTTAAAGTGATACCCCGACATTGTGTATTTTAGCCCAGAGTCACTGAGAAGATGAAATGCTGTGCATTATGAATGGCAAAATGTGAAGTGTAATGAAAAAAGAAAAAAAAAAAAGGGCACTCTGTTGAATTTGAATCTTTGTTTCATTTGCATTAAGCAAGAATATGCTTTGCTCAAAGAGACACTCCAGATCGAAAACAGCCTCTTAGTTAGTATAGCTTGTACAAAAATGATGTTTTATGGCTTTTAAATGACAGAATAAACCATCGTGTCTTAATGGAAAGAATAATATATTCATAAAATTAAACTAGAGAGTAAAAAAAATATCCATGTTAAAAACTAAAACTCATTTGGAGTAACATTATCTAAGGGCTATAGATATATTTTCATGAGATACGGGATGCAACAAGGTTGTTTATATCAATATAGTGTGATTGTGTGTTATATTTTTTAGTAAAGCCTTTGTGACGGTACCATATAATAACTATGTTGCACTTACACATCTAGCAACAGTTGGTAAAGTCCGCTGCGTTGTAGAAACGATAAAAGAAATCACCTCTTTTCAAAGTCACCACCATACACTGACAAATATTTTTACTGTAGTAGAATTTTAATGCGACTACTGTGTGCTGTGACTGTTGTGTTTCAACCAGGATTAAAACACAAAGCTAAAAACTGCAGTTTCCCTACTGGCCATTTAATCCACATTAACTCTGATGTTAAAATGACAGTTTTAAAAGTCTTTAACAAGGCAGGCTGAAAATAAGCTAATGAGAAGTTCCTGAAGCCTGCATTCTTTTTAATCGTCTCCAGGGGGCGATAGCCGTGGCTGCAAAAATACTTCTGGTCCTAAAGAAGTCATTGGGAAATTATCTCCTGACTCTAACCTCTGTAAATACTTTCCAAACAAGTTTATGCTGCTTATTTTGGGTCATAATGTTTAAAACATTAGGTCCGTTTTAAATTTGGGCCATTTTATATTTTAGAAATGAGGATTATCCAGGTTTTCTTTTGTATTTGAATTTTAACTGAACATTTAGATATTACCCTGTGGACCACAACTCATCTTAAAAACAGAGGTACATTACACAGCCTTAATAATCCCTTTTAAAGTGATCATTAACATAAAGTTTAGAAGTGGCACAAATACTGTTGATAAAAAGCGAACATAAATATCATTAACCCAAAATTCCAGTTTAATTTCGGATTGTCACAGCGTGCAGTGCTCGATCTTACCTCTTCTCCCAGGAGTTGAGCCCCAGTATGTTGATCAGTAGTCTGCAGTAATAGAAGGCCGACTGTGGCGTCTGAGTCTCTGGTTCAGTCTGATGCACGGCTCTCATGTTCAGCTCCTCACCTCTCTGAAACATTCGATCGCTTCATTTTAATGCACAAAAACCAAAAAATTAAATAAAACATGGAAAATACAACAATGAGCGCCAGCCACCACTGAGGCTTATGACAACAAACATAATGGTGGTGCTTTTAATCACGCTACACTAAACCAAGTGTTTTTCTCAGATTATTTTCAAATCAGAATGATGTAAAATCAATTTTAATACACTCACTGGCCACTTTGTTAGGTACACCTGTTCAGCTGCTTGTTAATACAAATACCTAATCAACAATCCCATGGCAGCAACTCGGTGCATTCAGGCATAAACATGGTCATATGACCTGCTGAAGCTCAAACTGAGCATCATAATTCAGAGCAAAGGTGATTTAAGTGGTTGTTGGTGTCAGATGGTCTGGATATTTCAGAAAGTGCTGATCTGCTGGGATTTTCTCAGACACCCATAACTAGAAGACCACACTGAGAGACACTCCTGTCAGCTAAGAACAGGAAAATGATACCACAATACCACAAAGCTGTATAACAAAAGATTAGAGAAACATTTTCTGGTTTGATGAGTCTCAATTTCTGCTGTGACATAACAATGGTAGATCCAGGATTTGGTGTAAACGTGAAGGCTATTCTGTTTTTTTTATCACTGGTCAGGCTGCTGGTGTAATGGTGTGTGGCATAAGATTTCTTTGGGCCCATAAATACCAACTGAACATCATTTAAATGCCACAGCCGATCTGAGTATTACTGACAGGCTGACATGCCCATCTCTATATGACTACAGTGTACCCATCTCCAGAAGGATAACATATCATGTCAGAAACCTCATATCACCTCAAATAAGTTTTTTTTTTTTTGGAACATGACAAAGAGTCAGTGTACTCAAATAGCCTTCACAGTCATCAGCTCTCAAACCAAAAGAGAAGCATTGGGATGCAATGGAACAGGAGACTCACATCACAGGATGTGCAGCTGACACACCTGGGTGATGCCATCATGTTAACATGGAAAAAAAATCTTTGAAGAATGATTCCAGCACCTTGTTGAATCTATGCCATGAAGAATTAGGGTTGCTCTAAATGCAAAATTGGGGAGCCCTCTGTGGCATTAGCAAGGTGTAACTAGCAAATTTACCAGTGAGTGTAGATGAACTTTTTTCCTTCAGAAATGCTGGATTCACTGATAAAATAAACAACAGTTTTGGTATTATGAGTTAGCTTCTCTGTGTTTAGGAGGCATGTTCCTTTGATTCTGTGCAGTAGGGACAACAAAGCTTTTTCTACAATAGACACGTTGACTTATTTTAACAGAAAAATCATGACATATATTAGCAATGGCTGAAAAAAACAAAACAAACAATAACTCTTAAAACAAGTCTGACGATAGAACTGTAATAAATCCCCACATAGGGAAACACATGCTGTACTGCATGTGTGAAGGTCCAATAACTAAAGGCTCGGGAGTTTAATGATTGCTATTGATGTGAACATAGGCAGCACGCACATGAAGGACGAAGTCTCTCTCAGCAGCACTTTGTTTCAGGATGGCATTGATCACATCGTTCTCCTGCTTCTCTGAAACACACACTGGAGGAGGTGCTGGGATGTTGAGCGGCATACCTGTGGGAACCAATCAGGAATCAGAGTTGCTACTTAGGAATGTGCTGAACAGCTGTAGAGTTCAGATTAAAGAAAATACCAGCTCTCTGCAGACACTCAGGACTCGAGTATCCCAGATACTGCAGCATTTCATCCAGTGCATCATCTCCTTCTCTCAGTGAGTCCCACGCTGGCACCGCCTCCCGACACACGCGTTTAGCCAATGGCGGAGCCAGATGCTGCTCTAAACTCGACTTTGCTGGATCTGCCTCACTATCCATTCGATGTTCATCTTTCTCCTCCTCCTCCTCTTCTTCTTCCCTTTCAAATCCACCTCCACCATCTCTCTGATCTTCTTTCTCCCCCTCACTTGCTTTCCTCTCCTCTGCTTCCTCCTCTCCCTCTCCCTGATACTCCTGCCTGTCACCATCCGTTCTCACTCCCTCCTCTGCCCCCCTCTCCTCTTGCCCGTCCTCTTCGCCATCTTCTCTTTTCGCTCCCATCTTTTTCAGCAGACCTCCTGGTGGGGTGCGTAAATGAAGATTTGTAGTGTGAGGTGACTGCGTGTGTGTTAAAAGTGTGTGCGCTGGACTGTTAGGAGAACATGGCGGAGGCCCATAGAGGACGGCGGAGTCCCACGAGTGTTTTCCAGCTACATCTCGGATGATGACGCGAACACAAGCGGGAGCAGAGGACAAACCAGCCGTCATTCCGCCTCCTGGCACACCGGACTCTGATCGGATCTGGGAAATAGCGGCAGAAGAAGCAAAAAATAAAATAAAATAGTAAAGAAATCACAAAATAAATATTTTATATTATTTAAAGATTGTTTCCCCACTAATGTGTTAATAATATAATAAATGCAGTAGTCATCATTTGTATTCCAGGTGTAAAAGTAATTATTCAAGTAATAAATTCATGTACGTTTAACCCTGACAAATACACTTAGAAGCAAGTGGAACATTTATGAAGATTTACCTGAAGCACAGACAGCAGCGTGGATCCATTCAGAACCAGGAACTGCAGGTTTGGTGAATGGAAAAGTTCTGGCCCAAGATCTGCACTCTCACAGAACGGGTTGTCCTGGTTTTCACACACCTGCAAAACATGACGTTATATTTACTACAGCAGCAAAATAACAACAGCTTTCAACATTTCGCAGAGTCACCTCCCTTTAACATAACTTAGTTAACCCACCAAACTCAAAGTAACAGTACCTGACTGGACAGAGTAGCGGGGCCTCCGGACATGGGATAATGTCCCAGATGGTTTACCAGGTGGGTAATAACTGTTCTGGCTGCAATGGAGACGAGGCCATGCTGAATACGGCTACGAACTGCAGAGAGAATACAGATGATAAAAGATATAGTAAGGAGGTAGCAGATCGTCATTTCATCACCTATAATGAAAAATAAAAATAAGGGATTGGACTGTCAGGATTTAGAAAGTAAACTGTAAGACAAAGGTGTTATTGCTCTGGAGAAAATTTAAAGGGAAGCGGCAGCAGGTGGGGTGGGGGGGTTAAGCAATAGCAATGCCGAATTATATTTATGGTTTTTGGAAATCATAAAGAAACTGCTTGGTATCATCGCAGAAACAACACACTGAGTATTAGTAATTAGAAATTCTATTAAATGTAAGTCAATGCATATACCATTAATACAAATATAATTCATTGTTGTTACACTTTAATACATTTAGAGATGAACCATTAAAACAACAATACATTGAATAGTTTTATTACTTAAAATGAGAAACAAGTAAGGCTGTTTACTGTGAGAACACTGATCCAATGTTCTTTAGAGAATATAATATAAAATATATATACAAAAATTTAGCTCATTTTAAAATAAGAAAATAAAATAAAATATTAAAGCAAGAACAAAGTCCATCCCAGATGATGTACAAAAAGCTTAAAGATATATTTCTGTTATAAGGGTTAATTATGGATCGGTGCTGATATAAATATAAAAATATATATTTAGCTTTTGGTTGTCAAAAGATAGATTTTATTGATGTTTAGAAGAGTTCATGCTTGTTTCTGTTCCTCATACAAGACTGAAGACTAGAGGGGCACAGAGGCTTTCAGGCTGTGGCAGCAGGGCTCTGGATCAGTTTGCCACTCCAGCTCTGTTAAGCTGACTCTGTAGAGTCTTTAAAACAAAACATTTTTTCAGGCCTTCTGCTGAAATTGTTTTGTTATTTATGTTTATTTTAATTCTATTTTCATATCAATTGTGTTTTAAGCATTTTTGGGGCTTGTCTGTGAAAAGCACTATATAAATAAACTTTAATCACTTTGCAGAGAGTGTTGCCTTTGGCTGACCCTCTTCAGTCTCTATTCATTACACACACAGCAGGCTTTATATCTACTGTTTACTCTCTGATTAATGTGCGCTGATTGAATAAAAATAAACTAATTTTCTCTCATTATCTTTTAGCAGAGGTTTAGCAAAGTAATTCTTCTGCATTGCAGCCTTCTATAGGGCTGATTGGACTGGAGTGTTACTGCAGAGAGGCGAGTAGCATCCACCGATAAAATAAACAACAAAAGTGTTAAACCTGGAGTTTCACAGTGACAGAAAAAGTGTGAAGGGTACTCTGACTTGTTCTTTAGTTTACAAGTTAACTTAAGGAATCACTGTAGAAACTAGGAGAAAGTACAAGCACACTTTCAGCTTGTACATAGTTTGCACCATGCTGAGAAGAAGCCAATGCCATCACACATTGTGCTGCCAGCCGATCCTGGTTAATCAACATCATTACACACACACTGTGAAACACACACGCGCGCACGCTTTACGGCAACTCCTTATTGACAGGCTGTGCACAGAGTACAGATATGTATTGACCAGATTTTCAATGACTCCCTGAACCTCGTAGGGTGCTCTAAAAGAGGCAGACAAGGCAAAGGGAAGCAAAAATAAATGATAAATGAAGCCAGCAGAATGTAATAGAAGTGAGAGGAACATTAGCAGAAAATAGTCTTAGGATATTAAAAGAATAAAAAACGGAATTGTGTAAGTGAAGATTAGTGGTTAGACGAGAGAAGACAGGAGAAGAGAAGCATGGCCTTTCGGGCTACTCCAGTCATTAAACTAGACAGAGTCCTAGTGAACCACAGCAGGAGATGATATATACTCCGACACAGATGCAGACAGGTGTGTACACATGTAAAGACTAAACCAAAAGTTTTGCAGAGACCTTGGTGTCATAGTGTAAAGATTTTCTATATGCATCTGGACCAACGCACCACATTGCATGGATTATTAAAGCGACAAGAGGAAAAAACAGAAACGTAATAGGTGTTAATCGCGGAGCAGTGCATTTCCACTGCTTGATGCATTACCTTCGGTGACTGGCTGCAGTTTGCTGGATCGCTCAGAGTCCGGACTGTGTAGCGGTTCTGGTTCTCGGAGGTTCTCTAAAGGCAAGAACGGGTCGTAGTCTGGACTCAACAGGTCCGACAGTTGCAGCGGGAAATACTTGGGATTGCTGAAAGACTGTGCCCCATACACACAGCCATGTAATACCTGGACACATTTTTAAAAGAAAAAAGCAGATGAGTGGATTCATTTGTGTATCGTTTACAGCTCCAGTTGAGCCAAACTGGCCTAATACTGACATATATGCAGTGGCGGTCCTAGCCTATTTGTAAATTTTAAATTGTTATTGATCCCTTTACCCCCAGTCCTAAAGTGTATATTTATTTTCTTACTCTTCTTATATATATTGTTTGTTTACTTGCACTGCTGTAACTGGAGCCTCGTCGTTTCGTCTCTCTATGTACTGGACTGTATGTAGCGGAGATGACAATAAAGTTTACTTCGACTTCAGCAGCGAGAAGGTGCACCGAGCAAATTACAAGTCTGTATCATGATGTCTGGTGTTTTCGTGTTTGTTGGTTTGTTTTTATTTTGTTTACTTTGCGAGTTGGTTATTAGATGCTGCTCCAGCCGGTCAGAAAATCCCCCGCCCTCTCCTCTCTGCGCCGCAAGCAGCAGGCGCACCTCGCAAACGAAGGGTGTCCTTACTCCCAGCAAATGGGCGATAGAAAACCGATCGGTGCCTGTACCATTCCCAATATGCGCTGGCTGACGTTGGAGCAGCATGAGTACGAGCATTTTATTTTTATTTTTATTTTTTTTGCAGAGGCCCGTGATGCCGCCCCCCCACCACGATACCGCCCGTGTCGCCCGTATCTAAAACCGCTACTGCATATGACAGTGAATATAAACACAAGCATATACCTTATAAATACAGCTGAGGAGCGTTTTGGTAGGCTGGTCCCTCTCTGGGGGGCTTCGTGTTTGCACAGGCTGAAGAAGAGTCTTTGGAGGCAGTGCCATCACCCAATCCAACAGACACAACAGGAGGGAAACTACCAGCTGCAACACACAAGTACAATTTTTAAAAACTAACAATCCAGCGAGTTTTTAAAAAAGTGTTGTTAAGTGAATGTGAGCAGCTTACCCTTTTATCCAGTTCATGAGGTGAAGACTCAGTAGTAGGCAGCAAGTATGTGATGGTGGCAATCAAAATCTGAAAGAAGAGAGTAAGATTAAAATGAGCATAAATCCCTCAGCCACAGTTTTTAAAACCTCTATAAAAAATTTGTTAATGTCTACCAGCACTGTGAGGCCTTGGCTTTACACAGCATGACTTCAGTCATTACGATGTTATAGCAAAGCAATAGCGGTCTTAACCAATATTCAGAAATATTAAAATATTAATGTTGCTCAAATGTTCTCTGTATTTTATGTCTCACCTCTACGATCTTCTTTGGAGTGTCGGGTGGGAATTTCTGCAGATGATCAACGTAACTGATCAGAAGGTGCAGGATGTCTGACGCCACCAGCGCTACACTCTTATTGGGGTACTGAGGGACAGAGGAGAAAAAACATTGATGTTAATTCACCGGTCTGGGTTAAATTCATACACACATTCATTTTTAGCAAAATCCATCTGTATCAGTTATCAAACATCTGTCACTGGCACGTCTTGTATTTCACAAAGCCATAATGAGGTTGCTTGTTAATACCAAATCCTATTTCAGGCCAAATTATTTTGAACCTTCTCTCTAGGAAGTGAACATGTCCAGGAAAGAGGATGAATGGTTCCACAGGACCGTTAGAAGGATTAAACAAGTAGCTTGCGCATTTTTTCTAAGCTATTAAAACTTTGGCTTAAATTAGTCAACAAAAATATAAAATATAAAAAAATGATATGAAGTCAGTAAATTATTAGTCTAAATATCATATAATAAATCATCTATTTTTATTATCTCTAAAGCTTCTCTTTGAGTTGCCTGCCAGTCTAAAAACACACATTCTCCTTCACATATTGGCACTGTTCAAATTAATACTGGCAGGTATCATATCTTATCTGTCACAACTAACACATCAGTTATCCATGCTGAAATCCCACAGATAGTATTTGCTATACTTCTTTAAGGTTAACAAGGTGTTTACAGCATAATAAGTACAAAGAAAGAGAATTTACAGATTAGTCGGGCTGTAATGAGGATCACGGACGACAAGGCAAAAAATGCTTACAGATGAAAGGCAAAGAGAACAGCAGGAAGAGCATGGAAATATGACAATCCCTCAAGCTTTGTGTGTGTGTGTGTGTGTGTGTGTGTGTGTGTGTGTCACAAAGCCAATGGCTGGAGCTACTGGCTGCTGGTATGAAGGCAAGAGATTCAAAAGTGGACAAGATGTGTGTATACATGCAATAGTGTGTGTGTGCGAGAGACACAGCTTGCAGCATTCCCTCTGGATTAGTCTCCTATCTGAAGAAGGACCAAACATATTGACAGTCCAGGGTTTGCTCCCAGGAGTGAGTGAATGCGAGTGTGAGTGTGTGTGTGAGTGTGTGAGTGTGAGTGTGTGTGTGTGTGTGTGAGTGAGTGATGGGTCGTTGGCTGCCGATACACGAGCAAGGGATTCCAAGGTGGAAAAGGTATGTGTGTGTGAGTGTGTGTGTTTGGCTTTAGATGACAGTAAATGTTGGGCCGTATTATTGTGATCCACAGGCCTCCCAGTCTGAAACACACTAAGCCCACTACGGAAATTTCACCAACACTCATCTCCAACAGCGTTTTCCATCGTACTTTGGCTGCTCAAAGGACAACATGTTAAACACACCCTCCATCTAATCCTCCAGTATTAACTCTATACTTTGGTCTGCTTACCTTATCTATAACTCTGAATTTAAAGCTGCATGTTTCTGGCATTGGACAAAAATGCATTATAACCTTTTATTTGTATAGTGCTTTACTTAGTCCCTTAAGGAACCCAAAACGCTTTACACTATATTCAGTCATCCACCCATTCACACACTGGTGATGGCAAGCTACATTGTAGCCACAGCTGCCCTGGGGCGCACTGACAGAGGCGAGGCTGCCAGACACTGGCGCCACCGGGCCCTCTGACCACCACCAGTAGGCAACGGGTGAAGTGTCTTGCCCAAGGACACAACTACCGAGACTGTCGGAGCCGGGGCTCGAACCGGCAACCTTCCGATTACAAGACGAACTCCCAACTCTTGAGCCACAATCGCCCCAAATAAATTCCCCTGATTCTAATAAATTAGAATACCCAGAACTATTTTTAGATGTCGAGTAAAAGGAGTCTTAAGGCTCATTAGAGGTGCATGTGTTAACCTTCTCGTGAAGTCACAAAAGTAAGTAAGAAGGGAGAAATTGAAATCTGTGGCACACAGCAAGGTGACACTAAAGAAAAAACCCAGAAAGCGATGTTTGTTTACATCAGAAATCAACTTCCGCCAATTCTTAAAAGTTAGATAATTCTGTCAATGTCAAAACGATTACCTTATTTAGTGAAGATCTACAGTGAATTTTAATCAGACTGAAAAAAAATCTTGCACAGGTTAACATGGCTACCTTAAAATCAACTGATAAAGAAACAGTCATGCAGGAATAGAGATCCCTGCATCCACAGTTGGCAAAAAAAAAGTGTTGCTTCTCTTGAAACGTGTCAGTTGCAGTGGTAAGACACATTTTTACTTTGAAAGCGAAGGTACTTAATTTCTAGTTTCCATTGCAGTTTTATTGCCACTCAGCCACTAGTTTGCAACCTCTTTGCAATCATCTCACAGCGACTGCCAACAACCTCCATGGGAATACACATTCTCACCAGGGCCTCGCTAACTGGTCTCTATGTTTATGTGTCTTTGTTGCTAATTTTTATTCTCTTTAATGAAGTACACTCATGTATCCATACTTGTCTAGTGGGAAGGGTATAGAACAGAGAGGAGTGAGAGGCATGATGACAGCGACCCTTTAATTTTTATAACCGACACATTTTACAGGATTTTACATAGGAGTTTCCTATCAAAGGCTATCTTAACAACAACAGGAATATATCAACAAAGATACCAGTTCTATAGTTTGGATTGGCAATCCGGCTGCAGCCAATCATTTTCAGGGTTCACAAAGTATTAAATAGGATTCACATTCAGATGTAGAGAAGGGATCATTGAAAATGTGTCTGTCTTAAAAAAAAAGAAAGAAAAGGATAAAGAACAGACGTACATTCTCTCATACACTACATTAAATTTATTTGTCTATGTAAGTGGTCTGCACTATACCATGGCTTGCCTCATGGAAACAGTATGATAGACTTTCAGCCTAAAAAGGAGCAGATGTTTTGGCACTAGTGTGTTGAGCAGATCTGTGCAACATGCGGCCAGTCTGCTATGCCTTTGAATCAGAGTCACTGCTTTGGTCTTATTTCACTGGACCACAGTCAGAAACTGAGAGATCCATGGTCAATGGGGACAAAGTGTGAGAACAGACAACTATAACACAACTCATAATGCGATCAGACTGGTCTGACATTTCAGTCTTAATGAGTCACAGTTCAAATATAAAATTTAGGTTGCTTTTTGGAAGTCCAGCTGAACAGAACTTAATTGCCATTTATAGATGTACTGAGGTGTAACTGACCTTCAAGGTAACACAGATCACATTGAGAGCATCTTTAATCTGTGGATGTTGAGTCCCGTGGGCCAGCTCCTCACACAGCCATATCCCCAGACTGCACAAAGCCACACACCTAACAAAAAACAGCACAGTGTGAGCAAGCAGTTTTGCAATAAAGGCCTCTACAGGGAGTGCAGAATTATTAGGCAAGTTGTATTTTTGAGGAATAATGTTATTATTGAACAACAACCATGTTCTCAATGAACCCAAAAAACTCATTAATATCAAAGCTGAATGTTTTTGGAAGTAGTTTTTAGGGATAGCTCAGTAGGTAAAGTGGTTGCCCCATGATCGGAAGGTCGGCGGTTCGAATCCACTTAACGGCTACCCTGAGGTACCCCTGAGCAAGGTACCGTCCCTACACACTGCTCCCCGGGCGCCTGCTTAGTGGGCTGCCCACTGCTTCACTGAGTGAATGGGTCAAATGCAGAGAAAAACAAGTAATTTCCCCATGGGGATCAATAAAGTATCCATTATTATTATTATTATTAGTTTGTTTTTAGTTTTAGCTATTTTAGGGGGATATCTGTGTGTGCAGGTGACTATTACTGTGCATAATTATTAGGCAACTTAACAAAAAACAAATATATACCCATTTCAATTATTTATTTTTACCAGTGAAACCAATATAACATCTCCACATTCACAAATATACATTTCTGACATTCAAAAACAAAACAAAAACAAATCAGCGACCAATATAGCCACCTTTCTTTGCAAGGACACTCAAAAGCCTGCCATCCATGGATTCTGTCAGTGTTTTGATCTGTTCACCATCAACATTGCGTGCAGCAGCAACCACAGCCTCCCAGACACTGTTCAGAGAGGTGTACTGTTTTCCCTCCTTGGAAATCTCACATTTGATGATGGACCACAGGTTCTCAATGGGGTTCAGATCAGGTGAACAAGGAGGCCATGTCATTAGTTTTTCTTCTTGTATACCCTTTCTTGCCAGCCACACTGTGGAGTACTTGGACGCGTGTGATGGAGCATTGTCCTGCATGAAAATCATGTTTTTCTTGAAGGATGCAGACTTCTTCCTGTACCACCGCTTGAAGAAGGTGTCTTCCAGAAACTGGCAGTAGGACTGGGAGTTGAGCTTGACTCCATCCTCGACCCGAAAAGGCCCCACAAGCTCATCTTTGATGATACCAGCCCAAACCAGTACTCCACCTCCACCTTGCTGGCGTCTGAGTCGGACTGGAGCTCTCTGCCCTTTACCAATCCAGCCACGGGCCCATCCATCTGGCCCATCAAGACTCACTCTCATTTCATCAGTCCATAAAACCTTAGAAAAACCAGTCTTGAGATATTTCTTGGCCCAGTCTTGACGTTTCAGCTTGTGTGTCTTGTTCAGTGGTGGTCGTCTTTCAGCCTTTCTTACCTTGGCCATGTCTCTGAGTATTGCACACCTTGTGCTTTTGGGCACTCCAGTGATATTGCAGCTCTGAAATATGGCCAAACTGGTGGCAAGTGGCATCTTGGCAGCTGCACGCTTGACTTTTCTCAGTTCATGGGCAGTTATTTTGCGCCTTGGTTTTTCCACACGCTTCTTGAGACCCTGTTGACTATTTTGAATGAAACGCTTGATTGTTCGATGATCACGCTTCAGAAGCTTTGCAATTTTGAGACTGCTGCATCCCTCTGCAAGATATCTCACTATTTTTGACTTTTCTGAGCCTGTCAAGTCCTTCTTTTGACCCATTTTGCCAAAGGAAAGGACGTTGCCTAATAATTATGCACACCTAATATAGGGTGTTGATGTCATTAGACCACACCCCTTCTCATTACAGAGATGCACATCACCTAATATGCTTAATTGGTAGTAGGCTTTCGAGCCTATACAGCTTGGAGTAAGACAACATGCATGAAGAGGATGATGTGGACAAAATACTCATTTGCCTAATAATTCTGCACTCCCTGTATAAATGCAGTTTATCGGAATCACTGCATATATTAATTTTACACACAGGAACCAGCATAAAATAAAGAAATACTCGCCAACGGTGAGCACAAACAGATGTGGTTACATACTTAAGGAATTTATTAACAAATGATAACTTTAGGTAACCTGGGGCACCTGCGCAACACTGTAAAAAATAAATAAATAAATAAAATAAATAAATAAACTTTATAAACCCTTTACCTAGCAGGAGCAGAGGGTTCATCCCTGGCAGAGGTCAGGATGGTTTTGACGATATGCTCCTTAAAAAAAGAAAACAACAAAAAAACAAAAACATACAGCACATGAGTTTTCAATAGCAATATATCAGCTGACCACTAGTATTGTTATTATAGGCATTAATATAAAAAGTCTTGTTACAGAACTCAGATCAAAATACTGATGATGATAATAATTGGGATTATGATTTTTGCCATAATTGAGTAGCCCTTAAAGGTGTGTATAATAAATAATAAACAGACTGCATCCTTAAAATGGACCTATTAGAGTAGCTTTGCATGATTCACTGTTCAAAATAATCCTTCTCCATCTTACACAAGGCCTCGATGTAGTCCTTGAGTTTGTCCAGTATCTGAAACAAGCCATTTTAGTTAATTTCCCCCTCCCTTTAAGCTAACCTCATTATTTGGCAATGTTTGATATGAGCATCCATCATTTCAACACTATTTATATGTCAGAAAATGAGGACAAGCTTAATAGTTCCCAGTCAGACAAACAGGAAACAGATTCAAGGAACTACACCGTGTGGTGTTAATGCATATCGTAGACAGATATGCTGGACTAAATATGGACACATAGTCACAGTTTAAACAGGTCAACACACACCCCAGACACGTTCACACACTCCCTGGTCTTGTCCCTCTGGTCAGTGTTAATGACCGCTTAGTGATTCAAAACAAGCTTCTGCCACATAAGAAAGCAGTGAGTGAGCCTGAGGCGCTGCCACGCATGGCATTAGCAGTTTACATGGCACCAACAACAATAACAACATCACTCCCATCGCCCTTAGCTCAAACAAGAATGGTTGATGAGACATTAGCCTATTAGTTTGCTTTCGAGATCCCCTATGGACAGTCGATGTTTGAACTGACCTGGATTACAAACAATGTAGATAAACTTTTTGAGCTTTTGATGTGTGAGTTGGAAAAAAAAAAAAAAACTAACACATTTTCAGACCTGTCAGTTTAACTGTATTGTCCTGCTTTTCCCCGAACTTACAGGAAGATTAAAGTAATTTCTTTTAAAAAAAAAAATTATTTTCTCAATATTTTATTGCGGTGTATTGTAATACTCTCCCAGAGAAGTGCATATGAGGTATGATGAACAGTTTATCCACTGTGAATACACTGAACCAGGCTGCGCTGCATATCATTTGCAGAAAGGATGCTGCAAAATTAAAAAAGAAGAATTTTCTGTGCAGTTGTAACTGCTAGGATGGCTATAATTCCCTATTATCCAAACAAGGGGAGCCTCTGGTGAAGAATAATTTCAGCCACCTAAATACACTGCTACTGAAAATATTCCATAAACTACATTTACATACATTAGAAGGACAGCTCAGGCTGGAGATAAGGTTAAGGTTGAGATAGTTTGGACATGTGCACAGGAGGGATAGTGGATTTACTGAACAAAGGAAGTTGAATATGGAGCTCCCAGGCAGGAGGAAAAGAAAAAGACTTAAGAGAAGATTCATGGATGTAGTGAAGGAGGACATGCAGAGAGTTGTTGTGATAGGGGAGGATACTAGGGATAAGGTAAGGTGGAAGATGATGATCGGCATTCGCGTACCTTGACATCAGGGAACTTGGTAAGTACCACGTCAGCTGTGGTGGGGTGGAGAGCAGGAAGCTCCCCGTAAAAGTTGGGAAAGCACACCAGAGATCCGAGAAGAATCTGTGCTTCAACTCTTGGAGCCTTTGGAAAATAAAACTTGTTAGGAGGACAGGAATGAAAGAATCAGCTCCTGTAAAGCTGGAAACCAACATTGCAAATGGGAGGATTTCTTACATTGAGTGATGAGCAGGCAGTGACTCTAGAAGCTGCGATGATGAAATCCAGGATCAGCATGGTGGCTCCAGGTAGACCGATACTAAAGAACCTGGGACTACAGTGTTTGATGATGGTGTTCACAATGTCCTGTAAAAGTAATACAGGTTTTTTTTTTAAACATTTAGCTTCAAAGGTGCATTCACAGTAGCACAGCATGTTTGCCTGCATGACTATCTTTTCTCCCCATTTCCCTGCTTTCCTGCACTTACTCTGTGCTTAAAGAGCTGGATTTGAGTATTTAACATTAAAAAATGTTTTATTAACAGCTGCAAGATTAAAGAAATCTGTAAAATATAAAATATGCTGTTTGTTCATATATTATGTTCAAGTATAAATTTGAGACCACTCTACCTGGTCTTGGTGGAGAAGTCCTTGATGCATGATGTTATAGAAGTGTGTCAGATAGTCTGTGTTTGGTGAAACGTCTTGCCGTCTCTTCATGATCCTACAAATCAGCTTGTAGGCGTGAAGTTTCCCCTGCTTGTAACGCTCTGTCAGCATGGTGGCCTAAAGAGAAAAGATTGCTTAACTAACACTGAAACACATGTTATGTTATAACCCTTATTGTTACCTCTCTATCACACATACCTTAAAGAGCCAAGGGGTGAGGATTCTCAGGGGTGGGATCAGAACAGGGGGTGGGGGAGACGACTGGTTATCCAGAGAAATGCCCAAATTATCCCTGATCTGCAAACAGAAAAGCTCGTCATTGGAGAACATGTTCACTGACACAGGAGTTGCGGGTTCACTGTATGTCTCAATTCTCACCTTGGCCAGGTTTTGCCAAAGTTCACACAGGTAGTCAAAGACCTGAGCGTGGATTTCTGGGTCCTTGATGCTGTTCACATCTCCCAGGATACCCAGCATCCTTCGCCACATTACCGTGGCAACATCTGCGTGCCATCCGGTCAGAGAGCCGCCCGCCATCACGCTACAGTCCTCACTGGGGAACTCACTCGTTTCTGGAATTAATGAGTCAATGAGAACATGACTGAGTCATCCTACAAAGTATTTCATATTCACAAACATGATTAAAGTACTACACTTTGTATGAACAGGAAAAAGCATCTCAAAGTGAATGCCTCTGAGTATTACCCAGGTCATCGGGGGTCTGTAAGACAGAGTTGTGGAGTTTCTGGTCCAGCTGTAAATGGGTGTGGGAGTGGGAATGCGTGTGCTCAGTGTGCTCTGCTGTCAAAGTGGCAGGAGAAGGAGTCTGGGAACGAGAGCCCCCGAGTGAATGCATGGGTGATGCACTCTCCGAACCTGGGAAAGAATACAGAAAACATCAACTCCTGATAAGGCAACGGGAGGATGAGATTCATGCTTTATGGTGGAATGTGAGGCTGAGAGGTGGTTTTTATTCTGACTTATATCAAAGAAGGACACTTAAAACCTAAGTGCTAAGTGGATAGTAAAAAACGTCATTTTAAAGATCACATAGAAAACCAAGACAATCAGAAAAATACTTTCTTATGATAGTTTAGTCCATTTTTCTCTTTGTTCTGGATCACACTAATGTGATTTATAAGCATGTTATTTGCTTCAGCTATTATGTATTTTATTATACTACTCTCATGCTTTTTATTGACACTCATCACTGTGATATTTTTAAAAAAAAATCCTGAAAACATGATAGATGTTCTTGTTAATCAATAACAAAAGACTGCATTCAAAGTATCTGTTGATCTTGTACCTTCAAGAGTATTTCTAAAAAGGTTTACTCGACTGGGTTTCTTTTGCAGAGTGCCTATCATTGTTTGGGTCCTTTTACATCATTTTAAATGGATATTCAACATTGTGGTAAATGAGAGCCTGCACTCAAATTTCATATAAAATGTTCTTAGGGATGCACATCGCTGTAGAGAGGTGGTAAAGTAAAAAACGGGCTTAAATTTAAAAAAAAAAGGTGATATTCTATTCAGAGTAGGGCTGCTTGATTACAACAAAAGGCATGATCACTTAGTTATTTAAAGTTGTAATCTTGATTAGTTAATATCTAACAGGGATTCATAAATCCAGTAGGGAGTTAGGGCAACTGCTGTTCTGAAGATTCAACCACTGGATGTCTGCAGGTGCGGGGAGATGAGCTGGTGAACAGCAAACTTCACGGCGGCCACAAGATAAACGACAGAGACCTGAATGGGACAGCCGAGCCTTCGAAACTAGACTCTTACAAAGGAAAAGAACGCCCTCGATTCATAACGGAAGAAAAAAACAACACTTTGCAGTATTATTAATGCTTGTATCAATTTTTTGCAGCAAAAATAATGGATAAAAGCATTAATTTTATTCCATCTTATTCTATTATAATAACCACTGGAAGCCGAAATTGAATTTACATTTCTATTAGATGCCCAGTCCTACTTTATCCTTCATTAGTGTTACGAGGATCTGTTTACAAAATAGGTGCTTATCGCAAACACCAACACGAACTGATAAATCTAAGAGGCTACACAGCCTACACACAACCATTTGTTTACTAGATTAAAGTAACCTTGCATAGAAACACTTGATAACCATTGTTAGTTTGTGTGTGTGTGTGTGCTTGCATGATCGACGCAAAGAACCTACATTTCAGATAGACTTAATTTACAACGCGTTTACCAAAAAATTTGATAAACTGTATCAAATGGCTCCTAAATAAACAAATGTTATTTAAGCGTTAAATCAGTGTTACATAAGCGTTATTTATTTCAACTTCTTTTATCTTTATTAGAGTAAATTCTCACAGTTTTTGGGATGTTTTCTGAATATTTGTTATATTTCCCCCCCCCATTTAATCTACTGGGAGATTACGCACTGGGAAAACCCCTTAGATGGCATAAAAACACAGTATTTAAGGGTTCTGGTGAGCAGGCATTGAGCTGAAGTCTGTTATGTCCCTACCTGTAACCGTGACAGTGTGGCTCAGGCTGCTCGTCTCTGAGTCGATGTGAAGTGTCGTCAAACTGGCCACCTCCTGCTCTTCACAGGCCACGCCCCCACCGAGACTGTCCTGATCCAGCGAGCTGCCTCGACCTCCTCCCCCTCCTGCTGCAGATCCAGCTCCCCCTGCAGACGCCTCGGAGCTAAAAGTAAAATCTACAAAAGAAAGAAAAGTCATCATTGCTGTACAGTTGTTGATTTTCCTCTTTTAATTTCAGCAGCCTGACAAACTGTGATGCATTATTTTTAAACACTTCACAAAAACTTCTTCAAAGTTAAACAGAAGATGAGATGGCTTACTCCTACAGATTAATTTACCTTAAAAAAAAGAAACTCAATTTTGTGTTTTTCTGCTTCTCTTGGCAGAAAAAATGATTATTTAATAACATAAAACTATTTTACACGAACTAATAAAAAGTTTTGCTCAAGATAACAGTTTTATACTTTAATATTGTTTTAAAAAGAGGATAAATGTGTGCCGTGCAGCATAAATAAACTGCTCATATCTTGTTCCTTACTATCAAATTTGCAGGTGGAGTACTGAAAGGCATTAAAGGAGTCTGACTGGCTGTCGGAGCTGATGACATCAGAACCGCTGGCACTAGCGGGTGACGTCCACTCAGAGGGAACCCCCGGATCATCGACAGGCCGAAGATCATCTAAGGGTCGCGATCCATCACGACTATGACTGGCCTCCAGGAGCTCTGGCAGATCCCTGGGGACTTCCAGGCTTCCCGGGCTGCTGCCACGGCGACCCTGTGTACAGAGGAGAAAGTGACGCTCGTATCTTCCATCTTATGACACAATCTGAAATTAGCGTGCGTGTTGTACTAACTGAAGTTCCTTTGGCCCTCAGTCTCTCCTGGATAAACTCATCCATGAGGTCAGAGAAGTTTGGGTTGCTGCTTCCAACATCAGTGGAGACTGGACGGGCCTTCTGGACCACCTCCTCTTTATTGGCTACAAACACAAATGCATAATGAGGCACAGAGGTAGACAAGGTTATAATAAACACACACACACACACACACACACACACACACACACACACACACACACACACACACACAGGAATGATAAAAACCAATGAGCATTCACAAGCATAGGGAGCCATATAAGTAAGCAAACACACAAAGACAGACTGTGAAGCCCCTGTCAGACATTGTATACAAAACTATTAACCTGTTAAAGTGACAGCATACACCCATTCAGACATTGTCCCCATCTTCAAACAGGCCAGCTCACTATTCTGATCCTCAACATCATGCAGCTGCTTCACCGGCAAGTCTCTCTTCCAACTCCACAACCCTGAAGTCCAGCTGACAACCGCTCTTAAGGAAATCCAGGAAGAGACTCACTGGAGAGGAAGCTGAATGACATCATTCCCAGGCCAGCCAGCAGGTAGTAAATTTACATACCAGAGCCGAGCCTGGCTGGTTAGCGGCAACTGGACTTTCAAAATAAAATACTTCAATGCACACCTTTAAAGTTATTAAGACGTCTCAAAGTTTTATTTGTTGTGCTGTCCATGATGTTTAAGGTGCATAAATATCCAGTTTTTAGGTAGTTAACAGTTCAAGTCTTTTCTTGAGTTTTCTAATGAAAAAGTGACCAGGATGTGCATTCAGACAGGACTTGCTCAGATGCTGTCACATTTACAGAAAGGAGCAGATGCCTGAGAGGGGCTTGACTGATGCTTACCCACGCAAACAGTTTCAATGATAGAAAACTTAGACATA
This sequence comes from Astatotilapia calliptera, assembly GCF_964374335.1. NCBI lineage: Eukaryota > Metazoa > Chordata > Actinopteri > Cichliformes > Cichlidae > Astatotilapia > Astatotilapia calliptera. The sequence continues at coordinate 15,758,711 of NC_137440.1, read as the reverse complement.
CCAAGAAATAAGGAATTGTGTAACATGACTATCATCAGGTCTGACTTGTTGATAATCTTTGTAAACATCTAAAAATCAAAGATATGGTGACATTTTGTTTTTGATCAGGAAACAGTAATCCCAACATTGCCCACAGAGCATTAAAAGCACCATTTAAAGCACAGTGATCAGATGTTACACTGAAATGTCACAATATCACTAAAACAAACTAGTAACTGGTAAAATTGATGATTTAAGAGCAGTCCTGATGTGTGTGTATACTGTAGGCCTGAATGTTATTTAAAACTGTATTTTTTAAATAAAGAAAAGCCACAATAGCAGGCGCATCAATAACCACCAGGAAAGCAATGCAGGAGTTAATACACACCATGCAGACAGAGCAAGAGAGAGTATCACACTGTTAGCTCCAAACAAGCAGCATACCACAGGCCCACATTAGTGCAGTTATGTTACTATGAGTTATACTGCTGTTAGCTTGGATACAAAAATAGCAACCAAATTATTTACTGCCACATTTAACACAGAATTTACCACCGAACAAGAAAAATTCAAAAGGGAATACCCTGCAGGTACACTTGTACATCACCCAAAGACATCATCTGCTCCACCTCTGCAGTAGGTAACGTAAGCGCAACCATAAAAATTTAAGCAGGATCAGAATACTGTGGCCGTGATAGTACAGAGAGAACTTAAGTAAACTTAATGTTGCTTCTATTGAAGCCTTACAGATATCATTCCTGAATACTCAAAAGCAAAATTAGTGTGTTATTCAGACATGTGCCCTTGCCCAGATGTTAAATAATATTTTACTGTAATGGTTATTTGCCATGACATCACCAATAGCAACACAAAATGGAAGGAAAAAGAAAAGTGTTTTTAGTCTCATTAATGCACCATTAAAGCTAACATATACAATGCATTCCCTATTAGTACCATAAACAAGCTGTGAGCTGACCTTACACAGACTATGCCATCTGACAGACTTGACAACTCATCTCTAGTGGATTTTTTTCACATGTTCAGCCCATTCGGTTGAGTCATTTCAACAATTGCAGTGTGTGTCGTCTGGCACCTGATACCAAAATCACCTCAATAAGATAAGAGCTATGGATGACCTTGTCTCCACTGGATCAACACTCTTAGCGAAGAGATCCAAAAATAAAAACAATTCTGGATATATTACTCTACATGGAGAGTTACCAATGACTCACTGCACTCCAAGCTTTCTCTCACTCATGCTGCAGTTCAGTAAAGTACCAGCTGCTGTGAATGGACAAATACAGTAACAATGATGCAACACACTAGACCTAATAAAGCCCTTTTTTAAGGACTTCAGTGTGGAGAGTTTACAATAACTGCACAAGCTCATTCTAATGGACTCAGTTCAGTCATGCAAATTCTGCACAACCGAACCATAAAAGAGTGTGGTCAAGTGGCGCCACTTGTGCTCATGGATTATGCAAAAGCACCATCAATCTGAGTTTAACCAGCCACAGCATATAATATCTGGTATAAAAAAGTACCAGGTGAAACCGTGAATGCCCAAAATTGCTTATTTACACTAAAATGCAATTTCTTCCTTACTGTAATAAAAAAATTAAATAAAAAAAATAAACAAATAAATAATGCAGGCCTAAAACATCTGGAACATTAGTAGACAAACCAAACAAGTATATTATTTGACACAAGCTGCCATGCAATACTCCTGAATAATGTAAGAACATGATTTTAAAAAGTGGTTTTGCAACAGTAACTCCACATCAAGACAGATTCAGGTGATGAATCATTGTGCTCTTATCAAAAATCCAAACCCGAAGGTAAAATAGCCTCACTTCTGCACCAAGGATTAGAATGAACAGAAAAAGGTGGCATTTGTGCTGCTGATTCAAATGTGCACTTAACCATTCAGCATAGCTGATAAAGGCTGTAGCAGTGTCCAAGGCAAATAACCATTACCAATTTGAAAGTGCATACCTTTTTATATTCATTCAAATTCTGTCTAGATTACTACAATCAATTTATCAAAGGGTCTTATGCTGCACTCTAGTGGTGTGAGAATGAACTACAGCTAAATGCTTACACTCAATTTGTAAAATCACTGATATTCCTTGATTGACAACAATGAATCAAAGCCTGAAAGTGCTACAAAATATCTGGGATCTTTCTCAATAGTATAGTGTATGTCAGCTGTTTTCTTTTTCTACAGACATTTGTGCTTGTCTGTAGATCAATTTCCTTCTGTAGAGCTGAAGAAGGGCCGGAGTCCGGGGGAGGAGACGAAGGAGGCACGAGGAGGCTGCATGCAACATCAAGGTGAGGATGGAGGTGGAGAACAGGGTAAGGAGGTGAGAAGGTTAAAAATCCCGAAACCCTTAGAGGAAGCAGAAAGGAGGAGGGAGGGAGCTTCTGAGCTAGAGAAGTGGAAAGGCATGGGAAGTAAGAGGGTGAGGGTCCTTGATAAGAGGCAGGCTGGAGGAGGGGCTACGTTCAAGAGGAAACACATCAACAGGGAGTTTGAATTTCAGTCCAGCAGCAAGATGATGAGTTTCAGCCAAAAATGTCATTCCATCATAACAAACCAGTTAAAAAAGAAAAAAAAAAAAAACAGCCAAAAAGGAAAAGAAAGTTGCTGGTGTTTGTGTGGTGGTGAGTATTTGTCTTTCCACAGCTGTTTCCTTTGTGAGAACTTCGTTCGTTGCGATCCTCACCTGGCGTAGTCGTCTTTCGTCCAAAGTAGCCCAGGACATGGGAGTAGAGATCCCTGAGTGATGCATCACCCATGGTGGCCCGGGCCTGCCGCTGCGGCGACGAGCCTTGGGATGACCCCTGACCTTGGGGCCGAGGCTTGGACGACAGAGCGTGAACCACAGTCTTATAAACACCACCAAGAAGAGCCCCCTGGTGGTGCCGTGAGGCAGTGCTCCCTGGCTCTTGGGAGCGTGAGCGGGAGGCTCTAGATCGCAAGGCGGAACGTCCTAAACGTCCGCGCACTCCTGAGGAACCTGAACTGCTTGACAACACCTCAGAGTGAACCTCTGGGCCATGACTGGATCCCACACAGGATCCAGCATGCTGCTTGTCTTTGTCCCCTCCAGTCCCAGACCGGGTTTCCAGGCCTGCTGTGCCCCCTGTCCCACTGCTATCTGTTAGAGTCCCAGATGCTAATTTCTCGTGTACGCCTGTTCTATGGCTGATAACAGCCACAGAGCCAAACTTACCTGAACCCCCTGTTCCCAGCTTCCCCCCTGACCCTGCCCCAGCTCCAACCCCAGGTTTCTCTCCAGCCGAGTGGCTGTGTGTGTGGAAGTGACTGAGCCGGCGTAGCCGGGCTTTCCAGTGGGCCTCCTTATTTTCAAGAGGGTTATGGAACTGGACAGATTCAGTTGAGGGCCGGAAACTGACATGGACACCCCCAGAATGATGCCTCTTAGTGCTACTACGGGACATCTTGGTCTTAGTGGGTTCTGAAGTTTGGGGAACTGATTCACTGCTTCCTTCACCCACAGTAGTATCTTGCCTAATTAAACTGGACTTGTCATTTGCTGCCATTTCTTTATCATCTTGTTTCTCTTCTGTATCACCCCATAAGTCATATTTCCCTTCCAATACTGTTGCCTTTCCACTATTTCCTCCCACAACCTTCTTTTCAGCAGTAGTTCTTTCTAAACTAGAGCCCACCTTAGCACTGGGTGATGGCCACTGACACTGCAGCTCCAAGCACTCATAGATACTCGGCTGCTCTGCCTCATTCTCCTCAATAGAATCCACACTGCTATGTCTCACTGATTTACTTACCTGTCTGTCCTCCCTTACCACCTGCTTTGCTTCTCCGAGCTGCCCTCTGTTTTCTAACTGTGTTCTTGCCAATCCTGTTTGCACGAGTGCGGGTAAAGCAACGCTGTTTTCTACCGCTCGACCGGGACTATCTTTCTCGCCTGTCTCGCCCTTCCTCTCAGCTTCTTTGTTAATGAGGTAGTCCCTAATAGAAGAGAATAAATCATCTTCCCCAGTTTCACCCTCATCTGCATCAGCTTCCTTTTCAGGTTGAAAGGCGAAGGCTGAGTCCCAGTCACTCACCCAATCGGAACTAGAACCTCGGCTTCGAGAGACACTTTGGTGCCAGAATTGATCGCACACACTACCATCATCTTTTACCTCTGAGGACGAGGAAACAGCACCATTGGAGAAGGCAAAAGGGGTGGGAGAAGAGAAGGTGAGGGACTGTGAGGGTGGTTGAGCTGCGTGGCTGGTGGTTACGAGTAAGGAAGAAGTTGTGGAGTGGTGGTGATGGGGAGAAGGATTTGGGATCAAATTTGGATCCCTCTGGGGATCTTCACCTTTGACCCGCTCTGTGATGAAAGGCTCCATGATGTCAGAGGCACTGCTGCTCCTTGCAAGGGAGGATGGGGCTGGGGTATCCAGATCACAAGCCCCACCCTGGAAGACCTCAGAACAGGAGATGGGAGGAGTCTCGTCGCTCTGGGATGAGTGACGCATCCGAGACGTGCGGGATGTCAGTGTGATTGGTGGATCCTCGAGGTCTGGAAGGAAAAGGAGTGGCATTAGCTGGAGCAGAAAGGGGAGGAGACACATTAAAAACTGTGCATGCAGGCATGTGCACACGCACACGCACACACACACACACACAGATCTGAAAGAATGCATTAGGCAGAAGTTATCTAAAGTCTGGTTCTTTATCAGATTGTACTCACTGATGTTGCTTACAAAAACAAAATGTATTCATAGCAAACATCCTATGGCTATTTATCAAGCTACTACTGGTGCTAACCATGACCTTTTTTACCTTGTTTTAGTAGAAAAAGAAAAAAAAAATATTGGATAAATGCCTGAATGCTGACTGTTTGGTAGTTACATCTTCATAAATATTATTATTAATTAAGTTTTAAACTGCGAACATCAACAAATAGACTCCCCGAGTCAAAAGGTCTGGCTTCAGAACAGTTTTTTTCTATGTTTGGCTCAAGATGATTTTAAAGAGAGTAGATAATTCCCTAATATGACTATCTCAGGCACATAGCTCTGCCTGTGAACACAGAAGCCCAACCTACGTGCTAAAAGATATTGCTTCAGACAGAGGACAAACTTAGAATTGCAATAAGGTCCAGAATAAGATAAATAAGGATAATTCTGAACTAGCATAGTTTGATGGCATGAATATGAAGCTGGAATTTGATTTTAAGAAGATAAAGAAGATGGACAAGATCAAAATCATTTATGTAAAAATCTCTTTCCCCTCATATGTTATACCAGGGGTGTCGAACTCCAGGCCTCGAGGGCCAGTGTCCTGCAGGTTTTAGACATCAGCCTGGGTCAACACATCTGAATCCAATGATTAGTTCATTGCCAGGCTTCTGGAGAACACTGAGAAATGTTGAGGAGGTAATTTAGCTATTTAAATCAGCTGTGTTGGATCAAGGACACATCTAAAACCTGCAGGACACCGGCCCTTGAGGCCTGGAGTTCAACACCTGTGTGTTATACTATACACCATTTCGCTTGCAACAATGCAGCAACACAGCTGACTGCTTCCCAGTTTGGCTGTTGTGCACTTGCAAGAGCAAGCTATGTTGTACAACCATCATGTTTAATGTCACAGAAATTCCCCTTAAGTTTCATTTACAATTATTTCAGTGGGTTTTCTCTCTTGCACAATAACCATCCATTAGTGACCACCACACACAGACACACTAAAAACAACAAAAATGATATGCGAGTCATCATCCTCTCATACTAAAGAGAAAGGAGAGCTGTCCGAGCAAAAGCCACTGCAAGAATAAAGCAAATCATATGAAATTTTACACCAAAAAAATTGGTGAAAGGAAGATCAAGAAGAAAGGTAGAGAAATAAAGTGACTTATAACACGCAGAAAAAAATGCAAATATGTAGAGTTAATGGCAAGACCTCGAAGACAAATGTGTGTGCAGGCAGATAAGAGTAAGGTGCAGGCTAATAGGCGGGCAGGCAGGCAGGCAAGCAAGATGATAAGCAAATAACAAAGAAAACAGGTATGTCGAGTTTCATGCAAACAGGTGTACAACAAGAAAAGCAAATCCCACTTACATCTAAAGTCTAAGTGAAATGTTTGGAACACAGACTGAAAATGACATACATGTTTGTTCACTACTGGCTGGCCCAGAATGAATTCGATTTATATAATAAATATGCATATATAAACTAGTTCTAGTTTACATATGCAGGCGTGTTTAAAATAGCATTTTAGCAAGCTGCTGAAGACATTCATTGATCAGGCATAACATTATAACACTGACTGATCCAATGGATGAACCGCTGTAGCTCAAAGCAATGAAAAATTTAATGCTGAATACATTAAATACAGAATACACAGTGCATCACAGTTTCTTCTATGTGTGGCTACAGAACTGCAGACCAGTCAGGGTGGCCAAGCTGACCCCTGCCCACCACTGAAAGGTGACCTGCCCTGATTACTCCGGTTTCTTTTATATCGCATAGATGGGTGCGCCTGTCTGTTGTTTACCTGGGGAACACCTACCGCCAGGATGCACTATGGGAAGACAGCAAGCCAGCAGTGGCAGTGTAATGTTTTGGGCGATTTTCTGCTGGGAAACTCTGGGGCCTGCCATCCATGTGGATTTTACTTGGATACATACCATCTACCTAAGCACTGTTGCAGACCATGCACTCTTTTGTGGAAACAGTACTCCCTGATGGCTGTGGTCTCTTTCACAAAGCAAAAATAGTTCAGGAATGGTTTGAGGAGCACAACAATACAGAGTGCGTGCCCCTGCAGGTAAGAGTTGACAGCAAAAGGTGAACCAACACAATATTAGGCAGGCAATCAATGTTACGCCTGATCTGTATATATTGAGGTGATTATTTAACACATCCTACAAATACAATCACAGTTGAGTGATTCCAACAAACATACTTGATCATCTGGGTGACTGCCAGATGTACTAACACCTGCCAAAGCATATCAGCACTTCAGTGTTTTGTTTTTGAGTTTTTTTCTATCTGAGAAACAAGGCTATGTATTGGTTGCTCTTACTTTAATGTTCAGTTTCTGCCCTACTCCCCTCAAGTCTTCTCTCAGTTGGCTCCCTGGATAGGTTACTGCTGTGGTACTCCTCAATATCAATCAGCTGCACTGGCTGTCCTTGTGCTGTCTGCTTTGTGAGCTGTCACTAACCTCTGTAACCACAAACTTCAGCAGGTGGACGAAGGATTCTCACCATCTGCAGAGCAGAACCAGAACTAGCACTACCACTGCCAAGTGCAGCCCAAGACATCAGAAAAGGAGAGTCACTAGAGAGGTAGCTCATGTTACCCCACCTATAATCTGTCAGCTGATTAGCTGAAAGACCCAATCGGCTCCTTTTTTTTTTTTTTTTACTGTTTACAGAAAAAGAAAGTTCTTAATTTAACTTAACAATGTGATTCTTCCTTTAAAGATGTAAAGAAACCTCTGCATACCTCCTTGAAAACATTAAGTCTGATAAAAAAAAATAAAATAAAAAAAAAGACCTTTAAGCACCTCTGTTCTTCCAGTGGAAGATCTTGCATATAAATATTTTGTATTATATGATTTGGGAATATCTTTCAGTTTTACAAAAATATGCCCCTTTTGCATCTTGCAAATAATCATTTTAGGCGATCTTTTGACATTTTACTGAACAAAGACCGTATTTGAGAAACAACTTGCTTGTTAAACGATAAAAAATTCAGAGATCTACACTTGCAACATGCAAATTTTGCGCACTGCTGATCAACAGCTTTTAAGATTAGCCAAGTTGCAGTTGAACTGGGAATGGGGTCAATGACTGTTGATGGAGCGGATGAAAACTGTTGATCCAGTGATAACAAACAAACAAGAAAAGAGAAATATTCAGAGACAAGACAACAGGCAGAGTTTCAGTCTGTGTAGACGACTAATCCAGGCAGGCAGGCAGCAGGCAGGCAGACAGGTAGTGCAAAGAGTGTGTACCTGCCAGCTGGTCGGCAAGGGGGGGTAGTAAAGGGTGGTGGTGGTGGTGGAGGAGGACAGGAAGAGGTGGAGCCAGAGCAGGAGCACTCTTAGCACTGCGGATAAAGGCTGAGGACAGCAGAGAATCCCCTGTAGAACAGCTACGCAGGGCTGAGGAAGTGGGAAGAAGAGAAACAGAAGAGAGGAAGAGTGTGGGACAGAAAAGGGAAAAATACAAAAAAGAGGAAAAAAGTATAGATAAAGGTTAAGAGGTAAGTGAGGAAGGAGAAGTGGAAAAGAGTACATAAAAAATGAAGATAATAGAAAGAGAGAGCAAGTGAATACGTTTAGTAAATAAGACAAAAGCATAGAAACACAGCTTGGAGGAAATTAGTGGAACAAGAGACAAGTGACAGGATGGTATTGAAAAGGTGGGTTCCATGATGGGCATGGAGGGACAGAGACGGGAAGGGAAGGTGAGGGAGGGGTGAGACAGGGTTAGTTTTGCAGGAAAGTTGGTGAGTGAGAGAGTGAGAGAGCTGGTGGGAGTTCTGCAGCTCAAGTCTCTTCATAAGCCCACGACAAACAGGAACGCTACATAAAATTAAATGAAAATGGGAATCAGCATGTTGACATTCAAGAAAATATCCTAAACTAATCCGGTTGTAGAGACCCTTCTGGAACCAAACCTTCAATCCCTGCAGAGTGTGGAGGAACGTCCTTTGTTGTGGTTAGTTTCAATCTACTCTGGCATTCACAACTGGAGCAGAACAGTCTTTATCGTAATGTATAACACTGAGATTATTCAAACCGGCTGGCTGCGTGTATTCACGTTTGAAACATCTTTGGTAATATAGCTTAAAAAAGGAGGAAACAGTATTATATATGGATTTCAAGGTTAAAAAAATTCTCTACCAAAAGAGTCAAATATTTTATCAAATATTTAATAGTACTACTCAAATTTTTGGCATCACAGTTACAATTTTTAATTGGGGTATTTAGAGCTGTGAATGTATTTTTAAAGTCCCAACTTGATTTTCGGATTTGTTTTATTCATCATCTCAGCTGATACTAAACCTATTCAAGCATTGCTGTAACTACATCTTTCATACTAATGGCCACAGCTAAAGATTTTCCATAAACATGACTCCAGAGAGGAATGGTAGTGAGCATATGCCACAGCTTCCTGTCAGGCTGACAGATGGGCAGGAGGAGGGAAGCAGAGGAGAGACATTAAATCAAACAAAACTGACTTGAGAAGAGCGTGACGGTATCCAAAATCTACTGAGGAAAGACAGCATGCTAGTTTGGCTTTGTTGCGCACCATTTATTTCTCCAAAGTATGCATAGACAAATTCTGGGAGTCAGTGCTATGAACATTTACATTCAAAGGGAGCAGAGTTGTAGGAAGAGGGCACACTGACCTACAGTCTTCTGCCGGACAATACTGCGGGCTTTTTCGATGCCTGGTGACCCAGCGGTGGTGGCGCTTCGCTGTCTCATGGCGGCTGCCTGGCCTGGTTGGTCTCTGCTCCAGCCTTTAGAGAAGGAACGATCGACAACCTGCCGCTGGCTCTCCGGACCAATACCTGTTGTAAGAACAGAGGAATGACTTCTCGGTGAACTGAGCTGAAAACACGTGTGCTATTTACATCTAGAAATCTGCTAAATTTACAAATTAGTAGTTTTTCTGTGACCTCAGTTTTTTGCAGTCAAAAAATAATACATGAACAGACCAATTTATATTCCAGAGCTGCATTTGGTTCCAGCAGTGCGATGTGACAATCAGCCGGCTGTGTTCCAGATATGCTCTTAGGAAGTCACAGGAATGTCTTTTGAAGGTCGGTAAAAGTGACTCACCTTTTCCTTTATGTTTCTTCTGTTTTTGTTCACTGAGCTTGTCGAGAGGCAGCTCATTCAGATCGACACTGTACAGGTTCCTTGCCAAAACCTAAGACACAGAGACATAACAATTCTTTAATCTTTTACCACACTGTTTTAGGTGGTAACAGTTGGAGGACTTGGATAAGTGTTGAACTGAATTTATCTAGTTATATTAATAGCAGAGCGGAGGTATATGTGGTCCCTGTTCAGTACCTTTGTAAGCGTCTCCATGGTCAGTGACCATTCAGTGACCAGCTCCTCCCAGCAGGTTAGGGAGGAGAGGACAGAGAGGAGGTCATCCCACAGCTCTCTGCTTATGTAGACGTTTAAGTTGCCCTTAATCCAGGCTACTATCAGTGTCTGTACAGAAAGAGAGGGATGAAGTAAAATAAGTCATGCTGGCAACCCTAGAGTGTGGTAACATATTAAAACACATGATTATATAATATTGAAATATAGAAGTCTTTTAGATGATGACCGGGTTTCCAGGCCTGCTGTGCCCCCTGTCCCACTGCTATCCGTTATAGTCCCAGATGCTAATGTCTCGTGTACGCCTGTTCTATGGCTGATAACAGCCACAGAGCCAAACTTACCTGAACCCCCTGTTCCCAGCTTCCCCCCTGACCCTGCCCCAGCTCCAACCCCAGGCCTCTCTCCAGCCGAGTGGCTGTGTGTGTGGAAGTGACTGAGCCGGCGTAGCCGGGCCTTCCAGTGAGCCTCCTTATTTTCATGACATTATTATAACGTACCTGAAAGATGGGTCCAGCTAATCTGCCCGACAATGTGTTGTTCTTCTTGCCCTGAGGCATGATGGATGGAGGCCTTTTCATTACTGACTCTGTCACCCTCAGCAAAATCAGCAAGATCTGCTCCCTACAAATTCAGGAACACTCGTTAAAGCTAAACGGTTCTTCTTCTTTAATCAGAAACAGCAGGTAGTTGAGAGCACACAAATGTAATTAGATGGCATTTTACGCTGCTGTTTGTGTTTTTACCATGTCTTCTGGTCCATGGTTTCATGCATGACAAGGCTGCGGTAGATGTTCAGCACTCGCTTGCACATATCGACATGCTCCTCCAAAAGGATCTTAATGTCGTTGGCTGGTTCCAGCAGGAAAACGTTAGAGGAGTGGGTGATAAACACCTGTAGAGGAGACAGAGACGGAAGAAAGGCAATCAAAACCACAAGAAATATTTAAGAAATAACACCAAGATTGTGGAAGTTTGGCAGTTTTTGTGTGTGAGAACATACCTGTAGTGTAGTTTGAACTCCAGCATGAACACTGTATTCCAACAATTCACTGTCAATCACTTTATTCATTCCCTTAAAAAAAGGAAAGTACACAAATAAACACTTCTATTTACCTCAAGCTGGTCTTGAGAACTGAAACTTGTTGGCTGCTAATGTACAGAACGTTTACCTGAGTATTTCAGCTAATTACATGACTGATTTCACAAAATTTCTCACCTCATCATCTTTGTCTCCGAATTGCGAGCCTGTATCCATACTTGTGGCCGTGACTATAGGATAAGGGCCCTCCTCTGGCTCCTTCATGAAAACTGGTTTGTCTTCCATGGAGATCCACTCCTGGTAAACTCGGACCACCTTTCGCATTGCCGCTGCCTCGCACATGGGAAGAAGAAACGCCTGCAGCAACCGGGAATATGAACATGTCAAGAAAGATACAAGGAAACTGTTCTCACTTTATGATAAATAACCATTTTTCCTTAACCTGTCGAAAGATCTCTGTGATGAAGTTGACGTTGGTTCTGGAGCTGGTCAGCACTCTTCTCACCACCTCCATGTCTGTCAGCTGCTCTTCATCCATGGAGCAGAGTGAGGAGGAGCTGGGCTCTCTCTCTGTCAGTGTAGATGTGTTCGAGTGGCTCTGTTCAGGTTCAGTCCCTGCACCTCCGGAGAGCTCCATGCTTCCTCCTCCTCGCCCACTTGAGCTTCCGCTTGCTTCAAGGTGGCTGTCAGATCGAATCCCTCCCCCACCGCTGTCCTCTGAGCTGCCTGTGGAGCGAGCTGCAAATCCAGCTGCTGCTCGCTGAAGGTAAGCAGAGACAGGGTCAGAGGTATTTTAAAATCTTTCGCATTTGCTTCTGCAAATTGAGCAGTTAAAACACAAGAACCAAGTGATGCATAATAATGTGCTCATACTTACCTGTATGTTCTTGGGGACATTCTCTCCCTCTGTTCCTGGGATGTGGGTATGTGTGTTGGGTCGTGGCTCGAGCCAGAAGGAAACCAGCCAGCGGATAAAGACAACTCGAGCCTGAAGGAAACTTTCCTTAGTGCAATACAGCGTTTCGCCGCTGTCCTGCTCTCTGCGCACAACACTGTAGTACGGCTTAGAACGCATAGGAGGCACATCTATGGATGACGGAGAGAGGAATATATATTTAAGGGGCACAGGATTAATTATGAGGTACAATCACCGAGTTTTGAGTCTGTTCTTGTTGTGCACAAAGTGAACACAACACAGTCATGTTGCATAGCTAATAAAAGCAGCACAGTGTGGAACAAACACCAGTCTTCTCAGAAAAGGACAGTGCTTACAACACAGCATCCTTCAAAGTGAGACTGTCAGAGCAGAGTTCTACTGTAACGTCCAGCAATGTTTGTAAACTATTCAAACGGCGATGCAACGACAGCTGGGTGCTCCACCATGATAATGAGCCAGGTCTCAGGGGCTCATGTTTCTCCTGTTCAGTTTTAGTAGGTAGAGCAGATCATTAATTAACTGGAGTCCATGCCGAATGTCCATTGGTGTAATGTGTGTGTGAATTGGTGAATGCAGCACTTTTAGTACCACAAAAGTGCTTTAAGTGTTTAGAAAGACCAAAACATGAGTTCATTTATCATTACTCCACTCCAGATTTGGCTCCCTCTTGTCTAAATTGAAGGGTCATTGTTTTCCCCAGTACACATCACAAATAAATAAATGTTTCTTTGGTTAAATAAGCTTATTTAGTAGATCTAAATGACTTAGTAGTACTAACCCAGCATGGGGCTGTAGAGGCTGGTTTCCATGGAGAAGTTGGGAAAGATGTGAGGAAGGTAGAACTTCCTGAAATGACCAAAGAGGAAACTGAAGCCACGTTCATGGTTCTCTTTACACCGCCACTCTAGAGACTTTGCCTGTTTGATAGAAACATAAACACACAGTTAGACAGACAGACAACCAAGCCTGTGTCGCACGGAGAGCAGAATAGGGTCAAGCAGAGAAGAGCACCATTGTTTTGGGGAAAAATGTTATCAGTGTGTGATGGCAGCAAGCAGAGGAAATACAAGCGCCAAGTTACTGTGTAGCAACAGGGGATGCAATTTGTATTTTAGGGGTTAATGATTCCAGTAAGGAACTAGGTCAATACCTAATTCACTGTCAGATGTGGCCACAACCAAATCAGTGAGTGATGCACCCAAAACTCGGTTTCTCCCATGCTTTTAGCGTGAGTTGCATTAGTAAGGCACTGCAACATGTGTAGTTATGCTGTGTTAACTGTGTTAGTAAAGAATCAAGATAATACCTGGTTTACCATGTATTTCAGTAGAGCTTCTAGGAAGTAGGCAGTGAGATCTTCCTGGTTCTTATCACCTGACTGGGGAGGAACAAGTGGAGTGATCTCTTCTGGAGTCACCTGAGCTGCAGAGAGGAAAAAAACAGAGTATGGTATGACATTAAAGGCTGCGAAATATCTTTAATATATTAGAGGTGCAAAAAAAAAGAAGTAATGTATCTATGAGTCTAATGCACTGTGTTTGAGAGTGTGTGTTGATAAAACTAACTCTCTGTCAAACTCAGTGGTGGGTTGATTAGAGTATCCAGGGTCCGTGGAGTCCCGTGGCAGAGCGGAGCCGGGAATCCAGGAATCAAACAGGCAAACATGCAGAGCTGCTCACGTTCTGCATTACTCTGTAAGGCCTGCATCCATAACAGGAACAAGCGCACACCTTCACGGCGGATCTACAATAACAAAAACAAACCAAAAAAATGAGAGGACGGGAGGGATAAATGAATGCATAAATGAACGCCCAGCAAAACTCAATGAACTCAGGCAACGTTGCAAAAAAGATTCTAGGTCCATAGGACTATCCAGTCCTGTGGACTCTGGATCAAGAGCCATGACTGACAGGTAAAGGAGTTTCACTGAATCACTGAGCAGTACCTTCAGAGAGTTCCCAGTGTGCAGCAGCTTCTTCAGAATCAGCCCTGAAAGAGAAAGGCATGTCAGCTTCATCACCTGCAGTGCACAGCTACTCTTACCTCTCTTTGAACTCAAGAAGTTGCCAGAAGCACTAAGATGCTTTGAGAGGCTGTTTGAGATTCAACATTACATATGGAGTAACCGTGTGAGTGGCCACAGTGTAAAATACTGGTTAAAAGTGAGTTACCAATGCTGTGGAACTGCCATCGGCTCTGGATTCTCTCAGGTAGGAGCTGAAGTATTTTCTAAATAAATGAAAAAGAGATTCACGTTAAGAGTGAGTCTTGCTATATTATTGATTACAGACAACCACCTCCAGCTGAACGTCAGCAAGACCAAGGAGCTGGTGGTGGACTTCAGAAGGGGTCAGCACAGAGACTACAAGCCCATTATCATCAATGGAGCTCCAGTGGAGAAGGTGCAGTCCTTCAAGTATCTTGGTGTCCACATCTCCTCAGACCTGACATGGGCTGCCCACATTCAGGTCCAGACCAAAAAGGCTAGGCAGCGCCTGTATCACCTACGACAACTGAGGAAGTTCAGGGTCTCTCCAAAGATCCTCAGGATTTTCTATACAGGCGCTGTGGAGAGCATCCTCACACAGAACATGACATCGTGGTTTGGGAACAGCTGTGTGAAGGACCAAAAAGCTCTCCAGAGAGTGATCCGTACAGCAGAACGCTGCTGCAGGACTGCTCTCCCCCCGCTTCAGGACACCTACACCAGGAGATGCCGGACTAGAGCAGCGCAGATACTGAAGGACCCGTCCCATCCTGGCAACAAACTGTTCCAACTTCTGCAATCTGGTAGAAGGTTCCGCATCTTCCGGGCAAGGACAGAGAGACTCAAGAGGAGCTTCTATCCCCAAGCCATCCATGCCCTAAACACACACACCCGCCCTCTCACATCATCTATAATTGACTGAGACAGGACTCTTCCAGACACTAAACCAAGGCACAATGTACATTTCAATTCCTTTAATTTTAAATATGTTTATATTGTCTATCCTGTAAAATAGTCAGATGTCTATTCATATTAATGTACAGAATTCACCTGCTTGCTGCTACTACTGCACATTCACCCAGTGTATATACTACACACACACACATATATATACACACACACACACATATATATACACACACACACATATATATACACACACACACACACACACACACACACACACATATACACACACACACACACATATATACACACACACACACACATATATACACACACACACACACATATATACACACACACACACACATATATACACACACACACACACACACATATATATATATATACACACACATATATATATATATATACACACACATATATATATATATATATATATATATATATATATATATATATATATATATATATATATATATATATGTGTATATACACATATATATATACACACATATATATATACACATATATATATATACATATATATACATACACACACACACATATACATACACACACACATATATATATATATATATATATATATATATACACACACACACACATATATATACACACACACACATATATATATATATATATATATATACACACACACACACATATATATACACACACACACATATATATATATATATATATATATATATATATACACACACACACACATATACATACACACACACATATATATATATATATATATATATATATATACACACACACACATATATATACATATATATATATATAAATAATGTTTTTCCTCTACACCCCCCCCCCCCCCCCCCCCCAATTTTTTGCACATGTCGAGGAGCGTGTCAGGCTACATTTCACTGTGTGTTATACTTGTATAACTATGCATGTGACAAATAAAGAACCTTGACCTTGATATTGCCCATTCATTGATGAATTCACCAGTTGGCTGGTTAATTTCTCATTCGTGCAATGCAATAATGGAAAAATTGTTGCTATGTTTTCATTACATAGTTGCACTCTTATGGTATTATTGAAAGTTAATATCACAACGTAACTAATCAATCAACTGTTTATTGTTTGGCCAAAGTTCTTCAAGAAAATCAGCATTAAGCATCTTCCTTTATCTTAATTCTCACTGGAAATGTGCTCTGCCCAGCCCTGCTCTGAATTGAAAATATGTTGAGGGGCAAACGGAGGTCAGTAACACACACACACACACACACACACACACACACACACACACACACACACACACACACACACACACACACACACACACACACACACACACACACACACACACACACACACACACACACACACACACACACACACACACACAGCTATCTTATCCTGGCTACACTAAGCACCACCACATGCCAGTGTCTTTTATTCAGTGGAATGATAGCCAGTGTTATGGCATCCATCGAGAACACCAACAGAGAGGCCGAGCGTTTGGAAGCACAAACACCTCTGTGGTTTAACAAAATGTCAGGGATCCACCGTGCAGCCACACTCTGTCCTGTTATTTATTTCTACCAACAAACCCCGACATTTTGAGGTCAGCTTCGTAGGACTGAATGTTGTAGAAAAAAATATCCCAGATATAACAGTTAGCTTTAAGATTCTGGCAACGACGTGCAAGTGCAAATGTGACATATCCTCAATGAAATCAAACTGTACAATACTTATAATCTAAAAATCTGTAAGGTTTCAAATACCTCAAAGATGAAGAGGATCGAGTCCAGCTCTTCCCTCTGAGATTTATGACCTGAAAAACAAAGAATAATTTATTTATGCCTACAATACCCGTTAAACCACCATTTTATACCACCTGTAATACTTACCTTTTTGCTTGAGGCTGACCTCAATGGTGACAAAATTCTCAAAGAAAACATAGTAGATATGAGAATAGTTCAGGTCGAAGAATTGCTTCAGCTCGGCCGGCTCCGCATTTTCTAAAAAAAATTAACGGTACAAAGGATCAGAGGGTCAACGAACATACACATTCAGGAGAATAGGAAAAAAATTAAAACGCAATAAATTCCCCTACATCTGCTTCAGCGTTTACACCCATTAACATGAATGTAACTTTACATTTTCTTAAACACATTTAATCTCTCATCCAAGAGGCTTAAAAATCCAGCCGCTTTCTTTCCAAGCTCCTTAGACTAACATGACTTGGATGACAGAGAACCTACACAGACATTAACCAAACATCACACACTCAACAAGACCTGGATATTCCTCTTAACAATCCCACCTCTGTACAAACAAAACATCGCATGTGCATCTTCAACTCGACCCCTCTAGTTTAAGAAATCAGAGATTTTCTTTTTACTTTGACTCTGTGAATAACCAATAACTGGGGAATAACAAGTCTTATAGGACACTGGCTTCAAGTGTCTGATTTTAAAACAGATATTAAATAGTATTAAATAGTGAGAAATATAAAATGCTTCACAACTATCTTTTTGTGACAACTCACACTCATACGTGCCTGTCAAACTAAGACATCCTGTATTCCTCAGAGACAAACTGGGGTTGGAGCTTTTCTTGTTTATTTCCCAAATCTCTGGAATAGTTGACCTAAAATGTCATGAAAGGAAACTCTACTGATTACCAGAAACCCATAAAGAGACACTTTTTAAAAAAAATTGTCCGTTTAACTTGTGTTGTTGGTTTATGATGGTAACAGGAAATGGTGCTTTTTATAGTACCGCTGCAGAGGGGTACTAACCAGCAGGTTCAGCCACATTAGTGATCGAACACACTACAGATACAGAGAACATTTGTGTTATCAGTATCAGCCTGTATGTGCACTGTATCACTTCTGTGTGATTTCGTTTTAAATTAGCTTTCCTATGCTTGTTTCTTTTGTCTATTGTGCACCCCTGTAAAGCCTCTTAAACCTTTACACATGAAATACAAACACAAATCGACTCAACTACAAGTCAAAATTCATGCTTAAATGGAGAAAACACAGTGGTGAGAGGAAAATTCTCACTCTTCTTCACAGGAAGCATATTTAAATAAAATAACCCTACCACCATATATGGGCGCTCTAAATATACCCGTGTTATGTAAAGAAGCTGTAAAAACAACACACAGCTCAGTTTGTCATGCAAACAGTCTCTTTTCAAGAATAAGGAAGTTTACTTGATGTGTTTTGCACCTCACCATTAATGGCAGCAGTTGAAAGAGACACACACACAAACACGCTGGTTTAAACACACTCATATTGAAACACAACCACCACTGTGGCTGAAGGTCATGCACAAACACGAATTTGGTCCCCATAGCCTAAAAAGCAAAACCGAAACACACCACAAGTTTTAAAAAGGCTGTGGTGTGATTCTGAATCTCTTAGCAAATGATGCAGAGTCTTTTCTGCTATTTCATCTGATTCAAACAGCAGGGATATGAACAAACACACACATCCACACATGTGCAATAACACTAAGTGCAATAATCCTTTCTGGCATCGTTGTATTTTTACTCAGTTGTATATAGCATTCGTATTCTATTTTTATCTTATTGTATATTTTTATTCTATTTTATTCTACTGTATATAGTATATTATTTTATTCTATTCTGTACAGCTGTGTACTGTATTTATTCTTATTGTATTCTAATTTTTGCGTCATAACTTTTGCACTGTCCACTTCCTGCTGTGACAAAACAAATTTCCCACGTGTGGGACTAATAAAGGTTATCTTATCTTATCTTATCTTATATATTTTCACTATGGATGACACACGATAAAACTTCGACCCTCTGTGCCCCATAATTTAACACCAGATGACCCACTGAGGATCCTGCAAAGAAGTGACCTTCTCAGAAGTTGTTCATTAAGCTCAATAACACAGTTGTAAGACGCACAGCATCATTATGGTGAATTCGCGTATTCTTGAAACAGACAACATGTTCATAAATAATATTTTTTCTTAATTCAGTGGTGCAGGTCTACAGTGCAATACTGTTAAAGCTCGAGTTCGCTAAACAAGCAAAAACAGAACTGAAAAAATTACTTGCGTTAACTCATAACAGGCCTTCATTTGTTAGTGGACAGAACAGAAGTTTAAGCATTTTGCTGATATTTTTGGCTGTTTTACAAACAAAAATGAATTTTATGCTTAAGTAAAACAGTTTTAAATCACAGTCCTTGTGATTTTGCTTCTTTTGAAGGCCAACACCTTTTTGGTTGTCCCAGAAATTTCCATATACAGGACAAACCCACTTTTGGCTGCTTCCTTATTCAAGGCGGTCGCCACAGTGGGTGGGGCGGCTTGTTTGATTTGGCAGATTTTTACCCCTGACACCCTTCCTGATGAAACTCCAAAGGAATTAGTGTCTCCAAAATCTGTATCTGGAAAGACAAACCCTTATATTCATAAATGTAACGACATATTTGTACAATATTCTCTTTAATCATTTATGCAGGCATGTATAGCTCTAGGAATTGTTTTTTTAATTAAGAATTTTCCTTGCAATGTATGGCAATTAAATGGCATATTAAAACAAATAAACAAAATCAGCTTTTAGGAACCATGCTATTTCCTTAAAAACATTTGTATAACAAAAATGCTTCTGTTAAGTAATGCCATACAGTCTCATTACCTTACAGATTCTTACTACAGACTGTAAAGTGGCTGCACTAGTTGAGGACATCAGTTAATGTGTGATGGAGCACCAATGCAGTACAGCTTCAAGTTAATATTTTTCCCAGTCTGTCTAAACTTTAATTCTCCTGGCTGCTTGTTAAGTTATCGTTCATGCATTACTCCTAGTTGGATAGTCAACACATTGTTTGAATGTTTGCAGAATCTTAATGAGCTTGAAAGTCAACATTGGCACGACCACCTTTATTCTTAAACACAGTCTGAACGCTCTGAGGCAGCTTTCTTTTAACTTCTTTAAGTAGCCTTTAGGAATAGTTCTGCAGACTTCTTGACAGACATTCAAAGCTCTTCTTCGGATGTTGGCTACCTTTAGATGATCCCACAGTGGTTCAATAATGTTGAGGTCCAGGTTTTTGCGAGGCTAATCCATGACTGATAATGTTTATTTGTGTGTTTTTCTATCCAGATATGATTTCCTACTGTTGCCAATCCAATGGTGGATCTGATGGCACCTTTCTGTGTTTATTATTTATCAACATAACACAGCCTCCATCGTGTTTTACAGATGGCTACAGAAGCTGATTGTTGTACATCTTTCATGACCTCCTGCATACTTAATGACAATGACTTGAAGCAAAAATAAAAAAATTTGGATTCATCACACCATCAGACTTGTTGCAGCTGATTTTCAGTTGGCTTCTTAACACCCACCCTTCCACTGAGCTGACTTCTAATCAGGCTTTTGGACACAGCAGATGAACTGATCCAAACACCTATTACAAGTCTGTAAAATTGTGTTATCTTTGGCATTTTTATAACTTCGACTTGAGAAATGTGAAGAAATGGTGTGTTTTTGTTACAGATACAATTTAAAATTGGTTCTTTGCTAAGTTTTCTGTTTTGTGTATACACAAAGTTCATCCCTTGAGTTAAGTACCCTTTGTAATGCTTGAAGGTTTGCAGGTCAGTTTTAAGCGACATTAACCATAATATGAAAATGACCAGGAACAAAGACTGGACTGAAAATGGGTGAAAAAGTAGCCAATTTTAAAGAAACAAAAGAAAACAAAACAAAAAAACAACAACTTTGAAAGACCTTTAGAAAGCCTGCAAAACTTTACCTCAGGACCAAATTTAGAAAAAAAAATACAAAAAAGCAAAATATAAAGAAAGGGACAGTGGCTCGGGATGTTTGCACAGTACGCTGCAAGTTAAATCTGATTTTGTCCATTTAACTACATTTTGTGAAAAATCAAACTTTCAACATCATCTGGACATCCTTTTTGGACTTTTAAACAGAGAAAAGTTTTTATCAATTTGAATAAAATGAAACAAACAAAACTTTCTTCATCAAGACACGAGTAAAAAATAACAAATACATAAAAAAAATAATTAAAAAAAAATCACTCATGACTCACTCTGAGGACTTAACTGGAATAATCTGAACACTGTTTCTTGCCTTGTATGAGAAAGTCTGACTGGACCACTACTGAACTCACAGTAAACATCTGTTCATCTGTAGTTAAGTTATTAGAATAGTAGAACAGCTGGTTTTAACTGAGGAGTTTATCACCAGGTTTCTTTTTTAAATAAAGCTCGTTTATGTAAAGAGAGAGGGGGTCTGGAATGAAGAAAGCCAAAAGGGATTTGGGAACAGTTGCTTATTAACCTGATTGCATAGCAGTGCAACAGCTCCTTTTACTCATTATGCCATAATAGGTGTGACCAGTTTTGAAAACCTAAAAATTGCTCAAGAGTCTTAGTGCTCCTGTCTGCTTCCCACAACGGCTGGAACAACAACAACAACAACAACAACAACAACAACAACAACAACATGAACAAATACTTAACTGCTGCAGTTAACAATTCTTCAGTGTTGTGCAAATGAAAACCACTTTCTTCATTTCATATGGCAACTTGACTGCAAAACATGTCTTTAGCCATTATTCAGTCATCTGCTTCCTTTCAGACCATTTCACTTCAAGTGTGTTTATGTCTCAGCCTCTTATCATGGTCCTGTGTTCCCAATAGAGAACAGGGAGGGGGCACACCCCTTTCCTTTTCTGTCTTGCACACACATACACAAACACAGACACCAGTAACTTTTACAATAGAAACAGGAAGCCGAGCTACTGGACACAGAGAGGAAATAGTAGAGGCTATTTCCCTCTCTGGTCGGTGTGGGAGTGTGTCAGTGAAAGACACTCATCCATCACTTTAATACCCTGCTATCTTCCTTTATTCTCCCACGCATTCATAACCCTGAATGTGGTGTTGTGTTGCAACACATCTTAACACATGTTAAGAAAACATTCAGCATTTCTCACACATCAGGCCTTTCCCCAAAACTCACACAGGCACGCCCCTGCAGCAACCAGAGAAGCCTGGCAAACGGCCTGAAGCATCACTGAGGTTGTTTAGATGTTCAACGCGCATCACACCTGATTTTATTTTATCCAAACACCCCATGCCAAACTCCATTCATAAATCTGACGATGTAATGGTATTGCTAAACAATCAATATAAATAACAACCTTAAAGCTTCCCCTTTAACTCGACAGCAGAAGCAGCCAGGCTCCTTTAAAATTCACTTCGTATATTGAGAGTTACATATCCATCATTCTGACGGTAAAAGGGGGAGAAACTATGACTTCAGAGATAAACAATTCAGAAAAAATAATATAACCTTACAAAATGTTTGATGAAAGAAAACGGACATGATGCCGAATTAATGAGACAATTTCAAAATATTCTTCTGTGTTCTGGTTTGTGAAAAGAAATCCGGCGTGTCTCTCTACAATCGAGTCAACTTTGAACTTGGAGATTTTCTGACTTGAGTTTGGTGTGGCATGCACCAAGGCAGTAAACTGAAATCTAGAAGCTAAGCTGTTCGCCCTTTAATAATGCTTTCTAACTTACCTATGACTATTCTGAGATGCTTGAGCCTCGTCAGCACGTCCTTCTTTGGGTCCAGCACTTTCTGTGTGGATTTTTTAACGTCCCCATGAGGTTTTTTGGAAAACATTCCTGAGGCAGGAGACGCAAGAATGCGATGGTAGACAGCAAGGAGGAGCTAGCCTGTGTAGCCAGCTAATCTTCAAACTATAACGAAAAACGTGTCTCCCGGAGCATTAGCAGCCCTCCGCAACAGCGTGGAGTATTTCTACGGGTAAAAAATTATCAGAGAAACTCATTCTCTTTAAACTAAGACAAATATGTACAGCGTAGCGGGGCAACGCATCCATCCATTGCACCTCCCTTCTCCACAACAGTCACTAGCTGCTTAGTTAGAAAACATCATGGCGGAGGAGGGGAGGGGGGGGGGAAACAAAATAATAGATAGCAGATAAATTCAACGCAAAAATGCCACAGTAATAAGCAAAATTTCTATCCCGTTTGTCATAAATATCACACAGATCTTACATACTTTGGACATACGTGGATTTTAATCTTTTAATGTTTTAAACGTGCAGGATTCTGTTCGAACTCTCCGCCTCAAGCTAGAGCGGTGAAACATGGGTAATGTAGTTTAAGCTTCCACAGTGGTCCTCTATTCATTAGACTATTCTAGATAAAAAAAAAACTACAATTCCCAAAACAAATAAAGGCGTCCTGCAGAGATTTGTTTTTAGCTTAGCTGGAGCACACGAGTGTAATCGTAACTGAGGTATAACGATAAGTTTTTACTTTTTTTTCCCCCTCCGAAAACATTTTTTCCCAACACATCCTGCAAAGTACCACCTATCTTGTAAGATGTGAGTCAGTTAAAGCTTGCTTGTTTGTATATATTTGTAATTAAGTCGTGATAGTTTTTCTTGCTACTTGACTATATTCTCTTGCTAACGTGCTAACGAAATGCTAATACTGCTGTCGTGTATTGTTTTTTTTGAATAATTTAATAATTTCAAAGCTAAGCTAGGGAGAGCTTAGCGAATAAACTAGCATAAGCAATAAAATAGTGTGTACGATTATTGTCTATAATATTCAAACACCTTGAGGATACTTTTCAAGTTCCACCATTAAAAACAGTTAACTGAAGAAAAATGTGTATGAGAAGTCGTTCACTACGAACAGTATAAACAAATATCCCACATTATTAGCTTCTTTAGTTAAGCTGAATATTACACAGGTAAATGTGAGTCAAAAAAATCACCTGGTTGATCAACGATCGCTGGATATATGAAGGACGTAATCAAACTAAAAACCCAGAAATAATTCTAAGTTAAGAAGTTATATAATTTTATTAGCAGGAAAAAACAGAGTTGATGTTCTTTAGCAATACATTTGTTAGTGATATTTAATTAATTCGGGATGAGCGCATCAATCAGAGCAGCAACTGAACTATTAACGTTTTAATCAACCTACTAGTTGTGGCATGCTGATTTGTAATTTCCCTTAGTGTTTTAAATAATCTAGAGAAAACATATGGTAGGATGTGAAGAAAGGAACTGCGGTACTGCATGAGGAAGTCAGAGGTGGCAGAGAAGTGTGTGATCATGGTGAGGGAGGTGTAACAGTGAAACAGCAAGGAGGAGAGGTAGGGAGGGGACATGAGTTTAAATACCGGGGTCAACCATCCAGAGCAATGAACAGTGTACAAAAGAGGTGAAGAAGAGAGTGACTACCATCAGTAAAATATAGGAGTTCTGCTGCCTAACAAATAATTGAATATTGTATGTGCAACTGGCAAAACAACCTGGCTATGTTTCTGTCCCACGCCAGTAACCTGACGCAGAGTTGCCGCCATGCCATTGCACCGTGACCGGGAGAAAAAGGAGAGTACAGCTGAGGAGATGGAGGCGGAGGAACATGAGCAGGAGGCATCAAGCTCAGAGGAGGAGGACTCTGACACTTCCTCTGTCTCTGAGGATGGAGACAGCTCAGGTGAGAAACACTGGTCGCAGGAAATGAGCAGAACATTCCTGTACAGCTGTCATTAAAAATGAATACTTGAGTGAATCAATCAGATTTTACAAAGTTGTCAAAGCTTCAACTGAATATCATTATATTCCTACTCAGCAGAGTTTTCTTACATAGCCACCGAGTTGCTCCCTTCTTCCATCAAAGACTCGTTTCATACCAAAGGTGTGTTTGTTTTATGCTGTTCTAGAAATGGATGAGGTGGACTGTGAGCGGAGAAGAATGGAGTGTCTGGATGAAATGTGCAACTTGGAGAAGCAATTCACTGATCTCAAAGACCAGTAAGACTGACTCTTTGCTTCAAATGGGAGTTGTTTTAGGAAAGTCATATAACAGTGAGTTGCATCCATATTTACTCCTGCGTCTGTGTACAGGTTGTATCGTGAGCGTCTCAGTCAGGTTAACAGCAAGCTGGCAGAGGTGGAGGCTGGCCGGGCGGCAGAATATCTGGAGCCTCTGGCAGTACTGCTGGAGAACATGCAGGTCCGCACCAAGGTGGCAGGTAACTTAAATGCATAGACACCTTCACATCACACTTGCATTTGTTGTTTATGTAGCCAGCTGTGCAATGCCTTCTGGTAGAGTTGCAGTTTGTGCAGCAGGGTGTTGAGTTGCCTGCTTTGCATTTGCAGAAAGTTGACATGTAACCTAGTAACATGAATTAAAAGTGAAATGTTTGCAGAAACACATTTTGTGTGCCTTTTTTTGTAATTACAGAAAAAGTGTGTAAGCCAATGTGTTGTTTTCAATTTAAAATCCAGGAGTAAACAGTATTTATTTAATCAAACATGGTCAGTGACTGTATGGCTGTAAGTGGCTGTGGGAAACACTGTCTAAAGTACACATAGGCAAAATACATCTAGTGGATAATGCAAGTCCATCCTGCAACAAATTAGTAACAAGCAGCATTCTAATAAGGAAGACTGCTGTTGGTGTGTTTAATCAATAACCTGTGCATTGGTGCATATCAGACTGCTGGCAAGATGTAGCCTAATTTAAATATACATTGCATCCATTCAGAATTTTTTTTTATATATCAACTATTAACTATGTAAAGATTTACATTAGCCAGTTTTTGCATGCTATCTAAGTCACAGTATGGAAATGTGGAGCAATCCTCAAGTGCAAAATCCCCACTGTGAGAAACCACACGATGTGGTGAATTTGAATTTTGCTGTTTGCATCTGGCCTCAGCACTGAAGTGGTGTTTTAGGACCTCTTAAACAGACTCTTGGGGAAAAGTGCTGGCCCAGGTTAAGTTAGATAGCACAGAGATGGTGTCATTACTCGGAACGTGCAAAAACAAGTTTCTTTTTTTTTTTGACACGCCCTTTCAAATAAAGGTGTTATTAGTAATAGCACAAGTTCTTTGACACACTGATCTCTTTATTCATTTGGATATTGTGTGTCTCTCTCCGTCTTTGGCAGGTATCTACAGAGAGTTGTGTTTGGAGTCTGTGAAGAACAAATACGACTGTGAGATCCAGGCAGCATGTCAACACTGGGAGGTTGGACACACCGTTTAATATACCAAACTATTTTTTTTTAATTTAGATATGTGGTAATGCAATTGTTTTCTCTGTATTATTATATGGTCTTTATATTATAAAGGGCTTTGAGGTGATTACTGCTGTGATTTGGCGCTTTATAAATAAAACTGAATTGATCCAGTCTGTGTGTATGATTATGTGTTTTATGTGTTATTTTGACTCTGTGTGTGCAGAGTGAGAAGCTGCTGCTGTTTGATACAGTGCAGAATGAGCTGGAGGAGAAAATCCGAAGACTAGAGGAGGACAGGCACAGCATTGATATTACATCAGGTAACACAGTCATTCACGTTGTTTGATTACGTTTGTACCCTCCCACCATATACGGGAAGTCACGTTACAATGAACGCAAAGACAAAACATTTGAGTTTTTGTTTTTATTTTTCTATCAGAGCTGTGGAATGATGAGCTGTCAGGAAGGAAGAAGAGGCGAGATGCTTTAAGTCCAGATAAGAAGAGGAGACGCCCGTCGGTGGTGTCTGATATCCTTCTAATGTCTTTACTCTTGCTCATAATGATTCTACTCCTAAATAACTTAACTACTTGTGCTGTAGCCATGTGTCTGATTACATTTCATCCCTGCTCTGGCAGTCAGTCACTGTCCTTAACTCTGCTTACGTCCATATATTGTCTACATGCTACCAGATCTGGACATCCTAGAGGACTGGACCGCGATCAGGAAGGTATGTGTTAATGTGCAGGACTCCACCCTCTTTCTTATTTCTCAGGTTGTGTATTCCTGATTCCTTTTTCTTGCCTCCTCTCCTGAGGCTCTTGCTTGTGAGCCATCTTTTCATAATGTGACATGTGGCACATCTGGAATCCTCATCAGTTTTCACCTTGAGAAATTGAAGCAACAACTGTCTACAAAGTACGTCCCTCTCCTCCAGAAGCATTTTAGGAATTAAGACATCTAATATGTACTGAGATTGATTTCCAAGTCATAGGCAGAAGGATGAGGAGGCACAAAATTCAGAAATGCGAAAATCCTCTTATCTTTGTCTCTTTGTGGCGGTTTATTGTGTGTTTAGGCAACATTTAACAATCATGTGTGTGTTCACCCAGGCCGTGGCTACGCTCGGGCCTCACAGAGGGAGATCTGACTCTGAGAGCTCTGCGTTCCCATTCAGACCTGACAGAAGCAGGCCCATTCTAAACTGCTGAGACACCCACACAAGCAGCCGCATAGGAAAAAACACCTCAAGGACCTCCAACACGGAAACCTCTACATGACACATGGTGGCATTCAGGTCTGCAGTCATAAAAACGCACACAGCAGGACATTTCTCAGTCTTCACAGAATCCTCTGCACTTCTCAGCTGACAGTGATTCCACCTGTCTGTGAGATGATTGGTCAAGCTGCCTCTTCTGCCAACCATCATGACTTTAATAGATAAACAGGAACGGAAGCATTATTGATCACCGCTCGTATGTTTGGGTATTGCTGCTTTATTTCACACTCAGGCTCTGTAGACGGTTTCAGCCGACACAGGTTTTTGTAGTTTGTTAAGAAAACCACAACAATTAAAACAAACATCTCATGTTAAATGTTATGAAAACGGCTCAGCGCGTAAAAGCCATTGATGCTACAGCTTAAGCATCACTGAACCTGTTCCTTCAAAATGCTTTTCAGTCAGTGTTTAGATTTTGAATACATCCATTCACTTCGGATGCACAGATGGCCTTCATTAAAAATTTAAATGCTTCTCAAAGGTCGTATGCGGTGAGGTTGGTGTCCTCGCTCCACATTGTGGTTGCCTTGAGTGAGTTAATTGGTGAGCTTATGCTGGTAAAATGGGCGGGAGTATGAAAATGAGTCATTTGTTTAAGCAAACATTTCAGCCGAGCATCAAATTCACATCAAGTCTGACTTTTTACAGCTTGCAAACTCTGTGTCGATTATTGGTTGGTAAAGAAATCAGTCGTTCTGTGCTCAACAAGGTCGAGGACTTGGTTTGACTTCAGATTCACCATGTGTTTTGCTGTAGGTTTTCAAATTTCAGGCTTCCAGTGACTAAGTGGGGGGAGAATACAAGTTCATCAATGATGCCATAAAATATATGGGTTTTTTTGTTTGTCTGTTTTTTTGCCTTTAATACAGTTTACTTTTTGAAGACCATCCATGAGATATTTTACGAAACCAATAAAAGGGGTTATTTGGAAAAGAGTAATGCACAGAATTCCTGTCAGTGAGCTGACTTACAAAGACTTTTTGTCATTAGTGTAAGAGTAAAAACAGGCATTTTTCTTTTCAGTCTGCCTTGTTCATACAGTACAGTGTTTATGGACAGTCAAGGCACATTCCTCTGGCTTGTAGTGATGGAATGCTAAAACAGCGGTCTCTGTAATGTGCTGAAAGAATTATCCACCAATACCAGATCTTACTTTGAAGGAAGTGAGCCAGATCTGTGCTGAGACTGACCAGAAAGTTTCATTAAATTCTGTTTGGTTATTTTAGCATAATCCAGTGGATATAAAGAGCAGAAGGTGGACTATTTCAAGTGAGGGCTAAATGTAATGTATAAACAGCACATGAAAAGTTAAAGTGCTAATGTTGTCATTCTGCAGGTGTTGCATCCTCTTCTCTCACATCTACCTCTTTTCTCTCTCTCTCATGCTCTTCAAAGTACAGTTCACATTTTTCCTCATGAACGTGTAAATGCTGGCATCTTTATGAACACCGTTAGGTAACTTAGTGGTTGGCATGGTTGTTCAAATTTGTTGGCATTGTTTCGTTGTTATAAAGCCTGCAGAAATGTTAATTGTACGTGGTGGGGGGGGGGAGTTAAGCCAACAAAATCCTTTAATCAGTCATCTCACGGTTGATGATGAAACAAAACTGCCATTTGATAGCATCGTTTTTTATGTATAGGTTCTGGGGATGTAATATCCAAAAGTTTGGACAATAGGTTTTCACTTGCCCTTTTCTTGTTTATCATGTTGATGATTTTACAATTAAAAGTTGTTTTATAAACATGTCCTTTAGGCGTCTTTGTGAAAGCGCTGTCGGCAGAGCTACTTCCTCTCGATTTCAGCCTCGCATCTTTGCAACTGATTGCTTCATTAATACCAATGAAATATTTAGCAACTTTCTGCAGTGGAGCTCACAGAGTGCTTCCACATCTTTAAAAGGAAGCAGCAATGGATGCAGGAACTAAATGGGGAAAAACCTGTCGAGCTCTCAAAGTATACACTGTGTACTCTTAATGAAATAATAGAGCAGATGTATTTCCTCTTTCAGAAGAACGTGCAGTATTCTCCTACATTACCTAATGATTACAACGGGTTAGAGGATATACAGTTACTATTTAGTAACTGTATATCCTTCTACTGTTTTTAAGTTGTGGCAGGATGGCCCTGCAATTTTTTATTTTTTTTTCCATGTCTCAAATCTACTTGATGTAACTGACTGACTAATGTAAATCCAAATAAATATGCCCCTGTAATATAATAATTTGTACACACAAATACTGTATAGCAATATATTAAATAGGCTACACTAGCTCCTAAAAGCAAAAGAAGTTCCATCAGATTAAGTTACAGCATCAAAACATGTTGATTCAAAGTTCCACGGCGGAGGACTAGCAGGCATTTAAATGCATTTTAAGTTTTACAGTTGATAAAGACTTCATTCATACTAAGAGATACACAATTAAATGACAAAAGTTCTAACCCCCTATTAAAACTTTAGTTATAGGACAGTCTGGGTAATGAGCTAGCAGATCTTTTTCTCAAGTTTTACATGTTTAATGTTGACAGAAACTTTCTATTAAGCTGTATATTTACAGGGAGAAATTTGCATAATTATGACTGAAGCTGGAGAAGTAAACTTTTATTTTCAGATTTTTCTGAGCATCTTTAAAATATTCTGGAAATGTATCATGTGATAAATCACCAGAAGTTGAGAAACTGTTGTATACAGTCATGGTTAAAATAAATCAAAGCATATTTTGCAATTTCAGAAGTGTCAAATTCAAAACAATTTAAAAATTTAAAATGTAACTATTTTTTAATAATGTTTTGTTTCTCCTGATGACTTTACAGCTGTATGCATAACAACTTACATTAGTAAATATGATGACACTGACAATTCAAGTCTTTATTAATCTAGCAATAATCACTTTTTACAAAATTCACATGAAGGTATCCTCTGTTCCAGTCAGTCTATTAAACTTACTCCTGTGACTGTTTATTCAGGGAAACATGAGCAGCTATTATAAGCCACCTTTTTCAAAGTCTAGGCCATATTAAAGTCACTGTAACATGATCAAAAGCACTGTTCAACTGCTTCTCTCACTGTGAAATAAGAAGAAAAATATCCCACTTCCCACAGGGAAGTCAGTGAAATTCAATTATGCAACTCTGATACATTTCACCAAAAGCAGTCTCATTTGAGTTCAAGATCAACTCAGCTCAGTCGCAGGCAAAACCAGGCTTGACGTGTTCAGACTGAAGTGTCATAAAATCAAACGACAAGATGCTAACCAGCTACATTTTTTAAAATTATACTGATGATGACAGACAAAAACTATTTCAGGGCTAGTTGTGTTTTTGCCATGACAGACATGCTACGATCATTCAAATCTCTCCTTCATCTCAGTGAAGTATTCCCATCAAAAACCTCTGACGCTGACTAGACGACAGGCAGCTGTTTTTGGGTCATGTGACACACGCAGTCCAGGCCGAGTTTACTTTAACATCAGCTTCCTCATAGAGAATGTAAATGGTGAGAGAAACAGGTGAGGGAATAACAAAAGACGTAAGAAATAATGTCATTAGACAACAAGCAGCAAGAAAACAGGCCAATGAAGGAGGATGTTCTCCCCTGCAAACACTATTCAATAAACACATCCTTCTGGTGAATAAATAGATGTTTATGGAAAAAGGGTAACCAGCAATCTGCCCTACACTGTCCACGTTAAACATTAACCAGAAGTTCTTCGTCTCACAGCTGATGTAGAAACTCAGTCAGGCTCAAATGGCGTCTTCAGGTGAGGTTGCGTTCTCTGGAGACTGGCTTTGTGGTGCGGGAGGGAGGGATTGATGAGGTGGGGGAGGGCCCATGGAAGAAGGTGGGTGGCCGTCGGGAGAAGGGGGTCGCATATTGGGAGCATAGGAGGGCATGTGAGGATGAGGACCAACAGGAAGGGGAGCTCCACTAGGATGGTATCGAGGAGGGGCCATCACTCCTGGAGGTTGAGGAACCCACACTGAAGGGGGAAAAAATGGAAAGGTCAAGTTTACAATAATGACATCTGGAGATGGTTAAAGGTGCAAAGACGGATGAAAGTTCCTACTAGGCCTGATGGGAAGTCCCCCAGGTCCCCTGGGAGAGTAGAAATCAGGAAGTGGGGGTCCATAAGGGGCTCTGCGAGGAAAGGGACCATCCATGGGACCCATTGGTGGACCCATCCTTGGATCTGCTTCAGGGGGAGTCCTGCGTTCAGGACCGGACTGTTGGAAGACAGAAAAAGATTAGAGAGGCTGAGCCACAAATAAGCACTCAGTATTCACACACAGACGCATATACTTACCTCTCTATGGTCCTGTTCACCAGGTCCAAAGCTGTTTTCTCTGTAGGAATCTGCATTGATAAAACATTTAGTGAATTAACAGAAATATGAGGGTCACGTGTGCATTTCAGCACATGCTAAGGAGGATTTTTTTTGTTTACATGTCCAAGTTTACCCATTTAGAGTCAAAAAAGAGAGAGAGCAGAAACTCACCTGGCATGTCTGCAGGGTAAGAGGGTCCTGGAGGAACATTCCGAGGATGGTGGGAGCCAGGAGGGAGTGGACCAGGAGGAAGGGCACGAGGAGGGAGTGGACCGGGAGGGAGGACGCCAGGAGGGAGGACACCGGGGGGAAGGACGCCAGGAGGGAGAGAGTCAGGAGGAGGCAAAAGGCCCAGAGCTCCTGGAGGAGGTAGAGGTCTTCTGTACATGGGAGCTCCTGGTTCTGGAAACATATAGCCTGAAGAAGAGAGCGATGGATAGTAAGAAGATATTTGCTACACAAAGCTTAAATCTGTGGTGACATTCAGAAAACAGAGGAGAGAGTGAGTGTCTGAGGTTTACCACATAAGAGCTGGAAATAGAAATGTAGTAATACGTTGTACAAATACTTTCATCACAGGGACAATTTTAGCATCCAGAGTAAAAAAAAACAAACTCAAAATGCTTTCAAGACAATGAACATGCAACATCAACATGCTTTAGCCCCCCCACACACACACACACACTATACTTATATTATATTTAAAATGCAAGATGCACATGCACACAGTAATAATATGCATGACAACTATGTTGAATATCAACTAACTTCTATTCATATTTGTGTATTCATGTACTCATTCATTCTTTTCATACGCAAGTGCTGGAACCATTGCAGGGGAATGTCATCCATGCAGTGACAACTTAGTTTACTATCACCTAATGGAGATGCTGGGGAAAAAAAAGGGGTTGAAAAAAAGGTTTGAAAAGGTGCACAGGGGGCTTCCATGTGGCTATTTTAAGGTCTCACAGGGATTACTCATACTTACACTGACCTCATTTTTTGAAACTTTGGCCCTTCGTTTCTGTTTGCTAAACATTGTCTTGATAATCTGTGAGATGTTGGCTGTGTGGGCACTTGTAACAGTCTGGTTCTCTCCAGTTTTTTTCTCTCTCACATATGAACACACACCTGGAGGTCCTAAAGGCCCAGGTGGTCCTGGTAAAGGTCCTGGTGGGGGTCCTCTGCGATCTCTCTCCCAGGTAGGAGAGATTGAGCCGCTGTCTGAATGAGGACCTCCACTGCGCTCCATCTCCCTCTGGCCTCCTGGGGGCTCCCCTGGACCACGAGACACTGTGCAGGAAAGGATTGTTGGAAGAAGATGGAAAAAAAAAAAAAAAAAAAAGAGTGACAGACAGAGAGAAGGGCACAGAAGAAGAAAGAGAACAAGCAGAACAAACGCCCAGAGACGGTGATGACAGTAAGTCCAGATTTCATCACATTATATTCTGTTGTCTTTTGTGCATTCAAGATTGCTGTTAGCATGCACAGACCATGCAACAAAATGCTTCAGCAGTTTGTCATGCTATAGTCAGCTGGTCATCCCCAACATGCTGCATGTTTCTACACCATTTATGAGTATGAATGAGAAAATGTACTCTCCCAATTATGTAAGAATAAAATTATTACAAGTATATTTATATTTGTAGTGTTTGTGTGTCATTCTAAGGATCTGGCCATGCTTCGTGTATGTGTTTGCTGCAGCTAGCTGCACCTTTAAATGCATTTACCTCTAGGAGACAGTCGAGCAGGTGGTCCATCCATTAACGTAGGAGGTGAGAGAAATGGTCTGGTTTCCGATGAAGGTCGACCCAGAGGAGAAGGAACATACGGTGACCTTTCAGCTGGAAATACAGGAATGTTTGGTGAGTGCAAATGGAAGAAAATCTGCAGCCCTGCAGAGTCTTACGACCGCAATTTAGGCAAGAAGCAGCTTTTTTAGAACTTTCCAACCACCTTCTTCAGTCAGTGATTTACATCTAGAGATTTTAATCTGTCACTCTAATTATAGTACTTTCAGAGAGATTTTTGCAGGGTGGCCACTTCTTAGGATTCACATTCCGAAACTGTCTCATTTATAAATACCGTATTTCCCGGACTACAAAGCGCACCTGAATATTAGCCGCACAAGCTAAAATCAGGGGAAAATCCTGTTTTGTACATACATTAGCCGCACCTGACTAAAAGCCGCAGGTGTTTCAATGTTGACTTATCATATGTAAGAGAATATGCACAAAGCGAATTGTCAGGAAAGAGATGGCTGTTTGGAGACACACCCCTTTTATTAATATTTTGAAAAACAAGTTATGGGTACATATTTGCACATGTAGTACATAACAGTAGCCTACAGCACACCAGAAAAATAGATTCGGACTATCTTTTAGGCTCAGGTGCAGTGACACGGCTTTAACAAGAAGAAAAGTCAGTCATTCACCATCTTTCTTCTTCCTGCGCTCTAAAACCACCAAAGTCCTCTTCTCCAATGTCGGAAACGAACAGGCTCAGGATGGCTTTGTCATCCACTCTCCGCTTCTCTCCTTCGTTGTCACTTTCAAAACCAAAGAAATCCTCGTTGTCAGTGTCAGAGTCGAACACCCTCAGAAGGGCCGTGGCGGTGTCCTCCTCTCCATCATGCAGGAGTTCAGCCCTTCAAAATCCATTGGTGATCGTGGATGTTTTCGCACTTTTCCACGCTGTCAGAATCCACCGGTGGAGTTGGGCATAACTTGCTTTTCGCAAGTTTATCGCCGCTCGTCATCCACACCTCCCGCTGAATGCGTAGCGCTACTTTGAAGTTTGTTTTTCGCGCTACTTCGTACGGCACTACGTTGCCTGGCGGACGGACATGTGACTAACATACCACTCTTGAACCCCGGTCCTTCCGCCAGGCAACGTAGTGCCGTACAACAGCGGAACAAACAAAACAAATCGTCTTACGATATGACAAAAATCACGGACAATCCATAGAAAAGCCGCACCTGACTAAAAGCCGCAGGGTTCAAAGCTTGTGCAAAAAGTAGCGGCTTATAGCCCGACAATTACGGTAAATAAATAAAATTCCATTTTATTTATGTAGTGCCAAATCACAACAACAGTCGCCTGAATACACTTTATATTATAAGGTAAGGACCCGACAACACTACAGAGAAAACCCCAATAATCAAAGACCCCTTTTGAGCAAACACTTGGTGACAGTAGGAAAGAAAAACACCTTTTTAACAGAAGAAAACCTCCAGCTGAACCAGGCTCAGGGAGGCTTAAGAGCATTAAAAGGTGACTACTGGACTTCTTTAAGTTTTTGAAGACAATTCACTTCCTCTTCCAAGAAGGTTCTTCATCCAAACAGTTTGAAAATACCCTTTGCAGCTTTAAGTCCTCAGAGACATTTTTGTGAGTTGTCCCGGACGTGGATTAAGCCCCAGATTAGAAGAAAATTCATTGCAGGATTCTATTGAAAAGTACGCTTTTTTTCCACTGACTGACCTTTCAGGTTTGATGATTCATGTCATGTTTTAATGATTTATATGTGCGTGTGTGTACGTACCACGGAAAGGCATTGGTCTTGCTAGACTGTTCAAGGCAAACGGGTCTTTGTCGAGGGCGTCCAGTTTAAACTGTGTATCCGTCAGTCTGCAAACAATCACACCTAAAGTTAAAACATGGCAAGCACTTTTGGTCCTGAGATGTTAATACAATTGTTAAGAAATATATTTAAAAAGAAAATGTATTTAAAAGCTGACATGACAAAAGTAGCAGTACATTTCAGTCTTAAGAACTGCTCATTTATAATGTGTGTTCACAACTTTTTATTTAAAAAAAAAAAAAAAAAGGCACAAACATAAAGCCAATAAAAGGACTATACTGGATCATAGATCTCTGCAGAAACATGGAGATGAGGGAATCATCTCAGTATTTCACTCAAAATGCTGACATCATGCTTACTTCTGTCTGAGGAGAGCGTTGTCTCTTCTAAAGTCTGACAGTTCTCGTTCTGCTGCTCGGGCTGCCACCTGGAAATGCCAAAAACATAACAAGACAAGAATTTCAGGGGCAATTAGTTGTATAACCACAGTTTCTTTCACTTTATAACATAAGTGTAACAATTCAGAAAGAAACTTGACAAATCTTTGTCGAGTTTTACTAACCCAGTTATTATGAGCTTTCTTTTCATGTGCTGATATCTGAGTCTGGTAAGACTGTTTGGTTTTCTCCAGCTCTTCCTCCATTTCTTCAGCTCGTTGCCTGAAGCAAAGCAGAAATGAGACAGTTTGTAAGGACGAAAAACTAACAAATGCTTTCAAGCTGCTACAGACAGTGTTTCAGCTACCTGTAGTTGTTAAGTTCCTCCATCGCCAGCGCAATATTTTTGTCTGCTTTGTTTAACTTCTCCTCTTTCTGCACACGCTCTTTCTCCTCCACCGTCAGAAGTCTACAAATATTTAATGATACAGTTTTAACATCATCTGATTGTTACAGATAGATTTGTTCATATAAAACCGTTTACTGCATATGCATATACCTGTGTAGTTTGAGCTCATTCTCCTGGTACATTTCTGTCATAATCTGGAGTTTCTGTTGTAATCGTTGGACCTAAACACAAGGTAAAAGGTTTAATCCAAAGGAAAACAGATATGGACCATGTATAGAACAAATACAGTCAGACACAGGTGAGGTCAGTTACCTGATCCGAGTAGTTCTCGGCGTCCGACTGCAAAGTTAGTTTCTCTTTCTCCATATCTTCTATGCTTACTTGAGGGGGGGGGGGACAAAAAAATCAAAAACAAAAGACATGACATGCACGCTACCAGGGATATGTCGAGACATGGTTCATACATATCATTAATATGGAAAAGGTTAATAAGTACATTGACATAGATGTTCTGTAGTTTACTTACATTGCAGGTCTTCTTTTGCTTTGATTTCATCGTTCAGTTTGGCAAATACTCTGTCCTTATCCTCATCTAGGGATTTGAGGTCTGCATTCAGCTATACAAAGATAAAGACATGTTAAAGGGGAAACTCTACAGAGATTACATTAAAAAATGAATAAATAAATAAATAATTATAATTCTTGCGTGCCAGCACATTATCAACTTGAATGCTAAACACTATGTTCTTGGTTGTTTCCATCTACCTTAGCAGCATAAACAAGTTTCTGGACTTTCTGCAGATGGGCCTGGGTGTCCGTTATGTCCCCTCTTCCATTCTTCTCTCCTTTTTCTGGCGTACCATTGGCTGTCTCCTTTTCTCCTCCTTCCTCTTCCTCCAGCTCTGAATCCCAGCCTTTCAACCTCAGCAGCCGATCTGTTAAGGACTAGAAGCAAACAGATTTTTTTCTGACAGTTAATTATATTCTCACTGAATCATTTTAATATATTTTCTGTCATTCTGCCATTTTCTGGAGACATGACAGTAGTTGAGACCTGATTTAATATAGTTAAAAGCAAAAAACAAAACAAAACATAAAATCAGAAATTTAAAAATGTCTGTTTTTGCCCTTAAGATCGTGTTTTCATAGACATCCAGGCAGCTTGTAGCATGGCTGCTGTTTTCAGTTCACTCCCTGGAAGTCCTATTATGGCCACTAACATGGTGTGCGCTGATCCTCTTTTTTTCTCTGTTTGCTCTCTTGTGAAGAAAAGCAAACAGAAAGAAAGACGTGGGAAAAATGAGCAGAGCAAACGGCTTCTGTTTCAAACTGACCCGACTTCTATGCAGAGAATTGTTGTTGGTGCTGAGAGTTGGCTCGTCAATTACAACGCAGCACTTTTTGGTTAAACAGTCTATAGTTTCCAAGCCTGAAGACAGATTAGAAGTACAACGAGGAGCATGCTCACTGCAACTTGACTATTGCCCCCCAAAAGACAAAATTAAAACCCTTGAACACAACTGGCACAGTTACTCATTCATTTCACAAAATCACACATTTATCTGATAGTGAGTCAAGCATTGACCAGAAAACGGGGGCAAAGATAGAACCAGGCTTTGGCACCTAGGGAAACAGTTAACCAGCCGTGGAGATAACGATACAAAGCCAAAGCTGACGGTGACCAGTCACGACTACTGAAAGCAAACAGTTGGACACCCAGAGCAATCTGGGGGAAAAAAAAAGTAATAACTGATAATACTTCTACATAGATCTTATGAACTGAATAATCTTTTTACAGTCAGCAAGTGAGGTGGAACTTTTAAGGAGGTCTGTAAGTGCTACAGTGTAAACGAAAGAAACAGTCTTGATTTTATAACACCAGACAAAAAAAAGAGAAAAACAAATGCTAAGGAGTAATCTGAAACCTAAATTAAAACTGAGATCACAATTAGATTAATCATCCACCATTACCTCAATAGAGGCAATTTACCTTTGTCCTAAGAATGTTCAGTGGAAATTTTGTGAACTGTGATTTGTGCCAGTGTTCTTTATTTTTTGGCCACACAAACAAAATCTAAACTCAGCACCCTACTTGCAATTTTGTCTACCTTCCCGAAATATAAAGAGAGTTAAAGGGTGTCTGTTTTCACACAGAGGCAGACCTGAAAAGGACTAAATGGACTGAACAACATAAAAATAAAAGTTGAGCTGGTAGCTACTCAGGCATTTCCAAAAAGATGACCTCAAAGGAAAACTGGCCAAATTTAAAATTTATCATTTTTATGGGCTGCTTCACAGAACTTAACCTTAGAATAAATCATACCATTATACGTTCATCCTTGGTGGCCACATCCTGCATCATCCCGCTGTAAGCAACCTCACACCTTTTCATCTCTGCCTCCAATTCACTCACTCTCTCTGCCCATCCCTCCACCTGCTGCCTCAACTGTGGAGAAAAGAGTTGGGGGAAGGAGAGAAGAAGAAAAAAAAAAAAAGAAAAAAAAAAAAAGGTAAGCCAACAATCTTGTGCACCCATTTTGGAAACACTATTTAGTTTACTGCCATACGAAGTTTTTTGTGTGTGTGTGTGTGTGTGTGTGTGTGTGTGTGTGTGTGTCCATCGTACATGAGCATTGCTCTCCTTTAGCACTACATTCTCTTCTCCAGCTGTTTCCAAGTTCCTCTGTAGTCTGTCACTGTTCATGCTGTACACTTTCAAAGTGGTCTGCGCCTAGAGAAGGACAGACAGAAATATTATAAAACCTAGTGGAACAGAGAAGAGGTGGAAAAGAAGCACCAACAGAGGAAAGAGAACAGACAGGCGAAAGTGCAAATGTGACAGTTTTGGAATACTGCACCTGCTCTTCCTGTGACTGAAAGTCTTTAGTTTCATCTTCAAGGGATTTCATGCTCTCCTCGAGGACTGCTATCTGGATAGAGAAACCAAAACAACTTTCATTCAGTATGAATTCTACAGCTTCTCACTCAGGATTGCCAACTAGGCTTCCAACAGTACTTCTGTTAGTGTGTGCACCTACCCTCCTTTCTTGTTCTGTCCTGTGCTCCCTTTGCTGGTCCAGTTGATCCTTTAGCTGTTCCAGATCCCTCTCCAACTCTTGTTTGGAGTGCTCCAACTGTCTGGCTTTGACCTAAGAAAACAAGATCAGAAAACTACTTCAAGTAGCTGCAAAACTGGGACACTGTAACATGAGTAAGGGTTGTAAAGACATGACAAATAATGTCACTATAGATCTGAGGTGAAGCAGTGCAAATATTCTACATTTTGACTAGTTCTGCAAGTCTGTGTCAAAAATTACATGGCAGTGGCTGTACTTCATTGTGTACATCAATAATAATAATAATAATAATATAATAATGTTGTTATTATTCTTTTTGTAATATGGTAAACCTCACTATACATTACCACTCACTCAAAAATTATTCCAACAAGTGTGAACATATGGCTGTTAAAAAAAATTCTCTTTGTAGGGACTTTGAAAGCAAATAAAAAAAATACAAGCTTGTTCAACTGAATAAACAATAGGACATGTGTCTCTGTTCACACAGATGAGGCTCGTGGGAGCGTAGCAGTGTACCAGACATGAACACTGTGTGAGCCATATTCATTAAGGAGCATTCAAGTAGGTTTTCTTTACACCAAGAATGGTTTCCATACTTTTCTCTGCCTCACCTCCAGTTGTTCTGTCTTCTGAGTCTGAGCCAAGACACCGCTGTCCCTCTGTGAACTCTCAAGGTTGTCATACTGTAGATGAATAAATTTCTCAGTACATCATGCATGATATCATCAAGAATTTCATTAGATTTCTGATCACCTACAAATGCTCAGTAAGTAAACCTCTCTGCTTTGTAGATATCACCTTAGAAAGCTTGTAATCCAAATTATCTGAAATCTATAGAAGGATATATATATATATAACAAAAAAATCTCTGACCTCAAATTATTGTGTGAGACCAGATCTGTGTCTAGACAGAACTGGCATAACTACTAACCTCTTGTTGACACTGACTCAGACTCTCAAGGACTTTGGATTTCTCATCCAGTAGCTGTGCAACCTGTTCTGCCATCCCCTGCTCTCTACCTGAAAAACAGCCAAAAAAATTTCAGATTTATTTTGTGTCATTTAAAAAAAAAAAAAAAGTGGTTTATTTGTTAACATTCACAGGTCAAAGAGAAGAAAAACTGTCAGTGATAATGTTAAACGTGTCCATAAAATGACACTCAGGAAGAGGAAGTGAGAACTTACGTCGATAAATTCTGCTTTTTATCTGTGAGGAAATAAAAGAAATGAAAGGAAAAACAAAACAAAGAACTGTGCTTAGTGACAGGTCCGACAGTTCAAATAGAAGCCATACTTATCAAACCATCTTAGGTGGCAAAAAATATTTATGATATTGAAGTGAATATGCATGGCTGTGCACTCACAGAGCTGTAACATCTACAGGTGAACAACAGAAGTGTCATCAGGCCCAACAGGCCAGAGACAATGATAGGTTCCCATGGTACACCATACAGGTCTGGCCCAGGTCTCAAGTCATCGGGCAGAGACGACACCACCTGAGAAAAGAGAAAATAATGACCAGTTCCTGTTAGAACCTGTGTGTGTTTTTAAATAGGATATGCGAGTCCGGGAATAAAAACCTGATGTTCTACTGATGCTCAAGGACATTAGCTTTTCTGTCATTGAGGAAATATGACTGCCTCTTGAACATGGGCAAAATGCAGCCCATCTGCCCAAACCAGTGTGGAGACAGACCCGTGCCTTCTTAAATATATTAATACATTGTACTATATACTATGTGCCAAATAATAATGCAGCAAGTATCAACTTTCTCTCAGTAGAACTTTCCGTGGTCACACACCTTGACAAAAAGAGATGCCATTTAAAAGACAGTTTTTTTGATTAAAGAAGCAAATAAAGAACTTAAACTAACCATGTTTGTTAATAAGTAGCATGGTCAAGTGAGTGTAAGAGTAAAGAAATTGTGTGTGCAGTGTTTTTTGGAGGAAGGAATCAAACCAAGAAGAGGCATCTCAGCAAGAAGAGCCACACCAGCAACTGAGCTCTAATGGCTTTTGTAGAGCACCGGCACAATGGGCTGAGGTGTTGTTAATGTTGCTGATTAGAAATATGCCACACCTCCTCTCCAGATCCTGAAGAGAAGAACTAAAAGGAGACTAAAAGGAAAGCGGGGATGGAGGGCACAGACTCAAACTCCTGGTTAGATTAACCTCTCCAGCTCTCAGCGGCGCAAAATTAGTAGTACTATTACCAGCTGCATTTCAAGATGGTGGAGTATGAGTGTGTCAAACAAAGGTGAAAGTCCCACAACAATGACGAAACCAGCCCGCTGACAGGGTACCACAGGAAGGAAGGTCCAGTGATAAATGATGAGCAGTGACTAAATTTTGAGAATAAGAGCATTAAGATTCACCAATGGTAAACTGATCACAACAAGGCCCCAGACTGATGAAAAAATTAAAATAAATCACAAATATACCAGGACAGCACTCCAGAGAAAAATCTGAGTGGCAAATACTGCATATATACAAAGATATATGTTTTTGTATAGATGCAATGGTGTTAAAGTGTGACCATGCATTTGTTTATCATCTGACGGTACATTCACTGATGCATATCCAATAAATTTGAATATACAAATATATTAAACATTTATGATGCACCGGACTGACAGAGAAAGGTCAATATTTTCTAATAAGGTTCTTTGTTTTTAGGACCAGGATTTGGGCTTCCTGAAAGCAATCTGTCAAACTGCTAAACAAAATACTACCAAACAGCTGGTCTTTAGAAGATGGGTTTATGTACAGTTACCCAGTTTTTGACCACATTAAACAGGGCGCAGTGTTAATAGTTATATCATTCTACTACAGACAAATGTGGAAAAATATCTGTCATTTTTAACTTAAATCCTAACACCTGACAAGACAGCGCTGTTACTGACAACTAGCCAGCTAACTATTACCAGCTAACTGTTTGAGCAATTAAACATCTTTGAAAACACGAAGAATAATCCTGACAACAGGTCATACTCTTACTTCGGAATGAGATGGACAACACCAAGAGCTGTAGCTAGTACCGAAAAATACAAAAACATGACTGTTACATGGAAGCCCGTTACATTATCTCGGCTAATTGGGAATTGCTAACGAAACCTGACACA
Organism: Astatotilapia calliptera; assembly: GCF_964374335.1. Classification (NCBI taxonomy): domain Eukaryota; kingdom Metazoa; phylum Chordata; class Actinopteri; order Cichliformes; family Cichlidae; genus Astatotilapia; species Astatotilapia calliptera. Next base: position 15,716,447 of record NC_137440.1, on the reverse strand, counting down.
TAACGTACATCCTTCACTTTCTCCACGGCGATACTGTAGTAAGCCTCTGCCGTCTCCTGGAAGTCGGCCGCTTTGATGCCCGACTGGTCACTCGCCGGATTCTCTGCCATGTCCAAATTATTTCATCTGACGTATATTTAAACTTAAAATTTTTTATATTTACACCGTTAAGAAACTAGAGCTGTGAAGCGGGTCAGCGGCGGTTTCACATCCTATCCACAACACTGACGCTTAGGACTATACCACGTCCTGCTGGACGTCGTAGGGAGTAGTACGAAAACTACTGTACAGCTGTACAACCATTGTAAACACTCCAAACATCAAATAAAATCTGAAAATATAAAATAATATAAACACAGCATGTATAGTATAATGCATCACGTGCACGCTGTTTCGTGTCCTCACAAGTTCACCCGGATGATTTCACACCCCCGCTGGTGAAAATGGTTCAGTCGCAACGTCACCAATTGTAAGATGCCACACTGGCATACCGGAGCGCTTTCAAAGTGACACCAGGAGAAACAGGTGTTACCAAAATGACACCTGTATTATCATTATTTTGATAATTTTCATTCAAAGAAAAAGTAACACATTTGCATCGAACGGGTATTTGTCAACGTGTCGCGTGCTCGGCCTTAGGCCAATGACAAATTAGGAGACAGGTGAAGGTAAAGACTTCCCATATGAAAAAGAAAGAGAAACAATTAAGATCCACGTAGGAAAGTATGGAGTGGTAAAGCATTAACAGAACAAAATAAAAATGCTCTATTTTACTGAATTAATGAAATAACTAGGAAAGCTGTTCATACGAGATATATGACATTTCTCAAACAATTACTTTTTTTTTTTTTTCATGTGAATTAAAACAGTCTGACAGCCATCCAGTATTTCTTATACTCACCAGTCTGGCCTCCATCTGAAACCACTTTCACCTTTCAAAACATGAGAGACAGTTTGTCTTCACAGGTGTGTGAGTCCAGAGTGTCACAGACCCAAATGTGAGTAATGTTTAAGGAACCTAGCCAGCTTGACAGGCTGAGACGTAAGCAAAGCTAAATGCCAGAGGGAGAGTCAGCTCAGCATGTCACCAGAGTAATATCTTAAAGAACCAGGCACCACAAAATGCCACACTGACAGAGCAGAGGGTGATTTTTAGTGCCTCCCATATATTTTTTTTTGTACTATAACTTTAACACCTTTAATACAGGCATGCAAACACAGAGGCGGGTCAAGTGAAATGACTATATTAGAGAATTATTTTGACATATCAGGAATCATGGCTAGAAGATGATCCTGGTATCAAAATGTAGGTTATGCTATAACCTATTTTGAGGCTTGAAAGTTGCCCCAGCGAATGATCAGAAAACACATGAAATGTGCAAAGCACTAATGTTTTTTGCTATAGAAACTGATAAACCTATTATATTTAAGCTCTTAAATTTCATTACAAGAAAACAGCATACTAAACAAAACAAGATTTTGAATTAGATTGTGACACTTTGAGTGGCTGTAAAGTTTTAGGACTTGTAACTCACAAAACATTCATAGAATGAAGATAAGATCTCACCTTCATAGAATGTATCATAGCAGCCCATGCTATGATACATTTTGCTTTTCCCTGTACAACATGATCAAGGCCACAATTAGCCACAAATCAAAAGCTATTGGACAAAGTATGTTAAAACTAGATCAGAAAAAAAAATTCTGGCTAGGCAGCATGCACCCTGCACCCTGCTTTGACCTCAGCCCCCCTTCATCGCCATTGTGGATTAATCTCTGGCATGAACTGAAGAATCCCTCTCAACATACACAACACTAATCTCTGTAGATTAAAGCAAAAAGGTATATTTGGAAATCAAATGACAAAAAATTGGTTTCTGTTTCTGCAGATTATAAATCCTCAGAAACTGGCACAGCGTACCTGCACAGTAAGCCATATGAGGAGCTCCCTCACTGCACAAGTGTGGGCGTAGGAGTCTTCAGCCATCTGATAAACGAAGTCCAGAATTTGCTTCATAACTCCTGCAGTTAAAGTAACACACATACTGCTGTTTAACATACATCTCTTTTATGATGCTCAAAAAATATTTATCTTTTAATGTGACACATTACTGTAAAAAATGAAAAAAAATATTTGTTTTGGCCATCCGGTTTTTGGGGTTATGTGAAGTGAGGACGATGATGAGGTAGGTCGAGTAGCTTTTGCTTAAGATTTTTAATAATATTTTAAACTCTTCTTGATTAATGGATACCTGGGTTATCCATACCTTTCAGCATCTCTGGTGATCCTGGCTGAACATGAGGAAGGGATGCTTCTTCAACACTTCTGCCCTGTTTTTTTCCTCTTATCTCATCTTTTCCTACACCACCACCCACTTGGTTATTGCCTTCTTTCATTATCATCCAGTCATCTCTCTGGATGGATGGATCTTGTGTCGTCTTCGACTCTTCCTCAGTGTTCGCTTTCTTATTTTTTCTATGATTTGAACAAGAGACGCCAACACAGCTGGCCTCGGCTGCATTTGACAGGGAAACACATGTACAGATGCAATTCAAAACCATGCCTGAATTTGAAAGACTGAATTAAATCTCATTAGTGCTGGCCATGAGGAAGCCAGTAGGAGGCAATGTTGAGAAAAACTACCTTGATGATTACGGTCGTTGGTCTGTCTTGTGTTGAAAGTCTGTCTCACTCTTCCCAACAGTGTTTCCAGTTTTTGAAGCGCCATAAGCATTCGGGTCTTTTCTTTGTCCTCCTGCAGTGCATCAGTGAGTGTCACGCTAGGAGCAATCAGCGTCTCCTTGTGATGATACAGAAGTCTCTCTACATCTGACAATATAGATTCATCCTCCTCATCAGGTTTGTACAACATGGTGTCTGAATTGGACAAAATGTAATCCAAAAACTGAAGCTTGTGTCGCCCAAAAAGCTCTAGCGAAATAGCTGTCTCATCTGCACCCATGTGAGTGAGCAGGTTTTTGTAATGTTTGGAGAGAGTTCTTGTCATCTCAGCAGAGGAAGGATGAAGCTGTGGCTGCTCTGTGATAGTGGGAGAGTCTTTGTGCACAACTTCAAGGTGGTGAGTGGTGGAATCTGGTTCTTGTTCAGGAGTTAACGAGTCTTGCGAGTGCAACGCCTCACCTGGACTAGTACTGAAGCTCTGGGCTGGTTCGGCGGACCTGTCAGATTCGGTGGTAGATTTCTGGCTGAAAACACCAAAGGGGTTTTTTAAAAGACCAAAAGCTCCACTGGTTTTACTCTCTGTCTCTGTCTCCCCACTCTGATCAGTGGGTGGATGTGGAGACACATCATCAGTCAAACTTGGGGCAGTTTGCTCAGATGTCACAGACTGACTTTTAGCAGGGTCACTATGTGGGGCTGAAGGCTCCCTTCCTCCCTCATGCCAGGATTCACTACCATTACTATCATTTTCCCTCATTTTTATATCAGTGTCTTTATCCTCCACTACAACAGCAGCCTTCTCTGTGTGCGTCTGTTGATTCTGTTGATCGGAGTTTAACTGTTGTGTTGCTTTGCTGCTACTTTCAGTGTCTCCAGACTCCGTTTTATCTCCCTGGCCTAATGCATGAGTGCTTTCTGCCTCCTCTGAAGTGTTATTTGCTGTTTCTTCATCCGAGTCTATCATCTGCCTCTCTCCTGGTGTGTTTGCTTGATCCTTTAGCTTCTCTGTCTGTATTGCTCCTTCACCTCCTTCCTCTAAACCACTTCCAGCTTTTTCTTCATGCACTTGAGGGCAAAGCTCATTTGAACATTTAAAGCTGTCATCCACCTCATTCTCCTCTTGATGCACTTCTTCAACCTCTGCTCGGTCAGTCTCTTCAAACTTTAGCTCCTCTGCCTTGGCTTGTTTTTTCTCTCCATCCTCCCCATTTCTTCCTTCCACATCTTGGTGGCTTTCAACCTGTGCGACTATTTCAGTGAAAGATGATCCTGAGCCATTCTGTGTGTTCGTGGTGCTCAGGATCTTTGCCTCATAATAAGAAGACTGCACTGTTTTTCCTTCTTCATCTTTCTTCTCTTTTTCCTGTACACCCTCCAGTTCTTCTTCCCTCTGTAACATCTCCACCTTGGCCTCTTTTTCCTTCTCTGGTAACTCTTCTTTCTGCAGCTGTTTTCTATCCTCCTTTAGCTCTCCCATCTCCCCCTGCATACTCTCCACTTCTGCCTCATTAGACTCCTTTTCTTCCTCATCTTCCTTCTGCTCTTTCACCTTTTTCCCTTCACCTTCTTTCTTCTCTTTTCCCTCTAGACCCACCAGTTCCTCTTCTTCCACTAACTCCTCCACCTTGGGGTGTTTTTCCTCCTCTGCATTCAACTGTTTGTTAGCTTCCTTTAGGTCTTCCACCTCTCCCTGCATACTCTCCACTTCTGCCTCATTACTCTCTTTCTCATCTCCCTTTTGCTCTTTTATCTCCTTTAAATCCTCCAATTCCTCGTTATCCTCCACCTTCATCACCCCTTGATTCCCCCCATCCTTTGACTCCTCCTCTTTTTCAGCCTCTAATTCAGAACTGATCACTGACTTGAAGTCATTTTCATTTAAATCATCTTCTTTAGTGCCTGATGCTTCTATCTCTGTTTTAACCTGCTGGGACTCATTTATGTTGTCTTCAACAATTTCCTTTAGTTTGCCTGCATCACTGTCGCTTTCATTGTTAACATGCTCCATCACTGGAGACACGGAGGTCTGATCTGTGGTTGGTGCACTTGTTCCTCTATCCTTTGGGATAGTTTGAGTGCTTCTACCAGGGTTATGCTGTGAATCAAATTCCTGTGAGCTCAGAGTTTCTCCCTCCTGCTCTAACTCCCCATGAACTGTCTCTGCTTCTGTGTTATTATCAAAAAGAGCTACTGTATCTGAATTGTCATTATTTGTTTCAGCACTACAAGGAGTAAAACTTTCATTCTCAGCTGGAACTGGATCGTTTTTCTCCATAGATGACGGTAAGTGAGGCTGGCTCTCTGTGCTACTGTCTTCTACATCACCGTTCAGCTCCTCAGTCTGAGTTTCAGGTAAATCTGTATCCTCATTACTGACTTCTCCTTTATTATCGTCACCCCTGGTGATTTTAAGAGACATTTCTGTGGGTTCTTCTGTGTTATCAGTTTGATTTGTGATTTCTGCCCCTTCCTCCTCCACACTTTCTGATTTCTTGTTCTCCATCTGGTCTTTTTCATCTTCCTTGACCAGCATAGACGTTGACTTTAAATCCACCGAAACGTGATCAGGGCCCAAAATGCTTTCAGATGGTGTTTCAGATGGTGGTGTTGAATCCTGACTGATAGCACTTGGAGTTTTTCTTTCTTCCTCTCCTGACTCCCTGCTATTATCCATATGTTCATTTCCAATTGGTTTGTGAATCACAGCGTCTTCACCTTCCCTTTCTTCAGATCTCTCCTCATTTATTTTGCTTTTTTCTATATTGTCATCGTCATCTTTACTGGGGGGTGATTCTACTAAAGCCTGAGATTCTTCTTCAAACTTCCTTTCAGGAGAAATATCTTTGTTATCAACTGTGGGTTCAGCCTCTTCATCGAAATCGCTGTTTATCCCACTGTCTGAAATATCTGTGTTGCTATCAACACTCTGACCATTAAGTGGTTCTGTAGACGGGGTATTTTGGTCTTCTGACAGTTCTTCCACCTCCTTTGAATTATTGCTTGTCTTAATAATTTCCTCCTCTGATTCACTGTGATCCACATTCTGTGATCCTGTTGGTTGCTCTAAAGTTGTGATTATTTCTGCCTCCTTAGATTCACTTTCTTTGTTTTCATTATCTCCAACTTTATCTTTCCTGAAACCTAGAATACCTTCAATCTCCATGTTTAACCAAGAATTAGCCTGCACCTTCTCCTCCTTCTCTTGTCCTGACTCCTGACTGGTCAAACCAAACCCCAGTGTGCTTGACAGCCCATTCCCCAGCCAACCTAAAGTCCCCATCTCTTTCTTCTCCTCTTCCTGCAACTGGCTGCCTTCAAGGTCCAAGGACATCCTCCTGCTCCTGAATTTCTCTGTGGGTTCTTTGTCTTCATCTGCTTCTTGTTCCTCTTCTGTCTCGCTTTTGCTTCCACCTCCAAAGCTGAGCCACCCAGTCATGGTTGAAGTTAACGATTCAGCAGTTTCTTCTTTAACTTTCACACTTTCTTTGCCATTGTCAGGTTTTCCATTTCCTCCGAAGCCTAGCCATCCTGTCACAGAGGATGTGAGCGTTTCAGACTGAGTGTCTTCCCTCTTATCTTCTATCTCCCCTTCAGCCACACTGTCCGGTTGGTCCTCTTTACCCAGACCTAACCATCCTGTCACTGAAGAACCAAGCCAGGAAGAGGAGGGAGACCCACCTTGTTGATTAGGAACCACAGGAATCTCATGTGTCTCCTCTTGAAACCCAGCTCCGGAACCACCAACATTTTTATTCTGGTCCTCTTCTTCTTGTTCTTCTTCTTCCTGTGCAGAAACTGGGGAGTCTGAGGTTGTTAAGTGGCTTTCAGCGTTCGTGTCATCAGTGCTTTGGGTAATTTTTTGTGTGGTTTCTGGCTCCGGGATTTGGATTTTCTGATCAATATAATCATCATCATCCATATCCAGATAAGTGGAGCCAAACTCATTCATGCAGAAGAAATCAGATTTCTGCAGAAAAAGGGCAAAAATTTAATTCTTAAGAAAGGAAACTAGGAAGAAAAATTTGAAATAATAATAATACTGACAATACTTTTTAATACTTAAAGTTTGTTTACATATGAATGATGAAATTACCTGTGTTTCCACTACTTTCTCCACAGTAGTATGAACCTCTTCTTCTTGCACTGCATCCTTTGGAAAATATCCAAACTCTTTGTCAATCTGAAATAAAAAAGGAAACAAAGGAGCTGTCAGCATTTTTCTTCTTTCTACCTTGAAGAAACCCAGAAATCTAAACATTTGTCATAATAGATCATTCTTTAAAAATATTCTCTGTCATTTGTTGTTTAGGCATTGGTGATGACTGCAAACATAATCTTTTATAATAATCAAATAATTCATTCTTCCTTTGCACAGAGAATGGGGGCACTGTTATTCTGGAAAAGACCAATACCACCAATCAAAGGATAAAGGTCACAAGTTTGTACTGATTAATTTGAGGTTGCCCTTTCATAGGGAAACACCCTGGCAGCACACTGCCCCAAACCTCACAGTACTACAGTGCAGGGGTCAGAGGCTTAGGTTTTCCTTCTGCCTGTCTCTAAGTGAGAACCTGACATGAATGAAGATTTAGGGAAGTACAGAAAGGGAAAAAAAGATCGAAATATGACACATACACTGCCTGCCCACAGGTCATTCCTCTTTCCAGTCAATTTGTGGTAAACAAAGATTGTGTCTCCTTGCCTGAAGCTCAGGAAACGACAGTCCTTACCACGGTGGTCCCTTATAGCCTGCACTCTGCTTAGGAGGCCTACACACACCACAGCAATAGAACACAGTTGTGAGGTGACCATCATTATCGTCATTAATTTAAGGAGCTATCAGTAGATTTTGGACTTACTTTGACACTCAGAGTCTCCGCAGATCTTGTAGTCAGACAATAATCCGATATTTAAGTGGGGTAAAATCACTAAAACTGCACCCAGTGACCACAGGAACCTAGAGACCTGAAAAATAGCCATGATTATCTGACTTTTAACTGGAGGCTATAAGTAGTAAATGTCCATAGTGGGGTGGAAATAACTCCCGTTGTGCTGGCAAGTGAACATTGCCTCTGAGCTGCTGCCTTTTGAAGACTCAATGCTAAATGAAACAGCTGAGATAAGATATAAGGCCAGCATGGGGATAATCATTAACATCTCAGGCCTGCTTGCAATACCAAATATTATCAGTTCGCTGGTCAAAGGTTTCTATTTCATTAGAAGACTTGATATTAATGGAAAATTGCTTTAATTGATATTTCATTGAGATTTTAATACGTGCACACATAAACGGGGTTCCGGGTAAACGCCATGGCAATTTAAAACAGACCCACTCCATTATTTTCGACCTTTCTCCAGGACTGACAGCTAGTCTGTTGCTGTGGCAACAAGGCAAACGCGCGCACAAAGACGACGTCATCACTATGCGTTTGTTTTGCGAGAGAGATGGCGGTCTAGTCTGGTTGTGTTTACTCTTGGTAAAAGTTTAGTGTTTTGGTCCGTTGCGAGTCCGTATTTTTAATTGAGCTTGACTGCTTCATTTAGTTAAAAGCTAGCCGAGCTTACACATTCAGTCACAATGAAGTCAGACGTGGAGGAGTTAATGCCGAGACTGCTGCCCGTGGAGTGTGGATCCGGTACCGTGGGCGACCTGGACCTGAGCGGACCGCCGAGAAACCCCCAGGAGTACCTCCGACAGGTCCAGTAAGTGCATCGCAACCTGAAGAACACACCTCTTATTAATGCTCGCGTCTAATTAACTCCTAGATTCTCTTTGCCTGTTTTCTCTTTGGTGTGTTAATGTATTAGTTGAGGTGGTCGGGCTGCTTCAATGAACTTTTTTCCTTTTGGACAGGCTGGAGGCTTCATTGTGCCCAGAGGTGGTGGTCGCTCAGATTGACCCCAAAAAACTAAGGAAGAAGCAAACAGTGAATGCATCTGTGAGTAAACTGAGAGGCAAATGTATTGAGACTGGTTGATGCTGCAGATGTATGACAATTAAAGGAAATGACAAAGCCCTGACCCTGATAGTGACAGGGTTCATTAGCTTTGTTACTCTGTGGTGTCTGCAAATCAAAGCATTTCAAGTATTTTTACCTTGATGTGAGCAGTCAGTCCCACTCATCATGGGTGTGAATGTCCTCATAATGTTGGGCTTTTAAATGATTTCTTTGAATTTTTCATTTTTTTTCAGGATGGAATGATTTTAAAGCATTCACTTCAATAACCTTGAAAAACAAGAATTGGGTGCACAAGTTTTAATTTACTTTTGATTTTCTGTAATCCACAAAGGGTCAAAACATTCATACCCACGATGAGTGGATGGAAACTTCTGAGCACATCTGTACGAATCTTTCTTAATATCTTTTCATAGTTTTCACTGCACAGTTAGAAATGAATGATAGGCTCTGAAAAATGTTGTGCTGTGTTCGATTTTTACGTTGATCATGTAAACAGTATACAGCAGTTCATTTGGCAAAGAAAAGAAGATGCTATACAAAATAAAACATAATACATTTCAATAATGCTTCATCTGTTCTGATTATTTCTCAGTTACATTTTTTGTGGGGTTGTTTTCTGGTTTTTAGGTGGCAGGGTGTCATGCTGCTCCAGTGGGTTTCTCCCCAAGTCTAAGATGGCAACAACAACAAGTCAGCAATTTCTCTGAAGTCAGACAGGTAAGAGCCTTTTTGCTGTTATGATATTATAGAATAGCGAAGCCTAACAGAATTCACTAAAACTTTTTGTAGGTCTAAATCCGCACAAATTTGTACAAATGGATATTTGACAATTTATGAACTTTTGTTTACATTTACAACATTTTTTTTCCTTTAGAGTATCACAAGGCACAGGAAACACTGGACCAGCCAAACTCTAGATGACAACGTGCTGATGGTAATGTGGTAATGTGTAAATTTTAATGCTTCAGCATGCAATGCTTTCCTCTAATAACCAAATAAATACTTTGTCTTTCTCCAAGAGGCAAACTTAAAAACAGAATTCATGTTAAAATTTTATGTATGCTCGTATTTGTATGTTACAGCCGAAGCTAACGGATGAGGAGGGTTGGAAGAGGTTTTGTTTAGGAGAGAAGGTCTATCTGGGCACTTCATCCTCCCACACAGATGCAGAACCAGAGCCAGCACTGGACTATAGCAAGGTTATATATGTAATGGCTATATCTCAATGTTTTGTGTCATCATGAATACAATCTGTAAGATTTTTTGACAGTAAAGAAGCTGTCGGTCACATCTATCACCTATTGGTTAATGAGGTTTTGTCACAAAGCCTCCAACTGAGCACTGAAACTGGACCTGAAACCACACACTTACAAGTAACAACCTGTGATTGAAAATCTTCCTAATAATGCCAATAATTAAAAAAAAATCACTTCATGTTGTATTCAGTGTGAGCTGAAACTAGTGACTGAGTCATCAGGGAGTTGTGGGCCATTTTCCCACAGATTTCTATGTAAACGGAAGTGTTTTTATTTAGAGTGAAAGCACTTCAGCATCGGCGTTACTTTTCAGATCCAAAATGTGTACTGCTCTATTTACCTCAGCATTTCTCTGTCTGTTCAGATGGGGTTCCCTCCCTTCCTAAGCATCATCAGCAGGCTAAATCAGGTAAACGATCCCTCTATAGACATTCAAGATGTTCTAAACCAGTCAAAGCCTGATTAGAAGATATGTGTGTTTGCGTTTTCCCACCTGTCTACAGTCTACAGTGCTGATGGTGTTGGAAATCCTCATCGGCTGGTTCGAGGAACGAGAATTTGTTCCACAGTTGGTGAGTTTGATGTATTAGCACCACATTTTTATGCTGATTCCGAACTCCACACGCATTTATAGTCATCCTGTGTTGCATTCAAGATAGATATGAGCTGACTATGCATTCCGCACAGATATCATGAAACCAAACATTCCTTCAGCTTCTGTCTTATGTTTCAGATATAGAAGGTGATGGTTTATTGGCTGCAGTTATTGTGAAATACTTGAGTTTGCAGTCTATCTTCTTGTTCCAGGGGCGCTGGTTGTATGCTTTATTGGCCTGCTTGGAAAAGCCTCTGTTGCCCGAAGCTCACTCATCCATCAGACAGCTTGCACGGAGATGCGCCCAGCTCCGCAGCACGCTGGTAGGCCACAATCCTACCATCTCCTTTAAAGCACTATCTCTATGTGCTATCACTCCATGCTTGAAACGGCCACAGCAGGCCATGTTTTTCTCGTTTTTTGTTGAAATTTGATGATATTTGATTTTATTTACTCTGAGTCTTTTCCCTGCTTGCATGACTTCACAGGACAGCCAGGAAGATGATAAACTACCCGCCCTCAACCTGCTCATCTGTCTTGTTGCCAGGTAAGGTTCTCTGTATTTTTCTTATATGGAACTCTGTGTAGAGAAAAACCCCTAAATGTTTTTTGGTTTGTTTTTTTTTTTACCACCAGTGTCTAAATTGTTCAGGGTGATGATACCATGATATTGCTGTCTGGATGTGTACAGAGGATGCAGCTATACTTACTTCCTTTTGTTTTTACTGCAGGTACTTTGAACAGAATGATCTGGCAGATCAGCAGGAGTGAAGCCAACCTGATCTGTTTAACCTCACCAACATATGGAGGATCATATTGTTAAGTCTGGCTGCAGTGAAAGCTGAAGTTCGAAAACAAAGAGACTGGATTACAAAAACACATGTTTTTATTTGTAAGGTATTTGGTTACCTGCACAGAGCAGCGCTGGCACACAGGGACTACAAGAAAATGCAGCAGGATCAGGGCTACTTTTTTCAAACAGGTTTATGCTTTTCTTTGTGCGTTTATATGTGTGTAATTTAGCTCTAAATAAAAGTTTTCTATTATCTGTGATTTGTAAGAAAACTGTGTGTGTGTGTGTGTGTGTACATCATTGCTGATTATGTGTATGCAGGTTCTCAGTCATCCAGGTCATTTTATGGCCATGTCTGTTGTGAACAACCATCATTGAACAGGTGTGGTGGCTAACGACTCCAGCTATCAGCCACCTACAATACAGTCCCAGGTGCTTCAACCCCCTCACACATTGCCTCAAGTGATCTTAATAGCTCATGATAGGGTGGGGCAAGGCCTCACACACTGGTTTCATCCTTAATAGTGTGTGAATGTGTGTATTACTGAATGCAGTGTAAAGCGCTTTGGGGTCCTCAGGGACTGAGTAAAGCGCTATACAAATGCAGGCCATTTAATCCCAGGTGACAATGACTCTCACCTTGACTTGAGATGACTTGTGATCAATAGTGTGTCAACGACCCTCAGGGGCATAATGCCCCACTAAGTGTTTAGTACCTGGAATTCTTCACAACCGTGAAGAAGTCTTGTTGCCTTCTTTTCTCAAGCTAATTACACTTTTTCTGGTCATCAAGCCCTTGTGATCATGTCAAATAGATTCTTTAAAAATGACAATTTAAGAATGACTTTAGACATGACAATTCCTCATGGATATACAGTGGAACCAAATATACTGCAATGACAAATCCAATCAGGTACACTTGGGTTCCTAATTAAAAAAAATTCCCAGATACTTTAAAAAAATGTTTCTAAAAAATAAATAAATGAAACAACATGGACATAGTTTGTGCTCAGTTCTGCATGTTTTGTAGGGCTTCCTTCACTACATCCACGAATCTTCTCTTGAGGTCTCCTGGATTTCCTCCTTATTTGCAGCTCAGCCTTCTACATCTATCCCTCCTCTGCACATACCCAGACCATCTCAGGCTTGCCTTTTTTGCTCTACTTGTGTTGGTCACTCCCAATGAGTTTTTGCATTTTAGGGCTGATTACCCACAAAATACACCAAATCTGTCTTTTATCCCATCTTCCTTCTCTCACCTCAACCAGTCGCAGCAGATGGCCCCACCCCTCCCTGAGCATGGTTCTGCTGGAGGTTTCTTCCTGTTAAAAGGGAGTTTTTCCTTCCTGCTGTCACCAAAGTGTTTGCTCATAGGGGGTCATATCATTGTTGAGTTTTTCTCTGTATGTATTATTGTAGGATCTTTCTTACAATATAAGGTGCCTATAGGCAGCTGTTGTGATTTGGCTGTCTAAATAAAAGATTGACTAGATCAAACATCTTCAGGGTTCAACTACATGCTTGAAAACTAATTCAGTTCCACGCCATTAAAATAAGCATGATTGTGTTTTTGTAGTACATGTATTTGAACTTAACCACTGTTGGCGCTTCGCACATCCTTAGGAAAGTATAACTTGTATTTTGAGGATATTTTTTGCCTGAACTGTGCAATAAACTGAAGAGTGATGTATTTAAAAATAAATAAAAACAAATAAGAATTCACACAAACAAGCATATTTTCACTACTTCAACTTTATTTTGAAGCAGATTATCAGTCATTAACCCCACCCCAGCAAAAAAGTTTCAATCCAGTATTTGAGCAAATCACGCTTGACATTGTTGAAAACAGTGGAAATAAATGGGAATAAACAGTGTTGTCACAACAACATGAAACAAAAGTAATGTATGTGAATGACCACCATCAAGAGCCCACCCTCTTCATTATGCTTAAGATGAAAAAGAGAACATTCACAACCTTCTTCACTGTGTCACAAAGACCTGTGTAAAGACCAAATCTGAGACTAAGGATAAATCATTTGGAATTTACACCTTTACTGTTTAAGGGGTTCAATTAGAGATGGACTCTTTTTCCTCCAAGTTAAAGATGGAGGAACTGGCCACCAGCAGACCCCCTGATGTCAAAACTATTTTATGAGGAAACAGTTAATGTTGGAAGTAAAGAGTTGGAAGCTTATTTTCCATCAGTTTTTACAGAAGCTGAAAAAGAACCAGATTAGCGTCGCTTGTCCTTCCTGTCTCTATCTTTATGCTCCCTATCGCTCCGGGACGACCTGCCCCTTCCTTCCTCGCTCCTCTTCGATCCCCTCGAGTCCCTCCCTCCTCCGCCACTCCCTCCTCTCTTGTGGCTTCGCCTCTCGTCTCCCTTCTTCCTGTCTCTATCTGAGGGCCTCCTCTTGCGTTTGCCGCTGTCTCGGCTGCGGCTGCTGGATGATGAGGATGAGGAGGAAGAAGAGGATGATGAGGAGCGGCTGGACCCGGAGGAGGAAGAGGAACTTCCACTGGAGGAGGAGCCAGAGGACGAAGAGGAAGAGCTGTTACTGCGACTGCGGCCTTTCCTCGATTCCTTTTCCTTCTTTCTCCCTCTGCCGCTGTCCTCCTTAGCTGGGGCAGTAACAGGGACCTCCTGGGAAGCAGGTAGTTTTTGTGGGGGTTCCTCCTGCGATTTCCCCTCCACTGCCTGTCTGTCAACTGTGGAGTCCTGGACCGTAGAGCCAGGGACTGTGGACACTTGTGCAGGCACACTAGGGGCTGACGGGGGTTCTGGGGTTTTAGATGCCCCATTGCTCACAGGAGACTCTGCTGCTGGTTCCTCAGCAGCGTGGCTGGGCTCGGGCTGATGGCTGGTGTTTTCGGCTTCCTGGCTGCTTACAGCTGGTTCAGAGGACTTGCTGTCCTGGAGATCTGTGGGCCCCTGCTTGCGTTCCATCTCCACCCCTACATCCTTACCCCTGTCCTCCTCCTCTACTGCCTGCTCTACCTCCATCTCCTCTGACTCTGGACTACCCTCTTTGTCTCCCTTCTTCTGATCCTCTCCTTCCCGCTTCTCCTCACTTAACTCCATCCCTTCCTGCTCTTCCTCTACCTTCTTAGACACTTCCTTCTCCCCTTCCTCCTTCTCTGTCACCTTTCTATCCCTCTCCTTTTCCCTTTCCTTTTCCTCCTCCTCATCTTCCTCCTCTTCTTCCATCTCTACATTGCCCTTATTACCTGTCACTTTGACTACCTGACCTGCTGGCTTACCCTCCTCCGGCTGCTCCGTCCCTGTTGCCGCAGTGTTGCCGTCCTGTTCGCGGTTTAGTTGTCGACGGGGACGCGACTCCATCTTGCTGAGGTGTTCAGCAAAAGCCTCACACCTCTCTTCAAACACAGCTGTTGAGAAAAAAAAATCCTCATGTTATTTAGTAGACAGATCCCCTGTGACTATATAACACCGCCACAACACTGTCAGTGCACTTCCAAAAATAAATTCCCACTCACCATTTAGTTTCTTGGTGGATTCATCGAGGAGTTTCTGTGTTGCGGAGCACATTTTTCCAGGCAGGTAGAAGATATGAGGCTTGGTCTTTGTGCGAATGTATTTCACCAGGCGATTATTGTGGCTGGTCCACTCCTCTTGCTTTGGATGGGAAAAAAAAAAAAAAAAAAGATTTTACATTTCCCATCATTCTAGCTACAAAAAAAGATTTTAAAAGACTAAGTATTAAATTAGATGTTTATCAAATTACAATTTGGTGTGAAAATTAAGCAGTGATAAATGAAATAGACATTTAGTTTGGCCGAATCAGTAAATCCAGTTTCATTAAAAATAAACAAAACTCCACCACTTTCATGCTAGTCCCACTTTCAAACAAATACACCGTCTTACCAATTGAGCCAATTCCACTTTCTGCTCCAGAAGTCTCAACTCTGTCTGCTTGGCTCTCCTCTCCTCAAACAGCTCCCTCTTTTCATTCTCCACCTTCTTTCTCTCAGCCTCAGCCTGAACCTCGAGCTTCTGCTCAATCTCAGAACGCCGCTTTTGCTACAGGATGACAAAAAGAAATATGAAGCAGAACAAGAAAACAAAATCATGGAATTTATGACTTCATCAACACAGAAACCTATATTTTCAAAAATACTGTTCTCATAACCAAGCAAAAGATGAATCTATTCCTCACCTTTTCTGAAGAGACATTTGACTCCTGCTTGAATTTCTGCAGGGTCCCCATGAGCAGGCCGAACATGCGCCGATTCCTGACCAAGACAACACAAACAACACCATCACACACTTAATTCTCAGCTGTAGACACGTTTTGCCATTTGCCAGATGAAATTAAACCAATCATGGCTCAGGCTATTTAATAACCAACTCTGAATGTAAAACTAGAGTTTAAGAGCTACCTCTGTTTTCCCCTCTCATCCATGGTTTGGTCCTGAATGAGATCTCGGCGCGTTCTCTCTTTGGAGGTAGCTACTACAGACGACTGCAACGCCGGCTGAAGGAAGGACAAGAAGCAAATGTTAGGATTTTTATCACTTCAAAGCAGGAAAAAAATCCACTGTGAGAAAGCAAATACTGATCAGGTATTTTTGACAAAATTACCTTTTTGACATCATCGTCATCCTCGGCGTCGCTGTCGTGACGCATGTCCCTCCTGGCCCTCTGGTCCCCTGCCAGCCTGCAGCCACACAAAGATCAAATACTCATAAGAGATGGTACTTTGAAATCAAGACAAGGGAGAAAAAAAAAAAACTTACAGAAAGCTGAGAATTAATTCAAATAATGCCTCACATGTGCAGAAATACCACCCCCCCCACCCCAAACAAGAACCATATTTTCTTACACTTGTTAAATAATCTTAATATTAAATGAAGGGTTTCAGGTAAAATGTGTTACACAAGCTCCAAAACTAGAAACTACCCAATCACTATATTATATTTCAAGTCGAGATCTCACCTTAGCAGGGCTCCTTCGATGTCCCTTTGCTTGGCAGGAGGGCCGCCGCTTCCCATGTCTGAGAGACTGCGTCTGAGAGAGGACAAAGAGGAAAACTTTAGAAATGCACAGACTGAATTTTTAAATATTTTAAACTGTTGAAATAATTTATTCTACCTTTTTTTGGAGAGACACAAAGAAACTCCAAGGAAGCTGATTCTGTTCATCTGGTCGTGTTGTCGGAGAAATGCTTCACTCATCCAAGTGACTGAGCTCAGACTGAGCTCACTCTAGGTTTCCCCAACCTTTTAAACTGTTTATTTGCATAATGACCAAAACTACCGTTAAGGACCAACAATGGGCCCTGAGATCAGTTTCATTGTCCTTAAGTGGTCATAGCACTTTGCATATTAAATCACTTGAATGAGCGGCCAAAAGTTTCGCCCACTAAAAACAACGCCCTGATGAACAATCAACTTCCTGGGATTTAATTACTTGGACGACTGAGCATGCATCAAGACAAAAACAACAATTTTCAAACCCTCTTTGAACATTTAACTGAAACACCAGTGGTTCCTTTACAGACTGAATCATAAAAACATCATAGACAAATGTGATTAACATTTATCTCCAACTCCATGTTTTTGTTCTTGGACTCGGTTATAGTGGGTGTGGATGGTTCACATTTAAAAACAAAACCCCCAAGGCAAATTATCCTGCAAAATGGGGCAGCTTCTCAGTCCATTACAGTTTGTAAAGTTATATAGTTTCTGCTTCTGATAATTAACTTCCCCATAGCCGTTAAAATGAAAAAAGAAAATCACAACAATTCCCCCTTTTAATGTCTAACTGATGAAATCAATATGATTATAAGTGTGAAGGTTTGAACTGGTTTGTTGCTGGTTACAGAATGCAAGGCCATGTATGACCATTTGTACAATAGCAAAACAAGGCTTATTTAAGAAGTGACTTGACGCCAAGTCTCACATTTAATACAATGTGGAAGATGTGTGAGGGGTGGGGGTGGGGTGAAGTACTGTTGTACATACTTTTCAGATCAGACACTAAAGTTGAAAATCTAAAGCTCTTTTTTTTTTCGAGAGGGGGGGCGCAAAGATTTACCTTAGCAGGTTTATTCCTCTGCCTCTACCACCTCCTCCAGGGCCTGCCATGGGGCCTCCAAGCCGACGGATCTGACCCGGCCTGCAAGCACAGCAGACACCGAGGTTAACACAAAAGAAAGAATACAGTCTGACAAATAAGACTCACGTTAACATTATGCATTTGTGTTGCTGCAGAACCGTTGTATTATTAAGCAAGACAAAGTGATGTGCCGCCCGGACGACGCCTCCTGCAGGGCCTCGACTCTGTTCATCTACCAGATTTAATGTCCCAACTCAATATTTAAAGAAGTCACTGATTTGGTTCATTTTTATTCGTTTGATGCGAATAAATTAGGATGGTAAAAACATATGTGCGACACAAAACAATGAGGCGGTGCTGTTTGCAGGTTAGCCGACCCACGCTAACTTAGCACGCGTCGACTGAGTACAGCTCTCCAGCTTCACTCCAGGAACTCGCTAAAAAACTAAATAACCAGTTAAGCTTTTTACCTTGATTCATTAGGATCACGTCCGGTCAGTTTACGAATATTATCGTCCACATGCTTCAAACTTTCCTTGGCTTTTTCTAGCTGGTCTTGCAAGCTCCGCACTGCCACCGCCATCTTGCTTCCAGTTAGCGCGAATCACGTCTTCGTCCTCTTCTTCTACTTCTAGACTTCTTTTTCATCCTGTCTCTTCATCAACGCATCACTGCCACCCTCTGGTCGGGGATGGATAATGCTTACTAACGTGTATGTATTGGTTCTAAAATCGGGGGTGAATGGCGTGTTTGCGTGTATCTGAAATAAAGTTAATTTCCCAGCCTTAGAAGGATCTTTAAAATTGATTAAACTAAATTCAGCTCGGCCTTCAACTGAAGGCAAGAAGCAGCGGATTATTCACCACTGCAGGGCTGACAGGGCTGGACTGGTCATCGGGCATACGGGCATTTGCCCGGTGGGCCGCTCGTGATTTTTCGTTTTTATGGGCCGATGGGGTTTTATTTATTTATTTATTTTTTAACGATATAAATGAATGGTGGTGGATTGGCCAGTTGGTCATGATCGACTCTGGGCTTGACCAGTTACAGCAGAGGAGGTCGAAATTTAAAGTTGAGGTGAAAGGGAACGTGATTTCATCACTACTTCAGCTAGAAAATTGCTAATTCAATCATGAAACTGATCAATGATCAGCTGATCGGCTTTTCTCTCCAGAAAGAGAGAACCAGCAGATGTCGCGCTAAACAACGGCAGCACGTTTGAGCTTGATCAGCTGTCGGTAGAATTTTTTTAATGTTAATTTCAAGTATCAGCTGATGTTTGCTGGAGCCACAGCTGGTCAAGAAGGCTCACCAGCGCCTCTTCTTCTTGAGGACTCTGAGGAAGAACCACCTGTCCCCAGACATCCTGGTGAACTTCTATCGCTGCACCATCGAGAGCATCCTGACCAACTGTATAACAGTCTGGTATGGGAACTGCTCTGCCTCGGACCGGAAGGCGTTGCAGAGGGTCGTGAAAACTGCCCAGCGCATCGCCGGAGCACCACTTCCTGCCATAAAAGACATCTACAGGAAGCGGTGTCTGAAAAGGGCTGGGAAAATCATCAAAGACCCCAGTCACCCATCACATGGACTCTTCACCCTCCTGCCCTCTGGGAGGCGCCACAGGAGCCTCCGGACTAAGACCACCAGGTACCGGAACAGCTTCTTCCCCACAGCTGTCAGACTCCTGAACTCTGCCTCCTGACATCTGACCCACGTTAAACTCATGGACTGAACATACACACACCCACAATGGACAACTGTACCCTCAAACACAATAATAACATGGAGTGAACCACCACTCACAACCACTAGCACTTTATATAGCCTCTGTAGAAACTATCTACACCCTCACTTACCTTAACTGCACTACTGTATAGCTCTGTGTAAATAATCATTCTGTACATTCGATAATCTTTAATCCTACAACTGTTTACAACTTGCATAGTTCCCATTTCTGTATAGCTGTATATCCCAGATTCTGTAAAGTTATTTATTTCATATTCTGTATAGTTTTTCATATTTATATCCTGTACATAGCTTGTACTCACTACAGCCTGTACATACTTATAGTTATAGAATATTCACAACATACTTCATACCGTGTACATTATAACATACCATAATAGACCCATTTCTGTAATATACTCACATATCTATATTATTGCTAATATACATTGTAATATATCTATATCACTAAAGCACTTCTGGATGGATGCAAACTGCATTTCGTTGCCCTGTACCTGTGCATGTGCAATGACAATAAAGTTGAATTCTATTCTATTCTAAAGCTGCTGGTCATGATGTCGGTTTGGATATGTGGTGAGAGGGAAACATGAGGATGAAACCAGGAGATGTCCTTACTGAATCATCAGAGCTGAACAGGTGATGGAGAAACAGGTTTACATTTTAGGTGACATGAATGAGTTGACGGGAAGAAATTAACTGTTTCTGAGAGACAAATAACACTAGGATCCATACTTTTCTTTCTTATTCGCATTTAAAATGTCTAGCTTTTAATAAATATTTATCAGAATCTTACAACCAAGTTTTCATCTGATGTAAAATGGATAGAAATACATTACTGTATTCAGTAAATATTAAGTCTAGTAAATACCCTAGTAAGTTATAGTATTCTTTCCTTTGGGAAGGTACCATCTGTGCAGTCTGCAATTCTGTTGAATAAAGATGTTGAATCTATTCGATTACAGGAGAAAAATAATAGATTTCTGTGCATTTGTTTGATACGTGCATTAAATTAAAATCAGTTTTGTCAATTAAGCATCTTGAAACAGAGGGTGGGGGAGTGGTTCCCTATTTTATTTCTTTTCTTTTGTTGCTGGGACAACCCTATTAGTTAGGTATATGTAATTATAAATTAGGTTGATTTATATTTTTGCTACAGACCGTTTAGAATACCAGAATAGGGAGGGTGGTGTAGGTTTAAGTTTATTATAAAGGCTTTATGGCTTTTCCTATAATACCATGGTGGGCCGGTCACTAGTCAAAATGCCCGGGCTGATTTTTGTCCCAGTCCAGCCCTGCTGATCACATATCACAATGTGTGCTATTTCAGCCAACAGTGCACCTATATCTTCTCTGAAAGTCAACTAAATGAAAAGCGTAATATCTAATTTCATAAGAATGGTTCAGTGTTATAGCCTCTTACTTCTGTAGAAGACAATAAATTAAGACCCTTTCCAGGAGCTGAAAAGTGCTATATGTGAAATGTTGTAAGAAGGCACAAAATATCTGGGAATCCTCAAAAGTTACAAAGGAATTAAACCAGAAAAAATGTATCAAAACCTGCATGGAGCAAGAGGATTTACTTCTCAAGTTAGCATCAGCAGAATAAATTTAGACTTAAAACATCTGATTTGTATGTTTTTACTAAAGCTTCATCAGAGGTTTAAAAGATACAGACGATACTCTCGAGACTGGATTAAGGACAGGAATGAAGAAAGTGTTCTTTTATTTCACTCCTCCTGAGTACAGACACTCTTTCTTCTCCTGACAGCCAGATTCAGGGTGCCTGCCTGCCCCTTTTGATCTCTATCAGTAACTGAGGAAGCCGGCTCTGAGCTGCGAGCCCCGGATTGAAAATAAAACCCTTCTGAGTCCCGCTGTTGCAGCTCTTGCATATCAAAGTGGAAACCAAACATCAAACCACAGCTGATTTCCTGGCTTTTAACAGTGTGCGCTACAATTCTGCTGATGATTCTTTCATATCATTCTGCTACCAGTCCAACACTGGTGTCATCATGCATTTAATTACACAGCAGAGAACCCAGCCTTCTAAAACCCACTCCTCTGACTGTTGGTTGGGAAAAAATGTGTTGTTGTTTCAGCTTAATTGTGAAACAGCACAATGATAATCTCCTAGTCTCATTATCCAGATGAGAAGGAGCTCTTTGTCTGAGTCCTACAGCATTAGTGCAAAACAGTTATTCCTGTCCATTAATTAAAAAGCTTTTTAATTAACTTTACTGTTAGCAGACTGCTTTTTAGCTATTTGTGATGCATAATTGTACATTACAGTTGGGAAAGGAAACTCGTAAAACATTTAGTCCAACATATTACAAAAACTGAATTATAGCTCCACTTTCTTAGCTTACAGTAGGGCCGTGCGGTCTTCTCCTGCTGTAGTTCATATGCTTCACGGTTTAATGTGCTGTGCCTTCAGAGAGGCTCTTGTGCATGCGTGGGTTGTAAAATCATGTATATCACCTTTCTTCTACATTCTGAATCT
The DNA here is from genome assembly GCF_964374335.1 of Astatotilapia calliptera. Taxonomy (NCBI): domain Eukaryota; kingdom Metazoa; phylum Chordata; class Actinopteri; order Cichliformes; family Cichlidae; genus Astatotilapia; species Astatotilapia calliptera. The sequence continues at coordinate 15,694,832 of NC_137440.1, read as the reverse complement.
CGGTTTGAAGTTTAGCACGTTGTTTTGACCATGTCTACGTACCTAAATGGGTTGAATTACATTCAGGTATGACACTAGTGTTTAAAGAGGTGTACCTAATGAAGTGGTAGGTGAGTGTATACTGACACGAGGGGCATTTTCTTGTCCGTTTCATTTCTGACATTGGCGTCTTGAAACTATGATTAAAATTATTGTTGGAAGACATTTTTGAGCAGATAAAAAGCAAGTCCGTGGTGACAGGCTGATGTGAGATCAGTAAGGTGGAAGCAGGAGAACAGGAGCAGAAGGATACTGAAATCATCACAGGGGAATATTTTAACATGCGAAATACTTTTGGGAGCAGGATTTTGTAGAAGAGCTAAAAAGGAGAGACATTTTTCTTATCCTTGTTATGTTTTACATCTCTGGGCTTCCACAGATCCAGCTGCAAGTGCTTTATGCTGTTTACTCAAAGGAAGTGCGCTGCAGGGACTTCCTCTGAGTAAACAAAGAAATGGCAAGATAACATTATGTAATATCGGTGTTCAGTCGGCCCGGACTTAACAAGTAAAGATGAGGGATTTTCTGGTTGGGGAGGGGGAGGCAGTTTAACATTTTATCTTTACATTTGATTATTTCATCAAATTCTTCAGTGGCACTTTCTCACTTATCCGCCCGACTCAGCCGCATCAGATAGATAACTCAGCTGAAGGGTTGTTTTTTTTGAATATTGCATTAAATGGGTGACCTGAAAAGAAAAGGCAAGACCATGTCGCCTTCTTCCATCATCTCAGGAATCTTTTCTGATGATTATGTCATTGTAGGTGTGGAAATGGTTAATAATTGAGTTGAACCCATTTAAAAAAACAAAACAAAAAAATCCCAAAGGTCATTAGGAGCAGTTATTGTTTTTTTAGACTAACGGGTGTGGAGGTGTGAAAAAGGCTGGGGACCACTGGATTAAGAGACAATAGACTACTTAAAGACACACAGGAAACCAGTGGGTCATATAATGTCCCTGCAGACTAATTGTGATTAAGTTAGTTTAGGGTCTACTTGATATTCATGCACAATCTGCAGCTATTGTTTGTTTCTTTGTGGTACTTCAAATCAGAATAACTATGGTCTGGTTTGGTTTGATTGGAGATTGCAGAACGACAGGTGACTTCTTTCCAATGCCAGTTTTTTAATGGATTTAAGGGGGGGGGGGAAGGAAAAAAAAAAAAAGAAGGAACGAAGCAAGTGACTTTTTATTATTTTTATTCACTGACTAAAAGAAGAGAAGCATTCATTCCACAATAATTCAAATCAACATTCGGCAGGTTGACCCCTCAATTGTATGCCATCTGTCATTTCAGAGGTTTTACGTGGAGGTTTATAACGCATCCTCCCTTTTCTTCACCACAGAGTCATGGATCAACACTGTTCAATGATAAAATCTGTCCTCTTACTTCCAGAGGACTCTTCCCCTGCAGACTAATCCAAAAAACAAACAAACAGCTGGGACAATTTCAAATATCACTTTTGTGCCTTTTCTTGTGGACATTTAGGGTAAAACTCTGTTTTGCTTGGTCTTAAAAATCCACAAGCCATCCTTTTAATCACACCTTGGTCTGTTTGATATAGCTCAGGTGAGTTACAGAATTGACTCGCTTTTAAAGCTCTGTGCAGAACAGATTTGGAAGTTTTTTTTTCCTGAAATATGCTCTGTGGTACGTGAAGTCTATCCAGCTGTGTTCTGGGTTCAGTCGGGTTCCCTGCTTACAGAAAGGAGGTAATAACCCGGTGCTATGTGCTCACGTTAACCGACACAGTCACACAGGAACGTTACGCTCAGAATATTCAACATTAACGATGGTAAAACCATTTCTGCAAAAAACACAACAACAGAGCTTCTGATTTACAAAGTCTGCGTGATTTCAGAGTATACTTCATGTTCATAAATTGAACCCGGACATGTGTTGCATAAGAGTATACCACGGTAATGCATTGTTGATACCTATACAAATATGCACTGTGTGAGTTTAGATATCTATATAGTTTATATTTCTTCCTCTATGGTTTTTCTAAAGATGCAGCCGGGCGCGGTCAGCAATGCTTGTGCCCCCTTTCTGGCCACTAGTAAGACTGCTGTTATTGCAAACTGTCCTGATTTTAAACAAATGCACAACATTCGTACCACGATAAAACTGGGGCCATCTAGCCAGTCTCACAGAGACCAAGAGTGAGCCCGCCGTCACCGCTGCTGTCGCTGGGCTGGCTGACCAGAATCAAAAAGATCTTAAAACTAAATGATAAGATTTCAGAAATCATCATAAGGCCAAGTATTGTCATTGCAAGTTCTTATTAGTTTACATCTTCGTTTCTATTGTATGACAGTGAGAAAAACCAAATATAAAAATAGGAGGAAAAGAAAAAAGAAAAAGAGGATGAGTGTGGATTATATGCATTCCTCTTGCATAGTTGTATTGCTGGACTGGGCAGCAGGCCTGCCTGCCTGGCTAATTAGGAGGTTTGGCTCTCCAGACTTGACAAGAACGACTTTGTTTACCAGCCAGAAACATCACAGCCACAGTAGCTGAGATCTAAATGGAGATAGTTGGCCGACACTGAGCATGAATATCTATCAGGTCCCTGATACAGTCAGGCGCTGCGTGAATCTCGCCATGCATCAACGATACTGACAGAATTTGGCCAGGTTAATGCCATCAGTGCCATTTTGTCGTTTCGCCTCTACATCTACAGAGAAGCAAGTAAATGATAACACCATTACTATCGCACCCAGGCTGACATCATCGTCATCATCATCATCATCATCAGCTGGCAGGAAAACTAAAAGCCGGAGTGTCCAAACTTCCTGTCAGTGCTAGTACATCTAGCCTCAAACACATGTACTTATCTCTGTTACAGGACTGATTTTATACCAGTGCAATGCACATCCAGTGTTTGTCTCCAAGTTACTGAAACACATCAGGAAGCTAATCAGATTTGTCACATTCCTGCATGCGGCCAGCCCTCTGTGAGCTCATTCAGTCCTGCATGTACTGGTAGTAGTCTGTGGTCAAAGCATTTAAATGAGAAAACAAACCTAAAAAGAAATACAACCTTGCTATGAGGAAACCCTGTCTCTTCATGTTAATCCACCAGAAACACTGAACCAGCCCTGAATGTCTTTTAGGGAAGGCTTCAGGCCCAGAACCATCTTACTACCTCTTCTTCTTAAACTATTTAAGTTTCATTTTCCAGAACATTCTGAGAGTCAACATCACAAACCCTCGAGTCGGCATCGAGTCTAAGCAACGATCAAAGTGGAAATGAAACTTGTGATGAGTGTCTGCCTGTGGCTCTGAGCCCGCGTTTAGGCGGATGCAGATTTGACACAGTCTGCTGCTTTGGTACTAAAATAACACACACACTCATGACCCTGTCCATGTCAAGGGAATTAGCAGTGGCTATCACAGAGGTTTCATACCCATCCCTCTGTATAACAGCCTTGATTGGACAGTATATTTACAGTTCTGCAAGCATGCCACCAAGGCCAACTTTCTCAGATAGAGTGCATTAGAGGCCAGCTCTGTGGGTTCATTTAGGGGCCATGGGAGCCCAGTTATCTTCAAGGATTTCTCTGAATGCACATAACAGCACAAGAAAAAAATTAAATAAAAAGAAGCTAAATAATAATTAAAAAAAAAGTTAAAGTATAAAATGGTCAAAAGGGCTGCGGCCACTTGAATGTGCAGTAAGTGCTGGTAATGGTCTCCTGAATAACTGACATCCCATCATCCCTCCAGAGCCTTCAAACCTGTCATTTTTAATGGCAGGACTCATTAAAAATAAGGCTCTGCTAGCTTTGTGTCAGTCAAACAAACTCCGTCTGCATATGTTATAAAAGTCAGCCCAGCACAGGCTCCCGTGCATCCAAAGTGAACATGCATCTGTGTCCTTAACATGCAGTCCTGTTTTTCACCTGCCAGACTGACTCAACATGTGAAACCACCTGATTCCACAGCCCTCTTTTTTTAGCACTGTGATAGTCAAGTTGCTTTTGTCACACCCCCCCCCTCTGTCCTTTGTGACTTTGTGTACCGGACACAATATGGCCTCAGAATGCTGAAGCATGGCATCGCAGAAACACACATTAGAAACTCAATTTACCTCCTGAAATGAACAACACCCTTCATAACCATTTCTAAGTGTTATCACACCTCCACTCTGCTCAGACCAGCTGCTAATCTGGTGTGACTCGTCAGTTCTAGATGCATCTCTGATCTCTTCACACATAGACCATTCAAAGTAAAAAATATATAGTTTCTGTAGATAATCTTCTTGCAGACCTTGCAGCAGTAAACTGTTTGCATGTCAGACGGCCTGAGCGACGCCTGTGTGGAATGTCCCGTTCCTAGAAGATCTCTAGCAGCAAATCACTTTATAGCTCAGGACTAAACACTTCCCCTCAAACTCGACCTTGGGTACAGGCTTACTGGCCAAACACCACATCACATGAGACACATGGGCCTTTGTCCTCACTCTGCCATTTTTCAGGGTGCAACTCCTCCTGGAAGCATCTGCGAGAGTGTTTAGTCCCTGACTTTACTGAGATTGAACCTTCTTAGTTTTACATTCATTTGTTCCTCACAGTGAAACAGACGATGGACAGGGAAGAGAAAGGAGGAGGAAAACTCCAGATCACTCTGCTTAAGCCTCTGTAGGAGTGTCCTGCACTGGACTGGACTTTAAGCAACATGCACTGTAGACCCTGAGTGCCGTTTAGAGGTAACACTGTACAAGATGTGCAGCAATGCTGATCCAATAATGCCTTCAAACCCATATTCTTGTGTTTCTAAACACAGGGCACAGTCAATGACCAGACGGGAAGCCTTTTGCTCTCAGGTCTGGATTCACTCCAACCACATGGCGAGACTGTTGACATTTTATCACATCCAGTATGGTCCAAAGTGTAAGAAGGGCAGAGTTTGACACCAAACAGACTATTAATAGTCAGTGGAATAAACATAGGAGAAAAAAGGAGTGGAGAAATATCAGAAAAGTAGGAGCTTTAAAGGAGAAAACAATACTGGACCAGCCTCCAGTCAGTGTGTGTCTTTGTGGGCACTTCAGATAGACTTGTGTCTGGGTTAAGTTTGTTCCTCTGTGGTCTTTGGCAGCTAAGAACACATCAAGGGTGGAGAACAGATCCAGTGACTCCTAAGATTCTTTCAGCTTCAGGCCTGAGGTTTCCATCGTCCTCCTCCTTTTCCAAAAACCGATTGAACCCTGAGAACGAATGATTTCTGTTCCTGTTTCCCGCTGCAGAAGAAGTGATAAGACTACACTGGTGAACACGAGCAAGCCTCACCCTCTCCCCTACAAATACAAATACACACAGGCATGCATACATCGCATGGGACTGCACAGCCAAAAACATCTTATTTATATATTTCTACTGCATACAAGTGAAAAGCTGAGCAGAAAAATGTAGGCAGGATCCGAGAGGAATCAAAACACGATGGCTGCTAAAGCCTTCATCACTGCAGCTTTTAACCCTTAAAAACTGAACTAATAATAACAACACCTAACAAAGCCAATATTTTTCTGACAGGCAAGGTTTGAAAAGCAGTGAGACTTCAGAGGCTTTCAGGCACAAGATGGCTCAATATTTAGCTATTGGCCACAATGCTGGACTGGTTGCACTTCTGTTTGACCTCTTGTCTCCTTGGAAGGATAAACCAGGATTTCTCTAAATGTGCCTTCACTAAAATAGAGTTTTTTCCATTTCTAGTTTTGTGGCGCAAGTATTTCAGCAAGCTAACAAATCTGAACTGTAATTCTGATTATCTGAGCTTAATCTCTGGTAAAAACACCATTCCTTCCTTTAATTTTGGCAGATAAACAGCCAAATCTAAGTTCTAGCATGAAGCCAATAAAATCTAGAGACTTGTGAAGACAGGAAAGTGCTGATGAAACGAGAGTGGAACAGCTTCTTAAAAAAAATAAATCTACTTGCTTATTTGAGGTGACCAGTTACTTTGACATTACATTCTACTAAACACTGCCGTCATTTTTACACCTCTTACCTGTCTGACATCTACGAACAATACGAAGCTCTAACAGCTCTAACATCTCTCACATAAAAGAGCTTTTAAAAAGAAGAAAGAAGGAGGAGGAGCGTGGAAAAAGATGACATTAAAAAACCAACACGTTTTGGTCTGAATGTGTGATGTTGGTACGTTTCCCCTCTGAGTGTACAGAGCTATTTACAGCCACAAACAGCCTTTAAAAGAAACTCTTGGTACCAAAGTGCATTTATCCTGAGATATGAACCAAGGACTATAGAGATTATCATGGCTAAACCACCAAGGTCCCCTTAAACAGACAAGCAAACATTTGGTATCCGGGGCCAGTCGCTGCGATTAATTCATTCTGAAACTAACAAAGTGCTGGCACACTGGTTCCATATCAGTCCATGGGGAAGAGAATAAAATCACTAAGGTCAACACTGTAAACTATAGACCCTGATATGGACCTTTACAGTGTGCAGTGCCATTGTCCTCGATCTTTGCAAATCCATGCCTGAGCTGAAGCCATTTGGGTGGGCAGCTTTTCTGACAGTGGCTCGTTTACTCACGAAATTTGGGTCTAAAGTCTAACCCAACTTCCATTTTTCCTGTTAAAACCTCAACTCAGCTCAGAAAACTCCAATAGGACCTCATAGCCACTGAGCAGTCACAGCACTGTAGGATCACACTGCTATACTGAGCCCAGTAATCAACTGATGGTGCTCGGGTCTATCTGGAGTCATTTGGTCTATGATGCCTCGCTTTAGCTGTTAACATTCATTTCATGTATTAAAGTGATCGCATTCACTTGAAAGCAGACAAGTAAAGACACTGACTTAATCAAAGTCATGCAATTGTGAATGAATGAGGACAAGCTCAGCCAGACCCACAGTGCCAAAGCATTTCACCTCAGATAACCGACCATCAGTTCAAACATTAATTGGGCCCAGCAGGTCCCCCATTGACAGCATAGATTCATTTGAACCACCCCACAGCCTCTCAGTCCCTCACATCTACTGAAGATATAAGACACGTGCAGCAAGCAGCATGGTTGTGCCATTCTTTAGTCTTTATCAACCATAATCTTTGAAAACAAATGTATGATTAGGTTTGCTGACTCCTCCGACTGAGGGTCTATCGGATGGCAAGATAAACAACAACATCAATAACAACAACTGTAGCCAGAAAACAAGGGGCTGTTTCAAAAGGCAACTGTGACTCAAGAGAAAATAATCCAAAGAAAATAAAATAAAAACAAAACTTCTACTCACATTAACTGATTGTTTCACACAAGCTACACAACATTGCCACCACTGCTGGTCTTAGAGACATTAAAAGCCTACCTGAGACTGACAGAAGCAGCTTTCGTCACATGACCCGAAACCTTACTGTGCTGCTGCATTGGAGGAGGAAGAGGAAGAAGGGGGGAGAAAAAAAAAAAAAAAAAAAAGGAGCAGTCTTGGCTGTCAGTGAAACCTACAATGTTAAAACTCAGCTATTCAGCAAGAGTAAGCCTTCAATGGCTGGCCAACAGCGTCAGAAATGAATTAAGTTACATTCAATGCACCCATTCCTCCCTCCTTGCTCTCAATCATGATTTGTTCCCCCTCAAAAAGAAAGAAGAGCTCTTCCTACCAACAGTACTGCTGCCATGACCTGTGTGATAGCTGCTCCTGCAGAATACTGCTGCTGTTCTAACATGGCCTCACCAAGAGTTTGGAAGCTGTTACAAAAGAGATTACTTAAATCACAAATATACATATGGCATTAAGGAACAAAACCCTGTTTTCTCTTAAAAAAAAAAAAAAATATGAAGGACTACTTGAAGATGTTTTTGACCTCAGAGCCCTCCAGCGTCATGATTTTTGACTTTGTGTCATTGATCCCTTCTGCGTTCTTACAAACAACTGGAAGGCTCTGAAATCAGAAAGGCAGAGATATTCATCCTGAAAGTAGAAAAAGAGTTTCTAGTTGTCGTTTTGTGATGAGCTGAATTTTGTAGTTTGGCCCTGAAAGCGAGTCAGAATACGGGGCTTCCCCATTTAGCTAACGCTGAGGTTTCCCTAGAAAGTCAACAAGTGAGCAGGGTGCAAAGTGTGTTGGCAACAAGCATGTAACAATATTCTCCTCAACACCATCGGTAAGGATCTCAAAACCCCTAAACTATTTTGGCTTTGAGTCGCCCCCCCCCCCTCAATAATTATCAGTCATGGTGATGACACGGCTGTTACATTAAAACTCACTAGCAGCAGCCACAGCCATTTTACAGTGGCGTTTCCCACCCGGCTGGCAAGGCTCTCGAACTAGTGGACAAGTGCACGAGATGCTCTTTCAGAGCAACAGAAGAAGCAGCTATGGTTGTGTTACCCAGGAAGTTACTAATCAGTAAGTTTACAGACTCCAGACAGATGGATACAGAGCAATGGTTTGTTAAAAAAAGATTAAAAAAGAAAAAGAAAAAGAGAAACAAAAGAACTAAAGCTAATAGCTTGTGCCTGAACACACAACCCTTCTTAAATTCCTACAGTTCATCACTCAACCCGCCTGCCTGTCCTGTTCTAGCAGTGAGCAGGATAATAATATATCTCTATTTAAATACACACAAAGCCAATACAGGCAAGGGAACCACCACGCGGGAAGAAAGAAAAAGAAACCTCAACTGGGTTATACAAAGAGCAAGGAGGGATGGAAACAGTCAAATTAAAAAACAAAGGAAAACAAAACAAATCAAAAGGTACATTACACAGATGCTCCAGAGGTTATTAAGGTGAAGGAGAGAGCTCTGAATACTTGTGGGCAAGACCAGACCAGACTGAGCTGAGCGGGCGCTGGAAGCCGCACGCTGACCCACAAACTAAAACCTGTGAAGTCCTGCCAGCTGTCAGATCTCTGTGTGATATTCAAACCGAATGCTTTTCAGATTGTAATTAGCAATCCAGTTTTAAGTGAATACTCCTATCTGCAATATACATATATTTAAAACATCAGAAGCTGAATCCATTTTTCAAGCAACTGGCCAACTGGATAATAAGCAAAGCAAGACGACGTTGAAAAATGGTCAGACTTAATTATGGAAAAAAAATTTAAAAAATAAAAACAATCAGCTCACGTCAGTTCACATAATTTATAGACTATTCTTAAGCTCCACTTTAGATTTTTCGTTGGGTCTTGGTCTGGTCTGGTCTTGACACAGTTTAGGCTGTGATGTCTTGGGTTTGCCATCCCCTGTCTACATGCCCATGCTGAAGGCGCGCAGCTCATGATGGAAGTGCTGGGTGGGTTCGGACAAAAACACGCTGGAATCCAGGCAAGGCTGCCAGACACGGCCGAGGCCCAGAGAAACCTCCTTCACCAGGTTGTGGACTGGGTCGCCCTCTACGCACACCGACTGGTCTGGATCAAAGTCGATGCTCTCCTCGGAGACGGTCAGGACACGGAGGCTGGAGCCTCGCAGTCGGGAGATGGCCACCAAGTTATGGGACCACACAGTGTAACCTAAATGGATTCAGGCATTAATCATTCAGATTTCAAAGCTAATAATGAACATGTTTTGCAGATTTATACTCGAAACAAACCATAACAACTTCTTTTTAATACGGCCTACAGGAAGGCAAGACTGCCAATGAACTCTGCAGTTACTTTACTGCTGGCTTCCTTCAAGCTACATTAGCTCTCCTGCTAGCAGCCAGTGCACTACTGCCGATGCGCAGTGTAGTAAGCATACCACTGAATTAAATAATAGTCTGTAGACTGGCTTTTAAATATATTTAAAAAAAAAAATACAATTATTCAGCTTTTTCCAGGGATGCAATCTAAAAATATTGGACTGGTGTGTCCACAGTCACAACAGTAAGTCCACAGCTTGCTGCACTGTTTAGAAAACAGTCACTACAGGCCTGTTTTGTATGGAATTATTACCACTAGCCACACAGATCTGACCAACTACAGCTCACATTCTATCAAAGAAACAAAACTGAACTCACCATGTATCACGAGTACAGCCAGCTGAGTACATCTCCATGTCAAGAGGACCAAAGGGTCTTCGTTACGATTGATGCTGAGGTCAGGGAAGTCAGGGCCATCCCTCAGGAGCAGGAAGTGAGTCAGCGTTTTGTTGTACTGCTGGGAGATGAGCTCCAGTGTGGCGTCGGTCACCGGCATGCTGTAACTGTCGAGGTGAAGTCGCTCGAGGGGAAGGCTCGGCTTTAGGACCCTGAGGAGCTCAGAGCTGTCGACCTCCAGGGCCATGACGTACACTCGCAGGTTGGCGCTTACACGAACCTGGGGAAGACCAGGTAAACTTACTGATATGCTACAATTTACTAAATACACAGAGCCTCAATTCAGCATGAAATAAAAGCCACAATACAGAATCACAGCAGTACCAGTGCCTTCCAGTTATCCTCTGTAGCGGTCCCTTCTAATGATTTAAACTCCAGGGTGGCCCCGTTGAGCAGCAGGGAGAGGCGATGAAGTGGAGTTCGCCGTGGAGATGCCAGCAAACCACAAAGCTCAGATGTAAAGTCAGTAAAATCGAGAGCCAGAGAATGAAGGTTAGAGAGGCGATCCAACTCAGATGGGGAGACGAGGGGCCCTGAGGGAAATTCGGAGGAAAACTTTCAGTTATTCAGCATTACTGTCACATAATGTTTACAAACTATATGATGTAACAGACATACCTAGCTGATGGTCCAGTAAACTTAGGTGCTGTAGGGTCTCAGCTGAAGGATTGGACAGGCAGGATAAAGAACAGGAAGTCACCAGGCCCAGCATGAAGCTACAAGACAGCCACCTCAGCTGCCTGCTGTTGGAGAGGACCTCCATAAACAACTGTTGGATTCTATCGAGAGACAAAGAAAGACCATTTAAAAAACCAGAATGACTACAGCTGCCGTCAAATCTGGTTTAAAAAACAAAAAACAAAACAATCCCCAAAATCATTCCTGACAGTGGAGTAAAGAAAGAAAAGATCATCAGGGTATATACACTTTCAAAATGTCCCGACTTTATGTGTTTAAATGTAAGCCTAAAATGGATCTATTGTAATGATGTCCAAACAATTTCGACACACACACTACAATCAGACTGGTGGAGCTATGCTCAGCAACTTGGTGCATTTCACACAGTGTTTTATGGCCAATTGTGTCTACAACACAAACCACAGAGCACAGAAGCTACACTGAAATCTCATTTTTATTTAAACATCACTTACTGAACTACTGCTCAGCTACAAAACAAATCCACAACTGCTGTGAATGAGACAAAAAGCTATCAAGGCAGGCAATGATGTGCATGTTATTCTGAAAAGCCAGTAGTCCATGTGCTCTGTAAGTTAAACTGACATTAAAAACACCTGACACAAACCGGCCAACTATGAAACTCTTCGCCAGTTAAGTGAATGCTATTGATCATACTGTTACAGTGGATCACTCTGCTGAGGAATCTGGGATCCTTGCATTCATGTGGATGTTACTGTACATCAGTAAAAACTGCAGCTGGACAATACGCTCTGGACCTCAAGAAACAAAAACAAGGCACTGTCCTCATCCTCTAAATACCCTAAGAAATCCCATGTACATGCCCCAAAAAGTGAGAGCTGTCTGGGAGGCATACTGGACACAAACACTGTATTAAAAAAAACGAGGTTGTGTGACCTTCTTCATAGTCCACTTCTCATCATTGAGACAGGGAGTGGATCTACATGTACCTATCAGAGCATGGCTATCCATCATCCACCATAACGTGTGTCCCAAATACAAAAACACTCAGAGAATGACGGGAAATAAATAAGAAATAGCAGCAGGAGGGCCGAACTCAAATGTAATGACTGATTTAGGCTGCTGCAATTAATAAACACAAATTGACAGAACATAAAACTGGATTCAAGTCATAACATTTTCTGTCTTTTTACTTTAACACACACACACTCTCACTCTCTCTCTAAAGCCAGGAGCTTTTCTTTCAAGCTGTAAATATGTTTCTTAAAGCTGTAAAGTTGGCCATTTAAAAAATGGAGTCTATTGGGACTGATTTGCTTTTGGAGCCAGCCTCAAGTGGCCAGCATTTTTGGCACTTCCGTATTGGTTTAATTCATTTGCTGTCTGCTCAGTGCAGAGGTGTGTACATGCATTCAGATTTGATGGGAATCAAAATTTTCCATCAGGGTCGATATACATAGACGTTGGATACTGGGTTATGTAAATGACCACTATTTAAAGCCCTCAGTCTTTTAAACACCAACAACACACAAAAACAAACGCTCCTTTTTCAGAGAGTCAATGCTTTGCTTTGCTACTCAGTTTTCTAGGCGGAAACCAGACACACACTTTGAGTGTTTGACGTGGACAAAGACTGTCCTGTGATGAAAAACTGTCTTTTCTTAATTTTGTAAATTAATTGCCCTTTAGAGACACCAAACACCGCAGACTTTCCATAACAACAAGAAGATGCAGTTTTGGAAATATTACTCATTCACACCCACATGCAGCTTTAATTATCACATTTGTCAGTCATTTCAGTGAAACCTGTTTTCATGCTTCGATGTTGTGACTTACTCATTGATCTTTTTGTCCCCCTGGTGGATTACATGCAGGTGAGAGCTGTCTAGTAGTCCCTCTTGCTGGAGAATGAATGTGTCTCCATACAGACTCAGCTTCTGCAGATTTCTGAATAGACAAAGACACGTACAGTTAGAGAAAAAAAAAATAAAAAAAATTTGCAGTTATTACTAGAACACCTGTATCAACAGCAGCAAGTCAGATGAGTCATCTGATCCAAACAACTTAAAAAAAAGGTTTCACCTGTTAAACAAACTGCAGCAATTTTGTTCAGTGTAATTTAGTCTTCACTTCTCCTGAGCTGCTTTCTATCCCGCACAGAATTATGGCTGCCCTGCACTTTCCCGCAGTGCTGTTAAAAGCCCTTTATATGCTGGCACCCAAAATAGATTGGCAAACATCAAGCAGCAGTGTATACGCCAAAGTTGATTCTTTCGAACACTGATGCAGTCAATGTAAGCATAGTGGTCACAATGCAGCCAATTACCTTGTTTCAAACAGACGATCTACACCTCTTTTGATAGTAATGTTTGGAAGATCACCAACATAAACGTGGCGAAAAGCAGAAAGGACGAATTTCTTTATAGGACCGGTTACAAACATAAGAGGGAAGGGCAGGTTTATCTGCAAATAGAATGACATTTTCTTTCACATCAGTGTTGTTTTGGCTAAATGAACCAACAGGATTAAGAGGCAATAGATTTATTCATGTTATAAACGTATTGGAAAATTTACATTTTAACATTTTAAGCCATTTTATCACTTCAGTTTAATTTGGTCAGACATAAGTTACAATCAAATAACTGCAAATGACAATAACATGTATATGAATATCTTAAGAAATCAGTTAACACTATTTTTACTGTTTTCATAATGATTGTGCTTAAAGTCAGCATCCCTATGAATGATAATGACGACCTTTAAATAGTCCAACAGTACAACGACACAAGATACCAACAGCCATTACATTATAAACAAATATGAACCTTATCTGGGTGATGTGTAGTCTTCAAATAATAGTCAAACAGGTTCCATTAACCCAGAATTTCATAATTAGTGCATCCCTACAATCAACACTTCGCAAAGTGCCATCATTTATTGAAAACAGTTCCTGTTGTAGGCCATTTTCCCAACATTTTTAAATGTCTGAATTAGCCAACTCAATACTGATGGGAACATATCCCCTGCATAAGTGTCGCACATGCACCAGTGCAACCACAAGGGTTTCATACAGCCGCACATGGCACAGGCGTACCTGCAAGGTGAAGCGCATGTTACATTTGATATACCCACTTCCTGTGTATCAGCTGAGAGTTCAGGTTTATGGGCTCATGTGCAGCTACTTAGTGCCCTTAGAAAGAAACAACAACTTGCCTGTTCTCATTATTCGGAACATATGTCAGTGCTGGTGGAGCTGGCTCAGTGCACTAAATGAAAGGAACAACCCCCCCCCCCCCCAGAAAACAACAACAAAAAACAAAAACAAACAAACAAACAAACAAACAAAAAACAGGCTTTTCATTACCCAATAGCGAGCTCTGAAGTTAGAGGTTGTAGTCCTGATCTTTTCAAAACTACCATGCACAAAACAGACCATGGTTCTTAGATTCTCATAATGCTTCATCACCATGATGAGATCAGTGGAACAAGTTCATCCATTTATTTCAGTTCTGCTTTCCCCACCAAGCCCACTTTCACAATTCTACATCTGGATGAACCCAAATTTGTCACATTTTAAAAGTGTGTTTGAATAAATCAGGTGTCTGGAAGTGGATTACCACAGATAGATCATTATTGGTGTCTATATGTTGCCTGATACACACCGATAGTCAGTGAAAGTGTTGTGTAGGAAGTGGGAGAACATCCTTCCTTTGCCGCTGAAGCTTATAAAAACAACAGCCTGTTACTGAACTGAAACGTTATCAGTTAAAAGACAGCATTGGCACCAAATGCAACTTTCTGGATCTAGCTAGTAAAGCTGTACACCAGCAGGGAAGTGGGAAAGGGTTTAAGTTATCCTTAAACTGAAACAACTTTAAAACAAACAACAAAATAATGTCAAATATTTCAACCCCTTTAGTAGAATTAAGACAAAGCAACCAGTTTTGAATGCCAGCATCACAAAACACTGTAAAGAAGACGGGAGAAGGTGGAAAAAGGTGTGACACAGCTGCACCAATGAAATTAGAAGCGTTAACAGTGTCAAATTTTGACAGAGTAGGAGAAATTATCCTTTGTGTGTGTGAGAGAGAATATAAGTGATCACGTCCTACAAACGGACAACAGGCTAAATACATCCACACACTGTATATTTGTGTGTGTGTGTGTGTGTCAGTGCTGATATCAGCAAGTCACAGCCAACAAAGCCTTCTAGCCTCCACCAGTGCTGCATTGTACCTGCTGCTATGGAGAGACCATAATGAGAAGTGTAAAATAGGACAGGTGACAAAAGGCATGCAGATGCCTCGCACATGCACCACCATTTAATTTATGCATGCAAAGGTGCCCTTAATAAACCATATGCATAACGCTTGCTGCCACTGCAAAGACCTGGCATGATTACGTAACTCCTAATGCCAGGGTTTGTTTATAGCTAACTGAGCTAGCCAGTTGCTAGCTCACTGCGACGCATCTAAACCCGAGAAATTAAAAAAAAACAAAACAAAACAGGGCGAACATGTCAAGCGAATTTTTCACTCCAATTAAAAATATCAAAGCAGACATTTTCAGAGGTTATTTTCTAGTATTACCTATTGTTTCGGATGCTGGTGAACACACATAACACCTGGTCCAAGTAGGTGGCCACGGCATCCCTCCATCGCTCCTTGTGCTGCGGGTCGCTATCGGGACCCGGAGGCTGGTCCACTCTGGCGGACGACGGGTCGCTGTTCTGATGGCTAAGGTTTCCTTCCACCGGTGCGAGTTCTAGCTGCAAGTCTCGCACAAAAGAGCCAAACTTTCGCATAAGGAACTCAAGCTTCGGGGTTTCGTCAGAGCTGGAGCATCCACCACCACCTATTCGCAGTTTGAGCTCGGTCCACAGCGCGGGGTAGAACAAACACTCCCTCCAGCGAGAGCACACAGCCGAGGCCCGGAGCTTGTCTCGGTCGGACAGAAAGGAGAATATGTGGACAATAAGCTCGCTGGGCAAAGCCATGGCTCCGACACCCCCGCACAGAGCCATGGCGAGCTAAAAACGGCAAAAGCTGCTGTCGAAAAACCAACCAGACGTAAACGAAATGTCACAACCGTTTATTAAAGCGACGAGGTAGCAGCTGCGAATAGCAGCGACGTTTCTTCCTCTCGGCAAAAACAAACCGTTTTCAGCTTTGCCTTCAATACTACTGGAACGTACCACTCCACCGAATTACACGGGGACGGAAACAATCCCCACAAACCTTATCAAAGCATCCATCGCAGGTATTTCTTTTTTATTTCCTAACACTAATATTTTATTCTACCACGCTGATGACTTAGTGGTATTTTCATCAGATTTGGAGTAACCCGTGGCCGCATCGATACCTTGTCACTTGAATGGTTTCATCCGAAGGTGCTGTTATTTTTGCCATACTGACGTGCTCCGTTAGAGGGCAGTGTTTCTCGGCTGGAAAAAACCCGAGCCTCCACATGATCTTTATTTTGGAGTAAGTTTCCAGCACGACACACCCCCTCCAGTTCATGCCACACTCAAAAAAAAAAGAAAGAAAAAAAATTACAAGGACAAATGCATGGTATGAAAATAATTTGCACAGCATATTTTTAACCAATGAACTGCATCCAATGTGAAAAGTCTGGAAGCAAAAACTGAATGGTAATGGGAGTTTTATTTTTTTAATGTCATTATAGAAGACAAAAAAATGATATAACTGTTAATATACTCCTACTGTAATGTACGTAAACTCTAAAGTCCCTGAAAAAAGATGAAATGTATTTTGACATACTAACTGGAAAGGTTTTCTTGAAGACGTTTCACCTCTCATCCAAGAAGCTTCTTCAGTTCTAAGAGCAATTGGTGGAGAGTCCCGGATTTTTTCCCCATTAATTTTCTTTTGCCTTTTCTTTGTTTAATTTGGTTATTTTGTGTTCAGTTTCCGGATATGCCTTAGCCTTTTCGGGTAAGGTAGTTGTTTGCAGTCATTTGATAAGTTAAAATCTCTCTGTGACTGTCTATTTTACCTTTGATGAAATTTTTATAACCATAATGAATGATTGTTTAACTTAAACATAGTGACACCAGTGTGTAAAGTGTAAAAGGTCAAAAAAAGCAACTCATCATGCCCCGATCTAAAGAAACTCAAGAACAGATGAGAAACAAAGTAAGTGACATCTATCTAAAGGCTTATAAAGCCATTTTTAAGGCTTTGGGTCTCCAGCGAACCACAGTGAGCGCTATTATCCACAAATGGATTGCGTTTGGGATCATTACTTTGCGTCCACACTCGTTTCATCTGACTCTTGGTGGCGCTGTCACTTGGTGTTCGCTCGCTCTGCGGTAGAGTATCACTTCCTGTTCCTGCTCAAACACAGTGGTGTTTCTGAGTAGCTTATTTGCGTAGCAATTTAATTAACAACTTTTAAATACATTCTTTTTCATAGTATAATCTTCACGTGCTTCATCCGAAGCACACTTTCTGTGTACTCACTACCTAATTTATAGCCAAAGTATTCACTCACTGTCTCTGTACTGTTTCGCTAGCTTAGCTTAGCTCGTAGCCGACTCGTTAGCACCATGGCTACTTCACCTGTCCCTCCTGCACTTTCTTGCTCATTGTGTCAGATGTTTAGTTACTCCTCGGCCTCCTTTAGCAGTAATGATATCTGTAACAAATGTAGCATATTTGCAGCTCTGGAGGCCAGGATTACTGAATTGGAGACTCAGCTTCGCACCCTTCATTCACCCATAGCTAGCCAGGCCCCTGTAGCTGGTGCAGCCGAAGATAGCGTAGGCCCCGCTAGCTGTTCCCCGGCAGACCCCAAGCAGCTGGGGAAAGAGGGCGGCTGGGTGACGGTGAGGAGGAAGCATAGTCCTAAACAGAAGCCCCAGGTACACCACCAACCCGTTCATGTGTCTAACCGTTTTTCCCCACTCGGCAACACACCCGGTAATTGGTGATTCTGTTCTCAGACATGTGAAGCTAGAGACACCGGCAACCATAGTCAATTGTCTTCCAAGGGCCAGAGCAGGCGACATTGAAGGAAATTTAAAACTGCTGGCTAAGGGTAAACGTAAATTCAGTAAGATCATAATTCACGTCGGCAGTAATGACACCCGGTTACGCCAATCGGAGGTCACTAAAATCAATATTGAATCGGTGTGCAACTTTGCCAAAACAATGTCGGACTCTGTAGTTTTCTCTGGTCCCCTCCCCAATCAGACCAGGAGTGACATGTTTAGCCGCATGTTCTCCTTAAATTGCTGTCTGTCTGAGTGGTGTCCCAGAAACTATGTGGGCTTCATAGATAATTGGCAAACCTTCTGGAGGAAACCTGGTCTTGTTAGGAGAGACTGCATCCATCCCACTTTGGATGGAGCAGCTCTCATTTCTAGAAATATGGACAAATTTATTAAACCCCCCAAAATATGACTATCCAGAGTTGGGACCAGGAAGCAGAGTTGCAGTCTTACACGCCTTTCTGCAGCTTCTCTCCTCCTGCTACCCCCCCCCCCCCCAAAAACCCATCTCCATAGAGACTGTGTCAGCTCCCAAACAGACAAAAAACAAACTAAAAACCAGCAACAAACAACTTAAACATAAACAATTACAAAGAAAGAACAATAAAGTATCCACATCTGAACCAAAGAGTAAAACAGTGAAATGTGGATTATTAAATATTAGGTCTCTCTCCTCCAAGTCTCTGTTAGTACATGACTTAATAATTGATCAACAAATTGATTTACTCTGCCTTACAGAAACCTGGTTGCAGCAGGATGATTATGTTAGTTTAAATGAATCAACACCCCCGAGTCATTCTAACTACCAGAAATCTCGAAGCACAGGCCGAGGGGGCGGTGTGGCAGCAATTTTTCACACCAGCCTATTAATTAATGAAAGACCAAGACAGACTTTTAATTCATTTGAAAGCCTGATGCTTAACATTGTCCACCCCAGCTGTGAAACTCAGAAACCAGTCTTACTTGTTATCATCTATCGTCCACCTGGGCCTTACACAGAGTTTCTGTCTGATTTCTCAGACTTTATATCTAATTTAGTTCTGAGCTCAGATAAAATAATTATTGTGGATGATTTTAACATCCATGTAGATGCTAAAAATGACAGCCTCAACATGGCATTTAATCTGTTATTAGACTCAATTGGTTTCTCTCAAAATGTAAAAGAACCCACCCACCACTTTAATCACACTCTAGATCTTGTTTTAACATATGGCATAGAAACTGAACATTTAACAGTGTTTCCTGAAAACCCTCTCCTGTCTGATCATTTCCTGATAACATTTACATTTACAATAATTGATTACACAGCGGTGGAGAGTAGACTTTATCAAAGTAGATGTCTTTCTGAAAGCGCTGTAACTAAGTTTAAGTATATAATCCACCCACTGTTATCATCTTCAATGCCCTGTACCAACATAGAGCAGAGCAGCTACAGTGGGGCAAAAAAGTATTTAGTCAGCCACCGATTGTGCAAGTTCCCCCACTTAAAATGATGACAGAGGTCAGTAATTTGCACCAGAGGTACACTTCAACTGTGAGAGACAGAATGTGAAAAAAAAATCCATGAATCCACATGGTAGGATTTGTAAAGAATTTATTCGTAAATTAGGGTGGAAAATAAGTATTTGGTCACCTCAAACAAGGAAAATCTCTGGCTCTCACAGACCTGTAACGTCTTCTGTAAGAAGCTTTTCTGTCCCCCACTCGTTACCTGTACGAATGGCACCTGTTTGAACTTATCTGTATAAAAGACACCTGTCCACAGCCTCAAACAGTCAGACTCCAAACTCCGCCATGGCCAAGACCAAAGAGCTTTCGAAGGACACCAGGAAAAGTATTGTAGACCTGCACCAGACTGGGAAGAGTGAATCTACAATAGGCAAGCAGCTTGGTGTGAAAAAATCAACTGTGGGAGCAATCATCAGAAAATGGAAGACATACAAGACCACTGATAATCTCCCTCGATCTGGGGCTCCACGCAAGATCTCATCCCGTGGGGTCAAAATGATCATGAGAACGGTGAGCAAAGATCCCAGAACCACACGGGGGGACCTGGTGAATGACCTGCAGAGAACTGGGACCAAAGTAACAAAGGTCACCATCAGTAACACACTACAACGGCAGGGAATCAAATCCCGCAGTGCCAGACGTGTACCGCTGCTGAAGCCAGTGCATGTCCAGGCCCGTCTGAAGTTTGCCAGAGAGCACATGGATGATACAGCAGAGGATTGGGAGAATGTCATGTGGTCAGATAAAACCAAAGTAGAACTTTTTGGTATAAACTCAACTCGTCGTGTTTGGAGGAAGAAGAATACTGAGTTGCATCCCAAGAACACCATACCTACTGTGAAGCATGGGGGTGGAAACATCATGCTATGGGGCTGTTTTTCTGCCAAGGGGACAGGACGACTGATCCGTGTTAAGGACAGAATGAATGGGGCCATGTATCGTGAGATTTTGAGCCAAAACCTCCTTCCATCAGTGAGAACTTTGAAGATAAAACGAGGCTGGGTCTTCCAACATGACAATGATCCAAAACACAGCGCCCGGGCAACAAAGGAGTGGCTCCGTAAGAAGCATTTGAAAGTCCTGGAGTGGCCTAGCCAGTCTCCAGACCTCAACCCCATAGAAAATCAGTGGCGGGAGTTGAAAGTCCGTGTTGCTCGGCGACAGCCCCAAAACATCACTGCTCTCGAGAAGATCTGCATGGAGGAATGGGCCAAAATACCAGCTACTGTGTGTGCAAACCTGGGCCCTGTGCTTCGTACGTCACTTACTACATCCAAGATCAAATGAAACATCCAAGACCAAACCATCGCGCTAACCGTGAGCGCGCTAATCCGGTTCCCCGAACACACCTGCTGTTGATGATTAGTACAGCTGGATGAAGTAATGTGCGATCACTGGGTGCCGTAAAAGGGGATACGCATCGATAGCAGAAACAGTGATCGGCAACCCTCTGATTGGTCGGCGAAAATGTCGAAGGAGTGCACTCGGCTCGGTATTTTTCGGCAGCAGAGCAAGAACTCCTGAGTGAGGGATTTCAGGAGTTTCAGAGTTAAATCAGAACGCAAGGGAACACTGCAAAGGCTGCAAAAGCAAGGAGAGAGGGCTGGCAGAAAGTTGCTGACAAATTAAACTCGTAAGTAATTTAATAATAATAATAATAATATATTGGATTTATATAGCGCTTTTCAAGGCACCCAAAGCGCTTTACAATGCCACTATTCAGTCACTCTCACATTCACACACTGGTGGAGGCAGCTACGGTTGTAGCCACAGCTGCCCTGGGGCAGACTGACAGAAGCGAGGCTGCCATATCGCGCCATCGGCCCCTCTGGCCAACACCAGTAGACGGTAGGGTAGATTTATTATATTACACTATATTATCCAATATTATATTACATTATATTATATTGTTATATTATATCCTCTTTCACATTAGAGCCACAACAGGACCCACTAGAACATGGGAACAAGTAAAAGTGAAATATAAGAATATTCTATAGAATGGTAATATCTATCACTTATATTGCTTTTCGTCTCTTGGAAAGAGACCCTGAAATAATCTGTTTGTTTGTTCATAACAGCAACCAAGAAAAGGGCAGAGCAAAAAAAGACAGGTGGTGGTCCTGCACCCCCTCGTCAACAAGTTGGTTAAGTAAATAATACCCTCACGGGGAAATCGATATCTCTCAATGAGCACACTGTCGCGCTGAGCTAAAGGATCCTGTCTATCCCGCAATATACGCTGAATTCTGAGGACTCTCCTTATCAATCTTGCACCTTCCGCAATGGGTGGCTCGCGTAAACGGACAGGACATGGCTGCGACAGGCTTCCCAAATCCACCTTGGCTTTTATAGCCGTGGTCTCTCATCTTGATTACACGAAGTAATTTACAATTACTACTCTGAAATATGAATTACATCTGTAATAATCACATACATGTAATAGAATGTTAATAGTACATTTCCCTTTTTTAGGAAATGACCTGTATGTATCTGTGTGACATCAATAAAAGGATCAGGTGCTGCATTATCTTTAGTTACATTGATGTTATTTATTTATGGTGAAACAGTGGTGGAATATCGCTGTTGCTTTCGTATAAATGAAGCGGACATACCTGCGTGGCCGCGATCTAATCCTGTTTACATAAAGTGAACCTGCTCCCGAGCAGGTTTACGCTTACGGCTCTGTTGCTATGACAGCAAGTCCCGGATGAGCTTCGGGGAACCGAACGATCCAGGATCACGCGAAATCGTCAACAATCCAATCCAGCTAACTTACTTAGCGAGGTACGAAGAACAGGCCCCTGGTAAAGACCTATAGTAAACGTTTGACCTCTGTAACATAACCTTTGTTGGCAATAACAAAGTATTGAGTTGTATTTTTGTTATTGACCAAATACTTATTTTCCACCCTGATTTATGAATAAATTCTTTACAAATCCTACCATGTGGATTCATGGATTTTTTTTCACATTCTGTCTCTCACAGTTGAAGTGTACCTCTGGTGCAAATTACTGACCTCTGTCATCATTTTAGGTGGGGGAACTTGCACAATCGGTGGCTGACTAAATACTTTTTTGCCCCACTGTATCTGAACGCTACCCCAACAGAGGTCGATTATCTTGTTAATAATTTCACCTCCTCACTACGTACGACTCTGGATACTGTAGCTCCTGTGAAAACTAAGGTCTCTAATCAGAAGTACCTGACTCCGTAGTATAATTCTCAAACACGTACCCTAAAGCAGATGACTCATAATCTGGAGAGGAAATGGCGTGTCACAAATTTAGAGGATCATCATTTAGCCTGGAGAAATAGTTTGCTGCTTTATAAGAAAGCCCTCCTCAAAGCCAGAACATCTTACTATTCATCACTGATTGAAGAAAATAAGAACAACCCCAGGTTTCTCTTCAGCACTGTAGCCAGGCTGACAAAAAGTTAGAGCTCTTTTGAGCCAACAATCCCTTTAACGTTAACTAGTAATGACTTCATGAACTTCTTCACAAATAAAATTTTTATCATTAGAGAAAAAATTACCAGTAATCATCCCACAGATGTAATATTATCTACAGCTACTCTTAGTACCATTGATGTTAAGTTACTCTTTTTCTCTAATTGATCTTTCTGAGTTAACTTCAATAATTACTTCCTCCAAGCCATCAACGTGTCTTTTAGACCCCATTCCTACAAAACTGCTCAAAGAAGTCCTGCTAAGATAAGATAAGATAGAACTTTATTAATCCCTCGGGTGGGTTCCTCTGGGAAATTCGATTTCCAAAAAAAGCACAGCACCGACAGAAGTTACAGAGTTACAGAATATTTTATATATATATATATATATATATATATATATATATATATATATATATATACACACACACACACACACACACACACACACACACACACACACACACACACACACACACATATATATAAATACAGAGACAAATATAAATAAAATATACGAAGGGGATAAATAGAATAAATAGGAATAAAAATACAAGTGAATTGCACATTTCAAGTATTGAGGTCTATTGCACTGTTGACTATTTACAAAAAGTATTGCACAAGGTATTGTACAGTGAGGTGAAGAGGCACTACAGCTTAGTTGTTCCCCCCTCCTTTGTCCACCTGTTTCTCCTCCCTCTCCCCTCCAGAGAGGAGTTAAACAGTTTGATGGCGTGTGGGACAAAGGAGTTTTTAAGTCTGTTAGTTCTTGTCTTGGGGAGAAGCAACCTGTCACTGAACAGACTCTTCTGGTTGTTAATGGCCGTGTGCAGAGGATGCCCAGCATTGTTCATAATGTCCATCAGTTTCTTTAATGTCCTTTTCTCTGCCACTGTCATCAGAGTGTCCAGCTTCATGCCGACCACAGAGCTAGCCTTCCTGATCAGTTTCTCCAGCCTGCTAGAGCTGCTACTGCTAGAGCTGGGCGATAGAACGATAACGATATGTATCGCGATATAACTTTTACTCGATAGAGAAATGAAACTATCGCGATAGACCTCGCCGCTCTTGTCCTCTTTTTTTTTTTTTTTTTTTTTTAAAAAGGTCAGCCAATCCAAATTAAGTAGCGCAGAGCCGAACCAATCACAGCCGCAGCGTCACGTCGCGTGACTTGTTACGTACAGCACAAGTGCCAAGCCGCACATGTGTATTTGTTTGGGAAGCAGCCAGCCACCGTACCGCCCGGGTAATGGAGGAAATGAGTGTGCCGACTAGAAAAATCAACCGAGCGTGACCGAAGGTTACCGAAGAGAAAACAGATGATGGTTCCAATGCCGGAGAGATTGTCGAACGGAAGAGCCAAAGAAGTTCCGTAGTGTGAAGGTATTTTGGCTATTTCAAGTCTGACAAAAAACAGAGTAGCGTGCACTGTAAATTGTGCCGAAAGCAAGTCTGGAAATACAATAAACTGGTGCATGCGTCACACTGTGCGCCACGTTATTGTTTCGGTGAAATGGATTTCTACAATACTGTTACTGTTAATTCTACTCTCTGCAGTGTTTAAATGCTTACATATACACACAGTTACTGTCCCTCCACATATACGACTGTTCCGCTTCTATGCCCCAGCTTTGTTTACTTTTCCCCACCGAGGCTTCTAGACTTCTGATTGGCCAACATTTCTGCACGGTTAGGAATCTAGCTCCACCTGCTGCTTTGGCATGTTCATAGCAGCGTTTTCCTTCATTTCTGCCTTTATGTGTGGACGGGATTATTTTTTAAAACGGAAACGGAAAATCTCCGTTTTCAAAAGTACCCGTGTACGTGTGGACGTAGCCTCAGTCTCTGACTGGAAGCGCTAATTCGTCATTCGGCTTTTGTCAGACTAAAGTAACTGTTAAAACTGTTTGAAAAGCTAAGCTATACAACAAGGAGAGATTGAGAATTTCCTTTTAGTTCTCAGTTTATTTGATATTGACGAACGTTAGTCAGTTTTGTCTGTTCTTCTGTAAAAACAAACTAAGATTTATTTTTAGAATTAATATTTTGTTTCTAAGTGGAATTGACAATTTAGTAGTCTGTTTCGTTTGTTCTATTTTGAAACCTAAACGCTTTAGCGGCTGCCTTTTGTGTAGTTTGCAATATTTGCCTTTATTTATCTGAAAAAGTCTCATGTTCCTTAAGTACATCTACCCTGTTGAACTTCATCCATCCATTCACGTCCGCTTAATGGATGAACTTATTATGGGAAATAAATATTTAAATAAAAACAAGCTGCTGATTATTTCACATTTTACTTGTGAGCAACGGCACATTTAAATCTTACAAATATAGTTATTTGGCTTATATCGTGATAGATATCGTTATCGCCTGAAATGAAAAAAAACATATCGTGATATGAAAAAATCTCATATCGCCCAGCTCTAAGTCCTGCCATTAATTCATTCTTCGATCTTAAATATGATCAACTATGTACCACAGGCCTTCAAGCTAGCTGTAGTTAAACCTTTACTCAAAAAGCCATCTCTACACCCAGCAGTCTTAGCTAATTATAGGCCAATCTCCCAGAGGTGTGGACTCGAGTCACATGACTTGGACTCGAGTCAGACTCGAGTCATTAATTTTATGACTTTAGACTTGACTTGAAAAAATGTTCTAAGACTTGTGACTTGACTTGGACTTTTACACCAATGACTTGGGACTTGAATTGGACTTGAACCGGTTTACTTGAAAAGACTTGATATTTTACCCCAAATATAAAATTTAACATGCATATTATATAGAGATTGAAAATGTGACGTCATTCACGGGTAGAACCACAAAGGATTCTGGGAACTCGTGGCAAGCGGTACTAGCGCACGCAGGCTTTCAATTAAAATCAGTTATACAGCGATAAAAAGAAACACAAAAATGTCAAGAAGCTGTTGTATTATTAACTGCAATAGCCGGTCGCATGACAGCCACGGGAAGCCGACGGGTAAAGAGATCGGTTGTTATCGGATTACGTCGTTGAAGAGAAATTGTTCGAGCCATGTTTCCGAAGTAACAAAGGCGACTGGATTGCAGCCATTCAAAGACCAATTATAACGTCCCAGAACACTCCAGCTCACAGGTTAGTCTGCTCCAAGCATTTCCACAGAGGTCAGTCTGCTGTTGTAGTTAATGCGTCATTTTTCTTAACATAATTGGTGATATAGGTTACAAGCAAGTCTGGTGCTGAACAGAAATTGTCGCGCTATGCTCCTTTGTTTATTGTGTTTATTGTGCATAAATAGTGAATTGTCCTGACACAATATTGCGTTTCGCTTCTGTTATTATGGTACATTGACAAAAACATATACTTTTATTCACAGGATAAAACAGTTGTTTTGTATCACTAATTGTCCAGTACGATTACAGCATACAATATTATTGTCACTGCTACATTTCTGTGATGCTACCAGAAATTATTTCCACTGCTAATTAATTACTCTTGAGCTCAAAGGTCCTATTAATAAATGGTTAACGAATGTGTATTTATGACGACGATTTGTGAGACTGGTAAACTTATGATCCGTACGATGGTCTTTACTTTCTACACAGTGCATTTCAAGGTCCTGTACCCATCCGTCGGTAAACTGTACCTGGGCTTGTTGCAGTGACCGGAAGTTACTAAACTTCATGAGTGTATGCGCTCACTCCAAGAAGCGTATAATTATAAATATGCATATAAATATGCTACGATGAGATAGCTGACTTCATCTAACTAGCAAATGTTGTCCAGGCTACGTTGGTGATGCAGTTTTTTTTAAAATATGTATGATATTTTTGTCATGCGATTTTAAAGCCGGTCCTGCAACCGCATCCAAGAATAACATGCAGCTTATCTCAGAACTGTCGGTGAAAATTATTCTTGGAGCTAGGTTTAATTGAGCTGCATTTTAAAGAGGTGCAATTTCACAATTTGTGTATATTTTCTAAGTTCACTATTTTGTCATGTGTTGAGAAAAACAGATTTAAAAATTACATGGTCTAACATTTACATTTAGCATATAACTGCAACATGCTTTTTTTCGGGTTTTTTTAAAGACTCGAAAGGACTTGAAATTCAAAATTTCAGACTTGTGACTTTACTTGGACTTTTACACCAGTGACTTGAGACTCGACTCTGACTTGCGTGACATTACTTGAGACTTGACTTCAGACTTGAGGATAAAGACTCGAGACTTACTTGAGACTTGCAAAACAATGACTTGGTCCCACCTCTGCAATCTCCAACCTTCCTTTCAAATAAAAAAATCCTTGAAAGAGTAGTTGTCAAACAGCTAACAGATCATCTGCAGAGGAATGGTTTATTTGAAGAGTTTCAGTCAGGTTTCAGAGCTCATCACAGCACAGAAACAGCTTTAGTGAAGGTTACAAATGATCTTCTTATGGCCTCTGACAGTGGACTCATCTCTGTGCTTGTCCTGCTAGAAATGCAGCATTCGATACTGTCGACCATAATATCCCATCAGAGTGATTAGAACATGCTGTAGGTATTACAGGTACTGCACTGCAGTGGTTTGTATCATATCTATCTAATAGACTCCAGTTTGTGCATGTAAATGGAGAGTCCTCTTCACACACTGAGGTTAATTATGGAGTTCCACAGGGTTCAGTGCTAGGACCATTATACATGCTTCCCGTAGGCAGTATCATTAGAAGACATAGCATACATTTTCACTGCTATGCAGATGACACCCAGCTCTATCTGTCCATGAAGCCAGATAACACACACCAATTAGTTAAACTGCAGGAATGTCTTAAAGACATAAAGACCTGGATGGCCGCTAACTTTCTGCTTCTTAATTCAGATAAAACTGAGGTTATTGTACTCGGCCCTGAAAAGCCTAGAAATATGGTATCTAACCAGATTCTTACTCTGGATGACATTACCTTGGCCTCCAGTAACGCTGTGAGGAACCTTGGAGTCATTTTTGACCAGGATATGTCCTTCAATGCACATATTAAACAAATATGTAAGACTGCGTTCTTCCATTTGCGCAACATCTCTAAAATTAGAAATATCCTGTCTCAGAGTGACGCTGAAAAACTAGTTCATGCATTTATTACTCCCAGGCTGGACTACTGTAATTCATTATTATCACGATGTCCAAAAAACTCACTGAAAAGCCTTCAGCTAATCCAAAATGCTGCAGCAAGAGTACTGACAGGGACTAGAAAGAGAGAGCATATTTCTCCTGTTTTGGCTTCCCTTCATTGGCTTCCTGTTAAATCCAGAATTGAATTCAAAATCCTGCTCCTCACATACAAGGTCTTAAATAACCAAGCCCCATCTTATCTTAATGACCTTGTAGTACCATATCACCCTGTTAGAGCACTTCGCTCTCGCTCTGCAGGCCTACTTGTTGTTCCTAGAGTATTTAAAAGTAGAATGGGAGGGAGAGCCTTCAGTTTTCAGGCCCCTCTTCTGTGGAACCAGCTTCCAGTTTGGATTCGGGAGACAGACACTATCTCTACTTTTAAGATTAGGCTTAAAACTTTCCTTTTTGCTAAAGCATATAGTTAGGGCTGGGCCAGGTGACCCTGAATCCTTCCTGAGTTATGCTGCAATAGACATAGGTTGCCGGGGGATTCCCATGATGCATTGAGTTTTTCCTTTCCAGTCACCTTTCTCACTCACTATGTATTAACAGACCTTTCTGCATTGAATCATATCTGTTATTAACCTCTGTCTCTCTTCCACAGCATGTTTTTTATCCTGTCTTCCTTCTCTCACCCCAACCGGTCGCAGCAGATGGCCCCGCCCCTCCCTGAGCCTGGTTCTGCCGGAGGTTTCTTCCTGTTAAAAGGGAGTTTTTCCTTCCCACTGTTGCCAAAGTGCTTGCTCATAGGGGGTCATATGATTGTTGGGTTTTTCTCTGTATCTATGAAGCGCCTTGAGGCGACTTATGTTGTGATTTGGCGCTATATAAATAAAATTGAATTGAATTGAATCTGCATCATCCTTGTAGATGGAAGCAAATTTTTTTTTATCAAGAATGTCTCGGTACATTTTTCCATCCATCCTTCCTTCTATTATATGACAGCCCAGCTCCATGATTTGTGTCAAAGTAACTCAGGATAAAACACAGAAAAACATGAAGGAGATGTTCCTGGCCTGGGTTTTTATAGCAGATAACATTAAAAATATCCTGCAGTATATCAAAAACTGAAGAAAACTAATCACCATATTAACATTACCTGATGCTGCTGAAGTGAAGCAGAGTAAAGCAAAACCTGCAGTTTTAGAATCTAGCGCAAAAAATACGTAAATAAAGAGCGCGGACCCCACACATCAGAATCAGCGAGCTGTCGACTTTCAGCCCCGACCGCGTTTCCGTGTACATGCTGTCGGGTGAGAAAGCCGACATCTCACAGATTCTGATGCGTCGGGTCTGCGCTCTGTGTCTACGTCTTTGTGCAGAACCCGTGTACCTGCTCTCATTTACTGTTTTAGCTGTTTGGTGGTTGTCAAAATTTTGTGAGGTTTAACCTGAGATTCTGGCATTTCGGGCAACATAAATTTATATTTAAAAATCGATTCAGGATTTTAATGAATCGATATCACGTTATCCAAGCTAGAATCGATTTTAATCATAACCCACCCTTAATAGACAGACTGTTCCTCCTGAATCAGTCTTAGTAGGTAATGTTAAAAATAATTTTATCATTCAAGTGTTTTCAGTGTAGGAGAAAGTACTCAGGGCCTTCAAGTTAAACACTCTGAAAGGCAGTAACAAGTTTAATATTCAGAAACCTAAAGTATGTATCAGCAGCAGAATGGACCTAAAAACAAATGTCCATGTTTTAGTTATATGAAACTGAGTATTTTGGATTAGCGGTACTGCTGTGTTTGTTGTATCATATTGCTGTAATTGTTTATATGCTCTATATATTTTGAGGTAAGTTTATCTATAGTGTCACATGATATTGTGACACTGTAGGCAATCGGGGTGATCGTGGCTCAAGAGTTGGGAGTTTGCCTTGTAATCGGAAGGTTGCCGGTTTGAGCCCCGTCTTGGACAGTCTTGGTCGTTGTGTCCTTGGGCAAGACACTTCACCCGTTGCCTACTGGTGGTGGTCAGAGGGCCCGGTGGCGCCAGTGTCCGGCAGCCTCGCCTCTGTCAGTGCGCCTCAGGGTGGCTGTGGCTGCAATGTAGCTTGCCATCACCAGTGTGTGAATGACTGGTTGTGTAAAGCGCTTTGGGGTCGTTAGGGACTAGAAAAGCACTATACAAATACAGGCCATTTACCATTTATTCTATAAGGATGTTATGTGTTTGTGTACTTTCTGCCCAGTTTGACCCATTTAGCAGAAGTCAGCCTGTTTAAGGCTCTGATATCTATTCTGTATCACAGCTTGTAAATTTTCTTTTTACACATATGTAAGCATTGAGCCAAATTTAGTAGTGCCAAAATATTAAAAGAACAATATTTGTCTCTTATATATATTCACACTGAAAAAGATACTTGTCTTTGAGTGAACATTTAAGGTGATAGGAAATATAAATAACAACTTGAATCTTTACTGAAGCTCAGTATTTGACACAGAGTTCAAGTTGCATCATTTTCCAAAGAGGTTCCTGCTTTATCTACAGCGTGAGTGTTGTCATGGTCTTTCTTGTCTATTGGAGTTCTGGGCTCCTCATTGAATCTCAGGTTTTTAGGGAGGTCAACTTGAATAATCGTGACATTCTTGGTATTATCAACATTATTATTATTATTGTTATATCAGAAGAATGTTGTACTATGTTGTTTACGCTGTCTGTTGTTTTCTGTGAAATACCAGCTGGCACTTCCATGTTGGGGTCAACTGTGTTAGAGGTCTGTGTAAGTTCAGGAGATGTCTGTCTTCTTTGAGGTCACTGCTTTTATGCTATTTTCTGTGATGTTGAACATTTCCATTGTTTTCTTCTGAGTGTCGTCACGGTCTTTTTTGTCTGTTGGAGTTCGGCGGTGATCGACCTTTTGGCTTTGCCTTAACCACTTTCCCCTTTTTCCTAGGCACTGGTGGTAGTGCTTTATCTCGAGGCAGTGTCAGCAACTGGTACAGGGGTTTTGCCACTTTTGAAAAGTTTGGGATGTAGTGGAGCATGGTAGTTTATCTCTGAGAGCTTGTACAGGAGCTATTTCTGCTGGGTCCATGATATAACCCTCTTCGGACACCATCCGACCCAGGAAACGTACCTTTCTCTTGAAAATGTCACATTTCTGTGGGTTGAGTTTGACACCATGGTTTTGGTATCTCTGTCCAATTTAACTGGAGGGTCCCACTGAGGTGGCTTATGGCAGGAGGAGGGTGTGTTTATAACCTCATTCACCTGTATAGGAGGTTGTGAAGAAATCTGCTCCACCAAGTCTTGTGTCTTTTCAGGGGTAATGGAGTACACTGCTTTTATTTCTTCCAGATGTACTAGAACAGTGTGAGGAATTAAGTTGACATTCCGCTTGTTGGTATTAGCAATCGCGACTGGGATGTACACTGACCTGCCCTCCGTTATTGTGACCAGTCCCTCTTGAATGACAAGACCCTCAGGCAACTGTGATGGTTCATTTGGGACAAACAACAGACTCTGTCCTGAAAACTGGGCTCCAATGTGTGCACGGACATATGTGGTAGTAATGTGTTCAGCAGCCAGACATAGTCCCCTCTTTCCTGCTGGTAGTTTGCCCACACTTTGGATTTGGTCTGGTAATTGCAATAGTTTTAGCACTGATTTAGCAGTGTTTAATGACA
Source organism: Astatotilapia calliptera (assembly GCF_964374335.1). Classification (NCBI taxonomy): domain Eukaryota; kingdom Metazoa; phylum Chordata; class Actinopteri; order Cichliformes; family Cichlidae; genus Astatotilapia; species Astatotilapia calliptera. Next base: position 15,663,347 of record NC_137440.1, on the reverse strand, counting down.
GGATCTGGCTGATTTTTCTAACATTTGCTTGCTCCATTTACTCACAACTTCCTCTATTGCATTAAATCCAATAATGGGCAGTTGTGCAACACTAGGGTCACTGCAAACAAGCATTGGATTTGGCCTGTATTTGTATAGCGCTTTACTAGTCCCTAAGGACCCCCAAAGCGCTTTACACATCCAGTCATCCACCCATTCACACACACATTCACACACTGGTGATGGCAAGCCACATTGTAGCCACAGCCACCATGGGGCGCACTGACAGAGGCGAGGCTGCCGGACACTGGCGCCACCGGGCCCTCTGACCACCACCAGTAGGCAACGGGTGAAGTGTCTTGCCCAAGGACACAACGACCGAGACTGTCCAAGCCGGGGCTCGAACCGGCAACCTTCCGATTACAAGGCGAACTCCAACTCGCCTTGTCGTGGATCGTGGCTCCAACTCTTGAGCCACGATCGCTCACCACACTTCACAGAGATTTTGCTGGCAAGGATGGAGAGTCTCAGTTTAATTCTTTCTGAAGGTAACATCCCTCCCTCCCTCCCCTCCATTTTCAGGGTTACAGTCCAAAAAGAATTCTGTCTCTATCCACCCATCACATGGGATTTCACCACCATTAGCCGCTAAAACTACTAGAGTTTCTGTTCTCAAAAGCTCAGCAAGTGGCCTGACAGTGCTGTGTGGTAGGTGCTGTTTTCACCACTCATTGCTAATAAGACTTGAAAATAAGAACCTAAAACCAACAAATCTCAGTAAAAGAACAGTAAAAAACAAAAGTCTCACCGTCTGTGTCTGCAGAGCATCAAACCTAAGAATCCTTAAAGATCTACATCGGCATCCGCAAGAAGCTGAAGGCTCCAACCAGGTAACACACACACATCTCGTTTGCTATCCTTGTGGGGACATCCCATTGACATAATGCTTTCCCTAGCTGCTTACCCTAACCATCAAAAATGAATGACTAACACTGACCCTACACCTAAATGTAACCCTCACACAAAAAACACATTTTGAGTGTGAAAAATGCCTTCAACAGTTTTTTGTTTTTTTTTAATTGTACTCGACCATAACAACCTCAAAAAGATGGTGTCCAAACAGATCCTTACTCTAAATGGTGTTACCTTGGCCTCCAGCAGTCCTGTGAGGAGTCTTGGAGTCATTTATAACCAGGATTTGTCCTTTAGTGATCACATTAGACAAATATGTAGGACTTCTTTCTTTCATATATGCAATATCACCAAAATTAAGAACATCCTCTCAAAGTGGAAACTGAAATATTGGTTCACGCATTTTCTACTTCCAGGATAGACTGTTGGAATTCATTATTGTCAGGTGTTCTTAAAGCTCATTGAAAAGCCTTTAGCTGATCCAAATTTTGCAGAATATAACAGACGAGCTCCCAGTTTGGATTTAGGAACACTCTCTCTGCTTTTACTATTAGACTTCTGTTTTTAATAAAGCTTGTAGTTGGTGTTGTGTAGGTGTCAGGTGACAGGTGACAGTGAACCAAACCATGTTAGGAATGTTTCCACCCACATTTGGTTGAGACAGATTGCTGCCCTACTCTAATCCTGCTTCTGTTTGATGCATCTTCCTTCTGTCATAAAGTGTTCCACATGGGGGTTCATGCAATCACTGAGGTCTCTCTAATACTGTAAGGCCTTTACTTTGAGATAATAAGGCAACGTTTAGATGTTTAGATAGATGAAATAAAGATGAGGCCTGCGGTGCCTATTAGGTGTGGAAGGAGAAAGATGCATCTACAGTATAGTTACCTGTGACTTCAAGTTGGACTTGAACTGGGACTGGTTCTTCTTCATTTTGACTTCAGACCTGAGACATAAACATCAGCCTGAACTGTGACTCACCTGTACTGAATATTTGGTACCTGATTTGGGCCGTGGTCCTCTTCAGTCATCGGGTTTTTATTTAGAGCTTGTTGGTCTGTGTTTGTCCTGTAAATGACCACCATCAGTTTCTTTACGCGCTTCAACATCCAGGCGTGTGACTTCTTTTAATCCTTCTCTCTCACTTCTCAGCTCCTCCCACCCTCAGCACTCCCTCTGGGCCTCTGAGCCCCTTCGTTCCCCTCCCATTGCTCAATGCAGCTGATCAGGTACCCCTCGCAGATGGCAGGGAATCACCGTCACTGTTTGAGAGTTGTAGCTGGAGGGTGAAGGCTCACAGCGCGTCCATCATAGAGACATGGTGTCTCAGTCCTCAGACTGGAGAGACCACCTGCAGCAGGAGAAAGAGATGCTGATGGAGGAGGTCAAAGCTAAGAAGGTGATCAGTCGTTCGGTAATCATAAAACTTTATTGATCCCTGCTGCCACAGAAAATAGTCACAAACACACCGCCTGCTGCAGGAGCCGGTGTGGATCCTCCACAAAGCGCTGGAGGCGGCTTAGCTGGAGAAGTGAGTCTGCTCCGAGTTTTTGGCAGAGGAGGAACGTCTGGAGCTGCTGCGACACCGCGAGTGACAGGTGGCCGACCTGTGGGGTGGCTGGACGAGGCCAAGATGGAGGTGGAGGCGGTGAGGAAGAGTCTGGCTGAGAAGGCCACGCAGGTCACTGAGCTGCAGCAGAACATCAGGATGCTGATGGAGAAGAACAACGCCAAGCAGGAGGTGAGGACAAACCAGAGGTCGCTGTCAGACTGACCTCTGGTTTGTCATGTTAAAGTAACCTGCTCACGTTTGTTTCCATGACTGAAAGTTTCCCTGAGATCTGGGGCTGTTCCTGGAGCTGCTGCTGACTCAGGAAAAAACTGAGCATGGGTGGATGTTGAGACAGAGGGCCTCTCTCGTGCATTCAACACTCCATCTAAATGACCAGCCCAGATGATGGATGTGTCATGTTATTCAGTGGAAAACTGAGAATCGTAGCCAAAAGAAAAAAGTGGAATACTTGAGGAAGATCACAGAGCAAAAGGCTCATTGAGTGAGAGCAGTGGGCAGGTTGGTGTTCTGCACCATTTAGTTAGGTCTCTTCAGAGGTGTTTAAAAAAAATTTTTTCTAAGGTTTTCAGTAGTTTCCATCCATGAGTGATTTGAATTAAAACTGTGAAGAAATCCTCCAATATGTGTCACAAATCTTCATTTAAATGTCCTATGATTTACCATGAAATTGAGACAGTACTGATCCAGTGGCATTGGCTCCACACAGTGGAGAGTTGTAGTAATGTCTAGAAAGTTCATTGACTCAGAAATAAACACACATTGAACACCAGCCCAAAGACACTTTGCTCAGGGACTCCATGCTGTCCTCAGTCCATTCATGAACTCCTCTTGGTCTGCATGCCGTCTGCAGCCAGAAGTGAAACCTTTGCCCTGCCAGCAGGATCTCCTGCAGTGAAACCTGCAGGATCTGCACAGCAGCCTACAGCTTATGTGCAAACTTCAATAAAAAATCTTGGAAGAGACACATCTTTCCAATCCTCTGCAGGCTCCTACCTGCTGCTGGAGGAGGGAGAGCAATTTGACCTGACCATGGACACTCAGCGCATTTCTCCATAGGAGCTGTCAGGCAGGAAACTGGGGGGGGGGAAGAAAAAAAAGAATGCTGCTTCTATAGGTGGCAGGAGTTCAGGCAGCAGTTTGATCTGCCGGAAGGCTCAAATTCCGAACACATCACCTGCTAACTGGATTCAGGTGGGAAGTTCCACATCCAGGCATCCAAAGTCTGTGTGAGGGAGGCTGAGACAGAAGTGAGTATGAAAAGGAGCTTTAGGGACTTTTTATGTTCAGTTACATTGGACTATTAATTTGAAAAACAATTTCACAGAGTTTATTTTGTTTAATGTTAAAATGGGCAAATTTCATCTATCATACTGTCCATTTCACCTGTTTCAGATTTGAAGAAATTTTCCTGTCTTAAGATTTTTTTTAACCTAACATTTCAATAATGGGAAGACTGACCAGAGTGGAGAAACTGAGAAAAGGTGACTTTATTTTACATGTTAAGTCTTATTATAATTAAATAATAAAACATTTTAATTATGTTATTTTACTTTGAAGTCCATCTTTTTCTTGGTATTATAATGAGAAGGCAAAACCCTGTATCACAGCTTTAATGATGAAAGCTGAAACTACCTTAAAATATTCCTCTCGTGAGAGGAATAAAAGCTTTGATGGTGACTTGTCAACAAGATGAAGTGCTTATGTTTTAGTCTCCACAGCTCACGCTCAGTTTAGTGTTTGGACATCTTCTGGGTAATTACACATTGTCTTAATACGATTATTCAAGCATAAGTGGAAAGGAAAACACACATTAGATTTAGTAACGGCACACATTTACAATGTAAATTACATGTTGTTCAGCAAATGACACGTTTGTTTTTTAACAACAGCAGTTATTTTCTGCAGTGAAAGAAGAAATAAGGAAAAAAAACATTAAAGTAATCGTGTGAGTGACACATAAGGTGCTTTATTGACCCCCTATTATTAAAGTAACACTACACAACTTTTAAAAGTAGAAAACTGCCCTTTTCCCCTATAATTCTACACTTAACAACCAATGATGTAAAAGTATGTTTCTGGACATTTCTGTTGAAGATTTGAGTTGTTAATTTTTAGATTCAGAGCCCATATTTTGTTCTTTCTAGAAGCCCATTTGACAGTGATTACAATGTTAAGCTGTCTTTGGATCGGGCAGTTTATCCCTTTCTGCCTGATCAGCGAGAGCCTTCTGCCTTCCCTTCCAGTACAGTCTTAGCTGTATGCTTCAGATCATTGGGGACCTTCACTTCAGTCTCATGCTGGTGCGCTCTGGACCAGATTTCCTTCTCTGTAACATGTAATAATCCTCCCTTTGAGGTCATTGCTTAGAGGCATCTACATTATGTCATACTGCTCCAGCACGCTTTTTTCAGGGACAGTACTGTCAGGTAATGAGCTGTACCTGCAGTTTGTCAAACGAGTTGCTTGGAGTTCTCACCAAAGGGCTTAATTTATGTCTTATTACACCAGACAGTCTCTTATTCTAGTGCTCTCAAATGCTGTTTGGTGGGCAATCACACCTATTACTCAGAGCTGCTTTACCATTAAGGCCTCTGTGCAAAAGCTAAGCTTTGTTAGAGTGACTGTTTGGTTGCGCACACACACACACACACACACACACACACACACACACACACACACACACACACACACACACACAGAGCTTAGTGTCTTTCTAAACTATGTCCAATTAATCCAGTTTACCCCGGTTGGAATCCAATCAAGGTTTAGACACATGGTAATGCAGGCAGGAGACATCTGACCCCAATTTTTCAGGTGCTACAGCACCGAAATGATCTTAGTGCTTTTGTAAATGACAGATTTCACCTGTAACAGTTATATTAACTTGAAACTGCTTTTATTCAGATGATGGAGATCAGTAAACAAAGCAAACACACTGTGTGACCTGTGGATGCAGACCACCCTCAGACACAGACATCCAGATCAAAGCGTCTTTGTCCTCCTCTCCTTCTGCTCCTCGTTGCTTCCTTCAGGGGGTCACCACCATGCATCTTCCTTAGCATAATTTCTTCTGGCACCCTGCTAAGTAAGAGCTCCAGTGGTGGATGTTGTTAATCTGAGCCCAGCATGGAAGTCTCATTTGTGATGATCTGCATATTTGATTTGGCAAAGATTTTAAAACTCGCTGATGCAACCTTTCTCATTTATCTGGGTTTGGGATTAGCATTTGGAGTACAGTGGCTTGTGGTTTCAATGTGGCTCTACAACAGGGGTAGGCAACTCCAGGCCTCAAGTGACTCCTCAGCATTTCTGAAGTTCTCCAGAAGCCTGGTAATGAACTAATCATTTGATTCAGGTGTGTTAACCCAGGGTGCGATCTAAAACCTGCAGGACACAGGCACGCGAGGCCTGGAGTTGCCTACCCCTGCTCTACAACTTCACATATATTAGGTAAGACAAACACCAGAAAAACCAAAGCTTTCAAAAATGGAAAGAAATTAATAAAAGTTAAATTGTGAAAAAACCAAAAACCATGAAAAATATTTTTTGGGACTTTTTGGGACTAAAATCACAGAAATCCCACAGATCAATTACATGCCTCCCTCCCGTCTGGTTATTTGAGCTGGCAGTTATCAAAGTGACCTCTAGTGATAGCTTTTCATGTAGGTAGTTTTGAGTGTTTTTAATTTTTAGATTTTTAGACGAGCTGAATGGAATTTGTGCCACTCAGAGCGTTCCAAATTAATAATCTCTTTTCAGAATTTGTGCCTAGTACAATGGAACTGAAGAGATAATCCACAGAATTAATTGTATGCATTTTCTATGGGAATATTTTCAACAGTCCACTACAAATCAATTGCCTGTAATGAGTGCAAATTGCCAAATGGGTATTAGTTGTTCCATCCACGTGCTAACCAAGCTGAAGCATTTCCTCGTGGCTTGCGAGATCAGCTTTTTAGCAGACGGCCTGGCTTTTTTACAGAAGTGTCCTTGAGCAAGACACTTAATCCCACATGCTGCCTGATTTTTTTCACCCCAACCAGAGGGCAAAACATACTTTGATCCTTCATAAATTAAAGTACACCACATCAAATGAGGCTTAATGTGTTTGAATACCAATGTGCGGGAGGGATGTGCCTAAACTCTGAATTTGCATTTGTGAGATAATCTGTTTTATTTACACCTGCAGAGTCTGATGGAAGTTATTATGGCTCTCATGCTGATACTATAATGATGCTTCAGGTGTTAGTCTGTAGTAAAGTTAAGTGCTTTCCCCAGTGATGAATTTGTTTCTGCAAAAGCAACAACAAAAAACAGAAAAACCCAGAGCAATGTAGATTGCAGCCACATGTAAGTGGTGAAAATCGAATGACTGCAGAGTAAACAATAAGAAAACCATTTGTTGTGCTTGCCTGTGTGGGCATTAACAAGAGTCTGGCTCCCTTGTTACAGTCTGCTAATCAATGACATCCTTACACACTCTATGTCGGTGCTTTGATTGCTTGCAGATGTGACGGTGTCTTTCTCTGAATACTCATCAGGTTGTGAGATTTCACCACTCAGACAACAACCTGTCTAGATGACCACTGGGACTATTTTTATGCCACCAAGCTGACAACCTGCCAGCAAAAAAGAAAATTAAAGCTAAAAGAAACAAGGGCAACTTGATTGATGTCACTGATTAAAAAGAACCCTGTATTTATGTGGAGGCAATGTTCACCCTCAACAATTTTTAAATGGAAACTAAAGAAAGCTCAGTGAGCTATTGTGTGGTAAATGCATTCAGTCAGCTCTCAGTCTCAGTGGACATGAAGTTTTTTTGTTTTAAACAAAAAACTATGAATCTCAGCCCTGCAGGTAAACAGATCCCTTTGTTGCTGATTCATCTGCTGTTTCAGCACCCTGCAGGTCCAGTACAAAGCACTGGGTGGTGGTAGAGCTCCACATCTCTGCACAATAGCGGAATAATAGAAAGATCAGACAGGAGGAGATCAATACAACTAAGAAACATTAAATAATATCAATATCAATCAGTATCAATTATAATTTCTTATAGTGCCTTTTGATATTCTTTCCCTGGTATATACAAGTTGTGTTGCACTAAAGATGCTTCACTGGCATGTAAACACACAGCTATCGAGCCTAAATGTTTGTATGACTGAGTGTCACAGTCATTGACTGTTGTTATGATGCTATTTTTATGAAATTCTGTGTTAATTTTATGTCAGATGCATTGGGCCAAAAATCTTGCAGATTATCAAGATGTTTTTTGGAAAATGTGAAACGAGTGTTTGAGTTCAGCGCGTTTCTCCTTGGAACCGTCCCATTAATGTAATCTTTTCCACAGTTTCCTTGTCTGCATTTTGTATCCACCCAGGTTATCTTTTTCTGATACTGAAATTTGTTTGTTTGATAGTCTGAAAATTTTTATTGAATCAAACATGCAAAATCTAGTTAATCAGGAAGGGGGCAAATCCTTTTTCCCAACACTGAAATAAAGGAATATGTTGTATGTGCTGACCTATTTAAATGATACACAAAGATCCACAGTAGGATTCTGGACAAGGAAAACTACTGGAAAGAAGTGGCACCTGAAAATTGTGCTGCTTTCAGAGTGTGCATCATAAAACTGCTGTGGAATAATGCAGATTTCCACTTAACAGTTAACTTAACTGTTAAGTGGAAGTCTGCATTATTATTAAGTGGAAATACCTAAAGTGTCCTAGGAATAGAAACTGAAGGCTTATCTTGATGGCAGGTCAGTAAGTGTTTCTTATAGGTGAGCGGGCAACAGATTTTAAAGTACTCTTTAGAACTGCTAAGATTTAAAAGCACTACATACTGCTAGTGTAGACCATTTAATGTGAACCTTGCACAACAGGGAGAAAAGAAGGAAGAGTTTAAAGTGACAGTGCCGCTTTCACAGTAAGTTTACTTGAGCAACAAAAGGCTCAACATATAAAGAAAAAAAAATCTGAAGTATGAAAGATAGTGAAGAGGTGCAGAAAGTGCAGAGAGGGGGCTGGAGGGATGAGAGATAAGAGCTTGAAGAGCATCAGGGAGTGCCTGATAGAGGCAGCGAAAGGTGTAGAGAAGGAGATGATCGTTTTCAAGAAGACACTGATAAACTAGGATCTCTTTCACTGGGCTCGGACTGAAGAGCTGAAAACAGGAGGGCTGGGTGGAGAGGACTGACAGGCAGCTGACCATCAAGCCGAAAGCCACGTTGAAGCTCTTCTGCTGCCGAAAGTGAGGAAAATATCTAGTGTGAGACACTGATAGCTAGAACATCGTTTTTTACTGGACATATCTAAGGAAACAGATTTGGGGTTAGAGCATCAACACACAGTAGAAAGCCAAAGTAAGCATGAAAGCCAGTCACTTATGACACACTTGAAGGAAATTCTATCAAAGTGAACTGCAGAGACAGCAGTGTGCATGTAAGGTTTACATATACATCACTGACTGACTGATCTTTGAATCACTGCTTAAGTCAATAACATGCAGACCTAGAAAAAACAAAACAAAACACAAACAGCATCATATAATAACGTCATATCACCGGATTTGTGTTTAGGATTAAAAAAATGCTTCAGTCATGATGTCGAAATAAATACTGCAGGCTAATCCTACATATATGAGGCGTGTATATGTGGGAGACTAAACAAGCAGAGCGTCCTGCTTTATTGTGTAGATACTCAAAATAATTAAAAAAAACATGATCCCCCCCCGTCTGCTGATTTTAATGCCTTTTAAGCTACAATCTGCCACCCCACCTGCGATTCACTTTAAGACTGGTGCTTGTATTTGAGTCCGCAGATAATCTGTCATGTGTTTCCGGGTTCAGCAATGGTATTATTTAAAATATGTTCTGTAAAAAGGATTCAGGCTTGGGGATCTTTTTCCCCCCGAATAAGAGGCAAACTGCAATTTGAACCATGCGACAAGTAACTCTTGGAAGAGTTAAAACACAAAAGAACAAATCCAAAGTAGTTAAAATGAGATTCTTTTCATTTTAAAATAAATTAAAACAATCACCAATATATAAAAGATAAATTAGTCTGTCAGTGGGGCTATTCCATCTGTATGTTTTCAATTAAAAAGCCTCCCTTTGAAGAGTTGCATATAAGACTTTGGACTTCATACAACTTACACATTCTTTTTGATATGCAAAAAAGAGCACAGTAAGCTCTCTTATGAAGCCAAAAGCTGCCACAGGACAGTTCTGGTGCTTCAAAGAAGCTTAATCATTCCTTCATTTTTAAAGAAAAATGACAAACATCGAACACTTTGAGCCATTCGTGATTTGCAGCTTGTCTTATAAGGAATGTGTTTTGGATGTGTTCATCTATTTGATGGCCTTACATCAGCCTTTGGAAAGTAATCCTTTTTTATTATTCTCTGTTGTGACGGTGGCCCTACCTGATGAATCACAAAAATAATCCACAGATTAATGGATAGTGAAGATAATTATTATCTGCAGCCCGAGTGATTTTGTTCTCCTTGAGTGGAGAAGTGGCTTCAAATGAAGACTTTGCAGTACAGCGTCCTTTAAAATAGCCCTAAAGTGACAAATGCTGTGAGGGTAAACCGAGTCCATCTGTGTTCAGAATATCACCAGAGAGGAGTCATTTGCAAAACTGCTTTAATCAGTCAATGCGGCATAGTGTTGCTGTAGTGATCTGATTTGTGGGGATTTGCTTCCCAGCAGCGGAGCAATGTGTTAACCAGGCGTGTGTCCGTGGTGGGTGGCATAGTGAGATCTTGTTACTGAGATACTGCGCTTAGGAAGTGGACTGTCCAAGTAAGAAAAACTGGAGTAGGGGTTCTTTACGAAAATCAAAAACCTCTTCTTACTGGTAAAATTCCCTGCAGAACACCTTCACTTAAACAACAACCCTAGAATACTGTGTAAAAGACTTCAACCACGCCTCATTTCTTCTCTTTTTGCTAGGAAAATGGGAAATAGGTGCAGTGATTTATTGAAATGCCTGCAAACATGCATGTAAAACAAAGTCTGTACAATTCTAACTAGGTTGAAAACCAATATTTGGTAAGACCACTTTTATTCTTCAACACAACCTGAACTCTCGGAGGCAGTGTAATTTCTTTGAGTAGTCCTCGGGAATAGTTCTTCAGGCTTCTTGAAGGACATTCAAAGATCTTCTTTGGATGTTGCCTGCCTTTTTCCCTTTCTCTGTCAAGATATTCCCACTCTGCTTCAATAATGTTGCCGTTCGGGCTCTGAGGAGGACAAACCATGACTGATAGGGTCCCATTGTGTGCTTTTCTGTCCAGGTATGCTTTTACAGCATTGGTAATGTGTTTGGGATTATTGTAATGCTGCCAGTCAGATACCACTGGCTGGCACTGTGTTTCACAGATGGCTGTAGACACTCACTGTTGTGCCGCTCTTCTGACCTCCTGTGTATATATTGATAACAATTTGAACCGGAATTTTCAAATTTGGATTCATCACACTGTCAGACCTGTGGTCACTGATTTTCAGTCCAGTTCTTGTTTAATTCAGCATTCATCAGCCTCTTCTCCTGTTTCCCCTTCTTAAGAATGGATTATTGACAGCCACCTTTTCACAGAGACTATTTCTGATGTGGCAGTGAGCAGTAGATGGATCAACTGAAGGGCCGGATGAATCTCTCAGGTCCTTTGTCAATTTTTTTCTGTTCTTTGAGGACATGACTTTCAGATACTGTTCATCTGCTGTAGATATATTTTCTTCACTGTGGACTGCTAGTCCAGTTTCCAATTTCCTCAAAATTTTAAGGACTCATTGCACGCAGAGTTTCCCTTCCTATTCTTATTCATCATGTCAAATTGCCACTGCCACAGGCATTTTAAAAGTGATGCATGAGTAGTAAGTCATCAGTTATGGATGCTTGTAAAGGATCTTGTTACAAACGTGTATGCTTAATGAGGCAGAAGTTATTTTAACCTTTTTATAGCAACTTGTTGCAATATATTTATTTAAGGTGCATTTTTTGCTTCCTTCTTGCTGTTAGCGGGATTGCATAATGATCTATATTTAAACATTTGCAGAAACAGGCACAGAAGCAAATATTTATTTCTTTTTTTTTTTTTTTTTTTTTTTTGCCTGTCCCGTTTGGCTCTTTTGCCATCAGAATTGTTGTCTAAAGGCAAAGAAAGATGCCCAACGGATTTACTTTACCAAATTGACCATCCCAGCCTTGCCGTAATGGTCCATTTGATTCACCTTTTATTGTTTATTTTATTTTCACTTACTGAATACGGGACAGACTTGACTGGGGGAAAGAAGGGGAGAAAGAAAGAGGGAAAGAGAAACAGCTGAGAAGAGGGACGGGGGAGAAGGGCAAAAGACAAAAACCAACAGAACGGGCAGAGAAAAAAAAATGCATATATCGATCACCTGGGTCACCTGTTGAGAAAGAAAAAAGAAAACAAGCAGAAGAGAACAAGAGTAATAGAATAAACAACATCACAATGATATATGGGAATATGACAGTAAATACTAAATATTAAACATTATTGTGCATCACATAAGATCAACAGAACACAGTGTGCTTTGAGGTAGGAGCCAAAAAGGGTGTAGTTTGTGGGTGTGATCACCCGTGTGTACACCTGTGAGCATGGACGCGCTTGTTTTTTGTTTTTTAAAAGGTTCCTTCATGTAATAATCTGCTAGAGGGTGTGGGGGGGCCACAGCCCCGTCCTTCAGGGCATGAAGCAGGTATGGAGGAGATCAAAACTCCAGACATCCAGAGGCCCCCAGAACACAAGAGACCAAGGAAGACCAACAGAGGGGCAGCTGCGCCACTGTCCCAGAAAGAGCTGAGGAGAGTCCCAGATGAGGGCTCACCCAGCAGCCGCGGAGCAGAAGCCAGGGGGAGTTGCAGTGACGCGCCCGTGAGCTCCGCCGGCAGCCAGCCGCGCCTGAGTGACCGAGCCCCAGGCCGAGAGGCCGGGGGCACCCCACCTCCGAAGTGGCCCGAGCGAGCCCCAGGCTCCAGGCCCCGATGAGCGGCCGCCAAGGAGTGAGCCGGTGTGTACCCGGACGCCCACCCCCGGACACAAAGAACCACCAACGCACCGATGTCCGAGGGGGACCGCCACTGGCAGGGGAAGTGGTGGTAGGGGGAGATAGGCCTCCATACCTTGGAGGGCCTGAGATGTCCCCAGAGAGGTGGCGCCTGACACCCAACCTGACATATAGACACAGACATACAGGCACACACAGATACAAACATCCATTCCCACCCTCATGCTCTCATATGCACTTACTCCACACTCAACCTGTCATGGTCCTGGGCCATGTTGGCCCAGTATTCTTAGTTTTCTTGTATGTTTGTATTTTGTTCCCTATTTAGGCCATGTTTCCTGAGTTGCCCTGTTGTGTTGTTCCCTAAGTGTTTTCCCTTCGTGGCTTTTACCCCCTGTGTGCCCTTCTGTGTATCTGTGAGCCCTCGTCTCTCCTTATGTTTTATTCCATGTTTTCCCCAGCCCGTTATGTCTGTGTTTTCCCCGCGCTCTCTCTCCTCCTGTCTGAACCTCTGTACTTCCTGTTTGACTCTGCCCGTCTCCCGTCAGTGTTATGTTCACCCCGCCCTGTCTCGTTATGGTTATCTGTGTCAGCTGTGTTCCCCGTGTGTTCCCACTTTCCTCGTTAACCCTCTGTGTATTTCTGTCTGCGTCTCCCTCTGTTCGGCGTCGCGTTCTCCCTCATGCTGTGTGTGGTTCTCCCCGTGTCTTCTGGTATATGTTACAATTAGCTTTTCCCAGTGTAGTTTAGTTTTGTATTGCTTTGGTATCACTGCTTTCGTTTGTCACCTGTCAGCAATAAAGCTGCATTTTGAGTTTATCCCCTGAGTCCGTGAGTTTGCATTTTGGGTCCTCATCCTGCCTGCCACACAGCGACCATGACACAACCAACGTGGAGACAAACATAAAGAGACGTTGTAAACACGATCACACTCCCCAAGCGTACTCTACAAACCGGGTCTAGGTGCCCTTGCCCCTGGAGGGGGGAACCGCACCCAGACCCAGGTGGTGTTACCCTTTTCCCTACGGTGGGGGGAGGCAGACCGCCCCGACTCTGCAGCAGCAGGAAGGCCCCACACTCCAGACCGCAGTCGGACGGCCAACTCCTCCTCCTAGCCCCCTCGCTCCAGCAGGTCGCAGAGAATGGGGGTGAGAGAAGACTCCAAACCTCCCTCCACCCGCTCATTGTAGTGTTGATGCATGTGTGTTCTAAGGTGCATTTAAAACCCAGGAGGGCATGGAGCTACCTGCCAGAGAGCAGCAGGTAAGCGCATGGTCCCTCCTGCTAGCCCTCAATGTCTACGTGTATTTAAAATTGAGAGGTGGGCAACGATGCCAGGGGTGGGGTGTACACCCTGATGGTACTTTGGACTCCGTGTATCGTGCCCACCCCCAAGATCCTATATGTATGTGTAATGAGAGTGTGAGTAATGTGAATGTCTAAGTTGTGGGATAAAATTGAGGCAGAGGCAGCCAGAAGGGGACAGAGGGGGGGGGGTAGCCTCCTCTGCACCCTGGTGACATACCCCTACTCCAAGGTCCTGCATGTGTGGGTGGTTGTGGTGGAGCGGGAAGAGGGAGGCAGCTGGAGATGGGGAGGGAAGGAAGGGAGGGGCAAGTGACCCCTCCCTGGGGCCAGCTCCCCCGCTGACCCCAGTAGGCACCCCCATACTCCGCGACCCACCAGGGAAAGGGGGCCCAGGCCCATCCAGACCGGGGCCCAGCGCAGCAGCGCCTCCCGGCCCCACAGAGCCCGGGACAGTCCTCCCAACCCCACCACAGAGAAAACTGCACCCACCCCACCATCCACTCATCTTCCAGACTACATAAGACAATAAACACCCAGGCTGAGATCTTCCTCCACCTCTCCTGTATCTCCCCCTCCTGCAGAGGGAGCTCCTGAAGAGAGGAAAGCTCCTGCAAGATGTGACAATCTCCCCCACCAGTTGAAGAGCCCCCCAGGTGGCTCGATGCACCGGCGGCACCCCGCTCCAGGGCTGGGCCCCCATGCACCCACCCGCCCACAACCCCGGCAACACACCAACCAGGACCCAAGCCCCCGAGGCCCGGTCCGGGTCCCAGCCCAGAGACGGAGCGCCCCCAGAACCTCACGCCCATCCCGGACCCACCCAGGGCCAGCCAGGCTACCAGGTCAGTAACCCACGTCCGTCAGCACAGACCCTCCCCTAGCCCCGCTGCACGCAGCTGCGAGGAAACAGTCACCTGAGAGCCAACAGAGCCCCTAACCGGACATGACCGCTACCCCGGGTTGAGCCCCCCAAGGAAGATGCCTCCGGGGAACCCCCCGACGCCCTAAGCCTGTCACTACCCCCACACCAATCACAACAGTGAAGGCGGGACCAGACTATGACCCCCCACCCCCACTAGGTGATGGAGCTGATCAAAGGAGCCCAGAGCAATTGATCTGATGTGGTGGCAGAGGCTGTATCAAGACTAATGTAAGCTAATAGATAATTTCTATATTGGTTAGAATTAAGATTATTTTTATTTTTCCAGTTCATGAGGACTGTTTTCTTGGCTATGCATAGGGCAGTGAAAACCATATGGGCGATATTCTTAATAAATATTTATTTCTTAGGAGATGTAGTCAGAATCAGCTGCGAGGTCTTTGCTGTTGCGGGTATAATCAGCGATGTGAAAATACCAGACACAAAAGAAACAAACTGCTCAGTATTAGTGAATATGAAAGAAAAAAAAAGTTTTTGGTTTAACTTCAGCTGTGGCGGGAGGGATGCTTTGTATGTGGCGATGACAGCCGGAGTAGACTGTCTCAGATTTAAAATCTCAAACTTTATTTATTTCATTGGAACATACAGTTGCTCTGCTCGCTGTCAACAAAGCAACAGGGAAAAAAAGAGCTTCGGCAAAAGCTTTGCCTCTTTTCAGCTTTTTCAGCCTTCAGGGAAGCTGTTAGCTGTTCTTTAGAAGCGAGTGTGAATTATCAATCTGAAGGATTTGAAAATTCTGAAAGAAACAACATTCAAGTCAAATACAGAATGGCTGTTGTCATCGTGTGAAGTCTGTCATTTACAGGTTTCTTTATCTTTTTTCCCAAAGTTTATAAAGTGTTTGCGGTTTTTGTTACACACAGTGTAAAAGCTTGTAGACACGTTTTTCTATACTGCAGAGCCTTCAGTTAACATGCGTTCACTGGGTTGGTGTTAATGTGGTCAGGATGGTTAAAAGGCTCACACATCAAACAAGCATGAAACAAAATTACTGTAACAAAACAAAACAACCGTAGTGTCACTCAGTATCACAGAAAAATATGTAATAGCAATTGGTCTGCACTGCAAAATGCATTACATTCACACATACTGTATAAAAGATAAGTATGCTGCTGATGGTAGTGTGGCTTTGAAGCATTGGTATTAGCCTGTTGGCCACTGCAATGCTGTTTTATGGAGGCAGAAGTGAATATCATCAATGGAGAGGATGCAAATTACTGGTTAAAGTTAGCAAGTTTGAACTGTATATGTATGGTGAACAGACACAGGTACCCTTTAATCAGTGAAAAATAACAGACAAGAAATAAGACAAAATATTCAGCCCAAAAACTAAAGCACTAACTTCTCATTACTCAGATAATAACCAGGCCAGTCCATTAAATTAGTGAAGGTGAGGGAGCAGACACCGATCTTCACGTGTCTCGCACACCTAAAATCTTAACGTAAAATCACTCCTCATATTTCACAATTCTGGCAAGCTGCTTAACGTTTGCTTCCTCTATCCTCCTCTTCCTCTTTCTCCACTTCTATTTATTCTCAGGGAGTTGGGCAGGCTTTTGTGCCATGCTCCACCCTTGGGTGAGGCAAGGCACCCCAAGGCTGAGCCAGCCAGCACACCTGTCTGCCATTAACTCATTGGCATTGTGGAATAAAGCTGAATTCTCCACTCTTTACCAGATTGTTGTCATCCTTTGGGTTGTAATCAGAGTCCGTTATTTATTCTGAGGGAGAAAATGAGGCTTTGTGAAAGATGGAAACATTTGGAGCAATTCCATCAAAGCTTTGAAACAATCCTACTGGATATCACAGCAAAGTGTGTAATAGACATGCCAGTTGCTAGTGACCAAGGAAGGTATGAAGTGCCCTTCAGGGTCCTTCTGTGGTAGAAATGATTAAGCTTAGTGGCTATACATGTATTTTCACATTGGCTTGAAACTGAATTCTCCCTCTGTTGGTACTGCAGCTTACTGCAACTTCTGCATGCCTACTTGTCCATTTCATGCTTTGGAAAGGCAAAACATGAAATGGACATGGTGGACTGGATTGTCGATTGCTTCACTTTCAGAGCCAGCAGCAAGTGACCATTAGATGAACTGCAGTTTTTTAGATTTAAGCACATGTTTACCACTATTTTCACACTGATGATTATCCTTAAGAGTCTTAATCTACTGATGCATGCTCAATAATCAAAGCAAGGTAATCTCAGGTAAGTAGTCAAGCCTGTTTAAAAAACAAAACAAAACAAGCAGCAGACAAGCTCATTGCAAGTTTGAGTGGAAGATCTTTTGGTTTGTTTGGAGCTTTCTGTGTGAAAGAAAACCAAACAAAGGGGATTCAGGACAGAATAAAACACCCTAAATGATCATTATTGGCTGATTGCTGCGACTTTTTGATTAGACCTTGTGATTAACCATTAAACATATAAAAATAACTAATATTACAAATCTGTTAATCTTTTGGGTTGTCATTCAATTGGGTATGAATAGTAAGTTTTTGTATGTTATTTCCATTGCAAATTATGCTCAAAATAGGAGAATCTACATCTATATCCTTCACAAGCATACGTGAAAGAAAAAGCAGCAATACATTGCAATACAGCTTGGAGCTTATAGTGTAAATATACTGTACCAATGAAACACTAAAGAAATACTCCTCAGGTACCTAGACAGGTTCAGCAGCCTATTTCTTGCTGTGCTGTATAATTAAAGAGCAAAGGTGAACTATCTGTTATATACAGCCCACATATCGTATTTGTAATGGTATGGTATAAATCACATGTTTCACTCACTGACATGATTGTGGTGTGTGTGTGCGTGCGTGCTACACTTCAAGGATTTATTTTTGCTTTATATATTTAAGTGTCAGTGGGATCCAGTAGGTATTTTATTGCTACCCAATTCAGACTAAAACTTTCTGGCTGTATTAAAAAAGGCTTTAATACCTAAATTGAATCAGAATGTCTCAAGCTCATGCCAACAAGCACAGCAGCAGAGCAGAAAGCCAGCTAAGAAAATACGAATCCACAAGCAGCTGGTGACAGCTCTGACTAGAAGCTCAGCTTCCACCCTAAAGAGATGCCTGAGCAAACAGCTTATATAAAGAATGACTGAACGCAAAGTTGGGCTGGGCGGGTTAGACAGTGACACAGTGCAAACACACAATTACTTCTTTCAAAAAGGCATCCTGAAACAAATGACAAGGGAGCTGCAGATCCACAAAACAGCGGGAAGAAGATATAAAGAGAGTAACAGTAAGATATTATGAAAGCACCAGGATGCAATCCACGTGCTGCGTCTTCGTCTCACTCCACCGAGCTGAAAACCGGGAAAGATTTAAAAGATATTTTTTTCGCTAGGTTCAAAGCTCTGGGTGTCCAAGTAAACTTGTTTTTTAAAGACCTGGGTAAAGGGTGTAGTCTTGCTCTACTCTTGTTCTGGTAATGTTTAGGAGGTGAGGCCCTTTAATGAGTACTTAGATTATCTCTGTTATACGAAGGAAGACAGAGAGATGATAGCATGAGTATGATTATTTATGAGCAATGTAAAGCAATATCACAGCATTTTCTCCCTGTGGTGGATAAGTAATCTAATTGATGGGGGGAAAAGCGAAGGAAGGCAGCCAAAGAATATAAGACAAGAGGACATACGAAGGATATGAAAAGTGGAATGTGAACCCACATACATAAAACACCATATTTATGTGACATGCGTGCTCAGTACCCTGTTATTATCAAATATAGAGGCTATTAAGCACACACTGGTAGTTTATAGGGGTCTTAAATTTACCAGGTCAATAAACAGGGGAGTGAGTTTGTGTGGTTGGGGGATTCATGTTTCATGTGGATGTGACATGATTGATTTCAGCATCTCATCACACAGCATTAGCTGTAAATGTGCTGTTACTGGCAGGCCTGCACAATAGGCACACTGTGATACACTCATAATGCTCAGAATGCAAAACATAATACATTTTCCAATCTACACTGATCTGTTAAACTATTCCCATCTGATTCAGATATAACCATAGATATCAATGAAAGTATTGAAATATGTAACACAATATGCTGCCTATTACCTGGCCTGCCTACCTAATGATAGCAGCTCAGTGAGGCTTTATATGGGTGGGTTAATATCGGGTAGCAATATTGATGGTGAAAGCTATGTTCACCAGTGTGGGATTTGTTTCTTTCTGAACCCCTCTGGAACTCCAGCTGGCTCTGAAAGTACATTTACCTGTGGTAATACTCACCTGCCTGGGCTCTCTCTGCTGGAAGCTGCTTAGATTCTTTTTTTTGACTATAAAATGTAATTATGGTCTAATCAGGCTTATAATATTGAAATATTGTCCTGGCTTTAAGGGGGAGAAGTTAATTTTCTACTTGCAGTACAGAAAACAGTTCCCAAAACATCTCATTGGGGTTCAAAGTGTGTAGATAATTTAATCTTCTTGGGGACATGAGAGCCAAACCATCATGTAGTGGCTGAGATGTAGGAGTGGATCAAGAAACAGCTAAAAATTAGTTCCAAATATCGAAAGTTAAACCTTGAATCTCCTAATGACAGACAACTTTTCAAACATATGGGATACATTACACATGTTATGTTCAAAACACACAATTTTTAGGAATTCCCCACAAAAGTTCCTCTCCTCCCTGCACTCCTGTGACTCATTGTCAGTGAGTTGGCTTCCTAATATGCAGCTCACAAACTGCTTTGAATGCGTTGTTTCACCTTGCTAAAGCAACCATCTCTCCTTGTTTTTTCACCCTCTCACCAATGCTTTGAATCTTCACAGTGTCAGGAATCTGTGAGTCACACTTGTTCTCACTGCTGAAAGATCAAGCACACTGATGTGGAGGTGCTAAGGATCTCACCCATTCAACATGCCAATTGCTGGGTGTCATATATGTGTGTATGCTAGGAGACTGAATCCAGTTATTTAGGCAAGAAGATGTTGGTATTTTTTTATGAATAGCCAGAAACGTCCAGGACATGGCCTTACAAAAAATATTTAATTTTACTGACGACACTCAGCATGAGTAGACCTGCAGCCGATCACTGTCAGCATGTGCTGGAAATGAATGTCCATGAAGGAGGGTGACTTCCATTTTTTGTAAAGAGGAACACAAATACTACTTGCAGTCTCTTTGTACTCCTTTTTACTTTACTGACCAAAGTAAAAAAATTTAAACGAGTCGCTGTCATGTAGTTTCAGCTAACAGTGAAAAAACAGGTTGCTGTATCACAGCAGTAATCTTCCTGCAGCTTCTCTTATGCCTCTTCTGTCTATTTTAATGAACCCTCTTGAAGATTATATTAATTCTTAAAATGAAATTCAAGTAGAGAGGACAGAGCTGCACAGAAGCACATGTGTATTCTTTGTAGTCTTTTAAGACCATTATTCTCATGAACAGATGATGCCGCGGTGCATCATCTGCTCTTTTGTGTCTGTTTCTTGTTTCATCAAAGAGCACCTCAGATAGGACTAACATGCTAGGAAAAGGACTGAATGTAGAAATTATTGAGGATAGACAGTAATATGATAGATGGTGGGACGGGATTGCAATAAAATCCAAGGACTGAGCGGAGTTTAAAGTCCATGCAAACAGGAAAATGTCAGAACTGGCAATCAAAAACAAGGCTGGAACACTCAGATGAGAGCACGAAGATTATGTGGAATAGTTTAAGTGTGGACTGTTGGAATGGGATATGGAAGATTAATATAGGCAGGATATCAAAAAGCATACTGCCTCACATTATGAATTAAATAGAAAAAAAAAAGAGAGCTAAGACAAGTGTTTGCCACAATAATTATATGCTTTGGATGTTCAAACCAAATATCATTCAGTGACTCTTCTGTAAATTCCGAAAGTCTAATTGTAAATAAATTAATGGCCATATCTACAAGAAAATCAGTTTCTAACCTGATCATTCAACAGTCTGACCAAAAATTCTAAGCTGCCTTTAAGTCTGCAGGGAGTTCTGCTTAATGTACAAGTGCAAAAAGCCCTCTGAACGTGTACTGCTGTCAAAGACTTGCTGCTTATGACAGCTGTGCTCTGAGAATGCCATGTCGGGCAATCCCATGTTGTGCTTCAATACCTTCAATACCAAGACACCTTTGTGCAGGTGTCTCCAAAGGAACCTGCAGACCTTGTTCAAGCGGTACATTTTTGTCAAGCAAATCAGATCTTTTGGACATGTTCCTCCAGAAGAGCAGGGTGCTTTTATAAAATATTGCATTTTTGTCTCCACTTATATATTGACTGTTTTACTTTCACAAAAATGTAATTTAAAATTGTGCAGAGGGCTGTTGGAACAGAGGAGGATAGGGACAAAGTGGTATGAACTGATCCCACGTTAGTGTTCCTACATCATCATAATAATGATATAGGAACAGCAACACCAGGATATCAGGATAATATTGGTGCAGGGTCAACATTGCCACTGACCACTGATGTTGTCTGAGCATTCAGTTAGCTTTAGCATTAGCCAAGAAGTCAGCTAAATATCACAAGCAAACCAACACGAGTAACCCAATTTTGGCTAACAGGAAACATAACTTGATGATATTTTTATTATATTGCATGATTTATTAAAAAATATTAAATGCCTCTCTTGATCCACAAGAGAGTTATATATAAACAAGGATATCTTTTTCTTCCCCCCCCCCACATTGGAAAGGTATGACATCACAACAAGACGATTGTCCAGTTGTAATCTTGATCCTGGACCAACATAATTATGAGGATGGAGGGACAACACCAACGAATGTGAGATACACCTAGTGTCAGATGGAGGTAGATCAGGTGCTGTGCTGACCTCTAAAATGAGCAGGTGAAAGAAGATGATGAAGAAGATCAAATGCCTGACAAGAAAGGAAATAATTCAGCATGACCCACAATAAGTCTGCGCTATGCTTATATTTAGACCATAGTTTAGATGTAACATATCTAATATATTAGGACTACTTATTTTGGGGCAAATAAAGAGCAGATCCGCAAAGAAGGTACATCTGTTTTTATTTTAAAGGTGTGGGCATCCCTTAAATTAAAGTGCAGCTGTACTCAAATGCCTGGATATGTCACATTCTCTGCTTTTGTCTCCAGTGCTGCCTTTCCTGTAGCATTACTCTCTCTCTTGGTGTCTTGCTGTGTGTTTGATTGCATAAGTGGAGACAGGTGCTCTGGAACCTGAGCAGAGCATCACCAGTTGTAACCACTTCTCCAATCAGGCCTCCTTAGCTGTGCTGCCACCATGCTGCCAGAAATTCAGTTATGCAAGTCGCGATTCCAGAAATTTGCTTACTATACTGTCGCTGTTCTGCCCGGTTTCTCCTCATGTCCTTTTCCTGCTCCTTGGTTTCAGGACCAGCTGAAGTTTTATCCTTAGTATACCTGGTGTTAGCCTCCTCTCCAACCCCTTTCCCAGCCCGGCTAATTCCTCAGTTTTCCTTCCAGCACTATCTGCAGCCCTGCCACAGCCTCTTGGGACAGTTTTTAAGGACTTCATCTTAGCTAGCAGATTTTATTTATATATATGAATGATAGGCAAAGACTTCCTGTTACAGCCACCTATCATTATTAATAAATTCAAATAAATAAAAAAGTTAATAAAACCAAAAAATGTTAGTTAAATGACAGTCGACCTTTTCAAGATCCCATTCTGGTGATTTCAGTCCATTTTTTCACCCTCATTTCCACTTTTTCAACTCTTTAACTTGAGCTACAAACAAACTAAAAACAGAATCCAGGAAACTCACCTACCTACAGATTTAAATACTCATATTTAGAAACCTGTTTTTTGAGATTACGTAATCCAAACCTTCAACACAGTGATGGCAGGAATGGTCACGTGTCATATGTATTATCACCTAAATATTCAAACACATGTTTTGTGAGGCAGTTGTAGTTTGGAAGTCTTACTGAGTGTAATATACACACAATATTACGCAGATCTCACCATCCTTTCTGTTAGTGGACACTTAAATGGACACATTTCAGAGCCACATTCGCCATGTGCTGTTCTCCGTTAATGGTTTATGATAGCATAAACAAGTTATTTAACAATTTCTGCCACATGAATAAAACTTTGTCATGTTTCTAATTAGATATCAGCCTTTCTGAAGACACTGTGGATAATTAGCACATTGGCTGTAACAGCATGTAAACACAATGTTAGATTAGACTACTGGAAAGTCCAAATGTAGTATGATTTTGTTGTTAATTACTCGAGTGTTGGCAAAACACACAAATACAGTCGAGCTCCATAAAATGAATCCCATGCTTAATTTCACTGGTTTGTTTCACATGTTGTTGGCGCTGCTTTCTCTCAGTGTGCTGTAACGTAGCAAATACCAGAACACAATTTTATTGTGTACAATATTTCTTGGGGTAGGTGGTTCACTATAAGTTATATAATGATGTATAATACAGGAAATGAGGCATAAGAGAGAGAGGAAAAAAGTACACAGAAGCAGTGTTCAATTTAATTTTAATTTTATTTTTTTGCTAGCTTAAATAAGAAAATGCAAAACAAATAACCCAGTGGGTCCACGGGCGAAGAAAACAGTTCTGCACCTCTAAATAGAATATTGATTTTTTCAAAAAGGAGAACTATTACAATTTCCCTTATATTCTGTTGTGTATATACACCAGCAGTAGCTGCTTGTATTAATCATGACAAATCCTTATGAATATCCTTCTGTAAATACTTGACTTTAGATAATTTTTTCTACTTTTGGTTCTATGATGTCATAAAAGGGGGCATGATGAAGCGTAGCAGCTGCTCCCGTGGGCAAATCTTTCACCATCTTCACTTTTAGAAGTCCTGTAGCTGCTGAATAAGCTGTTTTTTTTTGTTTTTTTTTTTTTAGTCAAAAGTAGATCCAGTGCATTCTAACGTGGTGTTTTTCAGGTTTGAGTTTATCCTCTTCAGAGTGGAAAAGTTTCCCTGAGCCTTGGTTATAGGATTTGTGGTGATTTTAAGCAGACAGGAGGAAATGTCAGCAAAACCTACTGTCCGAGAGGCTCTTGTGGATGGATGATAACAGACACACACTTAAGTGTTGGTACATAGTTTCCAACTTAGACTTCAACTTTTCCCCCCACTGCTTTAAATGGCTGAGGTTTGACATCAGTCAGGCTCTAGGGAAGAAATCGGCTGAACACAAAGTGAGGAAAAATGAACTGTCAACTAGTTTATTGTGTGAAAACTGCTCTTCTACTTGAGCGATTACAGTCTCACAATTCTCTGTAGCTGAGGTGGTGTAGGTGACTCATCTACTCGTGAGTTGTGGTATTCAATCAAATTGCTATCGTCCGTCATATTTTAAATTGTTCAGTTTGGAACTGGACAAGCGCATGAATTTTTCTGTCTTGAAAGGGGGAAGTTGGGTTTTTACATGCTTAATAGATCAATGATTTAGATTTCATGGCATTAGAGATGTTTAGAACAATATATCAACACATCTGTGCGCCACATTGATGTGTTTCCCTCCTGTCTATGTGAAATTTTAGATATTAGTTTAATAATGGCCCATCTTGCAACTGAAACCATTCTATATCTTTCACAGCTACTCTGTGTGCAGTTTGCATGTTCTCAGTGTGACTGTGTTCGTTCTCTGTGGATACTCTGGATTTCACCAACAGACTGAATGCCTGCATGGGTTTACGTTAATTGGTAATTCTAAACTGATGGTCTGTTCGAATGGTTCTTTGGCTCTCTGTTAGCCATGCAAAAGACTGGCAACCTGCCCGTGGTGTACCCGTCCTTTTGCCCCATGACGGCTGAGATACGCTCCAGCTCTCTGCCTTGACTCTGAATTGGATAAGTGGAAGACAATGAATGGACAGTAAGTGTATTTTTGTGGATATGAAGAAATTCTGCTGATTTACCTGTTTTGGTAAGGCAGGAATATATTGAACCTGAATGTATGAATAAAATGAGTTTTCTTTTTTTTTTCTCTCCATAAGTCTTGCGGTATAATATCTACAGGTAGTGACTGTATCATTTTTACCTCTTTTGTTATTTTAGGGCTGTCCTAGCATGACATTGAAAAGTTAATCTTCAAACATAAGCAAATTTCTTGCTCCTGTGACTCTTTTTCAGTGTTTATCATATTTTCTTGGTTAACAAAGTTACAATCCAGTTTTCTATCTTCTTAGTTAACTAAGCAGACTATCATAGCATCAGTCCCCATGCAATGATAGGCATCATAGCTGACATTGGGAGAGAGGCAGACAACATCCAGGTCTGGTCACTGGTCCTTCATAGAGCAAACTCTAGGGATACAGCAGGTGATGTCTCAGACACAGTTTGGTTTCATCCTTTGCATAGCTTTAAAGGATACTGGGAACATTTTAAAAGTGAAAGTTTGATTTCCTGCCTTCTTTGTCTGTATGTTTGGGGAAAAGGAGACTAGAAGGGGATAATGCAAAAATGCTGCTTTTTAAATCACTAAACTAAATGCATGTTTTTAGATTGTAGGAGGATGGAGTCTATAGAGAGAACCCAAGCATGCACAGGAAGAGGATGGAAACACTACACAAACGATAAATGTAATCCAGAAGAAGATATGCTTCCTTTAACATAATTTCAAGCTAGCAAGTCTGCACATGAAGCTTGGAACTACAGTGTATACAACAGTTACACAACATCAATCAATATAACTGTCAAAGTCAGCTTGAAGACATGCTCATTGTACCTGGTAAGGCAGAAATCATATTAACACAGAACAAACGTCCCTCAACAAGTTTGAGATTAAGAGGTTTGTGTGCTGGGTTATTTGCCACTTTTAGGTAGCAGAAATCTAAAAATAAAACACAATATGAAGACACTTGGGGTAAATTACAGTCTTTCTGAAAACTAATAAATCAGTAGAGCTGAGAGAATCCTGTGCTTTGTGCTATAAACTTGGAGAGAGAACACCAAATATACTGAAAGCTTTGCTGGTGTCCTCTGCCAATAGTGAAGTCCCCCCTCCTAACACACACATGCACATACGCACATGCACACACTGTTGAGTGACATAACCGCTTTGATTGGTTGGCTTTATGACTGCCCATGAGACAGATGTAGTGTGTGTGTGTGTGTGTGTGTGTGTGTGTGTGTGTGTGTGTGTGTGTGTTTGTTTTATGTGGCTGTAAAGCAACACCAGAAAGATGAAATGAAGCTCAGGTCTTTAAGGCGGACAGTGAGAAACGGAGATGATGGAGGATTCCGCAAAAGTTTCATGGGTTAGACTGACAAATGAAGGTGAGAAACAAACAATTCAGAAATTGGTTGTTTTTCCACCAAAAGGTTGTTTAAATTCCCATGAACTGAAGTCCAATAACGTTTCCCAGACTTTGCTCCAGAATTGGACAATTTGAAGAAGATACACGGCTGCCCCACCTGGGCCTCAGTGCAGGGCCCATATGTGCCCCACATTTCACACCTGTACTGGGCCCAACAGTGAGCTGCCCACTGAATCCCTACATTGGAACCACTTTGCTTTTCTGTGCAAGCCAACTGTGGGCTTGAGCACTGAAAAGCCAAAGGTCAAAACTGTTGTGAGCTCTGTGTGGGCAAACCCACTTACGGCTTGCTCATTGTGGCCTTCCATGGGCATGGGATGAGGTGATCGAGTAACTTGGGAAGTGAGACTTACATGTTTAGGATGTATTTAACCCAAAACTGTGATCTTTCTAATTTTATTGTAATTTTTTGGAAACTTTTAACCAAATAGCAAGTGGAAGTGAAACTTAAAATATAAATTATAAAACAGTATAAGTGGAGTCACAAATACACTACCTATCTCCTAATGTGGATTTTTTTGTTTTCCAAACTGGAAACCCTCATATGTTTTTTCAGAGATGATTACATCGATTGTTGCAAACAACAGTAACTACCGATTACTCAGCTGGACAACATGCTGAAAATGTCAGGATGATTTTTATTTCCACAGACAGAACAAATATCATCCTCTGCAAAAAATAAAAATAATAATAATAAAAAAAAAAAAACTACAGTATTTGGAAAGCTTGGACTTCACTGTATGTTTTTTTTATTTGGACCGTTTCCTTCGGGTTGCTGTCAACCAAGAACCTCAACCAAAACATGTTTGTGTCTTATTTTTGTTGTATAAAAATCTTTTGTCTGACAATGCGGGAGAAAACCTGACCAATCAGAACCTGCAAGCCTTACCCTGAAAGTTGCTGAAACTTCAGAAAGTTCTAAATAGGGAATTGTTTGGGGGTAGTTTAATTTAGAACTTGTCTTCTGCTGAAGTTACTCAAAAAAGTTCCTGTTCACCTGGAGACAGTTCCTGCTGATGAAATACAGCTATGGATAAACAAATGGATGGTGGACAGGGAGGAAGAAAAAGGAAGGGGAACTTGTGAGAAGTTGGATAGAGCTGGGTGAACAGTGTAGGAATGAAAGACAGAAGATCGCTCCAGACAAACAGAAATGACGTCAAACTCAACAAACAAAATGTCTGTCACGCCTTTGAAGTGAAGTATCTGCAGAGCTGCATGAAGCCTCAGTGCCAGGAAGTAGTTTTTAAGAAGTAAGCTGAGAAAAAAAAACACTGCTGCCAAAGGTATCTTTATGACATAAATCAATAAAGCTTCAATGTCGCCTTTCAAGTTTATTTAAGTTTGACATATATCCAGACAAAACATCCTAACCTGCGTCTCAGAACAGGAAGTTAAACAAAAACTCCACAGATTGTAGAGAGCTGTACTCTGATCTCGCCAATCTGTGATATTCAAATACACTCGCTCCCTGTTTCCTGACATCTTAAGAATTACTTTTTCTTTCTCTCCCCATGTTTTTTTTTCTTCGGCAGACATGCACTTTTTTGCCTTTAGGCACATTGACACCAAGTTTGCTGTCACATGGAAATATTGACACTGCAGCTATGAGACAGATGAAAACATCCAGTTTTACAGTCAGTTCCTTATTATCAAAACCCACAGTCGCATTGACACATGAAGATTTCAATCACAGCAGTGGGACGGATGCAGATTTTTACACCAGCTGGGAATTGACATAATCAGGTTAATAATTTCCACTTTGTCGGCTGTCAGCAAAAAGGACCAGCTTTCTCCTTTACACACCTCTTTGTTATTACTGAAGAGATCAGCTTCTGAACTTTGCGTTTTATCTTATATCTGTAAGAACAAAGAGGTTTTTTCAAGCCCGTCGGCCATACTCATGGCTCTAATGCACAGGATGAGTTAGGTGATTATATAGATGATGCTTTGTGACAGCACTCATGCAGCAGTTGCACAAAATTTGACAAGCATGAGTGCAAAATCATAATTAATGACCTGAACCAAACAAATCCAGGAATTGACGCATATGGATCAGCTAAAAATCTAGATGTCTGTCTGGAAATGCCAGCTGTCGAACATGTTGCACCGTGCTTCAGTGAAGGCTCTTTGTTGTGAGCAGCTGTAAGCAACCCACCTTTGAACTCAGCTTTTCAACTACACACCTGCAAAGTTTTGTGATTGTATCTCGTGGACAGGAAAACTGTGTGAAAAAGGAAGGCTGAAGCGGGTGATGCTTCTGAAATCTGATAGTAAAGAAGGCTGTGAGAAAATGATCTTACTGCTCATTTACTCTGTGTCCTAGAAAGCTTTTTACTGATGAGTTTATGATCTAACTTGCTAGTTTCAAGTCTCTTGGAATATATTCAGCCAAAAAATTACAGCATCAGGTTTCTGTGTGACGAACTCAGTTGCATCTGCTCCTTCTTCACCACTTCACTTTTTAAAGCAGCTGAAATGCTCAAATTAAGGCTTTACATCAGAACTACTGAACAATGGGTGTCTTCACTGTGGCGGTGTCCTATCACATCTTTATCACATCATCATTATGTCTCTAATTATGTCTCTAATGTATGACACTACTTTGTTTAACCAAACTCACTAATGTTCCTTTACTTTAAATATTGGGCACATGTCGCTCATGTCTAATGAGATTTATTACAGCAGTCGGTTGCTGCGTCATTCTAATATGAAACGCAGTTGTGCTTCTGCCGTGTTGATCGTCTGTCACCGACATTGTTGGCACCCCATCTAATCTATTTGGTTTCCCTTGTTTATAGCTTGAGGCAAACAGATGAATTTTTACCTTAATTTTCACAGTTGGAGGCCCTGTTGAAATCCAGGAAAATCAGGATGAGTCAGAGAACTGTCACAAAACAGGCAGGAAACCTTTTTAAAAAAAACAAACTAAATCAAATCCTCCTGAAGGGACATTGCAGGGTTGGTTTTCCCATCTATAATCATTCATAGCATGCATGAAAACACAAAATATGATCATGGCACTAGCAGACTGTGTGATTAATCAAAACCACGCCAGAGTACATGATTGATTCCCACAAGCAAATCTCTGCTCGGCAGTGTTGCCTGTAAATTGTAAATTTGTTTGTATACATGTACACAGATTTCTTTTTTTGTAATGTATTAGATTAGTTTATATTTTTGGTGTCTACATTTTACTATAATCAACAAGAACTCTTTATTTGCCCATAAACTCGTCCCAATCAGGAGCTGAAAAAACGACATTGGCACACAGATACATTTTAGGCCCCTGAAGGTTCTTATGAATGTAAATATGTATCAGGATCATTACGGTGCCTAACAATGAGCAAACAATGGACCAAAGTGACAGACCAAACAGTACTGTAGGGTGGATATGTCCAGTATGAGTCATGCAAATTTTCAAACCTGTACATTGACAGAACTTTTCACCCACACCTTTGGGAATCGCACTTATTCTATCAATAGTAAACTGACAATAAATAACATTGAATTAGACAGAGTATCTGAAACCTGAAATAAAATTGGAAATGTGGGGAAAGATGTATAAAACACACAACCATCCAATATACATTCTGCAAAGGCGAGGCTGCCGGACACTGGCGCCACCGGGTGAAGTGTCTTGCCCAAGGACACAACGACCGAGACTGTTCAAGCTGGGGCTCAAACTGGCAACCTTCCGATTACAAGGCGAACTCCCAACTCATGTAAAATATCACAGCATTACAGTCAGAGGAGTGAGTGTGTGGAACACCTGTACAGATTAAATCAAGAAAAGTACATCAATACAAAAATTCACACGATTGTTTAAAAATAATAAATTGCATGAATATAGGAAAACTTCCTTTCAGTGACTGAGTTGTCTCATTGTGTCCTCACTTTTATAGATCAAGGCCACCAAGCTTAACTGTTCATTAAACACAGGTTAAGCACAGGGTGCTTAGTCTACAGGGAGTGCAGAATTATTAGGCAAATGAGTATTTTGTCCACATCATCCTCTTCATGCATGTTGTCTTACTCCAAGCTGTATAGGCTCGAAAGCCTACTACCAATTAAGCATATTAGGTGATGTGCATCTCTGTAATGAGAAGGGCTGTGGTCTAATGACATCAACACCCTATATCAGCTGTGCATAATTATTAGGCAACGTCCATTCCTTTGGCAAAATGGGTCAAAAATAGTGAGATATCGTGCAGAGGGATGCAGCAGTCTCAAAATTGCAAAGCTTCTGAAGCGTGATCATCGAACAATCAAGCGTTGAGAAAAGTCAAGCGTGCAGCTGCCAAGATGCCACTTGCCACCAGTTTGGCCATATTTCAGAGCTGCAACATCACTGGAGTGCCCAAAAGCATAAGGTGTGCAATACTCAGAGACATGGCCAAGGTAAGAAAGGCTGAAAGACGACCACCACTGAACAAGACACACAAGCTGAAACGTCAAGACTGGGCCAAGAAATATCTCAAGACTGGTTTTTCTAAGGTTTTATGGACTGATGAAATGAGAGTGAGTCTTGATGGGCCAGATGGATGGGCCCGTGGCTGGATTGGTAAAGGGCAGAGAGCTCCAGTCCGACTCAGACGCCAGCAAGGTGGAGGTGGAGTACTGGTTTGGGCTGGTATCATCAAAGATGAGCTTGTGGGGCCTTTTCGGGTTGAGGATGGAGTCAAGCTCTACTCCCAGTCCTACTGCCAGTTTCTGGAAGACACCTTCTTCAAGCAGTGGTACAGGAAGAAGTCTGCATCCTTCAAGAAAAACATGATTTCCATGCAGGACAATGCTCCATCACACGCGTCCAAGTACTCCACAGCGTGGCTGGCAAGAAAGGGTATAAAAGAAGAAAAACTAATGACATGGCCTCCTCGTTCACCTGATCTGAACCCCATTGAGAACCTGTGGTCCATCATCAAATGTGAGATTTACAAGGAGGGAAAACAGTACACCTCTCTGAACAGTGTCTGGGAGGCTGTGGTTGCTGCTGCACGCAATGTTGATGGTGAACAGATCAAAACACTGACAGAATCCATGGATGGCAGGCTTTTGAGTGTCCTTGCAAAGAAAGGTGGCTATATTGGTCGCTGATTTGTTTTTGTTTTGTTTTTGAATGTCAGAAATGTATATTTGTGAATGTGGAGATGTTATATTGGTTTCACTGGTAAAAATAAATGATTGAAATGGGTATATATTTGTTTTTTGTTAAGTTGCCTAATAATTATGCACAGTAATAGTCACCTGCACACACAGACATCCCCCTAAAATAGCTAAAACTAAAAACAAACTAAAAACTACTTCCAAAAAACATTCAGCTTTGATATTAATGAGTTTTTTGGGTTCATTGAGAACATGGTTGTTGTTCAATAATAAAATTATTCCTCAAAAATACAACTTGCCTAATAATTCTGCGCTCCCTGTATGTAGGAATGTAGTATGTTGTTGTTTTGGTTTACATGCTGAAAATGGTTTTATTTGTATATGTTAATGTGTTAGACTTGTACATAGTTAAACACAGAGATGGGCAGTAACGCGTTACTTGTAACGCGTTACTGTAATCTGATTACTTTTTTCAAGTAACGAGTAAAGTAAGGGATTACTATTGCAAAATCGGTAATTAGATTACCGTTACTTTCCCGTAGGAACGCTGCGTTACTGCGTTACTAAAACCGTGATTTTTTGCGAGAATGTCTCACGACAGTGACGTAAGCGAGTGCGCCGTTAGTGACAACAGCTGTGTGCAGATCAACAATGGATCACATATCGAGTGCGGGAGAGAGTATGAGCGTGCAGCGTTTAAAGCGTGGAAGTACTGACCTTACTTTGAGTTTGATTCCATAAAAAGTGACAAAAACATTAGCGTCCATCGTGCGTGGGAAGAAAACTTCTTTTTACAGCGAAAAAAACCGCTAAACTTCCGAGCAAGCACCGAGTAGCTACGACGTGATGGGAAACTCACAGAGAAACTGCCGTATCCTTCCACTGACCGCTGCACACCTGCACCAGGGTAAACCTCCGCCTACTGCAGTCCTGCTTTACAGGTGAAAATAGAGCAACAGGACCGCTGAGTCTTTGACTTTATTTATGTTCTGCTGTGTTTTACTTGCATCTATTTGAAAGAGTGAGTGTAAACACAAAAAATTATTTTATTTTATGTGCTGGAATGTGCAGAAAATAGGTTTAAATGTTAAACTCATTTATTCAACTCAGAGAATGTTGCATATAATTAAATTTTTGCTTGATGCATAAAGTTAAAAGATTAAAACTGATAAAACAACTTAAAAAAAGAGACTTTTCCATTTGATTACATTTTGTATGATGGATTATGTAGAAAAAGTAGAATTGGGCTGAAAGATCTATCACTTTATCACCTCTTCAGGTTGTAAATCGTGTTTTTAAAAAGTAACTAAGTAACTAAGTAACTAAGTAATTAATTACTTTTGAAAATAAGTAATCAGTAAAGTAACGGGATTACTTTTTTGGGGAAGTAATCAGTAATTAGTTACTGATTACTTTTTTCAAGTAACTTGACCAACACTGGTTAAACATGTATGAATCAAATAACTTCAAATTTTGGATATGGATTTTTAAGCAATGAAATCTGAAAGAAGGGGGAGGAACAGGAAAAGTGTAAACTTCATCCTACTCCTCTTCAAGCACACACATTCTGTAGACATAGATATCTACGACCCGTTCTCACTCCCAAAGCGTAACATTTTACGCTAGGTGACAAATCGTCACCATATTACGTTTTCGGCTACCCACCACGTTCCTAAATGACGACCTCGGAAAAAAGAGGAAATATGAGAACCGTCTGGACTGAATCTACACATGTTCGCTCTTTTTCTTCAAATCGCTTAGAAACACGCTATTTAACATCATTAAAGTCCTGGTTAAAGTCAGGAATAAGGTTCTGGTCAGGGCTAGGGATAAGGTTAGGTTTAGGGCTGGAATGTCTGTTACCGCGGGAGCGTCATTGCACTGGATTCCAGCCATAACCCGCCGCGTACCATAAGAACGCTGAAGGTCTCCTTTCGCGTTCCTCGGGAACGCCGCGGGACGTGACAAAACGTCTACATGTTACGCCTCGGGAGTGAGAACGCTCTGATATCTACATGAAAACATGATTTTTAAGTTTTCTTTTTTTTCTTGTTATTTCAGTTATATTTGCATGTTCGAAATAAAAAAAAAAAACTCTTTTCCATCTTCTACCCTATGTGAAAAAGAAATTTTATTGTGCCCCTATACATTTTAATCATTGAGTAAAAAAAACAACAAACCCCCCCCCCCCAAAAAAAAACTCCAAAAAACTGTGCCACATGCAGTTGTTTCAACTAATTTTGCAACGGAGTGGCTATGTTCCCATGTTATTTCTGCTTTGGTTCTGAGAGCACAGCTCACAAGGAAGTCACTTAACATACCGGCCGCGTTTCAACCATCTTCTGTCATGCACGAAGGCAGGTGCAAGAGTTGAGATCTGCAAGCATATGCAGATTTTGGAAGAGATGGTGCAGAGAACTGCTTTGTATTTTGGAAAATGTGGCAAACAGAGTGACATTGTATGCTAAAAAAAAAAAAAGCGCGCTTCCTAATTTTTGTCACAGCTAGATCTCACCTCTGATGCATACCCCACCTGAGTGTGAATGATCTCCATATTTAAAGCACATCATGTGACACCAAGTGTAAAACTGACGTTAAATGCATCACATCTGTTCACAACAGTGCAGGGGACAATGTTCCCAGGGCTCAGCAAAATGCCTTAAGAAGCATTCTGCATTATTTGATGGCAGATAAGCAAATACTACCTTTTCCCTTCATTGCCCATAACTCAGTGAACTGGTTTGGTGTTATTTCCCTAAAGCACATTGCAGCGGACTGGTAAATTGACTTTTTAATAAAAGTTTTATAAATGAATTAGATAATAAAAAGAGAATTAACGTTGGGTTATTCCTTCCTTGTTCGGTTCAGGTCAGTTTTTAAATCTTTAGTAATTCATTTATATATTAAGAGCCTTGTTATCTTTAGGCATGTCACTGAAAAGTAACAGACACATTTTGTCATGAACTGGCTGTGTGGAGGCAGATGAGGACCCAAACGCAAAACTCACGGAGGCAGGAACTGAACTCAAAATCACTGCTTTATTGCAGGTTTCACAACGAAACAGAACTAAACTGGGAATACTAACAGAGGACCGAGGAACACAGAAAGACACACACAGGTTCGGGGAGGAGACATTGACGACGCGACACTGACCTGATGGAGACATGCACATAAATACACAGAGGGTTAACGAGGGAAGTGGGAGCACACGGGGAACACAGCTGACACAGATAATCATAAGAGACAGGGCAGGAGTGAACACAACATAACGCATACTGACGAGAGACTGTCAAAGTAAAACAGGAAGTACACAGAGGTTCAGACAGGAGGAGAGAGAGCACGGGGAGA
The DNA here is from genome assembly GCF_964374335.1 of Astatotilapia calliptera. Lineage (NCBI taxonomy): Eukaryota > Metazoa > Chordata > Actinopteri > Cichliformes > Cichlidae > Astatotilapia > Astatotilapia calliptera. Next base: position 15,628,849 of record NC_137440.1, on the reverse strand, counting down.
ACACAGACATAACAGGCTGGGGAAAACATGGAATGAAACACAAGGAGAGACGAGGGCTCACAGATACACAGGGGCACACAGGAGGTAACCAAATAAGGAACATCTTAACTAAATAACCTACACTGTTAACCTTTGCTGTATTTTTCACAGTAAAATACCACAAAATGCCCAGTAACTTACCTGAAAACATTTCTACAGTTAATTACTGTAATTTGCTTTGCATTATGGGTATATTAAGGTTATTTACATTTACTTACTGTATTTTTTAAAATTGCGGTAGTAGTTATACCTACCGTTAACACATTAGCAGTAGTGCTACTGTATTATGTGATTTGAATGGTTCATCATACTGTTTGTGTATTTTTACTCTTTCAGTGGTTGGTTGCAATAGTGCATTACATTTTAACTCTTTCACTGCCAACCATTTCCAGATTTTCCTCCAACCTATGCCATTTGTCAGTATGGATACCAGTGAAAGTATTATGGTTTTGATTTTTTAGGGGACTTGCCTGTGTGTAAGGTTCAAGAATTCTGATCATCTAATCTGCTGCATGCAGTTGTATGCACATGCACAGCTGCTGCAAATGTGTGCTTGCCACTGCGTTGCCAAAGGCGAACTTCAGTCAGTGGAGAATATTGTAATAATTTGGCGGAGGCTTCTCAGTCGAGCAGTAACTGAATTGCTCATTTACTGAACGTGTAACATGTACAGAACTCTTCTGGGAACTAGTCAACCCAACTTAGTGAAACACACACTGAATGCATGCTGGCCCCGCCCACCCACCTACCTCTACCAACCACCACTCCATATCCTGACTGACATGACCTGTGATCCAGTGATTGACAGGAGAGGAAAGACAGTCCAACTTTGTTAACTCTTCATTACGATATGCTCGAGAGGACAAAAGATTTTGCACCTCGTTATTGTTGGACCTCTGTGTGGAAACTGCAAACGGGACGTCATAAGGTAATGCAAAGGACTCTCCTACCTAACATACTCGTTTATTAATTCTTATATTATATTTTTTGTGTGGGGGGGGGGCTTAAAATCGGTGTTAGCTTGGTCGAAATAGCACATTAGCTGAATTATTCTGGAAAAAATAGGTTGTGTGTGTTTTTTTCTTTTCTTATTTAAATATATATTTAGATATATATTTTCCACGGGGAGGGGCGAAGAACACAGGCGCAACGACAGTCTTTGTCTTTTTCCCGCCGAGTGTGGTGCATTGTTCTCCTGCGCTTCTGTTCTATGACTATTGAGAAGCTGGCCATGCTAACAGTGGGACATTTAGCTTCAGCTAAAGCAGCAGGTAAAAATACACATTTAATGAGAATAAAGAAAGACAACTTTTTTTTGGAAATTTAGAGACTGCTAAAACAATCTTATCCAGTTTTGAGCTTGCTCATGTAGGTTAGCCTGCTTTATTTAATTTTGTGTGAGCTGCAGTACACAACACTAAAAAGTTAATATAACATTAGGTTGGTGGCGTGAGGAACTCCAACCTAAGTTTAATATTTATTATTTTTTTAAGTGGGAAGGGGAGCATGTTTTTTTCCCTTTAATACGACGTCTTCCAGGGTCTTTTTCATAGGAAAACCGTGTAACGTCTGTGTTAGGTTGGTCAAAAGAGCAATTAGTTGAATTATTCTGGAAAAGATGGGTTGTGTGTTTTTTTTTCTTTTATTTACTTATGTAAATATATTTTTCAAGGGTTAAATAAATGCAACATTAAATTAACAATTGTCTCTCTGTCTTTTCTCGCCCAGTGTGGTGCATTGCTGTTCTTCTGCCCTTGCTGGCTGCGCTGACAGTGTGATGTAGCCTCAGTGTTTGTGTTTTAAATGCTTTTTCCACCAAGATGTCTGTTGAGAGAGAGATGACCTTACCTATCACACCAAGGGTAATAGCGCTTGGTAAGTAAATACTTTCAATCCTCTTGTAATAGTTTTGTAAAAAATCTATGTAATTATTGTGGTATTTGTACCCACAACAACTTACTTAACAGGGGTTTGTCTGTTTTATATTGTATAAAAATAGAATACACACAGTTTGCTGCTGTTTCTCTTATTATTTATTATACACAATGACCAACAGGAAAAAACAGCCTAACATTTCAGCACAGGCCAAAATGCCAAAACATTAGGCAGTTTTTTCCTGTAATTGATCATAATTTTCATTACATAATAAATAATAAGAGAAATAGCAGCAAACTGTGTGGATTCTATTTTTGTACAGTGTGAGGCCTGTTATCCAGCATTCTTGTGGAAACCTTATTTGTAACGGTGAGCACATTGTCTTATTGGACTCTTGTCTGTTTTTAGGGAATAATTTCATGTCTGCAAGCCGCTGGATGATCAGTTTGGAGGGCAAGGCATTTTATGAGCCTGAGCAGATGCATGACTTTGCCAGCACCCTTGCTGTCTTCTTTGCGTCATACTACGTTTTCAACCTTGAGTATCAGGAGTCAGCGTCCATCACACAGGAGATGATACAGAGGTAAATACTTTACACCATTAAAGCTTACACCATTTAAGAATGAAATATATGTGATAGCTTGACTACATTTGCAGAAACATATAGGTGATTGCTGTAATGTATGTTTTAATTTTGAAATTAAAGCAGCCTTTTTTCCGTTAAAAGGTTCTTTGTGAGGATCAATCCAGACATGGGAACAAAATGCCCTGCAAAACTTGGTACAAGCTGCAAGACAGGTCGTGTCATAAAGAGGAAGGTTACAAGCATCAGCCCTCGGATCACCACCTTCCTCCAGCGGCTCTCTGAGTTTGAATGGAGGACTTCCAACTAGGTAAGAATACAGAGATGATAATATCTTTTACATAGCTGATAATTATATACATACTGTACACACATCCATACAACAGTATGAATGATCTCAGACAGATGTGAACAAGTGAATAACCTGAGCAAACATGAATATTGATGATGTGTCTTTGACAGGTGGTGATAAAGACTACACTGAACCCGACCATCCTGGTAACGGAAATCTAAATCCCATGTCACATTCTATTTCCTGGGACCCACTGATAATTATTACATTTTGTAAATGATTTTTGTTTTACAATTGTAATAGTTTATTTAATGTTCATGCTGGTGGGTTTGTCCTGTTTTTAGTGGAATGAAAAACTGTTTTCCTTAAAAAAATCAGACACAGAAAGGTGAAGGACTGTGTAGTTTTCATGTACGCTTCTATTTATTTTGGTTATTGACATTGTTTTTATTCAGTTGAAAAATGTTTTTCTTGTTAAAAAAAATATCAACAATAAATGTTGGTTTAATTCACTATTCTGAGACTACTTTATTGAATTATATTGTTTTTTGTAAATGTTCTTATATTGAATATGAATGTTAACATTATTTTTATTTGCTGTAAAACACAATTACAGTCTAAACAAATTATACTGTACACAATTACAGTGTTATACCATAAACCACATTTGCAGTACAGTGATACTATAAAACTTAATCACGGTAAGTCTTTCTAACTGTAAACCACGTTTGCAGTAAAGCTGTTATACTGTAATATATGTTTACAGTAAAGTGGTTGAACTGTAAAACATCACAACAGTAAAGATACTGTAGATTAGTAATTACAGTAACTTACTGGCAATAGTGTTGCCAGTAAGTTGCTGTAAAAATACAATAAAATGTCTAACAGTGTAGGAACCAAGGCATAAATAGGGAACAAAATACAAAAACACACAAAAACTAAGAATACTGGGCCAACATGGCCCAGGACCATGACACATTTGTGTTTGTCATCATGGTGATCTTTAATGAATTGAACAGAATTTGATTGGCTCTATTTTTCTGAGGTCTTCTTGATTCAAGGTTGGATGTACTTCACTCCCTGCAGACTGAAGAAGCACATTGAACTCGTTGTCTGTGTTTTATTTAAGGAAAAAAAAGGTTAAGAATGTCAGCTTTGATTAGATTTCCGAACACTGGACTTTGTAAAAACCTCTGTGATCTAAGGGAAAAACAAATTTCTATCCCCCACACATGTGAAGATATCCTGGGTATGCGCTTCTTAACTCACAACAAAAACATAAATTGTAAACTTACACATCACTGCACTTAAATCTCGAAAAGAGAAACATGTGCCAGGGCTGCTGATTGAGTGAGACAGAGGGAGACAAATCTCCAAAAGGAGACAATTGCATTGGGCATTTGATAACAGCATTACACTGACAGCAGAGGAAAGCGCTCACAGTCAGAACCCCTCCCCCCACTGAAATACTAAAAAACTAAGTTTCTGGGTAAAAGTTTAACCAATAAATTCAAAAGTAAAATGTACAAAATTTCCTTCTGAGCTGATTATATTGCCGTTGTCATTTTTTTTTTTAGATCCTACAGTATTTAACATACAGTAAATGTACCACATGCTAAATGGCCTGTATTTGTATAGCGCTTTTTACTAGTCCCTAAGGACCCCAAAGCGCTTTACACAACCAGTCATCCACCCATTCACACACACATTCACACACTGGTGATGGCAAGCTACATTGTAACCACAGCCAACCTGGGGCGCACTGACAGAGGCGAGGCTGCCGGACACTGGCACCACTGACTACCACCAGTAGGCAACGGGTGAAGTGTCTTGCCCAAGAACACAATGATCGCGACTGTCCAAGCCGGGGCTCTAACCGGCAACCTTCTGATTACAAGGCGAACTCCCATCTCTTGAGCCACGATCGCCCACCACACTTCACAGAGATTTTGCTGGCAAGGATGGAGAGTCTCAGTTTAATTCTTTCTGAAGGTAACATCCATCCCTCCCTCTCCTCCATCATCCATCACCATTGTTACACTGAATATTGTAAAAATTGGCTTCCCTGCAGCTGCCACCCCCGGTGGAGTGTTTCAGCTGGAAACTGACAGAGCCAAGCGTCCGTCTCTAGAGCTTTCTTTTTGTTCTTTTCTTTTCTCCTTTCTTGTCTCTTTTTTCTTCGGTCTTCTACTCTGCTATTTTCCTTGTGAGACCACCAAGGTGGAGCAAAGGTTACAAAATACCTGGAGAATGGTAGGAGAGCAATAATGACCTGGTGAGTCTCTGTGTTTTCTTTTTCTCCAGAGACAAACTGTAGAAACCTATTAGAAGTAGCTGCAACTGCCGCCTGCTCCCCCTTTCCTGAAGAAACACATACACAGACACTCACTCCATCAATCCCTCATATTTTTTTCCTTGCACAGGTAATTTATAGTTGTGCCACCAAAACCTTTAATCGGGAAAGTACAGATTTGAATTTGACACTCTTAAGATCATGTGTAACACAGTTTGCAGGATTTGTGGATCACTAAATCAGTTTCTAAAGATAAACAACTGATTCTAGAGATATTTCTCAGGTGGAAAGACTTGCTTGTTAAAGCAGCGGTAAAAATCAATAGTTCCAGGAGGTGTACTATTTACTGAAATTAAATCCAGTCTTCTCTGAAAACTATTACAGAACCCATGGTGCTTAATCTGTCTGACAAAGTCTAAGCAGTTTTTTGGAGCAGCTGGAGTCACAGAACATGTGTTCAGTATTTCCCTCAAAGCAGTGAGCCGTATGGAAATCCTGTACATCAGATGATATTTCTACAAGAGAGAGAGAGAGCCCAAGCTTTGTGAGGCAGGATTTGAATTCAAAATTCGGAGAATTTACAGACTGTCATTGAAAAGTATTCTTTCTTAAAAGCAACATCAGAATGACGTGTTTTTATTCTTTTATGTTTCTCTACAGAGGAATCCATAAAGCACTTGAGCAAATTTTTGTTGAAGTAAATTGTCCAGAACTAGGAATCCCTCGAGGGATGTCAGCACTTATACTCTTTCAGTGTGCAGCATGTGGTGGGAATCCACGTTCAAATAAAATCCTGCAAGATGGCCGTGAAGAACATAATGCATCTCTTTGATCTGAGGATTTTTTCTTTTTAGGTGCTTTCCATTACATTTCCCTTATGTCAGATTTCTTCCTGACTTTACTGTCATCATCTCTGACAAAAACACAGGGGAATACTGGAAGGAAATTGTTTAGATGAGATCTATCACAGTTCTAATTACTTTGCAGCTGTAAGCTGATGTAAGACTGACTGAAATTTCTACTTAATGTTGGTAACTAGTGGAATGTTCTTTTGTTTTAAATCAGTTTTGTAGTGATCACTGTGTTTTTAGCTGTTTTTCTCTAATTACAGGTATCATCTCACAAAGAGTAAACAATGTCTTGTCATATGATTGATTAGGTCTGCAATCAATGGACAGTGTAGAGATTCTAGGTTACTTCTGGATTCAGTCATCAATCTACCTCTAGCCTCAGATAGCAAATCATTCTGTAGAGCAGGGGTGTCAAACATAAGGCTCAGAGGCCAAAATCAGCCCGGCGAGCCTCCAATCTAGTCCACTGAATGGTTTTGAAGTTGTAAAGAGGACAAAAATTTTGGAATTTTAACTGTGTTTTGACTTCATATTTTTACTGCTTTCCTACTGATAAGATCCCCCCCTCCCCCGGTGCCATTTACATTACAACAAAGTAACAAAGTTATTGATTTTTATGTTTTACACAATAACCCAAAGAGTCATACTGACAGGTTTCTTTTATTTACTACAGCACCATTTCTTTATCAAGTACAAAAAGCAAAATGTATTGTTGAAATCATGCTTCTTTTATTTGAAAATACCTCATTGATTAAGTATGTAGTTTAATTTCTGCATACCGACAGAAAGGGTAGTTTCATTGGTCCAGATAAAAAACAAAGTGGGCTATATTTGGCTCATGATGTAAAATGAGTTTGACATCCCTGCTTCAGAGGCTTACAGCCAGAGTGGTTCATACAGAAGTATCTGTGCTGGCCATTTCCCTCTAAACATTAACGCAATACAAGAAAGCTCTATAATAGAACTTAACATTCAACATGTCTAAGATTTAATTTAGCGATGATGTGTTGTTTGCTGTCTGTTATTGGACTTTTATACAAGCTTTTCAACAGAAGAGTGTCCTTTTATTCAAAAGTTACCTGGAAAATGTGTGCAGTATCTTACTTAAAAGAGAGAAGGGAATCAAAGCAATACTATCTCAAAAGCATCTGATTAGCAACAGCTTTTTCAGCACAACAACGATCCCAAACACTCTGCCAGTGCAGTAAAAGCATATCTGGAACATTATCAGTCATAGATTGGCCTCCCCAGAGCTTGGACCTCAACATTACTGAAGCAGTGTGGGATAATCTAAAAGCAGCTAACATCCACAGAAGAGTTTTGAATATCCTTGATGCCCTCCAAGAAGCCCGGAGAACTATTCCTGAAGACTACAGAAAGAAATAACAAAAAAGCTACTTTAGAGACTTCAGGTTGTGTTGAAGAATACGGATGAACGTACCAAATATTGACATTTATGCTTGTTAGAATTGTAGAAACTCAGTTTTTGCCTTATATGCTGCATTTCCATGTTTGAATGTTACCCATAAAATATAAAGAAAGGCTTGGAACATTGTATCCTTTTTTATTAACCTTCTTTGTAGTTGTAGTGTTTATCTGAGCTGGACTTTAACTTTGATGTAGGCTTTGTGTACATACACTGTGTTAGAGGTTTATTTGTGAGGGGCTGAAGTCGAAGGTTTATCTTGTTAACTGGTAATTATGTCACAATGCATTTCAAGACATGTTACAGATTAATACAAAAGTAATGAAATTAATAATGTAACAAATGACTCTCCAGGGATTAATTGACTAATCTAAAGCATAATACATTACTTTGAGTAACAACCCCGACAATGGTGGTCAGCACTGATGCCTCACAGAAAGTGTGTTTCTCTTGAGTTTGAAAAAGGCTTTGTCATCAAGTTTATATATTCATGTGTTCTGTCTGAAACCACCTTTGGTTTTGGTGATGGCAGCAGTTTTGGCCTGTTGGTCCAGACACTAATACAGACGGTAATATGTTAATTGAAATGGATTTCCATTAAATTTGATTGAGAAATTTACTAATTTCTGGCTGGTACTTTTTAGGCAAATAAGCTGCATAAACAAGTAATTTATTGCTCTTAAATAAATCAGAATATCGACCAGAGAATTGACTGGAAAATAAAATTAAAAAGGTTGAAAGCCATGTCGGTACAAGGGGTGAAAATGGATTAATTGCTTTGTGGGTGCAAATCAATAGGATGCAAATAAATGGAACAGCATGATACAACTGTGCACAACATTCAAGAAAAACAACTACTTTCAAGGCTCCAATGCTGCCTGAGGAAAACCTTTAAACGTGTTAATTATCCTGCATTAGTATAAAAGCTTATTGCGATATTGTATAACGACTCTTCATGTGGTTTATTGATTTTTTTTCCTGCTGCCAAGTACTTCAATAGCTTTCATCACTTGTATTAAAGTGATTTCCAACATTTTCATTAGAAAATATTTTTTAAAAAATCAATTACATGACAGATTTTCTCATCTTTGTTCTGCTTCGATAAATACTCTGCCATTTAATCAAACCAGCCTTTTTGTCATTACGGCTGACCACTTCAATGTGAGATGGATCATAATAATAATTACTTGGTTTGATCTGTAAGCAGTGTGATGAACAAGACTCCAGACATTTATGAGGAAAAAAACTCAATACACAGCTTTGTGAAAGCCCTTCAACAACCAGCTATTTCTTTTTTCTTTTATACTTTATATTTTTTCCACGTGTGTACCACTGCTGTCTGAAATTTAAAATTCATAGAGGAATGTTAAATAATTAACAGCAGCATCCTTAACTTAAAACATCCTACAGGAGAGAAAAAATATGGATTAAAAGTGCGGAGGAGGGATTTCTTTTAAAAGGCCACAATAGTTTTTGTATCTGTGCATGGGAATTATCCAAAGTAGTTATTCAGAAACATAATTACTAATTTCCATCAAGAGAAGGGACAATGTAGTAATTAACCTTAACATTTTACATCATAGAAAGTTCTCCTTTTCTCAAATGCAGCTTTGATATTTCCTATTTCGTGAGTCAGTTACTCGATATTTTTTATTAAATCAGCGGGTATGCTGTTTTTCCAGGCTCTTGTAACTTGCATCAATGCGTGAAATCTCATGAATAAATATTAAGGACCAGCCAAATAATAAACCCCCACAATAATATCTTCTTTTCCCTGAAGATATTAACTTTGTAGTTTTTAAACTCACACCTGGCAAAGGTTTACCACATATGTATTAACTTTGCTGTTTTGCAAATAAAACTGGACTGATGGGCTTAAAAATGTACTTCCCAATCGAGGCGCATGTGAGAATGCAAATGTTAAAGGCAGTAGGGTTAGCAGTCAGCTGCTCTGCTTTTCATTGCCATACCCCTGTGAGAGACTGACACCCTGTCCAGCTGAGACCTCTGCAAGCCCCAAGTTGGATAACATTAAATATACTACACAATAAAGTGCAAAAAGGTGAGAGGTCTGAATAGCTCCCAAGGCAACTGTATGAAAAAAAACTCCCACACAACCCCCACCCCCCAAAAAAATCTAAATGAGTTTCCACTTCCAAAAATCTCATTCAGACTTTTTTTTTTTTTTTTGAAGTTTATAAAGCTTCTTTCAGCCCACTGAGTCTGATTTATTTTACTGTTAACCTGGGCGATTTATTTCGCCACATGAAAATTTATTTCGCACATTAATTGGTCTCTCCACTGTCTCCTCCTACTTTTACACTTGTAAAGGTCACCACAGTGTCTGCCTCCGCTCAACAGGCTCATATTAAGTAGTCGCTTGGGCTGTTTGGGCCAAAGTCCCCTGAATTAGCTACCATAAACTACACGCATACGTTCACTGAATGTGTAAAAAGTGACTCAGGCAGTTATCCATAGAAGAGAACCCATTCAATATTCACTCCATTGATGGATTTAAGTATAGGCTGACCCCTGCATTCAACAAAGCTGTAGGTTTGGGGATTAGGAAGAAATGCAGAGCATGGATTGAGTTTGGGATTTGGGCATGGTAATTAATTTAATGTGTGTGTGTGAGACAGCTACATATGCAGAAAGAGGATTTATAGTAGAGTCTGTACTGGATTAACTGCTAAATAAGCTAAAGTCGCTTTAGCGCTTCAGACACATACGTTTGAAGAAGGTCAGTGTACTATTAAATTTATATTCATCAGAGTGAGGTCAATCATATTTAATGGTCTGATTTCTCTAACAGGCAGCATCTCTCTCTCTCTCTCTCTCTCTCTCTCTCTCTCTCTCTCTCTCTCTCTCTCTCTCTCTCTGTGTGTGTGTGTGTGTGTGTGTGTGTGTGTGTGTGTGTGTGTGTGTGTGTGTGTGTGTGTGTATACTACAAAACAGCATCATCCGTTTCCCAACCAATTAGCATGCATTTTCACACTGTTTACAAATAAGTAGCTGCATGCTGTAGTACACCTCAAGACAAATGCATGGAGCATAGCACCATGTTTTTGACATTGAGATTCTCCCAGTAAGTGGTTTAAATACATATTTTTATAATTTGATATTAGAATAAAACAACCAAAACTTTCTTCTTCGTCTTCACTGTGTAGGTATTGTTAAAGTATATTTCACCGATAGCAGTTACAGTAGCAAATCAATTCAAACAATCAATTTTTTTTGAAGATATTATTTGAACCAGCATATCTTCATGCTTAAATGTCCAGTCCTGTATGAAATATGACTGATAAAAGAAGAGAGCTGGCTGCTATGATGGTGAGAAGGAAAGTAGGTATTTTGTATGTACAGGTCCGGAGACTGATTCAAACTGTTTGCCTATGGTGTAGATAGGGAGAGAAACTGAGTAGGGTTAATCTTAAGGGAAGAGTATGTGAATGTTGGGAATGTGCAGGATCATGAGTTTGAAGCTGGACAAATTCTGATGTAAGTTAGAAGAGAAGGAAGAATTCTAGAGGAAGCTAGAGAGTATCCGCAGAAGTGACTGGAGAAGACTTCAATGGACACACAGGTGAAGGGAATAGAGGTAAAAGAAAGGTGTTGGGTAGATATGTTAAAGAGATGAATGTGGAAGGATGGATTAGTGAATTTTGTGGAAAAAAAATGAAATGACTGTGGTTAACAAGTATGTCAAGAAGAGGTAGGAACATAGAGTGATGTTGATGTGTAAGAGTAAAGGAAGGTGCACGCAGGAGCCTGCATGTAGCTAGGCAGCATCAGCTGGTAGGGTGGTTTTAGAAATCAAGCAGAGGAAGTCAGTGAAAGAGGCAAAGATTAAAGTTGAAATCGAAGAAGGAAGAACAGACATCGGGTAGAAATTCTGAGTGGTGGTGAAGAGATACCAGAGGACTGAAGTGGAGAAAGAAAACTACCAAGAAGGTATCTGGTGTTGCTGGTGAATTGAGGAAATACAGCAAAGTATTCAAAGAGGTTAGCAAAGACAACGGGAGGACAGTCAGGAAGATGAAGAAAGTAGACGGGAATAGTGGGAGGCATGCTTCCTCGGCTGCAACACCCCACTGTCTACCAGGAGACACATCAACAACCCATCTGAACAAAGGAAACAATAGATTATTTCCTGTGTCTCTAACTTCCACCCCAAAACTGTCACCATGAGCTGGAGCTCAAACAATGGAAGAACTTATTTACAGACTATTGTCACGGGATGGGTCACTGACTCAGTGTTTTGTGGTTTATTTTGTATTTTTGAGTCACTTATGTTAAAGTTGTGATGATAAGTTCCTTTGTTATTCTTATTTAAGGTTTAGTTGAGTTTTGGTTTGCCATTATTATCATCTGTCTCATGAGTTTTTGTGTTTTGTTTCTTGTCTAGTTTGTTATGTGATTTAGCTCTGTGTGTTCCCTATTGTCAAGCTTCTGTTGTCATTTCTACGTCTCATATTTCCTGTTTTATTTTGGCGGGGCCTACTGTGCCGTTGTTATTGTTTTTATTTTCTCTTCCCAGTAGCGTCATTAGGTTCATGTGTATCAGCTGTTTCCTCATGTGTTTTCACTTCCTCTAATCACACCTTGTGTGTATTTAGTCTGTGTGTTTCTGTTCACATTGTCAGGTTATCTGTTTTATGCTCCACGGTGGTTAAAGTCAGTCATAGTTTCTTCATAGGTGTTCATAGTTTGCAACTGCCTTCAACCCAAGTAAAGGCTCGCTTTGTGTTGAAACCAGCTGTACCTCTCTGCATCTGGTTTTGGGTCCTGTACCTAATACACTGGCAAACCCCGTTGTGACAACTACACATTTTTAGGAAAATTATCCATCTAAATTCAAAACGCTGCAACAAACCCACTCTACCTGGAATCTTTCAACACCTTCCTAACGACTTGACTTCATATTTTTAAATTTACTTTTTTGATTTATTTTTTCAGCCTGAGTTCCACCCACAACTTGAAATTTCCATCCCTTGTTAGATTTAGACTCCACAGACTGACTTAAAACCCTTATCAACTGGTGCAGTGATGGTGCCCAGTTTAAAGCCAGATCCATGCAATTCCCTAAACTCGAAAGAAGGTAAAATGGAAAAAAAATATGAATTAAATTGGCCTAAAGCTTTTGGAATGGCTGAATAAAGTTAAACATGTCTGAATGACAGAAACACTAAATATCTCATTTGTACTAATATATATATATATATATATATATATATATATATATATATATATATATATATATATATATATATATATGTATATGTGTGTATATATATATATATATATATATATATATATATATATATATATATATATATATATATATATATATATATATATATAACGGCAATGCTCAGTGGCTAGAGGATCTGAGGGCAGACCACAGCGACCTCCCTGAACAGGGTCCAGTAACCATCACAGTGGCAGATATCCAAGAAAGGGTCTCCAGTATGAAGAGTTGGACAGCACCAGGGCCCGACATGGTTCACGCCTACTGGCTGAAGAAGCTGACTGCACTCCACGAGCGTCTGGCAGCACAAATGAACCAGCTGCTAGTTAACGAAAGACACCCGGAATGGCTAACTGAAGGCCGGACGGTCCTGATCCCCAAGGACCCCAAGAAGGGACCGGTCCCCTCCAACTACCGACCAATAACCTGCCTCAGTACTACATGGAAGCTCCTGTCAGGCATCATATCGGCTAAGATGAACAGGCACATGGGTCAATACATGAGCGGGACACAGAAAGGAATTGGCAAGAATACCAGAGGTGCAAAACACCAGCTACTGGTAGACAGAACAATCAGCCGAGACTGCAAGACCAGACTGACCAACCTGTGCACTGCCTGGATTGATTACAAGAAGGCCTATGACTCTATGCCCCACAGCTGGATACTGGAATGCCTAGAATTGTACAAGATCAATGGGACCCTAAGAGCCTTCATCAGGAACTCAATGGGGATGTGGCGTACAACACTAGAGGCCAACTCCAAGCCCATAGCACAAGTTACCATCAAGTGCGGGATCTACCAAGGAGATGCTCTGTCCCCACTGCTGTTCTGCATAGGCCTGAACCCCCTCAGTGAGATCATTAACAAGACTGGCTACGGATACCGACTACGGAACGGAGCAGTTGTCAGCCACCTCCTGTACATGGATGACATCAAGCTGTATGCCAAGAGTGAACGAGACATCGATTCACTGATCCACACTACCAGGCTATACAGCAATGACATTGGAATGTCGTTCGGACTGGAGAAGTGTAGTTGGATGGTAACAAAGAGAGGGAAGGTAGTCAGAACTGAGGGGATTGAACTACCAGAAGGCAACATTGCAGACATAGAGGACAGTTACAAGTACCTGGGGATCCCGCAGGCAAATGGGAACCATGAAGAGGCCGCTAGAAAGGCTGCAACCACCAAGTACCTGCAGAGGGTCAGGCAAGTCCTGAGGAGTCAGCTGAATGGTAAGAACAAGATCCGGGCCATCAACACGTACGCCCTGCCCGTGATCAGATACCCTGCTGGGGTAATAAGCTGGCCAAAGGAGGAGATAGAAACCACTGACATAAAGACAAGAAAGCTCCTTACCATGCATGGAGGGTTTCACCCCAAGTCCAGCACCCTGAGGCTGTACGATAAGCGGAAGGAAGGGGGCCGGGGACTGGTGAGTGTCAGCACCACAGTCCAGGATGAGACAAGGAACATCCAAGAATACATTGGGAAGATGGCCCCAACTGACCGAGTGCTCAGTGAATACCTCAGGCAGCAGAAACCCAAGAAAGAGGAGGGAGACGAGGAACCATCATGGAAGGACAGGCCCCTGCACGGTATGTACCACCGGCAGATAGAGGAGGTGGCTGATATCCAGAAATCCTACCAGTGGCTGGACAAAGCTGGACTGAAAGACAGCACAGAGGCACTAATCATGGCAGCACAAGAACAAGCTCTGAGCACAAGATCCATAGAGGCTGGGGTCTATCACACCAGGCAAGACCCCAGGTGCAGGCTGTGTAAAGATGCCCCAGAGACAATCCAGCACATAACAGCAGGGTGCAAGATGCTAGCAGGCAAGGCATACATGGAACGCCATAACCAAGTGGCCGGCATAGTGTACAGGAACATCTGTGCCGAGTACAACCTGGAAATCCCGAGGTCAAAATGGGAGATGCCCCCAAGGGTGGTGGAGAATGACCGAGCTAAGATCCTGTGGGACTTCCAGATACAGACGGACAAAATGGTGGTGGCTAACCAACCGGACATAGTGGTGGTAGACAAACAGAAGAAGGCGGCTGTAGTGATCGATGTAGCGGTTCCGAATGACAGCAATATCAGGAAGAAGGAACACGAGAAGCTGGAGAAATACCAAGGGCTCAGAGAAGAGCTCGAGAGGATGTGGAGGGTGAAGGTAACGGTGGTCCCCGTGGTAATCGGAGCACTAGGTGCGGTGACTCCCAAGCTAGGCGAGTGGCTCCAGCAGATCCCGGGAACAACATCGGAAATCTCTGTCCAGAAGAGCGCAGTCCTGGGAACAGCTAAGATACTGCGCAGGACCCTCAAGCTCCCAGGCCTCTGGTAGAGGACCCGAGCTTGAAGGATAAACCGCCCGCAGGGGCGTGCTGGGTGTTTTTATATATGTATATATATATATATATATATATATATATATATATATATATTAGGGGTGCAACGATACACAAAATTCACGGTTCGGTTCGGTTCGATACTTTGGTGTCACGGTTCGATATTTTTTCGATACAAAAAAAAATGTTCATGCCTTTTTAATTTGTCATTTATTAAAATTATAAATATATATTTTAACACAAAAGTACAGTTTTTAAATTTAACCCTAACCCTTGTGCGTGTTGTTTTTTAGCTCGTCATATTGCAGCCACAGAAATTCTTTTGTCCATGAAACCATAAAGCTGCACTTTCTTTTTGCCTTATAGTCTGATTTGTCATAACTTCTCCGTTTTGTGGTAAGCTTTTCTTTGGCTGTCACTTCTTCACCCTGACCTGTCTTATTTGGCTCAGCAGAACTAAAATATATATCTGTCTGTGAAGGTTCTCAATCATCCAGGTCATCGTAGTGAAATATATATCCTGCCGCACTCACATAAGCTCAGCGATTCTCTGCGCGATCAACCTCTCACATGTTTAAGCTGCGGGAGATTTCACTTGTCATGTTTGCATAGTAAGCTAACAATTAATAAGACGATGTCAGAGGAATTGGTGCACAAATTATCATCACTCACAGATCAGTGCTGTCGCTCTCTATACACAGTTCGCGCGATTGCAAAGTGAAAGCAAAAAAACAAGCGCAAATTCAAACACGATTTCAATATGTCACATATTGACAGTGGCTCACCCAATGACATAATTACCCAGCTACATTTCTGAAAGAATGCAAAAGCATTGACATATATTTTTCCTTCCTACAATAGCCCGACAGGCAGGGGAGAGATAGCCCCGGGACGTCGGGCTAGCGATATTGCGAGCCCTGTATCTGATTGAGGAATCACTCATCTTTGGAAAAGAGAGTTTATTACAGAGAAATGTCTCTTTCCAAAATAAAAGCTATACTATCCGTTTCTTCTGGGCTATATTCTCAGCAGCATATTAAACATATCAGGTCTCCATAAGGAGAATCCTGTGCTAACAGCTGTCTAAATGACTCGGCTAAAGTTTGTAGCATGCATGCTTGTTTTTGTCTTTGCACTAGGATGATGTCGGTGTAAATGTGCAGTCATATTCGTTGTGTTCCCGCTAGTGCTTTCAGGTTAATCTCGTTGAAATAACCTTAACGCCACAACACGGCAAATCTCCGTTAACGAGCTACCCTATACAGAGGGGTTAGACGGCCAACACGTTAACGAGCTAACTGCGCTAACACACTAGCTCCCACCCATGTAATTGAGCATTGCATGGCACATCCAACATACTGTTTTACTTTAGTCCATGACTCGCTTACCTTCAGGGTCATACGTCACATGAAAACCAAAATAATTACAAACGCCAGATCTGAATGAGGGTGGGGAGGTCCACTTCTGTCTCGCTAGCTTGCCCTGCGCTCTTCCTTCTGACCATCCTGTCTGTGTTGAGTGCTCAGTGAATCTGCGTTCGACTACTCCGCCTAGGCTGCACTCTCGAGCCTAGGCGGAGTAGTCAAATGCAGATTCACTGAGCGCTCAACACAGACAGCATCGTCAGAAGGAAAGTTGATAAAATAAATTACAAATTTTGTATTGTTCTTTTTTTTTCTCCCCTTTGGTTTTCTTTCTTTCTCTCCCCCTCTTTCTTTCATTCTTTCCCCCTGTCCTATCCCACAGTCATGTCTGTCCCGTTTGCAACTGAAAATAAAATAAATTCATAATTATAATAAAGGTCAATCAAATGGACCAATATGATGATCCACTTAAAATAAATCCTCTTGGCATCTTTCTTGGCCTCAAGACAACAATTCTGATGGCTATAGATCCAAACGGGACACAAAAAAAAAAAAAAAAAAAAAATTTGAAAAAAAAAAAATTTGAAAAAAATTGTATTGTTCGATACATATGCGTACCGAACCGAAAGCACTGTATCGAACGGTTCAATATCGATACGAATATCGTTGCACCCCTAATATATTGTAATGACCTGGCTGGGGTTGTTAGCCAGGTGCATTCTGGGTATTGTGTTGTCTGTGTTTTCTATCGTTCTGCTAGTTCCTATGTGTTTGATTCGCATGTTGTGTTAGTGTTATGTTAATGTAAGCCACAGTGAAGTTGATGTGTATTCTGTGGAGTGGGTTGAATTGGCATGGTTGGCTGACACCGTGACTCTATGTGGTGGTAGCGTGAAAGGGGTTCGGTGTCAGCAGCGTTACGTTGGGTGGAAAAAGATGGTAAATAAATGACTGGTGTGAACCACTACTGCCTCCTGCTGGATCATTTGGGGATTATCAGTCTGCTGCTGAGACGCTCGGGGTCGTGCGGTGTATGAGGCACGAGCGCTCTCCATTCGCTGTGAAGTTTAGCGATAGCTGCTAGCGCCCCGCTAGCCGTTTTAGCTAGTGAGCAGTTTAGCCAGTTTAGCTCCACTAACCCACGGTCGTTACAATATATATATATATATATATATATATATATACATACACACACATGTCAGTGATCATAAATACTCAGATATCTGACGACTGCTTGCCACCCAGCATAATCACTGCAGTAGAAGTTCTAGTGGCTTTTGAAGTCACAGCTTGGGATTCAATGCAAGTCTCAGAATGGCTCAACAGGGAAGCTTAAAGATGCTTAAACTCAGCTGGAATCCCTGCTGCCCTGCTGGAATAATCACCTTATTGTAGTGGAAGTTTTGTGCGTCCATTTAACCCAGGGACCTGAGTTATCCAGAGAAAAGACTGCTGGCAGGGCATTGCAGACAAAGTACTATCCAGACAAAGTGTAGTTTGAAATCCATTAACATAATAGCCATAGTTTGGAAGATTATTTCTCCAAAAAGAGAAATGTGATAGGAATTGAAAGCATAGTATCTGATCAAAACCGGTCCCCTCAAACGTGATGTATACTCATCAATGCTGCCTATCTGCCCTGGTTGCTGCAGTTGAGTTTCGAATGTAATGTCAAACTCCCCTCAGAGGACAGACTGATGTCTTCATCAATTAGGTGATGGAACTGTGGTCTTTCTCTTCACTTCCTGTGTGCCTTTAGGGCCTTGCTGGATGTTATTATAAAAACGATGATAGCTTCATTAGCATGCAAGGATATCAACTAGAAAAGAAACCTAATATGGGTGGCTGTAGCTCAGGTGGCAGAGCAGGTCAGCCACTAATCAGAAGGTCGGTGGTTCGATCCCAGGCTGCATCCTGGCTGCATGCCAAATATCCTTGGGCAAGATACTAACCCCGTGTTTGCCTACTGGTGGTGGTCAGAGGGCCCGGTGGCGCCTGTGTCCGGCAGCCTCGCCTCTGTCAGTGCGCCCCAGGGCAGCTGTGGCTACAATGTAGCTTGCTATCGCCAGTGTGTGAATGTGTGTGTGAATGGGTGAATGACTGAATGTAGTGTAAAGCGCTTTGGGGTCCTATGGACTAGAAAAGCGCTATACAAATGCAGGCCATTTACCATATATGTACACTCTTAGAAGGGATGTGTTAAAATTGACACATCATGTGTTAAATTTTAACACATGTGCTGCATCAGATTAGGGACAACACATGATGTGTCAGTTTTAACACAATTAATGTGTCTGCTCCTTTAACACATCTTCTGTGTTAAAAAATGTAAACACAAAGATGTGTTATTTTGACACAAAGATGTGTTAAAATGTGTACATTTCAATTTTTTTTAAAAAAGGAGAAAAAAGATGGGTATATATTATACATTTATTGAATTCCATTTTTTATTTGGCATATTATAAATCATTACAAACTGAATGAACAACAGCTGTCAGAATCTTTTCAATTAAAATGTTTTAAATTCAATTTTAGCCAAAGCTATATCACAATTTTTACTTTACAAAATCAAACAAAATTCATATCTGACTAGCTTTCTATCTCTCTAGATCATAAAAATGTCAAAAAATTTTCAATTTTTTCAATATATATATAATGTTCTGATATAATCCAGACAATACATGAATTAAAATTTTTAAAGGTAACAATTGTCATCTTCAACAAATTGTCAACATTTAACAAATGTGCAGTTGCATGCAAACAGAAAAACATACATTTTGGCGAATATAGCATCCAGGTTATACAATTTTGTACCTTGGGTTTAAATACGAAAATCAAAAATTTCAGCCAATCAGTTCATATTGTCTGACCTTTCCACTGCATAGGCATAAAAATGGTCAGTCCTGATAAGCAGTGTATTTGACAAAGATGCCAAATGAGGTTTCTCACCTCTGTGAACAGAGACTCTCTACATTTTGGACAGGTGAACATTTTACTTGCATCCTTTAATCTGTGCAATCAGCTCCAGTACTTTGGTTTTCCTTTGGGTGGACAGCGGCAGGTCATAGACAAACTCAAAGAAGGTGAAGACGGAGCCAAGTGGTGCTGGATAGGACAAGTTACATACCCAGTACAGTTTGAAAAGCTTATCCACAGCACACGTCAGGCCATCATTCAGAGAAATGGTTACTCTGTCATTCTTAGCAACAATGATGTACTGCCTGGTTGCCCTCTTTAGATCACCGATGCATATCAGCTGGGGTTGGTGTGTTGTGGATGATGCTTCAGGATCACTGCAAAGCGATGCAATACTTGTTCCAGGCTTGGAGATGGGGAAGATAAAGATAGTATTCAGTGAGGTGTAGACAAATGCTTTCCTCAGGTAAATACCGTGAGAACTTTACTGAATACATACCAGTGCAAAAAAGGCTGCAACGACTGGCACCAACTGGTGGGAGTAGGTGTGTTAACACATGGCGGGGGGGTTCTTGTTTCCAGGGCAGCTACTGATTTGAGCTTCGGAATGATACTGGCTTCTAGGGCTGCCACGATTTGTCGACTAGTCACGATTACGTCGACTATCAAAATCGTCGACGACTGATTTAATAGTCGACGTGTCGTTTGAAGCTTTGTAAGATCGCAAAAGACGCAGGAATAATAGCAGGATTTAAGAGTGTAATAACGGACTGAAACAGAAGATGGCAGCACAGCATGTACAAGGATGCCAGCTGCCGTTAAACCCCGAAGAAGAAGAAGAAGCAGCTGTGTCCCAGAATTCATAGCGCGGCCCAGCTTAGTTTCCAACAATGGCGGTAGCTAGTTAGTTTTAATATTACTCTTATTATTCTTTCTGGGTCACAAAATAAACGTTTAACATATTTTCAGGCGAGAATGTAGCTGTGTAAACCTCAAATATCGGCTCAGTTTATCAGGACACCACATATTTTCAAAAGCGCTCCGACGTTTTCGGAGACGTCTGTTACCCACTAGCTCGATAGCTAGCCGGGGGCTAGGTCACTAGCGCCGTGAGAACACCGGACTCCCGGCAAATTGTTTTCAAACCCACCGCCGTCTTTCGCGACTCAGGTTAAATATATATGAGTCACTTAGATAAATTAAAAATGTTGTTGTTTGGCTTTTTTTTTTTTTTTTTTTTTTAGTATTTTATTTGTTCCTGAGTAAATCGGTTTGGCTGAGATTAAAGTTATAGTTTTTACACAGCTGAATAAACGTCAAGCAGACAGCTGATCATCAGAAGTGTGAGATGCTGGAGAATATACTCCAGTGTCCTGTTATATTTTAGATAGCAAGGAGTTTATTAAACTTCACCGAAACAATCTGCAAATTTCATTAAAATTGAATAAACTATCATCTTGTCTTTATTTTTAGTTAGCACCTTAAAAGCTTAAAGCTGTAAGCTAATGATAGTTATATAAGAGCAGATGCTGCTGGTGCAATAAGCTGTAGTTTTACGTCCAGTGGATGATGATCTGATTAGTCGACTAATCGCATAAATAATCGGTGACTAGTCGACTATCAAAATAATCGTTTGTGGCAAACATCTTGAGAAAGTTGAGGGTAAACAGGAATATTTCCTCTGGATGAGTCCGACTCTACCAGAGGAAAAGGGGAAAGATGCAGAGAAGACAGCGCGAATGGTGCGAGAGCTTCCCATTTTCGCAAAAAGAGGTCCACCTTTCCTCCTGTAAGATTGCCAAACTCCAAGTCCAGCCTACGGAAATAAAAGAAGTGTTTACGTTTAAAATGAAGCATTAAATACATTAAATCAAAAGTACATTCTGTCCATTTGGTAGCTGTATGGCTAAAATCAAACTTTACAGTATCACATTTCTGTTACCCATTCCACATCAAGCTTACCTACACAGTGAAACAACAATTTACTTGGAGTGGTATTTGAATACAAGTCCATTATTCCTTAATTTTAGCTATGATTTGGGTCCCATCAGACCCTGAGAAAAAATTAGGACTTTTTAGCTGATGTTCAACTTTCTAGCAGACAATTTCTTATGTTGTCTGTCTGCGGTTTGTCCTGTAGAGCTTTTTTGTTGAAAATAGTGCTGCTGAAAGCAGTTTCATACAGATTTAGGTGATTTTTTGTAGGGTTTTCACTTCCACGAGCAGCACTTTCTGCATTGTCATTTGATGTCCCTACTATTAGATAGTCATTTGGTGGTACGACTAAGATTTTGGACCATGTGAAAAGTGATGCTCATTGTAATCAGTGCGCAGGGAGTAATGATCAAACTCTGAAGTTATAAAACTTTCAAAATATTCACTAGGAGCTCATAAACATACCTCCAAATGTATCGACTCCTGTTACATACTTTGTATGCAAAACACAACTGAGTGGAGAAGGAGTACATAAACCATTACCAGAGAACCAAGCAACTTACCAGACTTGGCATGTCCAAAAACCGTGGGTACTCTCCGAATATTCCAGGCTCTGAGACTGGTGTATGTTTCCTCCATGCCTGACATGATAATTGGAAGGTTCTCAGCTGAGGGCCGCAATAACTTGGGTGACCCACTCATCTGTGCTGCTGGTATTCCCATCCTCTCGCCTGAGCTTCTTGTCTTCACCACAGTCATCTGTCACTCTTCGCTTCTTATAACGTCTCTGCCCCTGGTCGAGATTCCGTCTAAGGTTGCGCAGTTTAGTCTCTAGGAATCCACAATGAGAGACTGGATCATAATAATGCTCCTGAGGAAGAAAGGACAGAGGTATATGGGTAACAGCTGAGCAATTTTAACTGAGAAAAAAAGCTCTAATAAATAATTAGATAAAGGTTAAACGATACACAGTAAGTGGGAACAAGTGCAATTTACAGTATGTAGTGGAATTTACATTATTAAAATGCTAAATTTACTTACAAATCCTTCCCCCTGTCCTGCCACTTAAGGGTGGAAAAGTGGTGAGGATGCTTTTTGCTACAGTTAGCTTCTCTGCACTAAGAGGGTAACTGGAAAACAAACTTTTTTACTTCTGTGCACTTCAACATTTTTAAAGGAAAACATTCATTGCAAAATTTTAACAAAGTACAGTAAAGTGCTATACTTACTAACCACACCTCTCCACCAAATCCCCAATGCACGTCTTCACAAGGAGCCTCCTCGATGGCACCGACAGGTTTCATACTCCTTAAGAATCTGTGGGGCTTTCCTGAGTGACTTCAGGGGTTGACTTTGTTCTTCTGTGGTAATGGTAGACTGTGTAAAGGCAACACCAGACACTTTACCTCTCTGCAATAATCTTCAAAGTCATGACAGCAAATTTCCACAGAGCATAAAAGCACGAGTTTACTCAAAAAGCTGCAGCAGAAGAAGGCGGTTTCTTAACTACGTGATTATAACGCAATGACTAAAAGAAATTCTGAATAATAAATAAATTGATTTTATCTTCTAGTTGCTACTTGGTGAATAAATCTGATCCTGACTAATAGTGATGTCTGATGTCTGTGGCACTGCTGACAATAAGAATTTTTTTTTTTACAAATTTCTTTCTCATCTATAAAAGTGGTTACAAGGACTTTGACAGATTCTAAGTTGTCATATGTGTGCTGAAAAAATGAAACACATGGCTAAATAAGTAAGATAATTTGCATGGTCAAGTTGCTGTTGTTTGGTTTTTTAAATAACACTGACTATTACTTCCTCAGAAGTTCTGCATAAAAAAGAAACTATATCAGAGCATGTTTCCAGCAATAAGCCTTAAAAAAGAATGTGCACATACTTTAGTTAATCATACTAGATGCAAAAACTGCTTTAACTGCTTGAAAAAATAATTATCTCTGTCAATATGAGGTATATTTCATGTTAAAGTTACTCAGTCTTTATTCCTATTCTCTGCTAGTAAACGAATGGTCGCGGTGATAACTACATTTGCTATATTCAGAGCTAACGACAATATTGTCATTTTACTCA
Source organism: Astatotilapia calliptera (assembly GCF_964374335.1). NCBI lineage: Eukaryota > Metazoa > Chordata > Actinopteri > Cichliformes > Cichlidae > Astatotilapia > Astatotilapia calliptera. Next base: position 15,605,585 of record NC_137440.1, on the reverse strand, counting down.
ACACTGCTACGGTCAGGTGCTGACTCTGGCGTTGCTCATAGACAACATAATGCCTGTCGGAGCCGCTAGCCAACTACCACACTGGTTCTAAGAGCAATTTCTGAATACTCTAATACATAAATAAAGTAAATAGATAAATACATGAATAAAGTAATACATAAAAATACTACCAAAACACATTAACTCTAATGGAGTATGGCATGAAATCCAAGAACTAATAATAAAATTAAGAGTAGGATATGTTAGCAAGACTGTTACATTAAGGTTAGTTAGGTATAGTTAAGCAGTAATTAACTTAAACTCTAAACTCCTATATTTTATATAAATTCACATTCTTCCAGAAACCCGGCATATTTTCAGTACATTAAGATAAACTGGTAAATGATACTTACTGTAAGGTCTGACAACATACCAGGCGACGTAACCTCCATCTTTGTCTCCTTTGTCTCAGTGGCGCGAAAGATAGCGCCCCCTTCCCGCCGCCGGTATGTCATGTTGCTGGGCAGAATTTGTTTCAATTTTAAGCATGTGTGTTCTTACTCATTTCATTTTCTACTTTTGCTTCAATTATATTCACATGTTATGGTCAAAATTAAGCCTGTTCTTTGTGGATACTTATGCTTATAGTATAGCCATGGCCATTAATTGGTATGCCATACATATTGAGAAATAAAAAATTAATCCTCTTTCAGAATTTTAGTACACCATACACACCTTGGTCCACATTACATTATAAAATGTTTTATTTGTTGAAAGTAATGAGGAAAGGATTAAGGAAAACAAACAATAACTAAACATTTTATTTATTCAGTTAATATAGTTATAATACATTGTTAATCTACAATTTATTTCACTAAACACAGGGCTAGCATCAAATTACTGAGCTGCTAATTTTAGGTCCTGTTGTTAGATTCTGAAAATAACACACAAAATGTGTTAAACTGTGCAACACATCAAGTGTGTTAAGCGTTTTACACATTTTTTCAATGTTTACACATTTTCTTACACATGTTATATTAAAATTTACACAAAATGTGTTAATAGTGTAACAACACATTTTTTGTGTCATTTTTTAACACATCCTTTCTAAGAGTGTAGAGATCTGGATGGAGGTGTAGTTGGAATATTTCTTGCAGATATGACTCAACAGATACAATTCTATACTTTAGACCTAGGTGGCACTGTTGATCTGCAAAAAACTGTGTGTGTGTGTGTGTGTGTGTGTGTGTGTGTGTGTCTCCTCAGTGGCTTAGCTTCCCGTCCTCAATGCCAGGAATTAATGATTTCACCCTCTCTACTATCCTCCTTCTCACACACATAAACATACTCTACCTTTGCTTTTCTCTGTCTCATTCTTGGACACACACATGTGCACACAGATACTTACTTTTTTGTATAGACACGCGCACACGCAAACACACACGGAATCTCATTCTAAATTCATTCAATGAAGACAATGTCTTTCCCCCTGTGTGTTGTGTCTTGTGACATCAGTTGAGTTCTTACTTCCATAAAAATCAGCTTTTCAAACCTGCATTGTGTCTCAGTCCTGCATCCTTATAAATATCAAAGTCAAGTGGGACCTGGTTGGTCATGAAAGAGGGGAGTTTGGCATAAGGGACTAGTTTTTTTTTACCCTGAATCAATCTATCTATCTATCTATCTATCTATCTATCTATCTATCTATCTATCTATCTATCTATCTATCTATCTATCTATCTATCTATCTATCTATCTATCTATCTATCTATCTATCTATCTATCTATCTATCTATCTATCTATCTATCTATCTAAAGAATTGCTTTTTGTCAAAAATGCCCAAACCTGAGAGCCGGATCGTGCATGTTTCTGTTTGGAGATTAGTAAATTTGCACTTGAACTGCACCAAGATGGCCCAGGCCAGATGACAGGGCCAGTTGACAAGTCGCTACTCAGATGGCCACAGTACTATGCAAAATCTTGACCTCCTCCTCATTTCATTATATTCTAATAGGAGAATGGGAGGGATAATTTTATTATTGAACAACAACCATGTTCTCAATGAACCCAAAAAACTCATTAATATCAAAGCTAAATGTTTTTGGAAGTAGTTTTTAGTTTGTTTTTAGTTTTAGCTATTTTAGGGGGATATCTGTGTGTGCAGGTGACTATTACTGTGCATAATTATTAGGCAACTTAACAAAAAACAAATATATACCCATTTCAATTATTTATTTTTACCAGTGAAACCAATATAACATCTCCACATTCACAAATATACATTTCTGACATTCAAAAACAAAACAAAAACAAATCAGCGACCAATATAGCCACCTTTCTTTGCAAGGACACTCAAAAGCCTGCCATCCATGGATTCTGTCAGTGTTTTGATCTGTTCACCATCAACATTGCGTGCAGCAGCAACCACAGCCTCCCAGACACTGTTCAGAGAGGTGTACTGTTTTCCCTCCTTGTAAATCTCACATTTGATGATGGACCACAGGTTCTCAATGGGGTTCAGATCAGGTGAACAAGGAGGCCATGTCATTAGTTTTTCTTCTTTTATGCCCTTTCTTGCCAGCCACGCTGTGGAGTACTTGGACGTGTGTGATGGAGCATTGTCCTGCATGGAAATCATGTTTTTCTTGAAGGATGCAGACTTCTTCCTGTACCACTGCTTGAAGAAGGTGTCTTCCAGAAACTGGCAGTAGGACTGGGAGTAGAGCTTGACTCCATCCTCAACCCGAAAAGGCCCCACAAGCTCATCTTTGATGATACCAGCCCAAACCAGTACTCCACCTCCACCTTGCTGGCGTCTGAGTCGGACTGGAGCTCTCTGCCCTTTACCAATCCAGCCACGGGCCCATCCATCTGACCCATCAAGACTCACTCTCATTTCATCAGTCCATAAAACCGTAGAAAAACCAGTCTTGAGATATTTCTTGGCCCAGTCTTGACGTTTCAGCTTGTGTGTCTTGTTCAGTGGTGGTCGTCTTTCAGCCTTTCTTACCTTGGCCATGTCTCTGAGTATTGCACACCTTGTGCTTTTGGGCACTCCAGTGATGTTGCAGCTCTGAAATATGGCCAAACTGGTGGCATGTGGCATCTTGGCAGCTGCACGCTTGACTTTTCTCAGTTCATGGGCAGTTATTTTGCGCCTTGGTTTTTCCACACGCTTCTTGCGACCCTGTTGACTATTTTGGATGAAACGCTTGATTGTTCGATGATCACGCTTCAGAAGCTTTGCAGATTTGAGACTGCTGCATCCCTCTGCAAGATAGCTCACTGTTTTTGACTTTTCTGAGCCTGTCAAGTCCTTCTTTTGACCCATTTTGCCAAAGGAAAGGACGTTGCCTAATAATTATGCACAGCTGATATAGGGTGTTGATGTCATTAGACCACACCCCTTCTCATTACAGAGATGCACATCACCTAATATGCTTAGTTGGTAGTAGGCTTTCGAGCCTATACAGCTTGGAGTAAGACAACATGCATGAAGAGGATGATGTGGACAAAATACTCATTTGCCTAATAATTCTGCACTCCCTGTATAAGGCATAACCAGAGCTTGTACAATTCTAATGACTTTGAAATGAGTATTTTCTATGTCCACCTTTATGCTGCAACACAGCCTGGTGTGTAGTATTGGAAGTTGTTGGCTCTCTTAGGCTCGTGTTCTTAGTGTTTGAGATCATTATCATGCTGAAAAATTAAGCAGTTTCCAATCACATGCTTTCCAGAAGTTATTGTATGGTGGATCAAATCTTAATGTGCTTTTCAGTGTTCAAAAGTCCATCAATTTTACCAAGATCTCCAGCACCTGTGGTTAAAATAAAACCCCAAACCATGTCAGAGCTTTAGACATCCATTGTTGTATCTCTCTCCTGCCCAACTCTATATATTGACAATGAATTGAACCAAAAATAACACATTTGGATTAATAACACCACTGATTGTCAGTCCAGTTCTTTTGCAATTTGGCATACCTCTGCCTATTCTCCCTGTTTCCCTACCTTAAGTATGGCGTTTTGACACCCTTGAACTGAGACCATTTCTGATGAGACCAGACGCATCTCTGGCCATGTCCACAATAATAATAATTGAAAATGCATCTTTTTCTCTCTGTTTTGACCTTCCGTCCAAACTGAGACAGCGTCTTTGGTCAAGGAAAACTGAGCTTTTTGAAAACGCTCTCCAAAGCGGATACATTTGAAAACGCTGTTTTCGCGTCTCAGTGTGGACCGAGAACCTTGGGCCTTTTCGAAAACGATGACGTATTTTAGTCATGTGACCAATTAAACTAAGATTACGCAGGGCATTATAGAGCAGTCGTTTTGTTTGCTCTCAATTTTGACAGCCCTACTAAAGATTAATATCAGTTTGTACTTGCTCCAGATAGCTTTTCTTCAAACTCTGTAATTCTCATTCGCTTTTGCAACTTTGTACTTTTGTGTTAATCGTAGCAACAACTCCACCTCATTGTCAGTCCATTTAAAAAACTCGGTGCTTTTCCTCGACATTTTGCCGCGATGTTTCAAATAAACGGCAGACAGAAATGATGCAGGTTGAATTGTCTTACGTGTCACCCATGAGCAATCCAGTAACGTAGCATTTTCGATTGTTTCAGTGTGGATGAACAAATGCTTGAAAACGATAGTGTGGACGCGGAGCGTTTTTAGACGAAAACACCGTTTTCAAATTGATCTGGATTAGTGTTTGTGACCTTCAGAAATCCTGAAAAACAATTGCTAAAAAAACTTTAAAATAATAAGAAATGAGGGGTATCTCAAGACTTTTAGACAAAAAGTAACAACCATGGGCAACTAATAATGACCGGCACACAAAAGTATATTTGGTTGTGTTTGATTAATACAGATTGACACAGGTGGTACAAATGTGCTGTGAAACCATGCCAGAAATGTCTGTAAAGTCACTTCTGAAAGTACACACTTCAAAATGTAACAAAAAGCTAACTTTCAAAGAGAGGCAGGGTATGTAATTGAACAATAATTGTGCACATTAAGAGAAATTTTCCCCTTGGACGAAATGACAGCGGTGCACATGAAAAGCCACAAATTGGTGTTACAGAAATGCCTTAAAAGAGCCAGAGGGAGAGAAGTTTTAAACCACCTTCTTGCCGACACATAGTAAGGCAGTCACAGTGTGAAGTGAGTGTGAATGTCACACTGTCGTCTTTGGAAAGTTACAGAAATGCTCAGACACGGATCTCCCTAATCCATCCTAGCCCTCAAAAGAACGGTGTTGGAGAGTGAGGGTTTCTGAAGCTTTCCATTTAAAGCCGATAGAGTATGCCCATCTCTTAAGTTGAACCTAATAATATTTCTGCTAACATTTGAAGTTTGAGTTGTTTTTAAAATAAGCCAGAATGTTATTCTCTTTCTTAGAGCAGTTATGTAACGTGTTTATTATGTCTGCTGTACTCAGAAAGATACTTTAAAAAGCCACAGAACGCTGTGAACCTACCTCTTTCACACGTTATTGAGAAGATTAACGCCATTCCACTTTTAATGTCAGACAAACAGGTAAAATATATTTTACAAAGACAAAAATCTAATCCGAATGAACAGGAGTTTAAATCTTGCCACTCCATGTATGTCCAGTCAGATATCTTCACAAGAAAATTATCTTCCTTTCTTTGTAGAACTGTTAGGAAATTAGGCCAAAGTACCAATCCTATAGTGACAAGGCTTTTAAGGCTTCAACTTGAAACTGATCCTCAGTCACAGTGTTGACTTATTATTAGTCCCCCCATCCCTTTATTTAGTATGGACCTTCCACTGTCATTCTGAAAGTACATTAAATATAAAACTAAAAGACTCTTCATAACACATAAAGACAGTTCAGATTTATATTCCAGGAGGAGGAGGTGGGATTTGTATCCACCTAGAGAAGGTTGTCTGGAAGCTCAAGTCAGGGCAGAAAATCTGCTGTAGAAGAGCCAATCCTTGTCCATTTTGGTGGTGAAATGGAAAAATGTAATGCACTGTGAGATGAATCAGTGCTGCCAGATAGAGCAATAACTTACAAATTACTTTTTGTGGAGTGAGACTACAATCATGGCTGAAGTCGAAAAAGTCCTCACAGCAGCTGATAGCACTTTAAAACCATTCCAGGGATAGACGTAACCTTTGAAGAGCATGGTTAAAGAAGGGCTAAATTATAAAGGTTCACAAGAGGAACCAAAAACGTAAACCGCCATGCAATCTTGCAATCTTGTAGTTCAAGTGGTTAGTTTTGCATCTTCTTTTCTTATTTCTTGTTAGATAAAGTGTTTTCTTCCCAAGGACATTTTTTTATTTGTTAATTACAGTGTTTCGTGCTTAGGCTCAACATTCTTTGAATCTGACAAAACTCGAACTTCAAGAGCTGACAGGAGCATTATTAAGTGCTGACAAGCTGAGGCACAAATTACTGTTTTTCTTTGCATTTACCTTCAAACCAGCACCTCTTAATATTCAACTATATTATTTACAAATATTTCTCTAAGTCTGACTTCAAGCCAGTTGGATTTGTTGTTAGAGAACATTTGAAACTGTTGCCTTTCCTTTTTGTTACATCAAATAAATGCAATAGCTTCACCAAGAAGGGGACGATCAGAGTTTAACAGTGTGATGTGAGTGATCGTGGTTTTTAAAATTTTTAAAATTATTTAATTTTTAGGCACTCTCGGATTGGTTGCTTTAGGGTTCCTTTGTTCTTAGTTTTCTTTGTTAACTTTCGATTTTCAGTTATTCATGAATGTTTTGAATAACTCAGTATAGCCTCAGTCCTGGCTATACTTAAGCTCTAGCTCTAAGACAGACTAACACATACTGTATGAATGTGACACAGAGACAAGAGGGGTGGAACAAAAGGAAACCATGACATATATGGCTTGTTAGCTTTTTAGTTAAAGTCCATTGCCAATGCCACCGTGCTGTTGTGCTTTACTAAAACAGCAGACTTTTTATGACACATGGCTTTACTGCACAAGGTAATGAATTGACATCCATCCTAAAAACTACAGATTTCACCCTATATGCCCTTTGTATCATATTTGATACATGAGTTTCTGAGACCTCTATCTCATCAACATGATCAATACTTGCCATAATTTCAAAATGTTATGGACAAAACATTGTTGTGAACAAAAAGTTGCCAAAAACTCCAATGTATCAAATGCAATACAAAAAATATATAATGATACACATATGATACACATACGATATAGCATTTTTTTTGTGGATTTTGTTATAAGGTTTATTAGACATCACATTTCCAACAAATCAGAATAAAAAAATACATTTTCTGGCTATTTTTTGATGGGTTGGGTCTTATAGGGTTAAAGAGTATATGATACAAATAGATCCTTTAACTAATAATTTCCACACTTGTTGAGGAAATTGCCAGTATCTAAGCACAAAATGAGAACAAACTTACAATATAAGTGTATATCCTGGCTCAGGTCACCTTAAGTGGAATGAAAAATGTATCTTGTTTTTTGTTATTTTTCTTTACCATTTCTATTCAGTTGAGTCATTATTATCGTTTTACACATATCTGGAATGCATTTGTTTAATTTATTGCTAAGGGATAGCTGAGGATACTCTCATAAACAGCATTATTCTCTCATTACTATTACACATTATTTAGGCATTTTCACCCTGAACATGTTTTAATAACTTGAATATTGTAGGCATGCATTCTGTGGAAAACAATGGTATTTCTAACTTCAATTTTTAAAAAAACGTATTTCAGTTTTTATTTCTGTTTCTGCTATTAGGCTACTGAATGGCAATGCACTGTGGCCTCTGGTTGTCTGGTTTCAAAATACGAAGAGGGAAACAGCCGAAATACTGAATTCGAGGCTTCATAAATCAACAGCAGGGTCTATTATAAAGACACCTCACAGCCTGAGGCAATTTTTAGGTTGTCACCAGGCGTGGCACAGCTGAGACCAGTTCAGTAACAACTTTGACACATTATCATATGTTTATTTACTCATTGACAGGCAATAAAGTTTTGATCAGACAGAAGTAAAGTTACTTATTCCACCTGTTTTCTAAGTTGCACTATGGCCTGACGAAGGGAGCTTTATTGAATTTTGAATTTCCACTGCTACCTCTCGTTCATAGAATCCAAGGTTGCTTATTTTTGCCTCACAAGTGAGGAGCTGCTACTGACTAAGCTACTGACTATGGGAATGTTTTATACAGCTGAAAATGTAAAGGAATATAGCCATGGTTTAAGGGCTTAAGGAGTTTGAGTTTGAGGAAATGAAATAACCCAGAGCATCACAACAGGTGGATGATCACAGCAAGGCTGAGACAGGTCTTGTGAGGAAGATGCCAGAACCTTAACTACTCTGGTTATGTGATCAAAGATAAAGTATTTACATAAAGATTCACATAAATATTTAAAGAACATCTAGTATAGATTTAAAGTCCTAGTCTTTTTTTTCTTTTTAAATTTCCACCTGAAAGTACTCAATTTCCGTTTCCAAGCTCTGTAGGAACCAAATGAACAGCCTTGGACTGCTGAAATACTGATGGAATAAAATTCAATAAACTCACCAGGCAAGAGTGAGAACTGAAGAGCTCCAGCAAAAGCATCCGTAAGCAACCTGATGCTATGGAACCTAGCCTAAAACTGTCAACAGACAGTTTACCTGATTTTTCACAGCAAATAATACACTACACATAATTTAGTCACATTAACATCGGGCGTTTATCCTGTCTTCTCTCACCCCAACCGATCGCAGCAGATGGCCCCGCCCCTCCCTGAGCCTGGTTCTGCCGGAGGTTTCTTCCTGTTAAAAGGGAGTTTTTCCTTCCCACTGTCGCCAAAGTGCTTGTTGCTGTCATATAATTGTTGGGTTTTTCTCTGCATCTATGAAGCGCCTTGAGGCGACTTTTGTTGTGATTTGGCGCTATATAAATAAAATTGAATTGAACTGAATTGAATTTTATGTGCTGAGGTAAGAAAGGTAACTAAAAAATAGTGTCTAGCTCTGTTTGAATAAAAGATCTAGTCATTGCACTAATGGTGGAATGGGTAAACGATATTTGTGAATGAAACTGCAAAACATTTGGAGAAAAATTCACAGAAAAAACTTCTGTAAGACAATGGTTGCAATTTGTGAATACTGCTGTAGGTGCTGCAGAAAAGATGCTTACAAAAGATCACCTGTGGCTTTGCACAGTGTGAAAATTTCTGAGAATAGTTTTTGGATTTTTCACTGTATTTTGCTCAACAAAAGACATCATGAATGGCTGTCAAAAGGGCCAGGAGCAGAGGTCTGAGCCATTGTCAGTTTTACAGCCTACTTGCTGACAAATACTTAACACATGGGTTGCCATTCCCAACTCAAGCATGATGGTTACACTAAGGAACTGTTGCAAACACAGTAGGCTGGCTGGCTGAGGAAATACAGACTGTTAAAATCAGTGGTTGATCAAATATGAAAGGGAAATGTTGGGGGTGTTTTCACCTCATGCAGGTTATTATTCAGTGGTCCAACCAGTCCATTCCACTTGAGATCAAGTTGGACTGAATGTAGTCCATGAACTGCAATGAGTTTGACACTTCTGGGCTAGACACTAATGGAAAACAGTGGTCGCCTTTTTCTCAAACAAAATTTTCACTAAGGTTAATTCATTAGCGACTGGGCATCGATAGGGGCATATCCCTATTTTCTCCACCTAATCCTGTGCCCTTGAGCAGTGTGCTGTTGCAGACTTAATCTCCTGTTTGATCAGCAATGCCTTCAGGCACAGAATATATCTGAAACAAAGTGCAAAAGTCTCAGTAAATGTGATCATGGGTGTCTACATGGAGGCCATGTGTCATACGCAGTCCCAGCTCAACAGTGATGGGCAGGTAAGAAGTGGGCAGGAGGGAGACGGGAAACAGACTCCAGAGACATGAACTGAAACCTCGCCTCAGGCTTCTCTGTGTTGGTTTATGCCTTTCTCAACTCCTCTGACTCTCCATTTTCCAAGTGACAGCAATAAAACTCTGACCAAGTACACATTATTGATTTTCACCTCACGATCAACCAACAGCTCCATTTACTATCCGAGGACTAAACAATCATTTTTTACAAGTAAATATAAATTTTTCCTTTGAATTTTTCCCCATTGTATTATACAACCACATGTACAACCTGGGCCATACAGCTACATCAGATGGTTACCGACACTGTTTATAAAAACAGGTGTAGTTTCTCAATTACTGCATATCCTAAGTTAACATTTAGGTGGAAAAGTATAAATAGTTATTAAAGCATATTGAGCTGTAGCTGCAAAAAGAGACCATTCGAATCTTTTCCAGATATGCTTTTGTCCTCATCTATGGATAATTGGGCAATACACTCAGGCACTAAACGAGTCTTAGGGGAGATGCATAAGTACGATTTGTAGGGTACAAAAGCGAAAATCTACAAATTTAAGCAGGACAATATCAAAAACTAGTTTAATTCGGGCAGTTCAGGCACCACAGTGTGATGTTTATTAACATTTTTATAACAGTCACAATATATACCCATATGGAAAATATATATATAAATCTTATAAAGTTTGTATCTGTCTTGTGTGAAACTTGTATGAAAAGCATACTAGAGTGAAAACAGGTATAAGATCCCTTGGAAAATTATATAAATGAAACTTGTATGTTTTGGAAACTTACTAAAACAATATATGAAAGTAATGAGAAAGTGGCCACTTTCATGAGTAAATTGTATAAGCCTTATATGATTCACTATATGAAGTAGGCCACATCTTATGCAAGTCTTTTATAAGTTTTTTCTATTTCTTTTCCATATGGGTATACATACATATTTTTAAATATAGAATATAGAATAGAATAGAATTGTCACTTTATTGTCACTATACAGTTGTACAATGAGATACAGAATATAGCATATAGCATGGAAATATCTGAAAATGGCAAAACAAACAAACAAAACCCCAAACCCCCCTCCAACCCTCTGGCAACCTCTGCTTGTCAGGGAAAAATGTGCAACCTGGCATGTTGGGTGAAATCCTCTTGCGATTATTTGGCTGCTTGCAGATTGTCACATTCGGGACTTATCTGCATAACTTATCACTTTGAAACCTTCCTTAACTTTTTATTTTTTCCCTTTTCATACTTATTGGTTTCAAAAGATTGCCACCAATACTTGTTGGAAAACAAAAGAATAATGTCTTAAAATACAATTCACTGTCAGCAGTGGAATTTCAAATCCCAGGCAAACCAGTAATTGCTTTGTTCCTCAAGTGTCAATTGTATTGTTTTAAAGAATTTGCTCGCTAGACTAGCAGTGTTTCCTTCTCCTTTGTGGAGTACACCTCATAAAATCCAGAAAAGCTCTGAGAAGCCTTTAACCCCCCCTACATCAGTGTTTTGTTGCGTAACTGCCATCACTTGGTAGAAGTCTTGAATTAATCAGAAGTCTTTGTTCGTGACCATCCAACGCTGTGCAGTCTGTCTCTACGGGTTTAAATGAGTGATACACACTGAACGAGGAATAGTACATGTTCCAAACAAAAATGTCACTTCTTGTCTTTTCACTGTTTTTGTGAATCATAATTAAAGCTTCGTGTATGTGGCAGGCTGCATAGAGGAGACAAAACCTGGACAGTCAAATTAATGCTCTGCTTTTTAAGTATCCGCTGTCAGGTTAACAATTTAATCTTTGTATGAAACTGCTCAACAGACACATTTAACCCACATTTCATCTGCCATTAACATTCTCATTTATAATAATAATGATATACTAGACCATTATCTTATTCAAACTTAGCTGTATCAGATGTATTCAAGGAACAGAAGTAGTGCTGGACTAACTTGCTAAGAGTACTCAGAGTTGTCCAGACCTTTTAAAGTAAAGATGTAGAATCACAGGTGTGTTTGTTAAAATATGGAAGGTACTTTGCAAAGTAATTTAGAAGATCAGCCCAAGACTGAAATATTAACCAATGTGTGCAGGACTGACCTGATACTATACTTCATATTTTACACCTAGTTGTCAATTATAGACCCACATTCTGATTTTATTCGCTTACTTACATACAATTTGTTTGTCGTCATCCTTTGTGATCTGAGTTTTTCAAAACTCTGTCAAATATTTGATTATCAATTAAGAATGAAGTGTAAATAGTTCTTGAACAAGAAAGAAGAAAGACTCAGAAAACAAAGAGCTATGCACAATATTTGTGAGATAAGAATTTATATTATTGAAGAGCCATTTTTTGGGGAATTATTGTAATTTTAAGTGGAAATTTTACTTAATAATGCATATACATGATTGTTGAGATGACACACTGCATGGTGTGTTCTGTATGAACATTGCTGTAGTCCATTTAGAAATACACCCCAAATATACTTAAAATGTATTTTTAATCACTTTGTAGCTTGAGTCTCTGCATGAAAAAGAAAGAACAGGCTGATAAGCAGCCTTTTCACAGTTCATGCATACCAAAGATATTGCCTGGACCCAGGCACAAGATTAATGTGCATACAGAAATGCAAACATAAGAAGACTAATGTTTGAACGGGATTGTGTGTGTGCATATTCAGGTATATACAGTACATGGTTATAAGGACATCTTTAAACATTTGGTGTGTGTACAGCATGTGTTAATGCGTATTATTTATGCCTGTTTTCCTTGAGCCATCAGATCAGTTCATTATATGCATTATATTTATTCACAAACAGAAACCTATCAGGTGGTAAACACAATTATCCTACATTTTAGGAGGTAATGTGTGTGTCATTATGTATTATCATGTACAGATGCCATAGTCCTGAGCTTTATGAATACACACATAGCTCTGTAGGTGAATGGCTTTAGCAGGTCATTATTCATCCCAGTGCTATGGGGACATACGCTAAGTGTTGTGATCCACACCCGATCAAACCATGTAAACATGTGGTTTTACAGTGTGAGATGGTGGGAAGGACACGAAAACAATCTCCCCCAAATCACATACTTCATGTGCTTCATCTATTTCATTGTGCTGTTGTTGTGCTATCCGGGCTGCTTCGAGATTAAACAGCGAGATTTGTCTTCTTTAGTGAAGTGCCTCTAATATTGTCCTCCCATCAATATAGCAGTGAAGAGATGAACAGAGAAATGGAGAGAGATGATAGTATACCTGATGCAATATTGAAGCAGTTGGCAAATGCTATTTTTTTTTTATTGCTAGAAAATAATACTAAAGCTAGCATGGATCATAGTAACACACACACGCGCGCGCACACACACAAGCAGTATTCACAGTACTCACGTGGCATTATATTGTGCAAGAACCACTATCCTGTATCTGCTTCTATAGTAATTGAAGGGACTCCAGGCGCGGATAACAAATTCTTTTTTCAGAGGCAGATCAGACTTATGGGCTTATCTAGCATGCAAACTGCCCCAGGTCATGATAGACATGGTATCAGTTATGATGTCTAACCCATGTATGTCCTAGGATTGTCTGATTTAGAGATAAAATGCTCCGATGGGAACAGGATAGAAATTATAGGACTACCAAGCAGCATACAAATGGTCTAATCTACAAATCTGCTGAAATTATGAACAATACGGATGCACCTGTGTGGCTTATCTGGCTTCTCTGGTGCCTTGGAGATAACAAGCGGAACATGTGGTGATAGTCCTATTAATATCCAGGTTCGGAGGTTGATTCTTCATGCCGTGTGTCTGCTTTTGCATATGATCATCAGATTGAAATTCCATTTACAGGCACTGATGTCACATTAAGAAGTAGGTGCAAATTTGTTGTTACAGTCACAGATGTTATTTTCTTAACGAATTTTAATTAAAGTATGTAAAAACATTCCTATTTATAGATGTACATAATGATGCAATGTCGGGTCGACTGCCGTGGAGCATTGTTGTTGCAATTACAGATAAAACTTCCAGGTATGTTGCCATGATAACTCAGTTTAGTTGCATTGTTGTGCCACCTCTATGAAACCCAAGGACTGAACCACTCACGAAAATCAACAGGAGTGTAGTAAAAAACTTTCTTAAATGGTTGGGTGCCACACTGATCATTTCGTGTGCCGACAGTGACATCATTACAGTTTTGTACCATTTATTCAAGCTCATTGGTCATCAGTACCTGCAGCAGTTTTCTCCTAAATGATAGATGTCACCATTCAGACAAGACCTCCACATCAGTGCTCGTATAGGAGGAGAAGTTAAAAAAGACGCAAATAAATTGTGTTTTTTCCATTAAAATCTCATCTCTCATACTGTTGCAACATCTCCCTCTGTATAATCTGTGAATCTCCAAGCTTCTTCACTGATATATCATTGCACACTTGAAAGGTGAGAGGTGCATGATATGCTGAAACAACAGGAAATGGGTGGCTTGTGCCAGTGAATGTGACCTCATTTTTTCCATTTGGCAAACAGCAAGCATAAAGACCCTATTACCTGCAACAGTCTGAGGTGTTCCCTGCATTTTGCGGTATGATAGTCTGCAGGCCCACACGACTCTTAACTGGATCTGAAGCACATCCTAAAATTACTTTTGTGAGTTTATATGAAACATGTGAAATGAAGTGCATTAAACCTGCATCTAATGACCAGCAAGGAGCCAGATTTACATATACAATGATTTTGAGTGTGTAGTATGGCAGAGAAGGAAAAAAAAAATAAGGAAGGTTATGCTTTTACAGTATAGCTACCGCGTGAGAGACGAGTAGCTCCAGTGCAGTATCCTCGATTTCCTAGTTGGATCCTCACCTGTACTGTCACTCAAAAAACTAAGACTGCAACAAATCCTGAACTTTGAAAAACCAGGAGGTGATGCCACGTTGGCTACATCCATCTTTAATGTGCTGTCTTTGCCATATATATGGCTGCCTTTAGTAACAAAAACTGCTTCCTGTAACATGAGCTTTTTAGGAGTTGGCAATAGAGACTAGTGACTTAATTAAAACTCACAATTATAATAGTTTAACAAACATTGTTGTTGTCAGTGATGTGCTTTCTAAATATTACGATTGTGATCTGTCTCTCTCAGTCACCTTTTTTGGCGTTTTGCTTTTTTATCCAGCTAAAAAAATCAAAACAAAAAATTTACATTATTACCACAATTGTTGTTTGTTGATTTTAACTGCAATGCTTATCTTGAAAACTTCTGACTATATTACATTATGTGTATATCAATAAACAAATCAAATAGTCAAATTGAATAACAGGAGCTCAGATTTGAGTTAAACGAGCCAAAGGAAATTTTTGACACTCAGCATTTCATATCAGAGACACAAGCTATAATATTGGAGATTATAGTCAGTGTGACACACATATATATTTGTGCATTGTCTGTATACCAGGACAATTTAATAGTCTATATACAAATGACCTGACTCAACTGAAACATATAGATAAAAAATAAAATAGTCCCTTTTCTTTAAAATGCCAACCTATGTACTTTTGGGATTAAGAAAGATCATAGACTATAAAAACATGCATGCAGTGATTAAGAACTGCATTTTGTACTTCATTTTGTGGACATTGTAGTTTAAATATGGCAGACATCTGCAGTCCCTAGACTCAGTGCTGCCGGATTCTCTTTACAGCGCACCTCTCTCTTCCTAAGTCCCCTTTACATCTTTCCTTGACCTCATGTTTTCCATAGAGGTTAAGGAAAAGTGATTAGGAAAAAAGATTCTAGAACTGTCTTTTATTTCTGTTTTGTCTGTCTGATTTAATTTCACCTGCTGTTAATCACTGAGTGTACAGCCTTCTGTTTAAGCCCCTCTTCTCCACACGTTATGGTGTTTCTGAATTTCTCTCATGTTTCTTTTTTGACTTAATGTTTGGACTTGCAGGAGCCAGTAAATCATGTTGACTTTTCATGCTGCTTCCGTGCTTTGCATTTGAGTACTCTTCACACCATTTGTCATGGTCTGGTTGGGCACCTGCAGGTCTCAGACAGCGGCTCCTCCTCCTTTAGGCGGAGTCCGGTTGCCCCTCCCTGGCTGACCACCTGTGAGCAATCGTGCCAGCGGTATATCAGACCTGCGCTCTCAACCACTCATCGCCTGAGTATCTGCTATTCCCATGTTAGTTCAGTGGAGCATCCTAAAACCTTGTCTTAACGCCGTGTGATGACTGACCTGTCTTTTCTTGTCCTCAGCGATAGCACCCGGACTGGAGATCTTGTTCCCCTCGCTCCCGTCCTCCTGGACCTGGGCCGCCAGCTGCTCACACAACGTGGCCTGCCGACCCACTGCTCACCTGCCTGCCTCCCCACGCCTCGACCGCTTCCGGGTTTTCCGCTCCACCTGTCCCCTCCATCTGAAACCAAGTAAGGCAATTCAATTCAACTGCGGAGGATTATTGGTTGTCTGC
Source organism: Astatotilapia calliptera (assembly GCF_964374335.1). Lineage (NCBI taxonomy): Eukaryota > Metazoa > Chordata > Actinopteri > Cichliformes > Cichlidae > Astatotilapia > Astatotilapia calliptera. The sequence continues at coordinate 15,589,229 of NC_137440.1, read as the reverse complement.
TGGATCCCTCTGATCGTGATCTCCTCTTGTTCCAGTGCCCCGGCCCCTACCTAGCCCTGTTTCTACCTCCCCGCTGTCCCCGCTGTTCAGCCGTCTCCTAGAGGTGTCTAGGTCGCCCTCATTTTCACAGACGAATCCTACGCGCCACTAGTGTGGTGGCGTCGCTTTGTGTTTCACCTTTGTTTTCCCTGTGGGCGGAAATAAATCATTTGTTTTCTGTCACCTCGCTTCCGGGTTGGTTTCTGCGCCTGTGTCCATCCCTGTTCCCTCGTGCCGTTGAGCCGTGACACCATTGCTAGTATGGCTTGACTATAAAGAAAATAAATGGCAGCTTTCATTTGTTGCATTCGTTCTTTTGTTTCACTCTAAGCACAATAATGAATTCTGTTACACAGGGAGCTTTCCTTGTCCTTAAGGTTAGCAAAAGCATTACATATTGCAAAGGGTGGTAGTTCATGTGTAGCAACTACAATCAGATGCAGAGTCTAGAGGCTACATCTAAAACACATTCACTGGCAGGAACCATCAAATTTCCCTTCCGGGACAATAAGATTATTGAATTAAATTGAAACAAATTCAATTAATTAGCATTTTCCCCCCATCTGCAGCCACATTTTATGATGCCGAAGTTGTTACATTACCCAGTTTCATCATTAGAGTCTGCAGGGACCTCAGAGATGATTGGCTTTGTTTTTATTTCTGTCTCTGACATTTGCTTGTTATTGCATGAGGGAAAGTTTCATCACATCCTGTGTATTCAGTGCCTATATGAAAACTTGGCCCTGTCCTTGAATGAACCATCTAAGAAGTTCCCTGTTATCAGTCATGCTTCTATAAACTTCCAGCAGAGAGACAGAACAGGGTAAAAAAAAAAAAAAGACACAAGAAATTCAGTAAATTCACAAGCGAGCCCAAAGCGCCATAGCTCGTGTGTCGCTGTCTTTGTGTGCAGCTCTGTGTATTCTCCTCTGTTGTCCCCCCCTCTCCACCTCTCCTTCTCTTTCCATCTCACCTTCTCTTACCCTCCCTACCTCCTGTCTGGATCACTCAATCCCTCTCTTTCTACTACCTCCCTCCTCCATTTCTCTCTCTCTCTCTGGTGAATGCCTCTGTAATTCCTATTCTTATCTACTCGTCGGCGCGAGGATAAGAGCTTCTTTACTTATGTGCTCCTGCTCTCCACGGGAAAGTGGAGACAGAGAAAACATTTTAAAAAACTAAAATTACATGCAGGGAAGCGGGGAGGAGGAAAGGCGGGGAGGTGGATGGGGGCAGGGAAGAAACATCTTAAACTCGAGTCGCATGCAAAGCAGAGAACAGGGCTGATGGAGAGAAACAGATTAAAATTGACAAAAAATATATATTTTAATTATTCTCTTCAAGTTGAACTAATCCTGTCTTGGGTGTTGTGGGGCTCTTGGCTCTGCTCCGAATCCCTACCAGGCTTCAGTGACAGAAAACAGGCCTTTTAAAGAAACTAGATGCTCATACAACTAGACACACACACACACACGCACACACACACGCAGACTCGTACATACACTCAGGGGCTCATATATGCACAGCATATCACTGCACAAATAACTTCACTTCTGGCAGTATGCTCGAGTTACATGCACAGACACACAACCAAAGTGGTGTGTGGATTCAGCCTCGCCCTCCAGAGGCTGTCACACAGAGACTGCTCATTAAAAGATTTCATTAGGTTTCAATCAGACCATAAGTAGGCCAGCTACACTATTAGAGAGTGAACATTTGACTGAAACATGACTGCAGGAGACATGATATAATCAATGAATCAGTGTGTGTGTGTGTGTGACATTATTACAGAATAATTTAACTGAAATATGTCTGGAGGAGAGCTCGAACAGAACAACATTAAACTGAATCACTGCCGAAGTGTTTTCTCTCCTCTGCTGAAAGTTTAATGTCGGGTTTGTCCTTGCTGACTTTTGTCAGCAGCTTCTTAGATAACATCCGGGCCATATCCAAAGAAGCACCAAAGCTGAAAGAAATGGTAAAATAACCACAAGATGCAAAAGTCAGCCTCCTCGGGCACCAGACGACGATTGCATATTGATGTGTAATGTGACTACAGGCAGATGAATAATACGTACTGCACTCTTGCTTGCTCTGAGTCGTCAAATTGGGGTAAGGAAACAAATGATTGATTCTGATCAAATTTGTTGAAAAGGGTAACGTTGGATGTTCATCTGGGGAAAGATAGAACTGTAAATAGAATTTTTCTTCTTCCACTTACATAACATCATTCCTCCATCTTCACTGCCTTTGTATTCCCTAGACTAATTCTGCATGCGGCTATATTTCATATTTGACACTGGTTGTAAAACACCTCTATAAAACATGACAGCTGCATCCATACCATGCCATAAAATATTACACGTTTCCAAACAAAGCAAAACATAAGACATAGACCTCCGTACAAGGCTAGAAACATCATTTTCTCTCATATTAAAATGATCAATATTGAGGTCACAGTAGGAGCCCTGCAATCGATGAATGTTATCACTTCTGAAATATTCACTGTTCTCCTTGTGGGCAAAGTCAAGACCAATATTAGAATAAGGTTTTAACATCCAAGAAAACACTTTTACAACCCCATGATTTTTAGAAGAAAAAGATTAATGTTCATCAATAAAACAAAATATAAAAATGCTGAAGTACAACAAAAGAAGCAGAACCATTTCTACATATTATTACAAACTATTTCCTCTTACAACAACAACAATTTAAGTGAGAAAAACAGACACATGAGCAGTCATAAGCAACACATCAAACAGGTTTAACTAGACATAGTAAAATTTCTAACAGCCTTATTTGCTCCTCAAACCCAAGGGAGAACTTCCCGGCTTGTAAAGTGCAAAAGTTGCAGTTAGTTTTCCACTGGTTTAAAGTGACCAAGCTTTTGTCCGATACCTTAGCGCTTTACCAGAACGCAGCTGCTGTTCAGAACGCAGCTGCTCGTCTCCTTACTGGTAGTGGGCGGCGTGTCTCTATTACCCCTGTCCTTGCTGATCTGCATTGGCTTCCCGTTAAGTACGCATTCAATTCAAAATCCTGCTGCTTACCTTCCGAATTATTAACAATATAGCGTCAAGCTACCTCATTGAGCTACTTAGATCATATACCCCTACTAGAGCATTAAGATCATCTTCCCAGTCACTCTTGGTACTGCCGAGATCTCGGCTGAAGACTAGAGGTGACCGCGCGTTTGCCATGGCTGCACCCGATTTATGGAATAACCTCCCCATCGCTATATGCGAGTCTGATTCCATCCATTCCTTCAAATCGCGGTTAAAAACTCACTTATTTAGCCTCGCCTTTTCTACCAGTTAACGCTTGCTTGATAGTTAGCTTAACGCTTATTCTTATCTATGGCTTTTAATTCATTTTTAATTTTTTTTTAAAAATTTTTATCCTCTACACTTCGCCTTCTTTTATGCTTTTATATGCAATTCTTTTGCCTTCGTGTGTTTTAACGCCACTCAACCTGCTAGCACGTTTTGGTACCTTGCCATAGCCCACCCTTCCCTGTTACTTCATCTTACCCTCTTGCATGTTAAGCACTTTGGTACACCACTGGTTTTTAAATGTGCTATATAAATAAAGTTTCTTGTTGTTGTTGTTGTTGTTGTTGTTGTACCAACTTGGTCTAAATACGGGCTCTAGAGGTGGACGGATTGATCTAAATATTAATAGTATTGATACCTAGCCTGGTATTGGAATTGGATCAATACTAGCGTAATAGGATTGATCCAAAATCTGCAAAGCACTAATTGGCTAACTTACCTAAATCTAGCAAAAAACAGTGTGTCATCAATAAAGTTGATGTGGAGCCAATGAACGAACGAACGAACGAACGAACGAACAAACAAACAAACAAACAAAATCAGCCCACTAAGCAATGATGATATCAAGGTGGCTATGTATATATTTTATAAAAAGTCTGTGGCTGCACTGTATAAAGTGCTCTTGATGCATTTTGCTTGTAAATAAAATTAATTTCAGTGATAATGTGATATATTTGACATCATTATAATTTCAAACCTGATTAAGATGACTAATATAAAAAACTGAGCATGCATTTGTGAGAGCATGGAGAAAAATCAAACAGAAATACTGATCTGTACGATCTGCAGTTACAGCAGAGGCACTAAAACAGTTTATTGGACTTATGAACTTATAGCAGTCAAAAATGTGCTTGAAGACCTTGAGAACAAAGACAAAATGCTGACAAAAAGCACACAGCCTTATCTTATTTAAAATGATCATTGATTGAGTAAAATCCAAGAATACAGCTTTGCTTCAGTTCATGAAGGTGTTCAGGCATTCTCAATCTCAACTCACTGTATGTGCATTAGTATTTGATGCCCTGGGAATGAATTTGAATAACCCAGAGGTATTGCTGCTACAGGAAACCTCGGCAGGGTGGCTTCAGAAGCTGTGTAGCAAGCTCCAGATACACCCAGTGAAAATACAGTAATTTCAAAAAAGCTAAAAATGGAAACATTTGTGATCGCACTCTGAGTCAGCTTTAATTGTAGATTTCCCAGACCTTCTGATTCATTTACTCCCACTCTGCCCCAGATTGCTTTCTTTTACATCTGATACACTCATTAAGAATTTTATTCACATCAGATGTGGGTGATTTTGACTGGACAATAGTTGCCTGGGGGTGGGAGGGCAGTATAGGTCAGATAAATCTTTCTAACCTCACAAGACCACACAAAATGGGACAATAACTCTGGTGAAATAAAAACTACAAACACTAGTTGAGTATAATATAAAGCGTACATAAACACAAGGCCAGAAAGGCTATTTGAAAGTGAAGCAGCAGCCACTGCGTATACGACAGGCCATATTTACTTTCGCTACAGTTATTTGATTATACAAGGGCTTGAAGGCAGGATGCCAGATGAGCACTGTCCCAAACAAAGAAAAAAGGCCACAATATTGCTCCAGTATCTGAGAACAACTCTTAAGAATGCCTCAGGGCGTAAATATTACCGCTGAATGAATTTCTGCTGAATCCCATCACCTAAAGAATAAATAAATACAGATAGAAAATAAACGTTAAACACAATATTCCACCAAATATCTTCTGCACCAAATGCCTGGAGGGCCTGAATATCAATGCCTGAGCTCTTTGCAGCTGTATGGAGCATGTGGTGGTGGAGGGAGGAAGGAGCACACACATATAGGGGCCAGTGCACATAAATAATCCGCAGGGATGGTGAGGAGAACCTCTGTGGTAATGCAAGGTGACAGTATTTGGAATGGGAAAACACAACTATGCTAGGTTATTGCTGAGGAGAGGAGAGGAGAAGAAAAATAATAGCATAAGAGGAAGATGATAATCATAGCAATAGAAAATGGTAAGGTGAAGGAGAGGAGAAGCAAAGGAAAGGTGGGGGGTAAGGGCAAAACAGGTGAGAGCGAATTAGAGGAGGAGAAAATAAGGTAAGGACAGAATGAAGAAGCATGGAGGAAGAAAAGAAAAGGGAGGTGCAGTGATGAGTAAGGGGCTGAAGAAAACAGGTAAAATAATGTGATGAGAAGGCAAAGAAGACTACATCTCAGATGAGAGATGAATAGCAAAAGAAGAGAAGAAGAAAGAGAGGACACGAAAGGGAAAGAGGAGCTAAAGGAAAGTGACCAGAAGAAGAAATGAGAGTGAAAGGATAAGAAAGATGAAAAGCAGTAAGAATTAATGAGAAGAGGAAAAAAACCCAAAACAAACCTTCAAGGGAATTATCACCTGCCTGTTGCTATAGTAACCAGGAGTCACCTATTGTCTCTGCGTGTCACCCTGATGCAAATGATCGTGTATGTGTGTCAGTGTGTGCAGGTCTTTGCGTAGTAGAGTTTAATCAGGTGTTAAGCTGTTTTTTTTTTTTTTTTATCAGCGATATCAGTCTGGAGAAGGGTGTGTGTGTGTGTGTGTGTGTGTGTGTGTGTGTGTGTGTGTGTGTGTGTGTGTGATGTGGATTAACAGTGCAATCAGTCAGACTTTATTGATGGATCAGTCAAGAAACAAATCAACATACAGATTAGCACCAGATAATCTACAAACGATTCAGTAGAGACCTGTTAACACACACGCACGCACGCACACACACCTACGCACACAAATAAGTATGTTGAGCATCCTGTGTTTGGTGGTATTTCACGGGCATTTTGAAGAACTGCAAATGGCTAAACATTTTAACCTGAAGTGACGGTTGCGTTTTGACGTGGCACCCTTGAACTGCTCTGTCTCAAAGCTGACATGAAACATCGAGACAAACGTCAAACACCCCGCTAACACTTGTCACTCCGATGCCATCTGAGTATTCGAGAGATCTCTGATGTGATGGGAAAGCACACTGCAGGGACTAGCAGTCCTCTAAGGGATTATTCACACTGGCCCAGTATTATCTGTGCCTCTGTGACGATGTGGATTCAGCTGCAACATCTTCAAGCTACTGCGACCCAAAGATGCCCAGAATTGTGGCGCTTGACTGTAGTAAACAATAAAAACTCCTTAAGTTTTTAGTTTTTAGTTTTTGCCAGGAAAACTCAAAAATGGTGGAGGAATTTATTGAAACATTTGCAACCATACTGTGGCATGTGATTCTCTCCTCTTCTGCAGCTTTGCCTCTGCAAAATGTGAAATGAACATGCATGCAGAAACTGCAATAACAGCAGAGAGAGAGAGAGATTTCATTTCAAGCCAACATGAAAATAATCATGGGAAAGAGTTTAATAACACATTTACATGTAAATGCATTTTAACTACCAGGCTAAATCCTTTCTACCATCGAAGGACCCTGGAAGCTACTTCATACCTTCCTTGGTCACTTGGAATATATTATCTCCTCCTACTGGTATTGCCATTTCTGCTTTAGTGAAATGTGAAATGGTCACAGTGGTCTATTGCATGTTTTGCCATGATACTGGGTTGCAGTTATTAATGATGATGCAATTGAACCAAAAATGTATTAGATCAACCATCATTTAACAGGTGCCCATTTTTGTGGTTCCTCTCTGTCTGTCTTTTAATAGTATTTTATGCCCTGTGACTCAAGGCAAGAGCAGCGTATGAACATCTGGGTTTGGCAAAGCACTGAACTGATTGTCAAAGAAATTTTAACAAAAGAAGCATCACATGGTCGCAAACTTTTTTTAAAAGTTCAAATTCTAAATGTCACCAGATTGACTGTAAATGCCAAAAAAAGACATACAGGGAACTGTACAGCTCCTCAGAATGCTTCATTTTGAGTGATGAGTCCTTCAAATGAATACAGTGCAGTATTTTCCTGGGAGGGACGATTGACATTTTGCATTTCACTCTGCTTACAATTTGTCTCTGGCCATTTTTCATGTGTGGGAATAAAAAGTTTCTACACAGGCTTGGTTGCACTGGTTAAGATTCTGCAATGAAAACAAAAGGTGCTGATAGCCATATGCTGTATGATTAATGAGACATTCAAATAATCAAAAACCAGTATTCCCCTAAAGGGACACCTTGACATTTCAAGTTTATTTTGCTGTTTTTCATCATCATTCACTTGTTGCACTTGTGTACTCTCAAAGTTTTTATTTATCCTCAACTGACAGCCTTTCTGTTGTTATCACCACATGATACTGCTGATGTGTTCTTGGTAACATATTAAAATTCATAGCTTTAACCCTGAAAGGCAGTTTGCCAAGATGACATACCTGTGGAGGTATGGAGATGTTTAAGAAGACAGTGAACTTTTAACCAGAAAGTAAAACACAATCTTGGAGAGTGGGAGAATGCCTGAGGAATGGAGAAGATGTGTACTGATACCAATTTTTAGGAACAAGGGTAATGTGCAGAGTTGTAGTAACTATAGATGAATAAAGTTAAAGAGAAATGCCATGAAAATATGGGAAAGAGTTGTTGAAGCTACGTTAAAGGTACAATCAGTAAGTTTGTGAGGTTAATGATAGAAAAAAAGATACTAAACTCATAAATAAACATTGAATAAAATTTATGCATTCTCATAAATGAATAATTAATGTATTTTTGGTTTGTGGAATCTGCCATGCCAAACAGTTTGATTAGATTCTCATATTATGAGAGTTTATTCACTGAGTGTATTTCCTCAAAAACTCTGACTCATTGACCTGGATCACACTTCTTTTACGAAATTTTAAAGCCTCTTCTAAGGTGGATGCTTCTTACCTGGCATTAACAGCTGAGATGTCTGGCCATGGGTGTTATGGGGTAAAGTCTAATTTTGTTGTTTTTTTAATTTTTTGGCTGACTAAAACATGCTTGTCCTATAGCAGCCATCGTAGCGAGGATTTCACACTTGGTAAGAAAACAGACCTCAGGTGACTGCAATCTGCAAGATATCTATTGGTAAAATATTTTATACACCATTCAGGTGAACAGCAGCTTCATACAGTTATAGACAATTGCGTTTCCTGCTTTGAGAGTGTTGATGGAGAAGTATAGAGAATGTCAGAAGGAGCTGGGCTATGCCTTGCTGGATCTAGGGATAGCGTGTTACAGGATGCCAAGAGAGGAACTGTTGTAGTGCATGAGGAAACAGGAGTGGCAGAGAAGTATGTGAGGTTGGTGGAGGACGCGTATGAGGGTAGCAAGACAGTGGTGAATTGTGTAGTAGGGCTGACAGATGGGGTCAAGGTGGGGGTGATATTACATCAGGGAGTGGCTCTGAACCCCATCTCCCATTTCGGTGAATGAACAGGTTGACAGATGAAGTTAGGCAGGAGGCTCTGTGGACTACGATGATTGCAGACAACATTGTGATCTGTAGTGAGTATATTGGAATTGCTGATTGGAATCAGCCAGCCTGATTAAATATGCATGTAACACAAAGAAATATTGTTGCCTACCTCTGTTGCTTCTAGACACTCACATATTGACGTTAATGAACTTAAAGCTTTGTTACATAGATATTTCCTAATTCAGGTATCTGCCCCTGTTGCCCCAATGCCCGTTTGGACTGTAGTTTTTTTTATTAACCTCCTAGGACCTGGTGTCCACATATGTGGACATCACATTTTAGGGTTGTCTAGACCAAAATACTAAGTTTTCTCTACAAAGGCCTGATATCCACTTACGAGGACATTATACTGCCACTGTTCTATCAAAATTTAAAGCGAATGTCCTCATATGTGGACCTCGTTTTTCTCTGAAACAAAAATCAGGTCAAAAAAATAAATCACATAGTTCTTTGTTTTTACATTCATCAGGTCCCAATGAGCCCAAATAGCAAAGAGAAATTGAAAAATGCATGCCATGAAAGAGTTTGGGTCTTAGGAGGTTGAAGCAGATTTGATTAGCACTGTGTCAAAGCCCACTCCTGTGTCAAAACGTTTGACTTGTAGTACGGTATTACAGTATTTATGCATCATTTTTTAGTTTTTTTCCTTTTTTTGTGCAGATGTATTTATTTGATGTGTGTAATCTTCTTATAGTGTTTATCAAGCTTATTTATCAGTGGAATGGTTTTTAGTGGAGCCTGGTGTTTGTGAATGTTTGTTTTTGTTTTTTAGGCACAAAAAGCCACTTCAAGGAAATCGCTTCTAGTGGGACAGTTTGTAAACTGCAATCTTACAGACTCAGAGATAGGAACACAGACATTAATTAATTTGTTCAGCATTTATTTCTGATGAAAATATTAACAGGGATTACCCCAAATAACTTCATTACCAGCCCTGTTATGAGACTTCATACAGTGTAATAAATTGAAGCTTTAGCTGATATCTGCTGAAAGAAAAATGGAGGATTAATTAATGAATCTAATTTAAAGTTAACTCTTGTGAAGAAGGTGCAGAAAGTCTCTGTAGGGCTGCACAAAGTGCTTACCTTCCTTTTCTGCCTCCTGCTGTAGCTTCTGCAAAACTCTGTTTTCCATATTTTTGAAGGTTAGGCAGAGGCTAAAATCCAGATTCACCATCCCCCCTGTTTCACACTTATCTCCACCTCTGCTGTTGACTTTTCCTCATTCTCCTCCTCACTTGCTGGTCAGCAGGTAGCTACCGTAGATGTAGAGGCTGTTGAACCACAGCCTTCAGAGGCCATAGCATCCAGCGGGGCCTGGTTTTCTCCACTGCGTGAGTCCATTAGCACATGAGGCACAATAGAAGGCATCCTACTAACCGTCTCATACATTGTGTTTAAGCAGGGCCAGGTAGCTGCTGTGGCCTCCCCTCTATCTCTCTAAGATCCCTGCAGTAGAACATTTAAGCCTCCTAGAATAAAAAGGTGAAATAAGCATCATAAGAAAGACAGGTTATGAAAACATGAGATTAAACCTACAAGAAACATACAGCTACAACACACTAATAATTAACTTGCAGGGATGTTTGGCAATTTGTTGCAATATTGTCATGAGTTTTATATTATCTCTGATCACAGATGAAGAGACACTATATCAGATTCAATAAAATTGTTTTCCATTCATTCCCATAGCATGCACGTGTGTGTCAAGGTGAAAAAGCTACACTGATTGGATTATTTCCCAGAATCTGTGGCCAAATAGTCACTCTTTCTGTGGCATTGTGCTGAATATAGCACAGAGACCTCAGTGGAGCTGGTTATGTAATCTCATTACTCTCACTAATTGTTTATGAGGTCATTTTTCTAATACATTAGAGTAAGACAGGGGTTTACAAATGGGCCGGCAATCATGAAAATATAATTAAGAGCACCTGCTGTTAATGATGCAATGTCCAGGACATTAGGGATTAGAGTTTGGCTGTGCACGGACAGAAGAACACACAAGTTATGCAAGCGTGTAAACAGACACACTAGTATGCTGGACTCAGGGTGGCATTTGTCAAGAGTTTATCTCCCCTGAAAAGGTCATGGACAGATTTCAGTTATTTTACCCTTCGCTTCATTTAACACAGATTCGCACCCACCTTAGAAACTTCCTAGGTACCGATTTTACTCCCTATCCTTTTTTTTTTTTTTTTAAACAGAAGCATGAGGAAACACTTTACCACCCTTATATCCCACGCATGTTAGGCAAACAGCAAAGCTGATCCATTCAAAGTTTTCGTGGGAGTCACACATTTGGGAGTGTCTGGTTTTGGCTGTCCGTCACACAGTTTCGTCCAAATTGTCGCTCTGCCCTCTGTGGGATTATGAAAGGCCAGACGACACCTGAGGTGGTGTGGAGTCTTGGCGGCCACACAATATGGTGTGACTGAGGAAAATCAAGAGTTTTAGTAAGCAGCCCAGAGAGTTGCAAAATGATATTCCTTTCCTGCAAATAAGTTCTTTCCTAATATCCGAAATAAAAGCATATTTGGTTTTGGAAGTTTTTTAATTTAGACTTTAGACTATCACAATCATGCACAGTAAGAATGCATGTGTTGCTTATTTTGAATAGATGAGTTTTTAAAATATATAAGAAATATATAAGAAATATCGTTCCTCTGAGTTGGAAGGTGGCAAAAGTTACACCAATTTATAAATCGGGTGATAAAACAGACCCTGCTAATTATCCACCTATTAGCATACTCCCTATCTTTTCAAAGATAGCAGAAAAGTGGGTTGCTAACTCTATCATCAAACATCTTAATGACTCCAATCCGGGTTTGCACCCTATACAATTCGGATTTCGCACTCTTCATTCAACTGAAATGGCTGTTTGTGTTTTTGTTGAGAGAGTGAAATCTTACTTAGACAAGAGCAGTTATGTTGCGGCTGTTTTTCTTGATTTCAAGCGTGCGTTTGACACTGTGAATCATCTTAAGCTCTTGTCTAGACTGTCGACATTTAACTTTAGTAGTCACACTATTAAATGGATACAGTCTTATCTATCAGATAGAAAACAATGCGTGCAAATAAAGAATAGCAAGTCACCCTATCTTTACTGTACGCAAGGTGTCCCCCAGGGTTCAATTCTAGGCCCCCTGTTATTTTCACTTTATGTAAATGACTTGCCTAATGTGTGCAAAAATGTGGACACGATTATGCATGCGGATGATACGGTAACTTTTACGCAAGCCAAAACTGCTGATGATGCAGCCCATCAGCTTTCACTGGCATTACATGATTTACAAAAATGGCTGAATGACTCATGCTTGTGCCTTAATTTTAAAAAGACCGTATCAATGTTTTTTAGTAAACCTAAAACAACCGTGGCTGCAGTAAAAGTCTGCTTGGGTGCACAAGAATTAATTAATGTTGAGGAATTTAAGTATTTGGGAGTGCTACTAGACTCTAAATTATCCTTTAAAAAACACATTAAAAAAAATAGTGAAAACTGTAAATGTTAATATACAGAACTTTAGACATATCCTCACATCATTAACAGACACAGCAGCGATTACATTCCTGCATTCTATGATACTGGCTCATATTGAATATTGTATTACAAGTTGGTCCTATACGAGCTCTGCTGCTATTGGGCCAATTGATGTATGCAAGAAAAGAGCATTGAAAATATTAGATAAAAAACCTTTTTCATATCACCATTGTCAAATTTTAGAAAAATACAATTTTTTAAATTTTACTAATTTCAAATTATTTAAATCTGCCTGTCTAATATACAAAGTTATACATGGTCTGGCGCCTCCACCAATGAGTGATTTTATTAAACAAAAGTCTAGCAGTGTTGCCGGGTCTCGACTGACTCGAGCCACTGTTAGAGGTGATTGTGAACTGGCACTCAGGCGGACCACCTTTTCACAGAATGCTCTGTCATATCAGGGAGTGAGCTTCTGGAATAGTCTTCCACTGTCAGTGAGGGAAAGTACAAGTCTACCCATCTTTAAGAGTCACTTAAAAGGGTGGCTGAGGGATACACAAACATGTAATCATGTTTAATAATCATGTTTTATATTGGACGGGAAAAAGAGTTAGTGTATTACAAAAAGGGAAACAACTGTTAGTGCAATGGGTGAACGCAATATCACGATGGTCAGGGCATGTACAATACTGGGGTTTGTGCAATATAATTGATGTGTTTCCGTTATTGTTATCTATACTGTCCTCTGTGTCCACTCTCCTTGTCATTGTTTGTTCTAGTATAATGTGATCACTGTTTTTGTCCTTGTCACATGACCTGTAAATAGTGTCTCTGTATGTTTTTACTAACTTGTGTTTAACACCAACCTGCCAGAGAGTCTGCAGATTGAAATTAGCCCAAGGCTATAAAATCTGGGATATTTACATTTGTTAAAATGTTCATTAATATGTATTGCCCCTCTTTCTAAAAAATAAATAAATAAAAATAGCTATACAGGTAATATAAAGACATTTAAGATACTTTAATGCATCAGCTAATTAAAAGGGTATATACTTATGCTGAATGCCAGATTCAAATTTCATTCACACTAAACCAAGAAGCAACATCAAATCCAGGGGTGGGGTATGATATAAGATAGAAATGATTTACTTTCCTTCAAACTGGATTCTAGTTAAAAAAGAAGAAGAAGAAAAAAAAAACAATGAATGTTTTACAGAGTTTAAGAACCTGTTTTGTGCTGAAAGTTACATGAAAGAATGAAAGCTTCTATTTAGGGAAAATAAAAGCTTGCTCATCATTTGATCCACATTTTCGTTTCTCTTCCCCTTTCATGCACAGACTGATCCAACTATGCCTTGGTCCTTCCCTTTTTAACTCCCTCACTCCTTCCATCATCTGGCCATCTGCTCCCATCTTTGTAGCCTGTCTCTCTGTAGAAATTCTGACCTTTCAAACAGCTGTTTTACCTCTTTCACATGCACACACAGCCTGTGGCTTAGCATTATCTCGCTGGCATTAGAGAAACAGCTTTGGGTGTCTCTGCCCTCATGCCATGATGTTGACATTTTGAGCTCTGAAAGCTCATGCACACACGCTGTCTCTCTGTCTGTATCTCTCTATCTCGTTCTCACACAAAATGGCACGCATACACACACAGTCAGGCACTGATGCCACACACTGGTTATACCATTAGTTTGCAGTGTTAGCATGTAAACACTCATATTCTTATTCTTCCGTTGCTCTCTTTTGCTGTCTCTTTTCCTTACTTCTTAATTTTTGTTTCAGTTTGAATATTAAGCTGTCTTCCTAATAATCCATCCAGCCAAACAAGTCTTATTTCCCTTGGCTTAAAACACCTTTTTACCTATTATTACATGTGCTGCATTTTTGTGAGACCTTTTGTGGAAAGCTCAGTTTGCAGGTTGCAACAGATGCTCATTTAGAAAACGCTGGCATTCATTGTAATTACCTCACAGCACCGCTACCTGAACTCAATTAACACACAATTCTCAAGGCACAAGCACTAATAAGAAAAATTGTTCGCAAAGCCGACACAACATCAGGAGGAATTAAAAAAGCCACGGTTGAGTTCAGATGACAGAGAACACCTTTTTGCTGTCAGATGTGCGCTCTTATGTATTTTATGTCTTATTTGACCATGTCCTTGTGGTTATTCCATTTTCTTCTTTTTTAAAATTTGGATCGTGTTTTTACTATTCACTGTAAGCTGCACAGGGGAAAAAGTATGACTGAAAATGTTATAAGTCAAAATAAATGGAACATATTTTTCTCTGGCCTGTTAGGGAGTGAATAAATTTGATATTTTCAGCAACGTCAGCTAATTTTCGACCCAAAATGATATGCAGTAAGTTTAAACCCAATGATGAAGAATTTACTGGATCTTTGTATTATACATGTCGGGATCCTTTGGACTGGTCCAGTGTGCAGCTTAGATTTTTGTTGTTATTTTACTTCTTGGAGTCCTCTTTTAAGTACGGTTTTATTCTAGTAGTTCTGTCTGTATACCATCTCATATTGTTACTGTTTCCAGTGAACAGCTTGTTTGGGTTTATGTCTGGTTTATTATTATTTTCATTATTTAGAAATTATCCCTCCCTCTGTCTCATATCATATTTTGTTTATTCCTTGACCAATTTCTTTTGTTTTTCTTGTGCATGCTCTTTCATATCTTTTTATTTCCCATTTTACTTTGAGTGTTTGCTTTCTTTCATGTCTTATATCAATTTTGCTTCTGTTTTGCTTTCATTTTTAAGTGCGTAGGAAAACTGGATACAACATGTCCCAACCTAATAGTATCTTTGATCTATGCTCAGAAAAGGAAAAAAGACCAAAATAATCGGTGGAACCTCAACCCAAGCCATCTTCACTGATGACCATATACTTAAAGTTCTAATGATGTACAGTTTGCTCGTTTAATTGCTGCTGCGGAGCCTCAGGGAGACATAACCAAGGCAAAAAGGATAATAAAAAGATTCATTTAACCATCTATGACAGGAATAACATGACATTTCCTGTTTGGAGGCAGGACTTAACCTTACCAAATGAGAGGGGCTTTGGGCAAGTCCCCGGCCAGCACAGAAGGAATGATAAAATAATCTGGCACCATGAATTCCTCTACTACCATGCCACCATTAACCTCTGTGATACAGCACATCTGCTGACTTTCCTCTGTGGTCTCTGGTTACAATGTAGTTCAAGAAGAGCAAAAAAAGCAAGGCAGGCATTGCTATCTGGGGCAACATAATTTTTTCCTAAACTTCAGTGCATTGAACAGAAGAGAGTTTTGTTTATGGTGGTGAAAGGCATGGCTGAGGACTAGAAGAATAAAATAACCTCGTACAGACCACAGAGGAGGCACTCAGTAAGTCATCCTGTTAACTTTCTGAAGAATAAACTTCTCATACTTCAAAATCATTTTTACTGCTATCGTGCTATCGAGGTAAAGGATAGCTATTTAGGTGATACCTTCTAATTTGATATTATGTTTTAACATTCGTGTTTATAAACAATAGTTTTATATTTATGAACGTAATTTTGGGTTGGTTTCAACTGAAGTGCAGACTTCTCTTTAAATTTTCCAGGATATTATCCATTTTTAGGTCTTTGGACTTTCTTCATACACAATCTTAGGTAGAGAAAAAATGAACTACTTTTTATTTCTTTTGCTTCACCTGGTTACTTCAGCATCTTGACTTTGGTTTTGTATCTGAACATAGTTACAAACAGGACAGCTAGCGTAGAATTTGTTTTAGAAGCAATAAGACTGAAACAAACTGAACTTGGGGACCAAATGATAAAAAAAAGGAAAAATAATACACTGAAAAGCAACTGGGAGACGTGAGGAAGAAAGAGCAGATCCATAACTATAACTAAATTCCAAACCCTGACACTGCTTTCATTAGGAGATACTTATTTGATGGGATTTTGGACATTAAACCTTTGTGATTTATATAATTGTAACTTGCTATCATTGAGTCATCAGTGAGATATGAGTTTAACATCACTCTGTCAGTAAAGTCAGAGATTGTCCAGAAACGAATGTCACAACTCATGTTCTGCGCACATTACGGGGGCAGAAAGGCAAGATTGCATTAAGTAAATTACTGGATTTTATAGTGACGAGAGTACAAGGTTTGATAGGATTGGGTCAGGGTTTTGACTGAACAAATAGTCATATTTTGTGGTTAGAAAAGCCCTCCACAAAATAATGCAATGTCCTCTGAAGCCATTGATACACAACTCTGTTGTGTGTCAGAGATGCATTTTTCATCCCCCGTGTCCAGAGTGTAGATGAGGGTTTGTGTTTCAGGCTATGTGAGCCAGCCGGTGTACTTTAGTGTCATCTGCCACACTCTGCCATTAGCCTGGAGTAAAGCTAAATGATGCTTGTGTGCATGTATGATTTGTGTGCATGTGCAGTACTGCAGAAGCGATGAGGTCTGCTGAGGACTGTTGTTGGGCCTGGTCTCAGTTCACAGTATTACACAAACACTCACATGCAGTTACCAGTGGCTACAAAGACTAACTTCACAGACAGCTCAAAATGCCAAAATGACCAACCAGCCTGCGGTGATGGTAGGCGAGATAGGCCAATTGGATGACAAAGAGAGAAAGAGGGCTATTAGAGGAAACCCATGGGTATACGGGCCAATCAGAATCGATGAAACAATCAAACTAGCCAGTGGCTCGACAGTTAATTATGAAAGCTGGATGGACAGAAACACTTTAAATGCCAATTTCTATTTCCAGTGCTTAGATTTTATTTATTTATTTTTTTGGAGGGGGGCAGTAAACCTCCAAGAGAACTGCAGTACACATGCTTATAACGAATCAAGTGTGGACTTTGGAAACCAAGTTTAAAGCAGTATTCATATTTGTTTGTTAAATGGACCAAGGGATTTGAATAACAGCTTTTCAGTCTAGCTCAAATAAATTAAGCATTTACTTCCCCCCAGAAAAGAAACAACTGAAGCTAATATATGATTTTTCAGTGAGACTTGTAGGCAGATCTAAATATAGGTCTTCCAGTTAAGTAAAAAAAGACATAATTACTACACAAATTGGCAAGAATGTACATGCAGTAATTATTCCCCTGTAAATAATTCATAGATGCTGCACAGACAAAGTCTGTCTGTAACCCAAACTGCCTGCATGCCATGAAATTTGATTATGATTGTGTTTATTTGTTGGTGAAGACAAGACAGTGCAAGAGGACTCCAGCTGGACTGATCATGGTATTAAGAACAACCACTTCTAATGTGTCCACAGATGTCCTGGCCTAATTTTATCCTATAGTTTTAATGCCTTAACTAATAAACAAGCTTATCAAGGGGCTTGAGATACTAAGACATTAGCCAAAATGTCCTCACTGTTATAGAATATACAGCATGATGCTCTACAGCCCAAAAACTGGTTAGCACAAGTGCACACACAGACAGGCTCACAAAGTGAAACCAATCACAAAGTGAAGACTTTGCTATCATGGTGGGCACCTTTTTCTTAAGCTATTTAATTTATCAGATAATATGTCTGTTACAGCTGTTAAGTATTCAGTGCATCAAATATGTTCATACGCAATAAATTGTGTAGATACAGAGTTGGAGGAGGGATTTTCAGAAGTAAAAGTAATACTGAAGAAACTTTACTATAGGAAAGATGTCATATCCAACCTAATGAGTAAGTGAGGATGAAAACTCTCGCTGGATTGTAGACATGGGAGACATTAATTTCGCTGACCTCTGCGGCTCCCATCCTATAGAAAGAAGTCAAATACTAGCTCCTTCCTTAGGAGATAACAGTTTAATTGAAAACCAGATGGATCCTTTGACCTTTTGAGTTAATTATACATTGATGCTTAAGATTATTCTCTCCCTGAACAATCTGCGCTATAGGATCTGAAGCCAAATGGTGAGAAAATTAAACTGGGCCACTTATTCTGGGAATGGTTTGACAAGGAAAGTTTCATTTTGTGTTGAAAGTGTTGAATTTCTTATGCTGTTAAATCCTCTCGAAGTCCCTGCAGTGAGAAGATAATATAGGCCTGCAGCATGTGTGAGCACAACCCCAAAAAACTGAAAATAGTTGTTTTGGAGTTAAAATGCTGAATTAATTAAAAAAACCAAGAGATGTTTCTTAGTTATTGTTGTGATATTTTGATACCATGGTAGCATTTACAGGATATTGTTTTATAGTGATATTATACAGGAAAACTGTTACTCAATAAGGCCCATTTACTAGTTGTTTTTCTCTTTCTCTGTGACCCAAGAATTAATGTGTAAGAATCACAGGCTGGTACCTCAAGGTCGAAAACACCACAGAGATCACTCCCTTACTCCCATCTTCCCTTCTTTATCTCCTAGAAAAGAGCTTGTTAAAGGCCAGGTGGTTTGTTTCAGAATTCACTAATGAAAGAACTCTGTATTCTATGTCTAGGAGTGTATTTCGCTGGGATGATCATAAATTGTAGCTGAACTGATAAACTATACAAAGGATACTTCTTTGCTCAGAGGGCAGGAAGACGCTTCCTTATTTGGTCTGTACCGGTCTGAACTGAGAATCTGCTGACACACGAACCTTTTTCCTCTATATAAACTGTTGTATGATGAATAAACCTTTGAGTTGATTTTGGGAAAGCAACCTGAAGCAGTCTGTGTTTCCTTGTTCTCCCAAGCTGTAACTAACCTGCTGAACGGCATACCTGAGTGTTACTTTGAATAATTTTGAATCTTATAGGGAAAAGACAAAACTCTGCTTATAGGTGCCCACGCCTCGGAGGAAACCCGATCCACGGAGAAACCCGGGACGGAGATTTCTTTCAACTATGACCTGAAGAAGGGCTTTATTTGAATATAAAACATTATTTTTTTTATTTTCCATACTTAAAAATATAGCGCTATCATAAAAAATATTAATAATAAATACATGTAGTGACATGATTTAGCTATTTAATGCAAACTTGGTAACCAGGAGATATTGCTGCAGTGATCAAGGCAACAAAAATTCCCCAAAGAAGAAAAACCTCATCGATGCTTAATGGCATCTTGAACATTGTTCACATGAAAACCCCATCTGATATGCACAATCACAGTTTTACATGCCAGTCTTGCAGCTGAACAAGCACGAATCAGTGTTATATAATGCCAGTTTAATGTGTATTTGATAGGCCCTCATGCAGCACACAAACAACTACAGTGGGGCAAAAAAGTATTTAGTCAGCCACCGATTGTGCAAGTTCCCCCACTTAAAATGATGACAGAGGTCAGTAATTTGCACCAGAGGTACACTTCAACTGTGAGAGACAGAATGTGAAAAAAAAATCCATGAATCCACATGGTAGGATTTGTAAAGAATTTATTTGTAAATTAGGGTGGAAAATAAGTATTTGGTCACCTCAAACAAGGAAAATCTCTGGCTCTCACAGACCTGTAACGTCTTCTGTAAGAAGCTTTTCTGTCCCCCACTCGTTACCTGTATGAATGGCACCTGTTTGAACTCATCATCTGTATAAAAGACACCTGTCCACAGCCTCAAACAGTCAGACTCCAAACTCCGCCATGGCCAAGACCAAAGAGCTTTCGAAGGACACCAGGAAAAGTATTGTAGACCTGCACCAGACTGGGAAGAGTGAATCTACAATAGGCAAGCAGCTTGGTGTGAAAAAATCAACTGTGGGAGCAATCATCAGAAAATGGAAGACATACAAGACCACTGATAATCTCCCTCGATCTGGGGCTCCACGCAAGATCTCATCCCGTGGGGTCAAAATGATCATGAGAACGGTGAGCAAAGATCCCAGAACCACACGGGGGGACCTGGTGAATGACCTGCAGAGAGCTGGGACCAAAGTAACAAAGGTCACCATCAGTAACACACTACAACGGCAGGGAATCAAATCCCGCAGTGCCAGACGTGTTCCGCTGCTGAAGCCAGTGCATGTCCAGGCCCGTCTGAAGTTTGCCAGAGAGCACATGGATGATACAGCAGAGGATTGGGAGAATGTCATGTGGTCAGATGAAACCAAAGTAGAACTTTTTGGTATAAACTCAACTCGTCGTGTTTGGAGGAAGAAGAATACTGAGTTGCATCCCAAGAACACCATACCTACTGTGAAGCATGGGGGTGGAAACATCATGCTATGGGGCTGTTTTTCTGCCAAGGGGACAGGACGACTGATCCGTGTTAAGGACAGAATGAATGGGGCCATGTATCGTGAGATTTTGAGCCAAAACCTCCTTCCATCAGTGAGAACTTTGAAGATGAAACGAGGCTGGGTCTTCCAACATGACAATGATCCAAAACACACCGCCCGGACAACAAAGGAGTGGCTCCGTAAGAAGCATTTGAAAGTCCTGGAGTGGCCTAGCCAGTCCCCAGACCTCAACCCCATAGAAAATCTGTGGCGGGAGTTGAAAGTCCGTGTTGCTCGGCGACAGCCCCAAAACATCACTGCTCTCGAGAAGATCTGCATGGAGGAATGGGCCAAAATACCAGCTACTGTGTGTGCAAACCTGGTAAAGACCTATAGTAAACGTTTGACCTCTGTTATTGCCAACAAAGGTTATGTTACAAAGTATTGAGTTGTATTTTTGTTATTGACCAAATACTTATTTTCCACCCTGATTTACGAATAAATTCTTTACAAATCCTACCATGTGGATTCATGGATTTTTTTTTTCACATTCTGTCTCTCACAGTTGAAGTGTACCTCTGGTGCAAATTACTGACCTCTGTCATCATTTTAGGTGGGGGAACTTGCACAATCGGTGGCTGACTAAATACTTTTTTGCCCCACTGTACATAGCAATTATCTCAAGAGGCTGGAAATAAGGGATGGATGCATACTGAGGCTCAACTGTGCTGCATTTAGTGCACAAAAATAATTTGCTCCCACATTTTGATTGATTCATTTTAATGTTTTAGTTGATTCGATTTAAAACGTAAATCAGTTCCTCGTCAGAAGCACAACAGACCAAACCTTTATCCCTGAAGCATGAGATGCACTTCAACATCTCAATAAATACTTCACTGGAAACATTTTCAAAAAGTGTAGCTTATAGCGAGAAACTTTTAGGGAAGATGTTGTTGATACACAAACAATGACTCTTTCCAACCATTGTAAGGTAGATGAGCTACAACCTAATTTTCATCAAACATGCTTTCCCCTGAGCTGTACAACTAACATTAGTTTCTAAGTGCAGCCGGCTGTGAGACAAGTTCACAGCAGCCACCTACAAAGTACAACAATAAAAGAGATATTTGATAAGTTTGCTCTTCACACATCAGGGGTGTCCTGTTCCTTTGGAAAAGTTTTTTGCATGAGATTAATAAAATTGCCATTAACATAGCCACTTGTCTGGATTTCTTGGAGGTTGCAGTGATAGTTGGCTTACAGTAGCATGGTATTCTCTGCAAAGTCTACACTAGCCATGTCCATAAAATCACTCAGAAGGCATCCACACGATATAGCTCAACCACCTCAGGTCAAATTTTTTTGACATGGAGGAACAGTGTATGTACTCTGAGCTCACTCATATCGACCACTTGTATCCACCAATGCAGTTTTTAAGTCACTAACCAGAGCTCATGATTATAGGTGAAGCATAGACCCACTGGTAAATCTAAACCTCTGCCTTGAGGCACAACCCAGTTCCCAGTTCACCAAAACATCCACTACAACATCAGCATTACTGCTGATACTGTACCAACTCCACCAATCTACCTGTCCTTCTCACATTCTATCATTTGAGCACAGGATCCTGAAATAATTGCATTTCGTTGCTTGAGGCAGCAACTCTCCTCTAACCCAAAGGGAGCAATACATTGTTTTCCAGCAGAAAACGAACCTCAAACTTAAACTTGAAGGTGCTGTCTTTCCTCTTGTCTGCCTCTCACTGGCCTTAAACTACCTCAAATGCCACCCTCCCATAAAGGCCAAAGAACCATGTGCAAAAAAATATTACTTCAAAGCAGAAAATTGAGACAAGGCAACACATAGTAAAATATGTTTGATAGATATGTTTGATGACACTGTGTCAGCTATATGGACAGACATATAGCTGACTTTGGTTCACTTTGTTACTAGGGTGTCAGTGCTCTTTAATTCTGCAGTACCCCCACAGGGCTGCCGCAAAACACATATATGCTGTCATGACCTTTCTAGTAACCTTGCAAGGGTAAAGAGACGCTACATCGTTCCATGCCCAAGAAGTCTTCGAAGGTTCTCAGTCATTCAGGTCATCGTAGTCTAAGGAGCTTGGAAAGAGAAGCGTCTGGACTTCTTTAAGTTGCTTGAAGACGTTTCACCTCTCATCCTAGAAGCTTCTTCAGTTCTAGACTCAAATGGTGGAGAGTCCCAGATTTAAATCCCGTGGGAGTATCACCCCAAAGAGGGGAAAAAGGACCCCCGTTAAGGCGTCTGGGAAGGGATCTCAAAACTGGATTATAGATGGCAGAGAGTTGGTGTCGTAAACCCCCGCCTCTGTTCAAAGATGGTCGCTCACAGTGGACATAGATGGCTTCTTTCACTCCTCTTTCAAACCATCTGTCCTCTCTGTCCAAAATGTGAACATTGGCATCCTCGAAAGAGTGTCCTTTATCCTTAAGATGCAGATGGACTGCTGAGTCTTGTCCTGTGGAGGTGGCTCTTCTATGTTGTGCCATGCGCTTGTGAAGTGGCTGTTTGGTCTCTCCAATGTAGAGGTCTGAGCATTCCTCGCTGCACTGTACAGCATACACCATATTGTTAAGTTTGTGTTTTGGAGTTTTGTCTTTCGGGTGAACCAGTTTCTGTCTGAGCGTGTTGCTGGGTCTGAAATACACTGGGATGTCGTGCTTGAAGAAAACTCTCCTGAGTTTCTCTGATACACCGGCTACATAGGGGATGACAATGTTGTTGCGTCTGTCTTTCTTATCCTCCCTCGCTGGTGTCTGATCTTCTTTTCTGCGCATCTTTGCTGACTTTATAGACACCCAATTAGGATAACCGCATGTTTTGAGTGCTTCCTTTACATGTGTGTGTTCCTTCTTTTTTCCTTCAGGCTTAGAGGGAACATGTTCTGTCTGGTGGTGTAGGGTCCTGATTACTCCAAGTTTGTGTTCCAGAGGGTGATGGGAGTCGAACAGGAGGTACTGGTCTGTGTGTGTTGGCTTCTGGTAAACTTCGATGTTGAGGTTGCCATTCTCTTCAATGTGCACAGCGCAGTCCAGGAAAGGTAAATTGTTGTCCTTTGTGTCTTCCCTGGTGAACTTGATGTTTTTATCCACAGTATTAATGTGTGCAGTGAAGGATTCCAGTTCTTGTGTCTTGATTTTGACCCAGGTGTTGTCTACACATCTGTACCAGTGGCTGGGTACTCTTCCTTTGAAAGAGCCAAGAGCCTTCCTTTCCACTTCTTCCATGTAAAGGTTGGCTACAATAGGTGACACGGGGGAGCCCATGGCACAGCCATGTTGTTGTCTGTGGAAACCCTCGTTGTATTTGAAATATGTAGTGGTGAGGCAGAGGTCTAACAGTGTGCAAATCGGATCGGGTGTGAAGTTGGTCCTGTCCTCCAAGGAGCTGTCTTCTTGTAGTCATTTTCTGACAGTCTCCACGGCCTCCGTGGTGGGTATGCAAGTGAAGAGAGAGACTACATCAAAGGACACCATGGTTTCATCTAGATCCAGGATAAGTTTCTAGACCTTGTCAGTGAAGTCGGTGGAGTTCTTGATGCGACGTGGGGTGTTCCCCACAACAGGTGCTAGGATGGTAGAAAGGTGTTTCGAAATGTTGTAAGTGGCTGAGTTTATACTACTGACAATGGGTCTGAGTGGAACACCTTTGTGGATCTTAGAAGTCCGTAAATGCAGGGTATGGCATCCCTTGGGTAAAGGCCGTGATATGTAAAGCGGTCAATGATTTTGTCCTCTTCAAGGTCTTGAAGGCAAGCTATAACTTTCTTTTTGTAGCTGCTTGTGGGGTCTCGCTTTAAGGCTTCGTAGGTATTGTTGTCACTGAGGAGAGTAGTGATCTTTGTGTGGTAATCCGTAGCGTCTGGACCTGTTTAACCCTAAAGAAGTCCAGACGCTTTTCTTT
This sequence comes from Astatotilapia calliptera, assembly GCF_964374335.1. NCBI lineage: Eukaryota > Metazoa > Chordata > Actinopteri > Cichliformes > Cichlidae > Astatotilapia > Astatotilapia calliptera. The sequence continues at coordinate 15,564,872 of NC_137440.1, read as the reverse complement.
CCAAGCTCCTTAGACCACGCCCAAGAAGGAACCGACTGTGCTCTTCTTAAATAATCTCTTAAGCAAGATTTTGTGAATTCCTTTTATCAATCAAGTCATTTTAAAGAAAATATTACACCATTTAAAAGGCAGAATTAAGCTAAATATAACCTGTGCAGATACCATGAGTTGACCTTTTCTGTCATAGCAGCAGAAAATGTACTCAAGCCCTGATTTCCCGTCTAATATCAAGTCCTTGTGTTTCTTGGCACAACGAGTCTTCTTTTCATCCCTGATCACCTTCAGATCCTATTCTTTGACCATGAAGATCTGACTCAGTCTCCTCTAAATGCCTTATGTTAAGATGTGTCTGCTCTTTGAGCACATAGGCACTGCTTGGCATTTGAGTAGTGATTTCTGAGGCACTATAATAAATCTTTTACTTCTATGGGCCAGAGTTCACAAGGCTTCATGTCCTAATGTAGAGATTGACTGTTCTCCCTCACAAAATGCATTACTGCGTGACTAGGTAGTTGCATAGAGCTGCAACCTGGTGTTATCTCATAACATATTGAGAAGACAAAAATAAATGAATAAATGAAACCTTCTGACATGGCGCACCTATTAACTGGAAACCATGAGAGATGACAACCTTGTTAAAGCTGTCTGACACGGTGCCAGGAGTGTGCTTTAAAATCTTGTTTGCAGCTTATTTGGATGCTCTGTGGTTAGATGTCTTGTCATAATCAATATTTTTCTGCCATGTGTTTAAGTACCGTAGCTGATCTATACCACATTTGCTCTCAATAAACTGAACTTTTCTTTTTAGTGTTAGCATTAAATGCAGTGACAGGTATATGGTCTTTTTGTCTGATCGTGATTGATTTTTAAGGATTTTAACACTGATTGATTACATCACAGAGATACAGAAATATCTGAAAGAGAATTAGCTGCTTTAAATCAACACATGTGAAGGAAGCAGTGCTATTTATTGTGTCTAGAAAGCGTTCAAGGGGCAATGTTTGTTTAAAATGCCTCAATGGACTGGTACAGCTGAACAGATGCTAAATGATTAGTTTATTTGTACTGAGGAAACAGCAGTCTTAAAGTTAAAAATTAAAGCACTGTTCCAAATCCAAATTTATATTATGTTTTAACCATATTGACTCAGAACCGAGCAGTCTGTTCTCAGAGGCCTGCAGAAAGTGGTCACATGGCGAGGAAAGGTTAAATGCATTTACATCGAGTACAAGAAGGACTCCCGAGGGAACTCGGAGGTTAATTTCCCACATTATAGACCACCCTAATAGCAGATGCTTAAGTAGCAGTTAAGCATTAGTCATTTTATTGCTGAACAGGGATTTCCTCCTGAGAATCCAACTTTGCTACTTTAACTGTTCCACACCATGCACATAAGCTGGGGATAATGCAAAGAAGTTAATTTCTATAAGTTTCTCAAAATTGATTACCGTATTTCCCGGACTACAAAGCGCACCTAAATATTAGCCGCACAAGCTAAAATCAGGGGAAAATCCTGTTTTGTACATACATTAGCCGCACCTGACTAAAAGCCGCAGGTGTTTCAATGTTGACTTATCATATGTAAGAGAATATGCACAAAGGGAATTGTCAGGAAAGAGATGGCTGTTTGGAGACATCACTTTTATTAATATTTTGAAAAACAAGTTATGGGTACATATTTGCACATGTAGTACATAACAGTAGCCTACAGCACACCAGAAAAATAGATTCGGACTACCTTTTAGGCTCAGGTGCAGTGACACAGCTTTAACAAGAAGAAAAGTCAGTCATTCACCACCATCTTTCTCTTCTTCCTGCGCACTAAAACCACCAAAGTCCTCTTCTCCAGTGTCGGATACAAACAGGCTCAGGATGGCTTCGTCATCCACTCTTCTTCTCTCCTTCGTTGTCACTTTCAAATCCAAAGAAATCCTCATTGTCAGTGTCAGAGTCGAACACCCTCAGAAGGGCCGTGGCGGTGACCTCCTCTCCATCATGCAGCAGTCCAGCCCTTCAAAATCCGTTGGTGATCGTGGATGTTTTCACACTTTTCCACGCTGTCAGAATCCACCGGTGGAGTTGGGCATAACTTGCTTTTTGGGCATAACTTGCAAGTTTATCGCCGCTCATCATCCACGCCTCCCGCTGAATGCGTAGCGCTACTTTGAAGTTTGTTTTTCGCGCTACTTCGTACGGCACTACGTTGCCTGGCGGACGGACATGTGACTAACATACCACTCTTGAACCCCGATCCTTCCGCCAGGCAACGTAGTGCCGTACAACAGCGGAACACACAAAACAAATCGTCTTACGATATGACAAAAATCACGGACAATCCATAGAAAAGCCGCACCTGACTAAAAGCCGCAGGGTTCAAAGCTTGTGCAAAAAGTAGCGGCTTATAGCCCGACATTTACGGTACTTTTCTTATGGACTTCTGCAGTTTAACTGCACATGTCAGTGATGTGTTATATATGCCACTGGCAATAAGGGCCTGAATATTAAGCTTGCCAGTTAAGAAGCAGCATTGTCAGTGCAAAAAAAAAATGAACTGCTGTGCATAAGTAAGGTCAAATTTAGTTAACAGTCAAAGTTTTACATTTAACGAGGGCTTCCTCGTGTCAGTCAGTGAGACTTAAATAACATTAAATGTAATTTGACAGTTGTGACAGTTGTGCTACTTGATTTAAACTGAGCATTTTTATGACATTCAGTGCAATCAGTGCTGTAACATAACACAATGGTTGATTGCTTATGTATCTCATGAAACTTTGCTTAGAAAAATCAAATTATTAGCAATGCTGTAGTTTGGTGGACTGTTAGGACCACCAGTAAAAACTTTTGAAAAACAGGAAAGACACAGTGTGATGTGGCTTTTATTTCACACTGGCGCAAACACAGATTTTGTTCTACATATATACACCTATTCCAGATGGATATATTGTTGACAGCTTTAGAAAGTTTTCTTCTTGTTTTCCATACAGCAGCTGTGTTAAGTCTTGAAAGCTATTCTGACCTTTTGCACATGTGACAAAACAGCAACTGTGCCATTTTGTCTGATATGTCTGATTTTCTCTGTCAGGCTCAGATAAAATTACAATCTGTACTTTCACACCTAACAGGTGCAGCATTGTCTCGAGTCCCCCCTCATTTCTCCATATTGTACTTCCGAGAGAGAGAGTCATATTCTATTTTAATATTTTTATTGTAAAGTAGGTGGTAATGAGAAATATTTCTCCTGAAGCTCTTCCAAAGTTTTTCTTTAGACATTGTCTATAGGTTCTCTGTGTATTTTATATTTCCTAGCCCAGTAATTTTATACTGTATTTAGTCTTGGTCTTGCCTCTGTTAGGTCTGTCACGTTTGCATGTCTTAGTGTCTGCAGCTTTGTGAATTGTCTCATGTTTCCTGTTTTATTTTGACAGTTCTTCTCTATGTTTAGACTCTGTTTCCTGTCTCATCTGTGTAATCAGTACCAGCTGCGTTTCCCTTCTGTCTCCTGTTTCCTGATTACTTCGTCATGTATTTTAGTCCTCTGTCATTCCCTGCTTGTTGTCACATCGTCCCTCTTGCTGTGTGTTTCCCTGTGAGCTTCTCCGTGTGTTTAGCTTACTTTATTCCAGAGACTAGTTTTTTTTATTTTTATTTTTTTTATCATTTTCCCCTTGGATCAGCAATAAAACTCTTTTTGAGTTTACATTTTTCATGAAGTCTGCATTTGGGTCCAATCTCCTGCCTGCCACACAGCACAACATGAAATTTCAGTCCTGACCAGTTTCAGTATTGTGAGGAAAGTGTTTGATTGACAATAGCTTCATATTTGAGCAGGACGAAAATGAAAAGCATACTTGGATATACAAACACACAATGGCACACTATCAGTGCTCTCAGACCACAACACTACTAACGTAATGTGGGATCCTATAAAGGCTGCAGTCATATCGATCTGTTATAAAACATTCTCTATCTAATTAACTACTAAGCACCATCACAGCTGTTGGAACATTTCATTTCAATATTAGTCAAACCATTAAAGAAACATCTTCTTTGAGTCATGGTGGCTCTGTGAAAGTTCTGAGATTTACAATTGAAACCGTTCTCGTGTATTCTGGTTATTTGTTAAGATTTGCTATTAGGTTTCGGTTCTGTACTCCCTCTGTTCCTGTTCTGTCAGTTTTGAGTCTGTCTCTTCATGTGTGAGTTTCCTGTTTTACCTTGAAGGTCTGTGTCTTATGTCAGTGTTTTCAGTTTTGTGTGCTCCTCCGTCTCATCTGTGTAATCAGTGCCAGCTGTGTCTCCCAGCTGTTTCCTCTTAGTCCTGTTCACCTCTTGTATTTAGTGTCTGTGTCATTCCCTGCTCGTCTTCTCGTCCCCCCCCCCCCCGTGTGTTCTGTCTACCTGTTTAGTTTAGTTACTTTCCCATTTTTGCAAGTTTTCTGTTTTGCCCCCTGTCCAGCAATAAAGCGGAGTTGTTTAAGTTCACTTTTGCTCCTGCTCTTGGGTCCACCATTCCTTCCTGTCTGCACACAGTCATGACAGGAAGATGATATGTCACAACACCAATATCAAAGTCTACCTTGTGCATAGCTATAAGATCCCAGAACTATTTGATACTGTAGAAATGTGAGCTCAGCTGTATCTATCAACCCAAATTAGACTTCTAATGACGGAACATTAGACATATGAAACCACACTGAGATACGTTATGTTGCATCCAACCTGTAATAGGAGATTCCTACCCCTACATCAAAACAAACAAACAAAAGCAGATGAAGAAGAAGAAGAAGAACCCTCTGCCACAACCATCATACTAAAAATCCGATGATATAACATCATCCCAGCTGGTTGTTGTAAAAAAATAATAATAAAAAAAGCACACAAGAAACACAGATATAGACTGCTGAATTGAAGTAATTACTCCAGTAAATATGTTGGAAGTGTGTGTTAATCTTCTGCCAAATCCATCTGTCATATTTCCAGTCCAACAAGGTAATACTGCCATGAAATTATCAAGTGACTACAAATCTAATTTTCGATCCTAAGCAGCCATTTTTCTCCACATCTTTCCTTTGGTCCCTAACTCTCTGCTCCTCATCTCCTACGAACACTTAAGCAGCAAGAAGATATTCATCCAGCACATTTTAAGATGATGGACAGAGAATGTTAAACATGTCTTGCTGCACCCTTCTGCTTCCATTATTCTCTTTTTAATCTTGTGGTAATTGACACCAGAAACTCTCTCTTGTGGCTTTGTCATGTTGTCGTCTCTTCTTTTCTTTTTTTCCCCGTCTTCCTCTTTTTTTTTTTTTTCAGTCTCCTTCATTTTTGGTTATTTACACAATAAGACTTTTTAATGTCCTCTTCTCAGCTCCCCTCCTCCCTATTTCCAGTGATTGACACTTGAAAAGCCATAGCTGTATAGTTGTTTTTCTCCCTAATGAATGTAATGTTGTGTGTGTGTGTGTGTGTGTGTGTGTGTGTGTGTGTGTGTGTGTGTGTGTGTGTGTGTGTGTGTGTGTGTGTGTATGAGAGAGAGAGAGAGAGAGAGAGGGGGAAACAATGTTGACAAATGTAAGTGGAACTGAGGGAACTGAAAATGTAAATTATTCTTGGGTGAAAATCACTGTGAATGACTGCTGTTGAAGACTGCAGGAGTGGTTTTGTTCTCATAATGAGGAGGCTGTTATGACTCATAGGTACATGATGAGGTTTTGGAAATGTGAATTAAAAAGAGACTAGGATCTAATGATTTCATTTAAAACCCAGTAGGCATTTGTAATTGGAGACAGTGGAAGAATGTAGCAGGTCATACAAATACATTTTCAAGAAGTCTGAATCAGTTTCTTTTCCCATTTTTAATAACAGGACAAGGAAATGTTGTTTTATTTTGCACATTCTCTCTCCTTGTAATACATCGTTCTAATAATGAAAAAAGAAGCTTTTATTCTCTGCCAGTTTCCCAGCCTGTGTTTTAGTTACATTTTAATCTTTATCCACTGCTCATCCTGTCAGTTTCTATTTTTATTTCTGCCAAGGAACAAGGGATATGACAAGTGCTTTTATTAATGGGAGACTTAACACATTTTGGAACAAGTGTCTGAAAATCTCACTCATAACTTTTCCCATTTTTTTTCTAACTCTGGAGCACAGACGTGCTGTCTCCTTACTCATCCTACGGTACACTCATGTGTCATGTTAATTTTGACAGTAGCAGGTTGACATTTAAGTCGATTGCTCAGCACTTTTAATTAGATCCACAGTGAAAGTTCAGTGCATCCCAGTTTTATGTCCAATGCCAATGCCTGGTGTAGTGTGCACTCTATGCAGCAGGATACAAAGTAACGGCGTAAACAATGGCTCCGATTAGCATGCAGGTTTTTAAAATGCTCCATCCAACCATATGTCAACCATTTGTTTTTTATGACAATATACAACTGCAACAAAAAAAGTGGATGATCCATCCATCCATCTTCTTCCGCTTCTCCGGAGTCAGCAGCCTAAGCAGAGAAGCCCAGACCTCCCTCTCCCCAGCCACCTCCTCCAGCTTGTTTGGGAGAACACAAAGCGATTCCCAGGCCAACTGAGAGATATAATCTCTCCAGCGTGTCCTGGGTCTGCCTCAAGGTTTGTTCCCAGTGGGACATTCCTGGAACACCTCACCCACTCCACACCTCACCTTGGTGTTCTACAGTAGAACACCAAGGGAACAGTTCACACTGCCTGGGATAGGGTTACCGGGGCCCGCTCTGGAGCCAGGCCCGGGAAGGGTGCTGGAGGGCGAGTATCTGGTGGCCGGGCCTTAGTCCATAGGGCCTGGCAAGGCACAGCCAGAAAAAAGGGACATGGGCATATCCTCCTGCAGGCCCACCACTCCTGGTGGTGGCCAGGAGTGGAGCCCCTGGTGAAGCGACCCCCGGCTACCAACACTAGCAAGAATTGGATGATTTAAAAAAGGTCTGTGTTACAGTCAGTATTTTGTAGTCACTCAAGGCCATCATCCACTTGTTGGATGGGACTCATTAAATGTGAAACATTATTTTTTAGAGAAACTGGGCTTATTTAAAAAAAGTGCTTAATCATGACTGGCGGGCTCAAGCTCAAGAGGAAGGTAATTATGGAACAATGTGAAATAGAATTTTTCTTTTGTAATCTTCTTAGATCATACACACCTCACTGATAACGGTATACCAAAAGGGATACAACTTCCAGCCAAGTGAAGAAGAAAGTACACCCTCTTTCAGTCCTTGGTTTTATTTATTTTTTTTATGCAGGGCATAGTAAAAACTCATCTGGTCCTTTGCAGGTTTTTAAAACGATCTAAATAAAACCTGCGATGAAGACAACACATCAAATAATAATTATGCTGTCATCATTTAACAAAAAATAAGCTAAAATGAGGAAGCAGGGTTTGAAAAAATAAGTACACCTATTTTGAAGCAATAGGATTAATATTGCTTCAGATCATTGGTTTGCTTAAGGCCCTGTTACAAAATTTTAGTCAGGTTGAGCTCTGAAAATTGGGCTGTTGTAACCTCTTGATTACTCTTTTTTTTTTTTTTTTTTTTTTCCAGCCATTCTGTTGTAGATTTTCTGCTGTGCTCATTGTCACTGTTTCTGTTGCATCATACAGTTTTGGCCAAGCTTTAGCTGTCGGACAAGCACCCCAGGAAACTTTGGTATACAGGGTTCATGGTTGACAAAGATGCCTTGGATGCCAAACGATATTTTTTTTTTCTCTCTGCATTATAGCCACACATTCCCACTTTGGCTTTGTCTGTCCAAAGGAAAAAATCTTGTAGCTTTTTTCAAATGCAACTTGGGAAACTCAAGCCACACTATCATGCCCCTTTTAGAGAGAAGAGGCTTTAATCTGGCAACTCTTCCAAACACGTACTGTCATCACCTTTAATATTTAACATGTTTACTAATGCCTCTAGAGTTTAAGTAGTGACTCTTGGGTTCTCTGCAGTTTCTCTGAGTATTGCATGGCCTGACATTGTTCTGAATTGGCTGGTACATCCACTCCTGGTCAGACTGGCAGCTTAAATGTGACACTTCTGAACAATGACATATTTTGCTCACAGTAAAAGACTTTAAAATGTTTGGAAATGGCCACATACACCTGAGTGTTCCAAACCAGCAAACTGCCCAAACTTCAGCTTTTATAGGTGCTCATATCATCAGTTAATCAAATGTATATAGTAACAGCACCTAGCTGCTACTAACCCCTTTACTCACTTTCAAATGTGTGTCTGTGCTTAGTTTTTTCCAGGACTGGTTGCACATTTTTCTTAGTTTTAAATAAATAAAGATAAAAAAAAAATATATATATATATATAAATAAATAAATAAATAAATAAATAAATAATGATACGGTATAGTATGTCATGCAAAGTTGTTGATCTGAAGTTTACCTAATTTAAAAATGATTTATTATGGGCTTAAACATGTAAAATCTTAGAATTTAAAGAGGGAGTGCTTTCTTCTTCACATAACTACACTGCATGTCACCACCCACACTACTACACACACCAGAATATAATGTAACTCAGGGCTGCTTAAACTTTATAGTTGTAGTCTTAGACAATGGAGATAATGCTAACACGTAGAAATCAAAACTGAAATGTCTTTAGTACATAAATGCCATCTGAATACTTAAGCCATTAATGTGTACATTTTCCATTTCTTCATTTGTTGTACTCTCTTTCTTGTCCTCTGTCACCTTCTCCATCTCACTCCCTCATCTCTGTGGCTGTCAATATGGCTTTCACATGAACAACAAAGTGAAACAAAGCAATGTGGAAGCCATCAGACAGCTTGTTACACTGTCCAGTCAGACAACCTATGTAATACTAGGATGAGACATTCATCCCTTCTCCTAGAGCCTGTTTGCAAGCAGTAGCTACTTAATGAAGAGATGTAGGTGTTATATTTAAATTTAACAAGACAAGCAGTGAGCACATTTTCCAGTACTGACCTTTAGGTGAGATGTGTGATAAAAGAGTGGGGCAGTGAATGTTACATTTTATTCCTGATTAAAAACTGCGTTTGTTGAGCCATGTTTTCTTGGTACCATATGCAGCTCTACAACTGCTCCCAACCCAATGTGTAATTACTAAAAAGCTGTTCTGCGAGTTTATGAGCCAATTAAAGAATACATTTTTCAGTAGAGTAAAACACTGTTCATTTAATAAAGCAGTGCACTTTAGAAATACATATGTTTGGTAATTTGTTATACACCACATTATGCTACATTTGCATGAATAGCAAGTCGTAATACCAAACGGATAGAAAAAACACATTTTTCTCAAGCTATGTTATTAAAGTTCACATTTGTTCTTCTTATTGAAGGGTTGTGCATGTGTTTTCAAACTCTTGTCTCTGTATCCTTTTCACACTTTTAATGAAACAGTAAAAACTGTGCTGCTAACATTATGTTTCCCTATAAAGTAATTTATGTTTGCCATGTATAGTAGAACTCTGTTCTGGCTAACACACGACAGGTCACGTACAGCTGAGGTGGAGCTGGGTTGCAAAGCGGCTTGTAGGTGTGTTGCAATTCTGCGGGGATGTAAATCATTATTTTTACATTTATTTGTGCTTTCCATATGATTAACCCTGCAGGTTCAGCAAAAGGGTACAAAAAGGCCTGTAGGGCTTATTCATTCACAAAAAGCACAATATGTACTTTGATTAATACCCAAACCTGAGCTCTTTGTAATCATTATGCAAGTGCACTTTCCAGTCAGTCCAATAAAAACAAATTAAACATCAATCTACTGGTTAAACTCTTGCATACTGTGAATGTATTAAAATAACAGTAAAATGTGACAGTTACACAAAGGACTCAAGATGCATTACCCACTGGAAAAGGCTAAAATGTTTTAATTAATAAAACTCGCTTGGAAGTGCTTGAGGAGTAGCAGAAATGATCAAACACAACATTTCCAGACTTTGTGTCTCCTCAGACTGGTTTCCTCAAACCACAAAAAAGGATTAGTGATATCATCTTCTCAGGTCCTGCATCAAATAGTCTGGAACTGATTTAATTGACTCATCGTATGGGTCAGACAGTGGGTCAGGCAGTTACACCAAACAGATTCTACAATGGAGAAAAAACAAGAGATGTAAGTTTGGGGCTCAGTTTAATGACAAAAAACCAGCTTCCTAACTATGAGTCCTAGCACACTACCACAAAAGTGTACAGGGTGGGCCATTTATATGGATACACCGTAATAAAATGGGAATGGTTGGTGATATTAAAGTCCTGTTTGTGGCACATTAGTATATGTGAGGGGGCAAACTCCTCAAGATGGGTGGTGACCGTGGTGGCCATTTAGAAGTCGGCCATCTTGGATACAACTTTTGTTTTTTCAATAGGAAGAGGGCCATGTGACACATCAAACTTATTGGTAATGTCACAAGAAAAACAATGGTGTGCTTGGTTTCAACGTAACTTTATTCCTTCATGAGTTATTTTACAAGTTTCTGACCACTGATAAAATGTGTTCAATGTGCTGCCCATTGTGTTGGATTGTCAATGCAACCCTCTTATATACCCCCTGTTAAAAAAGCCTATGCTGGACCCATCTCTCACTAGCAACTACAGACCGATCTCAAAAATACCGTTAATTGCTAAGATTTTAGAGAAAATTGTGGCTAAGCAGCTTACAGCAGTTTTAGACAAATATAATATCTTTGACAAATTTCAGTCTGGCTTTCGTAAAGCTCATTCTACTGAAACAGCCCTTCTTAGAGTTTCCAATGACATTCTGATGCAAAACGATGCAGGTAAGTGTTCTGTTCTCTTAATGTTGGATCTCACGTCGGCCTTTGACACCGTTGACCATTATATTTTGCTTGATAGGCTGAAATACTGGGTCGGTGTATCTGGGTCTGCCTTAGAGTGGTTCTCCTCGTATCTCTGTGAACGATACTCTTCTGTGGCAGTTTCTAAGTACAGGTCATCTTCTACGTCCCTGTCCTTTGGTGTGCCACAAGGCTCTGTGCTGGGGCCATTATTGTTTTTAATTTATTTACTTCCTCTCCAGCATATTTTGAGCCCTTTTGAGGATATTTGTTACCACTGCTACGCAGACGACATCCAACTATATATATCTTTTAAACCTGAAGATGCTTCTAAGCTGCGGATTTTAAATGTGTGTTTGGAAACCATCAAAGGTTGGATGGCCGACAATTTCCTCCAACTAAATGAAAATAAAACTGAAGTCCTTTTATGTGCTCCAGACAGACATGTACCCAGCATAATGAATGCTCTTGGTCCCCTTTCAACGTTTGTGAAACCATCTATCAGGAACCTAGGGATAACCTTCGATCCTGCTCTTACATTGGATATTCACGTCAAATCTCTGGTTCGGTCTTGCTTCTATCATTTAAGAAATATTTCTAAATTGAGCCCCATAATATCTCATACTGAACTGGAGATTGTTATTCATGCTTTTATTTCATCACGACTGAACTATTGCAATTCACTGTTCACATGTCTAAACAAAAGTTCCCTGGAGCGTCTGCAGACTGTCCAAAATGCTGCAGCAAGGCTTCTGACGAAAACATCGAAATACTCACATATAACACCGTTGCTTATACAGTTACACTGGCTCCCTGTTGAATTCAGAGTCCACTTTAAGATTCTGGTTCTGACATTTAAGGCTCTTCAAGAACAAGCACCATCATACATCATTGAACTTTTACAGCCCTATGCCCCTAGTAGGTCTCTGAGGTCTTGTGGTCAGGGCCTACTTGTTATTCAGTATACGAGACTGAAAACTAGGGGTGATCGAGCTTTTGCTACTGTGGCCGCCAGACTGTGGAATTCTCTTCCTCAGAACTTAAGATCTGCTGATTCACTGATTACTTTTAAAAAACAGCTAAAAACACATCTTTTTAAAATTGCATTTTGTTAACTTTTGACTGTACTTTGTCTTTTTAATCTGTTCCTATACCTTGTAAAGCACTTTGTGATCTTTTATCTAGAAATGTGCTATATAAATAAAATTTTACTTATTTACTTACTTACTTACTTACTCTTCTCCCACTTTTCACACACTGATAGCAACACCGCAGGAGAAATGCCAGCACAGGCATCCAGTATCCGTAGTTTCAGGTGCTGCACATCTCGTTTCTTCACACCATAGACAATTGCCTTCAGATGACCCCAAAGATAAAAGTCTAAGGGAGTCAGATCGGGAGACTTTGGGGGCCATTCAACTGGCCAATCCACCTTCCAGGAAACTGTTCATCTAGGAATGCTCGGACCTGGCACCCATAATGTGGTGGTGCACCATCTTGCTGGAAAAACTCAGGGAACGTGCCAGCTTCAGTGCATAAAGAGGGAAACACATCATCATGTAGCAATTTCAAATATCCAGTGGCCTTGAGGTTTCCATTGATGAAGAATGGACCCACTATCGTTGTACCCCATATACCACACCAAACCATCACTTTTGTTGTTCCAACAGTCTTGGAGGGATCCATCCAATGTTGGTTAGTGTCAGACCAATAGTGGTGGTTTTGTTTGTTAACTTCACCATTCACATAAAAGTTTGCCTCATCACTGAACAATTCAGTACAAATTCTGTGTGCCAATCTGGGTCATCCTCGTTGAGATGCTGCAGTAGCTGGAGTTTGTAAGGGTGCCATTTGTGAGTAGCTAATATCCGCCAAAGGGATTTTCGACTAATGCCACTCTCCAGTGACATGCGGCGAGTGCTGCGCTGTGGGCTCTTGCTGAATGAAGCTAGGACAGCCACTGATGTTTCTTCATTAGTGACAGTTTTCTTGCGTCCACAGTTTGGCAAATCCAACACTGAACCAGTTTCAAGAAACTTAGCAAGGAGTTTGCTAACTGTAGCATGGGAGATGGGTGGTCTCGCAGGGTGTCTTGCATTGAAATCTGCTGCAATGACCCGGTTACTGCGTTCACCAGATATCAACACAATTTCGATCCGCTCCTCACGTGTTAACCTCTTCGACATGTCAATGGCTGTGAACAAAGAGAAACTTGTAAAATAACTCATGAAAGAATAAAGTTACGTTGAAACCAAGCACACCATTGTTTTTCTTGTGACATTACCAATAAGTTTGATGTGTCACATGGCCCTCTTCCTATTGGAAAAACAAAAGTTGTATCCAAGATGGCCGACTTCTAAATGGCCACCACGGTCACCACCCATCTTGAGGAGTTTGCCCCCTCACATATACTAATGTGCCACAAACAGGACTTTAATATCACCAACCATCCCCATTTTATTATGGTGTATCCATATAAATGCCCCCCCTGTATATTAACGGAAGAATAGGGAGGAGGATGGTTTTATACACAGCAGGAGACAAGCAAGTAAAATCAGGTGTGCCATTGACATTTAAGGCAATCGCACCCATACCTGAGAGGAGGAAAGAATACTTGTCATGTGTTTTGCCCTGTGTTTTTCATAGATCAGCTTCATCCTGAGCACATGTGCCAGAAAAGGGTAAAAACATCTGGAGAAGCTGTAGAGAACGGTTTGCTGCATCTACAGGGAACAGCACCTTGACTGCCATTAGGTATTGGGATGAAATCCTTGGAGCCATTTTCAGACCCTACACTTGTGCAGTGGGTCCTGGAATCCTCCTGGTGCATGACGATGCCCGGCCACATGTGAATTGATATCATTGAGTAAATCCAATAGACCACCTCTGAGAAATTTTGTTTCGGTCCATTTGACCCAGCAGGTTACACCACACATTGTTCAGAGGTACAGTGATGGCACGGTCCAGATCTCAGAGGAGATCCCCCAGGACACCATCTGTTGTCTCATTAGGAGCATGCCGTGATGTTGTCAGGCATGCAAGCACATGGGGGCCAAAGAAACTACTGAGTACTGCTTTAGTTGCTGCAATGAAATTTCATCAAAACGGACTAGCCTATCGCATCATTTTTTCACTTTGGTTTTCATGGTGTTGTTGAATTCAGCCATCTGTAGTTTGATGATTTTCATTTCCATCAAACAATGTGGCATCCTTTTATTTATAACACACCACTCAGTCCATATCTGTGTAGATATCTGCTAGGATTTCTTCCCCTTGTGATTTGATGTGTTTTCAAAGTGTTCCTACAATTTTTTTGAGCAGTGTAATAAAAGAGCCTTCATTTCAATACCTTCTTCACTTAATTTTCATAACCTAAATCTGTTGCAGTATTAAGTATTTAAAGGCAAAATAAATGAAAAAGAGGTGTCGTTCTTGAAATCCTCGCAGCAAAAATCGCTCAGTTATTCTTTGAAATTTATTTATCTTGAGTTTATGTGATAGCATTGCCTTAGCAATTCCATGTTTCACAATAGCGCTCACCTCCATCATCAAGTAGCACACTGAATCAAGTGGAACAGAAGATGTTAAGTGACTCAGAAGCTGAGGTAATTCTCATTGCTGTTGGGAAAATAACAAACGGCCAATTCTTTTGAAGAAGCAGTGACATTTGAGCCTCTCACAAAGCTGACACAGAGCAGGTGAAAGCTATTATTTCCTTCCAGAAAACTGAGCAAGAAATGAAACAAAGCAGTTAGGTTTTACCCTGAGCAACTGCATGTGTGTGTTTCAGGTGAAATTATGCTATATTTTAAGACTTGTCACATAAGGTAATGATAGAAAAAAAATATTTCTACAACATTGCTTATTGTCTCATGTTTGTTATAATTTGTAACCCTGACCAGCATAAATGTGTTGTCACCATTTAGGCCAATAGACAATCCACAAGAAGTGTTTCTGCTCAACAATCCACAGTCAGTGATCACAGGCCAAACAACCTATTACATGCAAGAAATACTGGAGAGAATGGATGCAACATTAGAATTCAGCATTTAAATTCATTATATTTAAAAGACAAATAAATTTTTTTCATATGGTTCATATAAATATAAACAGTAGAAAAATACAGTTCAGAAATAGTTTTCAGTATATGTACCTTTGTTTGTCTGTCAGTTGCCACATTGTCCTGTTCTACTTGTAAGAGTCCTTGAGTTTACCTGCATTTCCTGTTGGTCTTTACAAAGAGAGAACAGTGAGAACATAAGCATTTCTGGCAGTGCTTTTCTCAAGGTGCAAAATATAGTGGGTGAATATTTAAAGAAAGCTCAGAACTGATTTCAAAACATTTGTGACATACAATTTCTGCCAACCGCCCCAATATTTAACTCTGAAAAGAACATGTCAAAATACTGTCATTCAGCCTAAAATCCTGCATGAGGGCCTGTCAAATACTGAAACCTGTTTCCATTATAATCACTCAGTTAGCCCACCACCGTGGGCCTATATAATATACACCTGTGTGTATAGTTATATGATTTTCTGATTACAATTACCAAGCTGTGCATGTCCTATAAGTAAAAAATGTCATGTGGCTCTTGGTAAAATGAATCTCTTGGATAATCTTGGATCTCTTTAAAAATGCATTTGTCGCCACATCAACAGTTTTGAAAGTTATTTGTAGTAGGGTTATTGTGGAGTGTTTGCTTTAAAATATGCTCTTCTAGCATATACTTTGCATCCATCACAATATCAGACAAATAAAATCTAAGGAGAGACTATAATTAAAGAAATGAACCAGGAAACATCAGCTATAGAAAGAGATTACAAAACTCAAAAAGAATTCAAAACACCATGAACAGAGGAGTTCAAAATTGTAAAAACTCAAGGGTTAAGCGTCCTGCCCACTACTCCTTTAAAGCAAGAGCTATAAGCAATTAAAACACAACACTTGAAATATTAATATGAAATATGCCTTTCATTAAGAAACACTTTTTTATTCTATAGAGAAAAAACCCAGATGACTCGAATTCAGTTTGCTCTGTTTGTGTTTTCCCATCTAATGTACAATGTGCTACAAAGTCTGATTTATCTTGCCTGCACTGACACCAACAGATTCATCTGTCCCATAAAACACATGTGAACACATCTACTGCTAATGGACATTATATCAAAGTTCCATTTCTTCTGCCCATAGCTACATGATCCAGCTGTTGCTGTTTGCCAGTGCTAATAGTTTTCCATTGAGACCTGATGGATGATGAAGAGGCTTAGCGGTGACTTGAGTTGGCACATTTTTCTCCTCAAAAGGTGGATGAGAAGCCAGAAGCTTAAAGGTGGTAATTTAAAGCACCTTGTAAATGTTTACAGCCGTCATGAGCTCAAGGTTATTAAATAATCTTTGCCCTTCACCATCAGACACCTCAGCCACATCAACCCTTTAAATGAATAGTTTCTTTGTTAGGGAGCTTCTTTTCTGCCAATGCTATACTACTCTTTTCCAGATCAGAGGCAAATTCCCTTTAACTGAAAGCTTTACTGGGCTACAGTGTTGCTGATGTGGTATCACCCTGTTATATTATTATGCCTCTCAGTGCCTGCCAGCACCTCCTTTCCTCCAGTAGTCCCCAGTGGCCAGACACGACCACTTATCAGAGTGTATTGCCATTTTGTTTCACTTCATTCACTCTGCCTGAAATTGTTTTCTTGTTAGCCAATTTCGTGTTGGGATTGAAGTGTTTTGTGTGTTACTGCAGATTTTCCCAGCTGTGGTGACAATTGGTGGGAGAAATTTTTTACAGTTTAAGAGTCATCATTTCAGTATTGCACCCCTGTGAATAGTATTTTCTACAGTTATTGTGGCTTCTGACTTTCTATTTGTTCCTGCTACAACGATCAAATTAAACGACTGTTCTATCCAGCTGGTTTTAACAACCACCAAAGTGCTCAACATTAGACTGAACAACAACAGTAGTGAATAAGGGCTGTTAAGGACATGTCTCATGGGTACTAGAGAGAGGAATATTGTCATGGTCCTGGGCCATGTTGGCACAGTGTTCTTAGTTTCCTTGTATGTTTGTATTTTGTTCCTTGCTTAGGCCATGTTTTCTGAGTTGCCCTGTTGTGTTGTTCCCTAAGTGTTTTCCCTTCATGGCTTTTACCCCCTGTGTGCCCCTCTGTGTATCTGTGAGCCCTCGTCTCTCCTTATGTTTTATCCCATGCTTCCCCTGCCCATTATGTCTAAGTTCTCCCCGTGCTCTCTCTTCCCCCTGTGTGCCCTCTATGTATTTATGAGCCCTCGTCTCCCTTTGTGGTTGTTTCATGTTTCCCCAGCCCGTTATGTCTGTGTTTTCCCCGTGCTCTCTCTCCTCCTGTCTGAACCTCTGTGCACTTCCTGTTTACCTTGTGACTCTCACGCCCGTACATGTCATGTTCAGTTCACCCCGCCCTGTCTCGTTATGATTATCAGTGTCACCTGTGTTCCCCGTGTGTTCCCACTTCCCTCGTTAACCCTCTGTGTATTTCTGTCTGCGTCTCCCTCTGTTCAGTGTGACGTCGTCCCTCATGCCGTGTGTGGATCTCCCTGTGTCTCTCTGTGAATTCTTAGTTTGTAGTTTTCCCAGTTTAGTTTTGTATTTCCTATGTTCTGCCACTCCAGCATTAAAGCTGTGATTTTGAGTTCATCTCCGTGTCTGTGAGTTTTGCGTTTGGGTCCTCCTCCTGCCTGCCACACAGCCGCGCCTTGACAGTACGACGTCACCAGTAATGGACCCAGCAACTCACAACCCCTCCGCTGAGCTCCGGGAGGATTTGATCTATACGGTGGAGTACCACTGTCAGGAGTGGGAGGCGCTGCCAGGAGACGAACACCGGGAGGTCGTAGCCGCCCGTCTACAGCGGATGGTGTCCGGACTCCCGTGGCTGTTCGGCGCGCTGCACCCCCACATCCGGGACTTCCTTGTTTCCACCGTAGGCGTCCGCCCGGAGCTGCCTCTCCAGTGTGAGGGGTCGGAGGACGTTCAGCCCGGTCCGCTGGAGGATTCGCGGCCCGGCTCATCTCCTCCCCCCTCTCGGCGAAAACGGCGCTCACGCCGCCGCCGCCCTAACGTTTCTGAGCAAACTCCGGTGATGAGTGACACTAACTGTTTCTTCCATACCACTTCCAAGTCGGACCAACTCGGACAATATTCTGCTCCTGAGTCCGCTGTTTTTCAGGTCCGTAACACATCAGAAACGAATAGTGAGTTTGAATATGACTGTGTTTCCAGGGCTCATAATGTTTCTAAGTTCACCTCCGCACCTTTTAAGCACGAGACTGTTTCATCTGGAACTGTTTATTCTGGAGCTATGTTTATTCAGTCAGCTGCCCGTCCGCTTTCAGCTCAGTCACCTGCTCAGCAGCCACCTGTAGCTCAGTGTCCTGTGTTTCCTGCTCAGAAGCCGCCTGTTGCCCAGACACCAACTCCACCACCATTTTCGTCTCAAGCTCTGTTAGCCGCCCGGCCCGAAGCTCTGTTAGCCGCCCGGCCCGAAGCTCTGTTAGCCGCCCGGCCCGAAGCTCTGTTAGCCGCCCGGCCCGAAGCTCTGTTAGCCGCCCGGCCCGAAGCTCTGTTAGCCGCCCGGCCCGAAGCTCAGTCGCCACCTCCACCACATTCAGCCTCGCTTCCCATAGCACAGTCACATCCACAGCCTGACTTACTACAAACCTTATTTCAATCCTTAGCCCAGTCAATAGCTCAGTTGGTAGAGGAATCATCGGCCTTATCGACAGCTCAGTTAGCTCCCTCGCAGCCCTTCACAGCTCCGTTAGCTCCCTCGCAGCCCTTCACAGCTCCGTTAGCTCCCTCGCAGCCCTTCACAGCTCCGTTAGCTCCCTCGCAGCCCTTCACAGCTCCGTTAGCTCCCTCGCAGTCCTTCACAGCTCCGTTAGCTCCCTCGCAGTCCTTCACAGCTCCGTTAGCTCCCTCGCAGTCCTTCACAGCTCCGTTGGCTCCCTCGCAGCCACCCTCAGTTCAGTCTCCTGTGTCCCCGTTAGCTCAGCCATTAACTCCACCACAAGCTCCATTTTCACCTCTACCATCGCTTCAGTCATCAGTTTGGTCTGCCACTCAGTCGCCCTTAGCTCCATCATCCACACTGCCACCTGTTTCTCTTCCACCACAACCGTCACTACACCCAGCCACTCAGGCTGCTACTCAGCCAGTCATTCAACCCATAGCCCTGCCGTTGCCATACCCTGTAGCTGAGCCACTAGCCGTCCGACCCACAGCCACTTCAGCCACTCCTTCACCCGTTACACCTCCACTACAACCATCAGTGCAGTCTCCAGTGTCCCCAGTGCAGTCTCCAGTGTCCCCAGTGCAGTCTCCAGTGTCCCCAGTGCAGTCTCCAGTGTCCCCAGTGCAGTCTCCGGTGTCCCCAGTGCAGCCTCCTTTAGCACAGTCACCCACTCAACCACCAGCACCACAACCGTCACTACCTCTAGTTCGTTCCCCTGTGAAGTCATTAACTCCACCACCTACTCCACTCTCACCACCTCCGTTACAACAGACATCAGTTCAGTCCCCTGTGCCAGTGCGGACACCCTCAGTTCAGTCTCCCGTGCAGTTATCTACTTCACCACCATCAGTAGCTCAGCTCCCACTCTCATCCGCATCTCCAGTAGCTCAGCTCGCACCTGAACCATTGGCCCAGTCCCCGATAGCAATACGGTCTTCTGTTCGGCTTAACATTCAGCCAGGGGTCCCAAACCTCTCTGGCTCTACATCAGCTCCTGCTGGAAGCTCGGATGAGCTCATCCAGGACTCCGCGGCTCCCACGCCGCCATCTACCTCGTCCGCTGGGGGTTCCAGTGAGCCCGGCCAGCACCTCCTCGTCTCCGCTGGAGGGTCCGAGAGGCCCGTTCAGCCTCCTGTCTCCGCTGGAGGGTCCGAGAGGCCCGTTCAGCCTCCTGTCTCCGCTGGAGGGTCCGAGAGGCCCGTTCAGCCTCCTGTCTCCGCTGGAGGGTCCGAGGGGCCCGTTCAGCCTCCTGTCTCCGCTGGAGGGTCCGAGAGGCCCGTTCAGCCTCCTGTCTCCGCTGGAGGGTCCGAGAGGCCCGTTCAGCCTCCTGTCTCCGCTGGAGGGTCCGAGAGGCCCGTTCAGCCTCCTGTCTCCGCTGGAGGGTCCGAGGGGCCCGTTCAGCCTCCTGTCTCCGCTGGAGGGTCCGAGGGGCCCGTTCAGCCTCCTGTCTCCGCTGGAGGGTCCGAGGGGCCCGTTCAGCCTCACGCCGCATCAGCTGGAGGGCCCGAGGGGCCCGTTCAGCCTCACGCCGCATCAGCTGGAGGGCCCGAGGAGCCTGTCCAGCCGCCACCTGCAACCTCGCCTGGCCCGGCCTCAGCCTCTGCAACCTCGCCTGGCCCGGCCTCAGCCTCTGCAACCTCGCCTGGCCCGGCCTCAGCCTCTGCAACCTCGCCTGGCCCGGCCTCAGCCTCTGCAACCTCGCCTGGCCCGGCCTCAGCCTCTGCAACCTCGCCTGGCCCGGCCTCAGCCTCTGCAACCTCGCCTGGCCCGGCCTCAGCCTCTGCAACCTCGCCTGGCCCGGCCTCCGAGCCTTCGTCTGCCGCAGCCTCCTCTTCAGAGCCTTCGTCTGCCGCAGCCTCCTCTTCAGAGCCTTCGTCTGCCGCAGCCTCCTCTTCAGAGCCTTCGTCTGCCGCAGCCTCCTCTTCAGAGCCTTCGTCTGCCGCAGCCTCCTCTTCAGAGCCTTCGTCTGCCGCAGCCTCCTCTTCAGAGCCTTCGTCTGCCGCAGCCTCCTCTTCAGAGCCTTCGTCTGCCAGAGCCTTCGTCTGCCGCAGCCTCCTCTTCAGAGCCTTCGTCTGCCGCAGCCTCCTCTTCAGAGCCTTCGTCTGCCGCAGCCTCCTCTTCAGAGCCTTCGTCTGCCGCAGCCTCCTCTTCAGAGCCTTCGTCTGCCGCAGCCTCCTCTTCAGAGCCTTCGTCTGCCGCAGCCTCCTCTTCAGAGCCTTCGTCTGCCGCAGCCTCCTCTTCAGAGCCTTCGTCTGCCGCAGCCTCCTCTTCAGAGCCTTCGTCTGCCGCAGCCTCCTCTTCAGAGCCTTCGTCTGCCGCAGCCTCCTCTTCAGAGCCTTCGTCTGCCGCAGCCTCCTCTTCAGAGCCTTCGTCTGCCGCAGCCTCCTCTTCAGAGCCTTCGTCTGCCGCAGCCTCCTCTTCAGAGCCTTCGTCTGCCGCAGCCTCCTCTTCAGAGCCTTCGTCTGCCGCAGCCTCCTCTTCAGAGCCTTCGTCTGCCGCAGCCTCCTCTTCAGAGCCTTCGTCTGCCGCAGCCTCCTCTTCAGAGCCTTCGTCTGCCGCAGCCTCCTCTTCAGAGCCTTCGTCCGCCGCAGCCTCCTCAGAGCCTTCGTCCGCTGCAGCCTCCTCATCAGCTGCTTCGTCCGCTGCAGCCTCCTCATCAGCTGCTTCGTCCGCTGCAGCCTCCTCATCAGCTGCTTCGTCTGGTCCAGCCTCCTCATCAGCTGCTTCGTCTGGTCCAGCCTCCTCATCAGCTGCTTCGTCTGGTCCAGCCTCCGCATCAGCTGCTTCGTCTGGTCCAGCCTCCGCATCAGCTGCTTCGTCTGGTCCAGCCTCCGCTTCTGCCTCGTCTGGTCCAGCCTCCGCTTCTGCCTCGTCTGGTCCAGCCTCCGCTTCTGCCTCGTCTGGCCCTGCGCCCACCAGGCCATGGCCAGCACGCCTGAGACTGGAGGGCCGCCGCTGCCTTCCGCGCGGTCGGCCCCCTGAACTGCTCCGTCGTCTCCTTCGCCGCCGCCGCTGCCTTCCGCGCGGTCGGCCTCCTGAACTGCTCCGCCGTCTCCTTCGCCGCCGCCGCTGCCTTCCGCGCGGTCGGCCCCCTGAACTGCTCCGCCGTCTCCTTCGCCGCCGCCGTTGCCTTCCGCGCGGTCGGCCCCCTGAACTGCTCCGTCGTCTCCTTCGTCGCCGCCGTTGCCTTCCGCACGGTCGGCCCCCTGAACTGCTCTGTGTTTTGGGTTGTTTTCTTGGGCTCCGGTGTTTTCTGTGCTCTTTGTTTTCTGTTCCGAGCCCTCCGTCCTGGGCCCCCGCCGCCCGCCCTGGGTTGTTTTCTGTTTGGTTTTGTTTTTCTGTGTTTGGGCTGTCTGGAGCCAGCCCTTGAGGGGGGGGTACTGTCATGGTCCTGGGCCATGTTGGCACAGTGTTCTTAGTTTCCTTGTATGTTTGTATTTTGTTCCTTGCTTAGGCCATGTTTTCTGAGTTGCCCTGTTGTGTTGTTCCCTAAGTGTTTTCCCTTCATGGCTTTTACCCCCTGTGTGCCCCTCTGTGTATCTGTGAGCCCTCGTCTCTCCTTATGTTTTATCCCATGCTTCCCCTGCCCATTATGTCTAAGTTCTCCCCGTGCTCTCTCTTCCCCCTGTGTGCCCTCTATGTATTTATGAGCCCTCGTCTCCCTTTGTGGTTGTTTCATGTTTCCCCAGCCCGTTATGTCTGTGTTTTCCCCGTGCTCTCTCTCCTCCTGTCTGAACCTCTGTGCACTTCCTGTTTACCTTGTGACTCTCACGCCCGTACATGTCATGTTCAGTTCACCCCGCCCTGTCTCGTTATGATTATCAGTGTCACCTGTGTTCCCCGTGTGTTCCCACTTCCCTCGTTAACCCTCTGTGTATTTCTGTCTGCGTCTCCCTCTGTTCAGTGTGACGTCGTCCCTCATGCCGTGTGTGGATCTCCCTGTGTCTCTCTGTGAATTCTTAGTTTGTAGTTTTCCCAGTTTAGTTTTGTATTTCCTATGTTCTGCCACTCCAGCATTAAAGCTGTGATTTTGAGTTCATCTCCGTGTCTGTGAGTTTTGCGTTTGGGTCCTCCTCCTGCCTGCCACACAGCCGCGCCTTGACAAATATTTTCTATTTAATGACTGAAAACAGTTGTACTGTTAAAGATTTGGGTCAAATGGCTGTGCGGTGTTTAAAATAACATCTTATGCATTCAAGTCTATATTTCATATTTATTGAATGCTAAGTGTTAATATAGTGGAGCTTTTGTGGAGTGTAAGGTGCCCTATGGGTATTTGCTGGAGGTAGTAAGTACCAGCGTAAACTCGATTTGTACTGTACTTGCAAAAGTGTCACTCACAAACTTAGTTCCCCATGGCAATATTGAGCATTATGCAGTCTGCCGTTGTGGACCATTTGGATCTCTTGGCACCCTGAATTGATCACCCTAACCCCTGACAATAAACTCTTTTAGCCATTTGTCCTTTAAAAGTTTTATCTGCTACAAAATCCTGCTTTCTTCACCAACCATGTTAACGTTTGAGAAATATTAAAGTTAGGGTAAAAATAATATAGGTGTAACATTAAGTTTCACACAGGGTTCAGATTATCCAGCTCAGATAAAACACATGCTCTCACTGAAGGACTGAGATGTCTGTGGTGTTCTTTACAAAACCGTTTGTCCTTACATTAAACTTTCTTCAAAAGTACATAATTACAGAATATACTGTAGTTGCAACAACTCCCAATACAGTGAGTTTTTAAATGGCCGTACCAATGTCTAACAAAGAAGTAATAGTGTTTCTACACATGCCTGGGGGTTTGTTGAATTGCTTGCGGTGAAAAAAAAAAAAAGACAAAAAACCCAGAATTAGAATTATAATTACAGTCAGCACAGAGCTGCATGTTGACAGAGTCTATATTTCTGAATGCAAGGTTTGGGATCTAATAAGGTTCTGCCACCGCTGTATGCTCAGAACAACTTGGATCAGAAGAAAAACTACAGGAATGAGACAGACCCCGGTATTTGCTTTGAAGCTGTCTATCCGTCTCCCTCCCTTCACCCTCCTACTGTGCTTACAGTTTCTTATTCTCAAGCTCCATTCCCCCTGAATCCCTTTCAACACCATTTCCCTTCACCCCAGTATCAAAGCCAACAATGGCAGTTAATTTGTCTCAGTGCTAGAATAGGTTGTGCTCACCATAGCTCTCTCTGTATCAGTGCTCTCCCTCCCCGAGTAGATATGTGGCAAAAGAATGAGAGACTGCATGATGAAATGAGCATAAAAGTGGATCTGACTGCCAAGTTCACAGACTTATTGTGTTGTAACAGGACAGATGAGACAGGCAGAGATATGGGAAGAAACACAGAGTCAAAGAGATGGAGAGTGGAACGAGCACAGGCTGATGGTGATAGGGAGAGTTGGCCAGCTCTGGGACTAATTAAACTGCCATTGTTGGCTTTGATACAAAAGAAAAAGGAACGATATTCAAAATGATTCAGGAGGAAATGGAGTTTGCAACTCAAGTACCACAGATTTCAGTCGGTGTCAGAAGTCTTCCACCTTCGCTCTACCTGGCTTTATTAGTACCATAACAATCATTAGATTTTATTAATTTAAAATACATAACAGGCAGTACCGTGCCCATCATATCATTATTATTTGGTTATTTATATTTTATATTCATATTTATTTACAACTTTGTTTGCTTATTGCAAATATTACCACTCTGTGATTTTAGCTCACAATAACTTTCATTTGTTAGCTCTCACAGATAACAACCCTAGAGCTTGCATGAAAAGTATTGCTTGATTTATTGCAGAAAATACAGACTCAAAGATTAGTGTCCTGCCTTAAAGGCCAGTTGGAAACAGACAAAGAAGAAAGAAGCAACACTTTTCTAGCTGGAAATATTTCCATTAGACTATGTTAGCCAATATACATCTCACAGCTACCCTTTACAATACAACTGAGGAGTGTCTGATGCAACTCTTGGCACAAAGACACTATTCATGCTCTGAAAAACAGATCTGCTTCATGATCAGTAAATAAATACTGCCCAGTTATAATATATATAATAAATGTCCTGTACACCTCCATAAATTTGATATAATGTAAAGAGTTGTAGGGCTGTGACTTGAGGCTTGAAGTAGATTCTAAAAACGATATAGTTCATGTTTCTTTTTGTAAACATGGCAACAAAATAGATTTTCTAACTTTTTTATCTCACAATTCTCAAGGACCACTGGATGACTTTGGAAGATGTGAAGGAGGCTTTTAACTGTATTTTTTTTATAGGCTTTACAACGTTCCCTAAACACCTCCACCATTTTTTTTCTTGTGTTGCTTTTATTTATTTATTTATTTATTTATTTATTTATTTATTTATTTATTTATTTATCTTTTTATCTTCAAATAGCTGTTCAGCACTGTTCAGCACTTTATAAGTTATTATTATTATTATTATTGCCATTCATATCTGACCAAAGTAATTATTAGACAAAAACAACAATTAAGTCACAGAAATTCGTTTCCCCCCCAATCTTCTATAACTACACTGGATACTATAACTTTTTCTGTAAATTTGCACATTTATTTATTTGTGCTGACAGATTTCTTGCATTTACTAGAGCCACTGATATGTACTATTGATTATATGTGCAACTTTGCTACAATAATACATTTTGCTCAATAATATTAAACTGGACTGCATGTTGCCGAAGATCTAAAATGGGTTTGACATCATTGCTCTAGGTTATATCAGAGAATAGGTTCAACTGACCTGTAGAGTTGCTTTGCTTTAAAAATGTGTTTAAGATTAAGAAGATGGAGTAAATATCTATTTAAAATAATTAAAAATTAATCAATACATCCAGTTACTGTGTCTTCAAATGATGGGTTTCTTCTCTTGCAAGGATAGAAAGCACACCCAAAATCACAAAATCAACGTGGGCATCTTTACTGAATTTGACAGACAAGTACATAAAAATAAAACACCACAAATAATTTTGCACCTGTTTTGATTGGCATTACTGTGAATAATTGTGACATCATAACAACATGTCATTGCAGTGTAAGTTACATTGCGCTGGATATCACTAATCCCTTAAGACACAGGACTAATTAAGACATTTAGTTGGTTGTGCTATGGATTCCTTTATCTCATTAAACACACAAACAGGCACTGTTATCATAGCCTCAGAATGTTAACCCGTGTGAGATTTAAATAATTAACATATGATGGCTTATAGCATATCTCATTATTTCGAACAATCTCCCATTTAGAAAGTCAAGATTGAGAAGCCAGGCTAAATTAAATCCCATAATCCCAGAGGAATGCTGAGATTAGACTAGGGAGCAATTATTATTTCTATTAACGAGGCTGTAACAAGGTCACTGAGTGGATAACCAAGTGTGGAGAGAGATGTGTGTGTATGTGTGATACAGATGGATAGAAACTGCATGTATTTTAGAAGTTTTTGAGGCTGTGGCGTTAACGTATGATAAAATCATCACACTGCATGAATCCAGCCTGCCTTGAGGCAGATCAGTGTGTGTAAAACAAAAATTTGATTAAGGTTTTTTCAAAAAACATATTTTTTAATTAATTTATTGTTTTCAAATAACAGTTACTTCTTATTTTAATGTCAAAGCTCAGGTTATTTATTTATTTTTTTACTATCTCAGAGTGAAATAGCACCTGTCTAGTTGGTAACAGTGAGTAAAGATCTTATCCTCATTGACTTAAAGGAGCTTTAGAGAGATTCTCAACTAAACTTGGCCTTTCCTGATTTGTGTACAGAAATAGAAAAAAGGGCTCCTGTATTTTTAGCTTTGAATCTGAGAGATGCTGTAAGGATGCACTCTTTTTTCAAATTTTAACTTGGGAGTCAGTGCTTGGGTTTTAAAGTGTTCATCATTAGAAAGGCCCCAACTGTTACTCTTTTTAAATCGCATCTTAAAACCATATGTTTTTACTCTGGCTTTCGAAACTGTATGAGAGTTACCAATTCTTTTATCCTAATTTTCTTTTAATTTTATTACTTGTTGTTGTTGTTGTTGTTGTTGTTGTTAATGTCATTGTTTAATTGTTATTTTGTACACCACTCTGGTCAACTCCCTGTTGTTATTAAATGTGCTTTATAAATAAATAAATGAAATGAAATTATAATAAATAAAAAATACAATAAAGAAACTAGATAAAAGGTTTTATTTTATTGATATTTTTTATTAAGAATATATCAACTAGATATTAACACTTGATCACACTTAAATATATGTTGTGTGACACACACATCTATAGAGTGTATAGCATGTGGTGATATACAATCTGTATCACTCTATAGTGTCAAATACATATAAATTTAACTGTTCCTAACTTTGATAGTTGCGTATTCCTATGCGGTGACCACCCAAAAAGCATAATGATAGTCCAGCTGCAGTCAACTGCCTTATATCTTGCTGAGCAACTCAAGGTCGCCAAATCATTACTGTGCTTCTCACACACTTTCACTTCCACACAAACACACACAAACATTCATAATGAGGCTTGCAGGTTGGAAGCAGCGGTGATTTGTTTCAGTGTTGATTTCTCATTATCCTCTCAGTGGTTAAAATGACCCGCTGACCTTCAAGGTGCGACTCAGACTGTGTGTGTGTGTGTGTGTGTGTTAGAGGGGCATTATGTTTGTCTGGATAACGAGCTCAATCTCAATCCCAACTCATCACATTTTTACGCTTGGTCAAGCCCTTCTGGCGTCACGTTTGAAAAGGCTGTGTGTACCCTTTAGGGTCATTCTCCAGTGTGCAAGGTCAGAGGTGTTACCTCGCACATTTTAACCAAAAAAACTCCAAAACCTATTTCTAAACCGAACCAGTTTGTTTTGCTGCCTAAACTTAAAGGTTTCACACAGAGACATGCTAAGGTTTCCTGGTTTGCAGTCGAGATTAATGCAAGAAAATATAAAAAAATGGATTCCACTCAACTTTTGTATCCAAACTTAGTTATTGCAGTAAAGCAGATTAAGCACATCAGAGCAAGAAAAACAGGTTGTCCACGCAGTAATGTGGTCTGGCATTAAAATTTTTAAAATCAATTTGCAATCAGTGTAATTTTATTTGGCACAGATGGTATCAATTCTTATAATATATAAGTTGTTCTCTAAATGATGGAAAACATAAGGTGATGACCAAATAAAACAGATGATTTTACATTCAATTTTACATCTGCAGTTTTTGACTAAACTCTCAGATGCAAGACCCCACTCTGTGTTGTGATAATGGATTCTGCCTCAGAGCATTGCTCTGATATTTCCTATCCAGTATTTACTTTTGTATCCAAACCACAGAAGCCAGAAAAACACACTGAAGACAAAGAGCAGAAAGCATTTTTATTAGGAGGGAAGGACAGCCCACAGATCTGAATGACCATACCTGCTGTGTAACATATCCTACATCAGCTGTTTCTATAATAAATGTATGCTTCTATTATAAATTACAATTGTGTCTCCTGAAAAGTAATTTCTGCATGTTCATGTGAAGTGTTTACTCAGACTTTCTGTTTCTGGCTCTGCGTGCGCTCACATTAGTTACAGGCGATAAATATATTTTTAAACAACTCCACAAGAAATTAAATGTTAATCATGTGAATTCCACAGTCTAATGAAGAAGATGTGGAAATCACTTCGCATTAAACTAAAATGTATTTTTTGAGTGAATATAGTTTTTGATAATTAGCTCAACAACACACAACACAAACCGATCCATTTGTTTATGTTCTACTAGCTGCAGTTCCAACCATGTAAAACAGAATTGACAACTTATTAGGACCAAGAATAAAATAGGCATTTTCATATTTCCAATTGAATGCTTGCAAATTCCCTTGAAATTGTGGTGGTATTAGTAATTACTGGCATGTTGACAATGTTTTCCTACACTAAATTAGCTTTACTGAACCAGGAGAGTATTTCAAGAAAAGAACTGTAAAAAAGTGGAAATTACAGAAACTCTGACTATAACCGATGAACCTGCTCTGGACCAGGTTATGTATTCAGCATACATTTCTATTTGATCTAGCAAGGCTAAAAGAGAGCCACCTTTGTGACTCTGAAAGCTCAGCATACCATATCAACTCAATCTCATTTTGTGTTATTCTCTTCTATAACAGTATAAACTACAAAAACAGAAGTAGGACCAGATGAGGGGATGCTGGACTTGATTAAGAAATAAACACAGATGGTTTTCCATTCATCTATTACTTCCTAAAAATGGATTTTTTTAATGAGAATGTGAACTTCCTGCTGCGCACACATCTATGCCGAATAATATGTGAGTATTTAAATGCCTCATATAGGAGCTTATACTGTCAATGCTTATTTGTCGTGAGAAAAATAGATGCAGCAAAAGGACACACAACTACCTATGTATCATCCAAACACACACACACACTACACAAAACCCATCTCTGTCTGATGAATATAAAATGACATTTCAATTTATCGTTTATTGGTTGCGAGGGCCTACCTCTCTGCATACAGATGAACTCCCTTTTTGTAAAAGAAAGGTGCAAAGATGGAACAAGATGGGAGGTGGAGAACAGGGATGCAGAGCGGTAATAACGTGTCTTTCTGACAAACACACAGCATAGTAGTCATAAAAAGAAAAGGTTCCACCTTTCAAAACCGATCAATGTGCTAACTTTAAAAAAAACGTGACTCCATGCTTAAAGAAATTCTCAAGCAAATTGCTTTATGTTGGAAACAAATGAGATTATTCCACCACACCGGGCAAAATTTTTGTTATTTGTTTCAAAGAGAATACGTTTTTACATCTCAGCTCTTGATTAATGATCCATACATGGATGTTTTTCATTGTGCCTTTGCCAGAACGCAGCTATAAATACAGAAACCGTGGAAAGAGTTTAACTGAGTGTGAAAATGGAAAGTATCATAAAGTTAGTGTAGTGTTGCTCAGATGAGGTCTGTGAAGTGTGAGGACAAAAGCTAATGTATATCCTTTAAGATTTGGGCAGTATGTCTCCCTGTCAGCCATCTTCACTGAATAAATAGAGCGATTTCTTCTCTTTATTTCTCTGGCACAAGGCAGTCCTTAACACACACAGTAAGCTTTCAGATACTTTAGTGAAGTAAAAGCACTGATACGTCATTATTATTAATCTGTCACATTGGTTCAGAAATAATTTTACCAAATCCCCAATGTCCTCTTCAGTTATTCAAGTTACTCTTCAACTTGGACAAGCCCACACCGACTGTCAACACTCAGCTCTACACACGCTGAATATTCTTGAATTTATTCCTAGATGTCCTATCACAGCTTGAATGACTAGTGTTTGTTGCATCCCTCTGTACTCAGATACGCAATCTGTGAACTGAGTAGGATTAATAAAACTGATACTCAGATACTAATTGATACTAAAAACAAACGATATTCCATAGACAGATGTGCTGTCTTTGCCTCCTCCAACTGACAAACACCATACGGGACGATTCATAGACACAGGCCCCTCCCCTCATTAAGAGCCTACAAAGTTGATGTTCACAGCACTCAACAAGAGGAAATATGAGAGTTTGCTAAAGCTCCTGAAATATCAAACAGTTATGCAAATATTGAACTGGGAGGATGCACACATTAGAGTTAGGCAAGGCAAGGCAAGGCAAGTTTATTTGTATAGCACAATTCAACAACAAGGTGATTCAAAGTGCTTTACAGAGACATTAGAAACAAGAACAAATAAAAAGCATGATTTAAAATTGATTAAAACAAGCAAATAAACTAACTAACTAATTAACAAACAAACAAACAAACAAACAAACAAAACAGTATATAAAATCAAAACAGATAAAATCAGAACAGTAGATAAAATCAGTAGTTAAATGTAAGTTTTGAAATTTAAGCTTAAAGTGTGGATTTGGTGCTTTATTCAAATGCAGCTGAGAACAGGTGAGTCTTCAACCTGGATTTAAATAAACTGAGTGTTTCAGCTGATCTGAGGCTTTCTGGGAGTTTGTTCCAGATATAAGGAGCATAAAAGCTGAATGCAGCTTCTCCGTGTCTGGTTCTGACTCTGGGAACTGATAAAAGACCGGATCCAGATGACCTGAGGGATCTGGATGGTTCATACTGGGTCAGGAGGTCATTGATGTATTTTGGTCCTAAACCATTCAGAGCTTTATAGGCCAGCATCAGAACTTTAAAGTCTATCCTCTGACGGACAGGCAGCCAGTGTAAGGACCTCAGAGCTGGACTGATGTGGTCCACTTTTTTGGTCTTAGTGAGGACTCGAGCAGCAGAGTTCTGAATGAGCTGTAGTTGTCTGACTGATTTTTTAGGTAGACCTGTAAAGATGCTGTTACAGTAATCAAGCCTACTAAAGATGAATGCATGGACTAGTTTTTCCAGGTCCTGTTGAGACATCAGATCTTTTATCCTTGATATATTCTTGAGGTGATAGTAAGCTGACTTTGTTATTGTCTTAATGTGTTTTTCTAAGTTTAGGTCTGCATCCATCACTACACCCAAATTTCTCGCCTGGTTTGTGGTTTTTAGATGTATAGATTGAAGTTCTCTGGTGACCTGTAATCGTTTTTGTTAGTTAGCCACATTAGCTGTCTGTTATGGCTAATAAAATAATAACATATGTTAGAACCAGGTAAATGTTAATCAGAGGTATTTGTCCACCACATTAATAGATTCTGTTAATCTATCAGGATTATTTGTGTCTATAAAATGTTACATTTCTTTTAAAGTCCAAGACAGAAGCACAAAAAAGTCTACTGGCAACTAGAGAGAAACACTAACAACCGAACATACCAGCTCACAGCAATACTTCAGTGAACCTAAAAATATTGTTGTTCCATGATATACATTTGATATTTCAGATTTTTTCCCCTTGTGATATCAAAAATTATACAGATTATTTAATATTTTCCAGAGTATTGATAGTAAGTTTACTTTTTGCTGCCACTGAAAATGTATATATGGTATAAAAATCAGCTGTAGGTTCATTCTGAGTTATGCTGTGAGGTAAAAATCTGTTTATTTCTCTTTTTGCCTGTATTTCTTTAGATTTAGATTTCTTTATGATATCCCTGAAGTCCCATACTGTTTCTTTATAGCCCGTCTGCGCCTCAGCTGAAAAATAGTGTACTGGCATACTTTGGGACAAAATGTATCATATCTACAAAGCAAGCAGACAGTTAATATATTCAGTCACATATATTTTGAATTGTTCAATAACTCAACTCATAAACTAGGAAATCCCCTATGAGTTGTTTTTCAGTTTCCTGTGTTTGCATGTGAATGTGTTTGTGTGTATTCATACAATTCTTCATCTTTAAATCAGTCAGGGAAACGGTAGCAGATGGTCTCTAAACACTTTAATGCTGTGTGTGTGTGTATTTAAAACAGTGTGCAAGAATGATTTAGTTTATCAACCATGCTTTTTTAGCCATAAGTTTAGAAATCTCTCTCTCTGCTGCAGACACAAGTCAGCAGCAGTGTCTCAGATAACTGTGGACATCAATAGTTTGTGAGAAATACTTTAATGGTGTGGGTGTGTGTGTGTGTGTGTGTGTGTGTGTGTGTGTGTGTGTGTGTGTGTGTGTGCGCACAAGAGTGTCACCTCACAATAATAAGTCTACTGACGTGAAAAGAAAACAGCTGGTGTTCTAACACCAGATTATGTTGTGCGTGTTCAGTGATTGAATGTCCTGTCTAATTTTGCATGGTTGATAAAGTGGATTATTGCTGAGCCCTGACAAACACACACACGCACACACCTGCATGAAGGCATCATGAAGTAAGAGGTTTAAAGAGAAGAGGTAGTTTTTTCTGTACTCTAAATCCAGGCCCTACTAATTCCCAAGCTATGGTTTGTGTTTCTTCATGTTATTTCAAGACCCAAAGCTAAAATGTCAGTATTTTCTGTACTGTGTTTTGGTGCTATGAGCCCAGGAGTGGATGTTATTCTAAGTTATGGAAGAAGAAAATCCACAATGCAATGTGGATTTTATGAGCCAAGAATTGAAGCAGAAGGAAACAACAGATCTCTGTGGACTGATAAAGATGTCCTTGAATGCCCCGTTCTGTGCCAATACTCTTCTAAATTAATTGTAATGTCTTATTTTTCTTTGAGGAACTCTTATAATTAAGCAACTGCTTTCTCTTTTTCAACTGGAAAATTCACCAGCTTTCAAGCTGATGGGCCAACTTGTATATTTACATAACAGCAGTGGATTAAAACATAAAGATCCTTTTCCTTTTGCCAAATTTATTTATTACATTTTTTTATTTCATAAATAATACTTAAATTGTTTGCTAGTTTTGGCAAGGGAAAATCTTTTGTAGTTACATCAGTCAGGACCGTTTCTTCTTCTGCTGCCAAACCAACATTTTTGTGTGTGTTTCTTGTAAGTAAATGTAGACAGGAAAACTGAACTTTACTTCAGTTTTTCTGTGTTTCCCCTTCTTTCTTCTCTACCCACTCAAAGACGCACACACCACAACCCACATGTCTTTTGCTTTTCCCCAGTGACTTCTAGTGGCCCCATTAGGGATTTTCCAGTCACACCTCTCAGTCAAACCAAACCTGAGCCACTGGTCTGAAATGGCCAGTGGCCGGCACAACTTGAATGAACTGAACTGAAACGTCACTTTCACTTCACAGTGTTCACTTGTCAAACAAAGAGAAAGCAAGCACAAGAAAAGAAGCCAGAAAGACAGAGAGAAAAGAAAGGGCCACGAGAGGCATAATGAAAAGGTGGACTCACCTAATACTTCCCTGTTCTGTGCCAATAGTCTTCTCAAGCTGACAGAGTTAGTTAGAAATTTTGTTTAAAAAACAAAACAAAACATAGAGATGAACCTATTTCATCAGCCTAGAATTAATCAGAAGGTGGGCGAGATGGATTTAAAAACGGTTGTATCTGCAGACAGTCACTGCAGGGGAATTAGATGCATATTAAGTGTGAAATACAAAGGTGTCTCCTCATCAGCAGTGGGTAAATGACTTGTCGGGAAGACACTAGAATCACCAGCTTCTCTTGTGCCGCTCACATTGGGAATCACAGAAGCTCAAAATTACCAAATTATTATACTTTATTTCTACTTACAGGGGAATCTCTCAACCTCTTTATGATCTTGGACTTTCTATCATTGGGAAGTTTGTGAAGAATTGTTTTATATTATCCTTTTATAACTCAGACTATAATGGAAAAATTCTCACAAGCCAAAGAGATAAAAGGTCAATTCAAAGGTAACTCAAAGTTGTGAATGTTATAGACATTATAAGTGTGCCAAACCCCAGCTCCCTGCAAGGGAAAATATTGCCTTAATCTGGGCATGAGCCAAGCCTCCAGACCAGCTGAAGACCTCAACAGGCTTACTAGACTTGGCTCGTGGTTGGTACCCACAGGTGGACTTGGGGGAAACGATTAAAGTTTCATCACCATAACAACACTTAAGGACTATGTTTTAACATTTATCTCTTCCAAGCAAGTGTTGCTCTTGGAACAGCACTTTCTTGTTTTAAGAGACGGCAAAATATCAGGAGTTTGTTGACATCTGCAGGGGGAATGGGTGGAAGGGTTTCTTTGAACCACTGAAGTGGGCTGCAGGGGATTCCCCGGGCAGTCTTAGGTTTCTTGGCACCAAGGGGCTGCAGGAGAGGAGAGCCACCAGAAACATCAGTGAAATATTAGTGAAGCTGAAAAGAGAGCTTCCCTGGGGCTGTGGATCAATAGAGGGGAGACATGGTGTAGCATGCTGCTTGGACACAAACCAGGGCCTGATCACCTCTGGTTGGGTCACTCAGGTTAGGGCATTTGAACATCAAAGACGTGATGCACTTGATGACCCTGCGTTCTTCACTGATGATGTGTCCAATTTGCCAATCTGTACAGATGGTCTTTCTTTCAACTTAGCACGTTATAGGCTTACAGGCTTATGTTTCAGAGGTTAAAAGGCAGACTGACGGATTGATCTGACATGGAATTCTGCAAATGGATGAGCTGGGTTTTAAATGTAGCAGGTGACTGATTAGTGGAGACAAAGAACCACCCAGCCACATTTGCACACAGACAGACCAGAGATACAGTAGATTAAAGGAGAGAGAGATTTGGAGAGGCAGGTGGGCAGTGCCAATAAGGAAAGTCATGGTGAAATTGTTCTGGCTGTGGAGAACATAAAAATGTTGCCATCCTTCAGCTTGCTGAAGTCATAACATAAAAAGTTGCGCACTAGAAGGCAGGGATTTCCATAAATACTTTCAAATTGTCACATATGAAGAGGCACAAATGAGCACAAAGACATCATAACAACCCTACAACTGCGCACTTCAAGACCATTTAGTTTTTAGTGTGTCAATTAAACTGTGGCGTGACATGGCTGTGATGCCAGGTAATTATAATTAGCTCAAATTAACTGCCTGATGGCTCATTTAGAGACCGATTTTGAGATTTCTGCTCCACCTTCATAGTTTAAAATACTACTGTGATTGCAGTATATGCCAGCAGATATGGAGCTGATATGATTTTCTCAACTGTAACATGTGCTTTGCAGGTATGATGGTATTAAGATGTCTCGTTGGTGCGGCTGAGGAGCAGGAAAGAAATCTCAGTAAAAAAATCCTAAAAAATCTAATCTAGAGTTTAACTCAGTTATAGCTGAATATTAGAATTTTGCATGTGTGCAAATTAAAGCCTAAGTGTGCTCTAAATGACATCAGGTTTGGACAGATTTATATTTCTTATTTATTCAGTGAGACAAACTCTTCAGTAAATTTTTTTCCAAAAAAAGAGCAACATTCTTTTGTTTATGGCCTTTAATGTGGTGCAGGTGTTCTGCTGTTGTTTTAGCAACAGAGATAATTATGATGAGCGAGTGCATAATTATGAAGCACAAACGGATCCAAGTAGTGCTGCAAATCCATCAAAAGCCATTCATATAGCTCTTTGGTGGATGAGTGGGCAAGTGGAGAATCACAGTGACAATAATGCAGGTTGTTATTCATGGTATTGGTTTTATCAATCAAACATTTTTTGGTACATTTTTGCAGGAATAGCAGCACAAATATCTCATGACTACGCCAGACATTAATAATGATCTTGCTTGTTATTATTATCTTTACAGGGTTAAAACTGATAATTATTCTTTATTTCTAAACAAAATCAACCCTTTAAGCTAATATCTGTAAGTGCATCCTAGCTAGGTTCTGTGACTTTTAACCAAGTGGCTTTTTGGTTAGTCACTGATATTTCCCAGTGCTCGCTTTGGAAAGTTTATTCAAATGTCTGCAGCTGCAAAATACGTATTGGCCACTCCATACTGGCATAATTTAATAAAGTTTGACTCCTGTGGCCTAAATGGCAATGTTAGCACAGGCAGATGGCTGGAAACTGAAGAATGGTTGATGTTCAGTGTTAATCCAAGTTTTATGCTTCTCCTTACTTTTTTTAAAATCAAAAACAAGCTAACCTTCCATTAGAGTAACTATATGCTTTGTACAGAAGATAGAGATTGCCAAAGACTTTGCTTTATGAAGCCTCAACATCAACATTTTCGGTTCATGTTGGGTTTTTCTGGAGCCTAAAGCAACAGTGTTTGGGTAAAAGGATGGAGAGCTAAGTCCTGATTTAATTCATAAATTGTATGGGTGCAATGCACAAATGCAGGTAACTAGTGAGAAGTAAAAGGCTCAAATCATAGCCTCTTAAACTTGAAGCATAAAGGGCTATTCTACTGTGATACTCTATAGCCCAAAACCAACCACAACACCTAAACATTGTACATTTTTAAAAAATAAAAAAAGTTTAGAGTTTAGTAGAGTGAGCGACTTCAACAAAGTCTACATAGAATAAAACTTTTTTTTTTTTTTATCATGCAATACTGTTATTCTAATGTCCAACCCAGATATTCTCAGAGAGACGAGACCTGCAGGCATGAAAGGAAATGCCCAAAGGTCCTGCTGTCAATTAGAATAGGTTTGTTTTTTTAAGCAAACAAGATTTCTTCATAATTTGCCAAGCAGCACTGATAAAATTTGCTTGATAATGCTTTTATGAAGGAGCCAGCTGTGTCTCCATCTGGATATAAAAAATTCTGAACATCACATCATGACTGCTGTCTTTTCCAGCAGCATAATGGTCCACTGGAGGATTGGAAGAAATCTCTGCCTGTTAGATAATATTCCATAGATCACAGCGTATATATGCAGATTGCAGCACAATGATATGGTGTATAGTAAATTATTGGAATATGTCCTAAGATAAATCAACAAAGGATTTACAATACAGAAATGGTTTGAGTGTTGCCGGATTGCTCTATAGATCCTTTGTGTAGTGGATGTCTGTGGCAAATCATTCGCTATTAGTTTTGGCAGGTGCCAAGAGGCAATCAGCATCTCCATAAAGCTTTTAGCAGATGGGAGCGGGAAGTGCTCTGAAAACTCCTGGTAGACTCTGCGTGTACTCTGGACTTGATCAGACCCAGTGTACCAATCACCACCAAAACCAGCAGATGACACGGCTTCCCAAATCATCACAGACTGCCGAAACTTCACACTGAACTTCAAACACCTTGGATTCTTTGCATCTCCATACTCCCTGCAGACTCTAGGACATTGATTTCCAAATGAAATGCAAAATTTACTTTGATGTGAAAAGAAGACTTTGGACCACAGAGCAACAGTCCAGTTCTGTTTCTCCTTAGCCCAGGTAAGATGCTTCTGATGTTGTCTCTGGCACAGCAGTGGCTTCATATTAGGAATGCAACAGTTAAAGCCCCTTTCCTTACAAAATCTGTGTGTGGTACTCTGACACCAGCCACAATCCACTCCCTTCTTGAACTGACCTTTCCTGACAATCCTTTTAAACCTGTGGTCGTCCCTGTTGCTTGTGCAACTTTCCATTCTAGCCCACTTTCCCTGAAGATGCTTTGATACATCACTCTGAGCAGCCAGGCTTTTCAGCAATGACCTTCAGTGTCTTACCCTCCTCATGGAGGATGTTGGTGGTCATCAAATGTCAAGTCAGCAGCCTTCCCCATGGTTGTGCCTGACTGTGCTGAACTATACTGAGAAAAACTCCAAATGAAATATTCTAATAATTCTATCAATCCTGTGTTTTGTATTAAATAGAGCTAAAGGCCATGAATTGTGAAATTAAACCAAAAATAGGCACGAGATATTTCACTTTAAGTTTAATAAATAAAGAATATACAAAAGTTTCCCTTTCTTGAATTAAATCACATAAAAATTAAATATTTTCCACAAATTTCACCTTTTTGGAGTACATTAGTACATTAGTAGGTGCGGGCTCACTCTCCTGTCACTTACAGCCATGTCACTGAACAAGACTTTGTCTATTTGACCTTTTTTAAATCCATAGTTTTCTAAAATGTGGGAAAACCACTCTTCCGTTTGCTTAGTTTCATGGCTATATGTGTGACTGCATGTGTCGGTGTGTCTTTCGGTGTGTGCTGTGACCTTTCTGCCTCACCCTGGCTCAGAGTTTAAATGGAACCTGGGTGTTTTCAAATCTGTCTGGCAACAGGCCTGCCTCACACAATCACGCTATATTTGGCTGTTTGACTTTGGTTCAGTGTGAAAGGTTAACTGTTAATCAGGGTGTCGCTTTGACCGTGGGACAAAGTCATCCTGTTCTAACAACAGTATTACCTACCCTCCTTCTGTCTTTCCTCCGCTTGCAGACTGCTGAAACAGTCGTTGAGAGTTTTTAATAACATTCATTTTAATAAAAACTATTGCGCTGTCAGACACTTGATATGTAGACACAGGGCATGAGGTTTGTCTGGCAGCCAATGAATGTGGTATGACAGAGTCCTCTTTAGGTTATTTACAAACAAAAGAAGCATTTTAAAAACCCATCCATCCATCCATTCGCTTATCCTTTTCAGGGTCGCGGGGGGCGCTGGAGCCTATCCCAGCTGTCATAGGGCGAGAGGCAGGGTACACCCTGGACAGGTCGCCTGATGGTGGAATTGAACTCAGGACCTTCTTGCTGTGCGGCAACAGTGCTAACCACCGTGCCACCGTGCTGCCTTTTAAAAACCCTCTAGTAGAAAATGGGTGTTGGTAAAACACAGAGGATACACATGGCCAACAGTTTTTTTTAGAAGTTTCTTTGGATGTTTCCTGAATTCTTTGTTTTTTTAACTGTGGAAACTGAGTCAAAACTTTTAACATCGGTATATTCCTGTCCATGAACAATCAAGTGTCAAACTTTTTAAGTCACTGTTAAAGTCTTTGACATGTTTGATGGATTTCTTTGTGTGGTGCGTGACTTTGTGTAATATCATTGCAGCAGTTGAATGGTTAACAGGGGGTAATTTGTTTATATTGGCCCCTCAATGAGAAAGCTAGTTTGCATAATTTGAAAGTGCATGAAATCTGATTGGAGAGATCATAGGGAGACAGTGCTTTGATTGCAGGGTAGAGTCTCGGTAAGGCCGGATAATCAGCACCGTTAGAGAAATGAGGTTTTTAACTGATTAAACTGAAGGTAACTGTAAGAACGGGACTGACATTGGTCTTGTTTTTCACATTCATTTTCTTTAATCTTTGTTTTTATTCATTGTAATACTCTCATTCACTGAAGGGAACTACTAAGGTTTTAAGGTACCGTGGATGCAGAAGCTCATAGGCCTGTCTTATATGTTGATTTAGCTCTTCATTGCAAATTTTCTTTTTAAAGTCATACAGAACAATCAAAAAGTATACTCATTAGCTGTGTACTTCTAAAATTGGTCTAGATGTATGAAAAGATAAATAATACACTGTTTGCAGCAGAATTATGCATAAGCGACCTGTGATGATGTTATGAAAATTGTTGGAGAGACAGAACAAGGACAAAGTATGACTCAAGATCTGTTTTACATTATTCCAAACTTTGAGTCTGCAGAGAGCATCAGCTTTTAAGGCTATTCAACATTAAACTGGACTTTAAATGTATTAAATTCAACTTAAAAATCAATTAATACTCTACATTAATAGCTTTGGCACTTCTTTGGCACTTCTTCCTGACTCTTTAGACATTTTCATGTGTCGTGGAACAGTAACTAGTACAAAGCTTTTCCCAACAGTGCCAGTGTAACTTCTTTATTTGTGCTTTTAGACTCACACTGGTTGGAAACTTCTCCTGCCTGACGTTTTACATTCACACACCTTTTTAAAAAAGCTGATTATAATCTGAATCACACTTTTTATGTGTTTATATTTAAGTAAGAGAAAGACAAAGAATTTAAACTGAAAAATATTTACAGGTATACTGCTGAAGGGTTTTCATGACTCGTTCTGGCCTAATGATTGGAACATGGAGACTTGTATGCACATGCTTTCACCAAGTGTCACTTCTCTGTAGCCCGAGGCACTGGCAGTTATGGAGCAGGTACAGGCTGAATTTAGTTTTTTTTGGGTGGATATTTAAAACTTTGAGCCTCACACCTTGAGGGCTTTAGTTTTGTCTACCGGTAGTTGCCAAGTCCCAGGTTTAATTCCCATCTTTACAAATAACTTTTCCTTATCTCCACTATCAATATCAGTATTTTTTTGCATTTATCTGGTTTGTATAACAACAGTAAGTAAAAATACTTTCGGCTGCTCCATTACTGGGATTGGCGCAGCAGGTAGCTCCGCATTTCTGACTGGGGAGATTTTGGGAGATTTGTACACAGGATGCCCTTCCTGGCACAGCCTCCAAGGGATTTGTGCCTCATTCTTTCGCTCTTCTGTTAGACAAATGTAAATGTAAACCACTTTTCCTAATGACTTCTAGTATAGCACGAGTATATGAAACTATAACCTCTGGTAGTTCATTCTAGTTTTGTTAGGTTCAAAATAAAAATATTAATTCTAAAGCTGAATGTAACTATGTCCACAAAAGGCTGATGCTCAGTTATTCAACATCCAGCAGGCAACTGTTGCAGCGGTACCTAGGTTTATTCTATTTTGTACTTTCTTTTTTTAATAATGCATCCCCAGAAGTCACTGATGAGGATATGAGAGTAAAATAGCTTTTTGAACAGGGCCCTTTGGCACTCCCAGTGTTTCCTCTGACTACAGATAAGAAAATAAGACAACTCAGGCTGACAACAAAATATTACCGTTAAAATGACAGGAGCAAAGGAATGTTTTCCTGGCATCTCCTGTTATTTGAGCTGGCTAAGTGCGCGTACATTGTATACTAACTTAGAAACTAATACAAGCTTTGCACCAAAAAGAGTCTTTTTTTCCCCCTCAAAACCATATCACAAAGTGAAATATGCAGCACAACCTTATATGTGAAAGGAAATGTGTTGTTTGTGGAGCACTTCTGGAAACAATTTATGACAGTCGGGTTTGTAATGCTAGCATCTCTCGTGAGATGTACATGAGCATCAGGAGGAGGAAATTCATACGAACCAAGCTATGTAAGGTTTTTGTCTTTTTTTGCCATTCGTAAGTCAAAATGTCAGGTTATTTTCTCAAAAGTTTGGTTTACACATCTTAAAATTTTGATTGAGTAAGTCTAAATTCGGTGATTCTTCACTTGAAGTTTTGAGATAACTCAAAATCTCACCAGGAAAACTAAGACCAAATAATTATAAAATGGCATAAACAAGCTTCCATATCAAAGAAATACATTTAATTAATTAATTTTTAATTTATTCTTTCTTAAAAAAATATGTAGTTCCTTTTTGAGCTTAGGCAACAAACCTTCACTACTTGGTGACATTTAGAAAAACATTGGAGTTTTAATATGGTTTTGTTTAGAAAATTCTTGTATTTTTGTTTTCTGTTAAATCAGAGTGGGAGTGAAAATGTTTGACTTTATCTGATTGCATAAAATAATCTGATAAAGAAATTATAATTTAATAATTCTATAAGTGAATCATTAGCTCCACGTTATATGCAATTTACCAGTTAAAACTCACAAGAAAGGCACTCTTTAAAAAATTGAAGGATCATGAGTAACATAGAGACAAATAAAACACACACGAAATTACTTTATAGAGATGAAAACACAGAGATAAAATTATTTCACTCTACTTTTGTAGACTTTATTCAGCAGAGGTCGTCCATGTGAAAAGACAGAATAGAACCGGACATTAGCCTCATCTGAGACTCCATCTGAAACTCTGAAACTGAAAGAAATAGTGCAGATAATACACAGAGAATCATCATCATGTATCCTGCCTCCTGCAGGATATAGCTAAACCACCTACTAATGCAAATGCATTTATTGTAAAGGAAACACTTTTCTGCTGTGCACCCCATGTAAGCAAATGACAGATGGTGAAAATATTCTGACCTTATTGTCTTAGACATAAAAAAAATAAACAACCATGTTTAGACACTGTTAGCAGCGTGACTCCTGTTTTGTGCCTCTTTCAGTTTCTGACTTTGCTCTTATGCCTGAAGGATTCAAGACCTTTTACATGTTGCCTGCCCAGGTGTTTACGTGTGTGCATTTACCTTAAAGGCAAGTGCACTTGTGTGTGTGAGACAGACAGACAAGCCCACCAAAACAGCTCACCGCTGTCTGTAACTGCCTCTATTTGGCAATGAAACTATTTCGGCATCTGAAAACTTAACGCTCCCCACAGTGTCAAAAAGAAAACACTTTTTCAAAACCACTTAGCGCCACAGGACCACGGCAGAATCAGTGCCACACACTGAGCCAACATTTGTGTGATGTTAAACATGGTGTGTACGAGATCACCCACGGTTTCCGTGATTGATTTCAGCCACATAACGTATTGCACTTAAGTAAATCAATGCGCCGTCAGTCAATATTACCCTCACAAAGACACACAAAGCTGAAAATACCACCCTCTCTCTCCTTAATGACTTCCCTTCTCCCTCTGTCTCTGACATTAATAAACTAATTTCTCCAGCACTTAGTAAAATTTAGCATCCATCCATTTTCTAAACCGCTCAGCTGGTTCAGAGCACTGGAAAGTAACCTTTACCATTTCATGTATTATTTTTTTCCAGAAAACAAGCAGAGCAGTGGTATTTCAATTTCAATAATTTGCTAAATGATATGAGTGAGTCTGGGTGTTTATTATGAGTGTTAAAAATTGTGGAAAGAAACAAATTTGCCTCTTAACACAGCAAATTGAGTTTTGGAGACTTTACGCATTCGCATAGAGCAGAAACATTTCTAAATGGGAAGCATATGGCCCACCTCCAGAAGTTTAATTAGCGCATTAGTGTTTCATGATGTCTATTCTTAAAGGTTAACTGTTTTATTTTTCGCTACTAAAGTACTACACCAAGCAAGGAATTCAAGTCTAGAGTGTAACATTAAGAAGGACTTTGAGTGTAAGTTATTTTCTCAAACCTCCAAGCTGTTTGGTTGTTACTGGGCTATTGAACAAATTGAAAGGAGAGTCTGCTTGGTAATTGTGCCATGATTGGACAACACGTGTAGTTATTATTAGCAAAGCAATAGGCTACAAGAAACCTAAATCTTTCCCCTCTTTGAATAAGTTCTAAAAATCAATAGTCATGGCTCTGGACACACACAAAGTCACTGCACAACTGAAGATTTCTGCAAGCAATAAAACCCACTTTGATTCTGTGATCCCAATTACAGAAAAAGTGAAAAGAGCATAAGACTGTTCTGACAAGAGGAATTAAATTAACTTCATCATAAGACTGCAATTTTCCTGAGATAGAAATACTTTGTAGGCAAACCGTCATTTTAAATAATCCTCCTATTGTAGACAACTGAATATTATCCTTTGACAGCATACTGAAAGCTTCACTGCTCTCAGATATAAGACATATTCAGGATTGAAAAATGTACCTTAATCCTTCATCGTGTCTACTGGCCAGCAAGGGTAAGAAAATGACCCACCTCTAACTTGATTCATTACCTCAGTAAACACTTTCCAGCGAGTCTCAGTCACTAGTTTCGAGAATTATAGAGTACAGAACGATGTTCATTTTGTGAATTATGGGTTCCATTAAAGCAAAAAAGGGTGATAAAACATAATACGCCTTAGGACAGTGTAATGGGGCTCTAGTTGTGGAGAAAGGACACTCAGAATTCACTTGGTGTGTAATTTATCTGTTCACAGACTTCACAGATGACAGGGCCGATCA
This sequence comes from Astatotilapia calliptera, assembly GCF_964374335.1. Taxonomy (NCBI): domain Eukaryota; kingdom Metazoa; phylum Chordata; class Actinopteri; order Cichliformes; family Cichlidae; genus Astatotilapia; species Astatotilapia calliptera. The sequence continues at coordinate 15,521,184 of NC_137440.1, read as the reverse complement.
GGACGGTGTTCTGCGGAAAAGGAAAGAAAAACTTTTAACTGCACAGATATTTATAGTAACTTCACACTATTAGTAAGTTATCAGACTTAAAATAGAACATTAAGAAGAAGGTTTTCTAAAAACAATGAATATTTCACATAGCTTCACAAACAAATGTAAACATTATAATCGTATAACACCAATATATTAAAGTGGTGATGCGGCAAAAATGTCTCTGGGATGTTCAAGAATTTCTTTAGTGTGTTTCACAAGTTCAACTTCTCACTGGTGTGTAGTCAGTTAGCCATATTTAGTCAGTTTCAGTTCCAAAGCGCTCTTGACTAAAAAGTCAGGTTGTTAAAATGATTTGAAGTGAAAGAGGAAATGGATGGTCTCAATATTTAAGGTGTGATGACGTTCAGCGGCGGCTCATCATCATCTCCTTCCTCAAGGAGAATCCCAGTCACAGGATCGCAAAACTGTCAAAAATCCAGCGTGTATTAAACAGGGTCTCTAATGTATTACGGCCATAATCAATAAATAAATATGTGTATGCTCTGCATCATGCTCTGCTTTATTAAGACGATAGCTGGGAATATCTGCTGGCCTTTTAGTTTTATATGTAAACGTTTTTGATCTTTTAGATGAAGTCACAAAATACTTAATTATGAATAAACCATCAATCACAATATTAAGTATTCATAGCACAGAGCCTCTAACAGAGTTGCTGATAATGAGAGCCAATCTTAGTCATTATACTGTATATTTAAATATGTCTTAATAATTTGGTAAACATTTACTTAGACTTCCTGGTTTGTACTTGATGTTTTACTTATTTTAAAAATGATTGATCATTTATAAAGTAAAAAAAAAGTTTTATATTAACAATCATGAATGAACCTTTATAAATTTTATAGAATATAGTCTAATGTGTACTAATGTAGGAGAAATGTTTAAAAATGTATGTATTAAGTATGTGCTAATATCCTCAGTAGTGCTAAATAAAGGCTGGGAACGTGCCAAATAGGCAACTGCCCAACACCTAAGCCTTGCAGTGCCACCACACCCCTTGCTTATACAGCTTAAGCCCCTTAACTCATATAGTTGATTTAAAAAAAAAAAGGAAAAAAGAAGACGACTGCTTGGTTTCTGAATCACATGTGTGGCAGACTCTTCCTCTCTACCAGTTTTCACTCGATTTTCATTGTTTTCACCTGTGACATGATCGTGTGTGTGTGTGTGTATGAAGTTTTGTCTTTCCTTTTGTCAAGGCAATTTATGCTCCCCAGTAATCTGGATTTTAGTTATATTTGAGCTCGCCTAGTAAAGGCAATGAGGGAAAAGCAAACAACAGTTAAAAACTCATTAAATATGAGTGTTGTAATAGGTGCTATAACAATGAAAGTCTGAAGAAACCATTAGGAGGACTCAATGTAGTGCATTGTTTAGATAGAAAAGAAGAAGAAAAAGAGCCTAGTTTTGCATCAACATTTACGAAGCTGATTTAAAAACAGAGATAATAACATCTATAAAAGGCATACATCACACTGACAGAAAACACTGTGGGTTTCACTTTTCGCTGAGGTATGACTCCAAGAAGGATTTCTTCCTCCCCCTCAAATTACATTGAAGTAGCTTCCTTGCCTGCTGGCTTTTCTTTGCACCCCTCCGGGGAAGCTTTTGGCTTTCTTATTTTAGTTTGTCCTGCATATTGTTGTTGTCTGTCTCAGAAAACATATCTATTTTCATCTGGATTGCTCACATGCACGTGTTACTGCCTTGTGACATTTCTAATCCATTTTTCAGTGTGTTTTCACATGATGATATTTGGGATAGTTTGTCCAAACGGCATTTATGATAGACCTACTGCCATTTGACCACAAATCATCTAATTAACACTAAGCCATATTTCCTGGGACTATGCAGTCCATTACAAATATGTCTATATTTTTATTTATATTAATGAATTTACTAATAAAATTAATTGCTGTTGCATTCAGTGGCTGTCCATCCATATGACCATTATGCATCCATCTGATGGATTCCAGAATAATGCACCCTGCTGCACCCTGCTACAAAACTCAAATCATCTCAAACTGGATATGGATATGCATTATATATTATATATTACATAAAACTGTCTATTTTCATACACTTTATTCCATTTTATTTGCAGGTTGTTTAATGTTTCCAATGACAGTACCTCTTTCAGGCTCAAATTATGTAATTAATGTTAAAAACAAATTTAACAGAAAAGACAAAAATTCAGAATTTAGTTTGATTTTTAAAATAAACACTTATCATTGGATATTATAATATGTGTTAGTGGTGTAGTTAAGTGCGCTTAGAATGAGCTCCGGAATATCTGCTCTGATGAGACACTCTTGGAAACTGTGCAAGGACACCCAAACAGGAACCAAACTTCCAACCACATAATACTGTAGATACCTTCTGTGGCATTCTAGGCCTGAGTCTGTGACCCTGAAGTTCGAGTTCTACATTTTAGTTTTCTTTATTATGTTTTCTTCATAGTTTTTTGTTCTCACGACTTTGAGTTTTTAATCTTCTTTTTCTGTGATATTTTTCTCTGGTTTATGAAAATTTTACCGCAAAGTTTTCTTTATAGTTACTCTCTTTTTAAAAAAAAAAAAGTATTCTTGGACATTTGGTTAATTTTTTCCCTTTTTGTTTGATGTTTTATTCTCATGATTCTTTTTGTTAGTCCCTTGTCTTATATCCATGGCATTTAGTTTTGCGTACCCTATCGCATTGTCTCTGATTACTTTCAGCTGTGTCTTGTTACACTGACATCTCACACCTTCCTAATTTCCTCATCTGTGTCATCCCTCAGGTCTTTGTTGCCATAGTGTGTTCAATTTGCACTGTTTGCCCACCTCAGTGAAATCCATGGTTGGATTTTTGGCTTGTTTTCATCTGCCCTTTGGACTTTTGATTTCACCTAAATAGAGATTAAATGTTTGTTCATAACTAAGTCTTTGGATATGCATTTTGGGATCCACTGCCACACTCTAAAGGACAATTATTGGCTCCTGTGTCTAGCAAAATGTTAGTTTCTTCTCCTGGGCTATAGAGAAAAAAATGGAAAATGAGATAAATAATGGACAACAGGCTTGTGCCACTCTATATCTTATACGATAAAGTATTTAAAAACACTAGACTGGAAAAGTGCTGGTTTTGAATGTGACAAGCAGATTATGGGTTTTAATTATAATAAACACAGTAGATGCTGTAGTCACAAGCATTCATTAAAACTGAAAAAGCATCTGGTCTTCAGACTTCCTGATGCACGTCAGAGGCGGAGCCAGACATTTGAAACACCCGGGGCTTAGCCCAAAAGGATAGTATGCATGTGGGATTTTTTTTTCCCTTGGGGGGGGGGGGGTAGAAATGACTGAAAGATTAATTGGCTCTGTTTTGAGTTTTGTTCAAAAAAGAATGACTTCATATAGGTAAAAATATATATCACATGTGCAGAACACCTTAAACTAGTTTTTTAATTAAGCAGCAAGGCAGAACAAAATCAGGGCTGTATCAAGACACGAGGACTAAACCCCAATTCAACCAGACCAAGAACTGATCCGGAATTAAAACAGGACTACAACAGTTCAAAATCAGGACTACTTGGGACTTAACCAAGACAGAACCAGAATCAGAACTAGATGATAGTAGCACTAAAAATCATCATAGACCTGCACTACATTTATTTTTTCATTTTACCAAAGTAAAATATTTAGATTGAGAAAGGTTTATATAATTATTTAGCCTTGTTGTGCAAACAAGCCTGCATAACTTAATAAATATAGAATTTGAAAAATAACAAACCTAAAAAGAAACACTAGGTACGAGATCCATGAGTACCTATGATACGGTGATACTTTTGGTAAACAACCATTTGACTAACATGTGTGTCTCACCTGCTCTTGTTCATCTCTGTTCTGTCCTCATTCTCCATCTCCCTCTCTGTTCCTCTCTCCCTCTTTGTGCTGACAATCATCAAATATACAGATATTTACAAACTCTTCAGATAAAAACACAAACACTTTTTAATTGTAACATCAAATCAGACTAAATGTTTATTTTTTTAGATTGATAAATATAAAAAACATATTTGTTAACTTTAAGAGTAAAGAGAGAAATCGTCTGTATTTCTTAATTGCAAATGGCACCAAATTGTATTCAAAATTGAGCCACACTTATGGAGCTCCACAGTTCTTTTCCTGGTGTTTTGGTTGACATCTCTTGATTTTCCCATGTCACAGAAACAGGCTCTGTGTTTTGCCTTATATGCATCCACAGCTGTGCCACCTGTTTACTCACATGGACTCTACTAACCTATCAGAAGCTTCTTCAGCTCAGAATGGAATCGTCTGGAGTTTTCTTATTAATTAACAATACACTTAGTGTACATGTACTCCTACATTTGATGAAAGTGATAAAAAACAGAAAGCTCTGTCTCTCTTTATTGTGACATTTAACTAATTCAAAAGATATTTCAATATTTATCTAAAACAAAAGTTTACTCTAAATTGATGTTGTGCAGTAAAAATGTTTTATGTTTTCTCCCTAAAGTGTATGTAAATATCTGGTTACAAATGTGAATATCCTGCTGTGTACTGAAATTCCTCTTGTTTTGCATACAAATATACTGAACAACATACAAAGCATAATATATAAAATAACATTTACCTGAGTTTTTCTTTGAAAGAACCCTCTAATGTCCATTCTTATATTTCAGTACATAACTGAAACCGATTTAGTCGGGGAGGGTAAGAACTGAAAATATGAAATAAACACACGTAAGCTAAGACTCTAAAAAAATAGCATTTGTTCGGCTTTTCATTTCGCCATTTGTTGATTCACTTGAAGAGCAAGTAACGTAATATTGGTCAAGTGATCAGTTTGATATCAATCTTTCGTGATACACCGACATATTTACATTATTTGTACGGTACGAATGATTTGCTTTGGTACCTGGTCAAACTTAAGCTCTCCTTAGTATGGCTGGCTCCGTCTCTCCAACAGCGCACTGACGGGCAGCAGCTGCCCCGCCCCCTCGCTCAGTCGCTTAGTGCCTGAGCTTGGATCATACCAATATCAGGGGGGGATTCACGCACAGTCGTAAATTCCCACAGTGTGCACTATGTGCTTCGAATATTGTGTGTACTTTTTGTTTTATACAGTTGTCAGCCAGGCATCTAACTATGAAAAAATTGCACTCCAAAATACCCCGGGCTTCTGACAAAACAACCCGGGCTTAAGCCCAGTAAGCCACCCCCACGCTCCGCCCCTGATGCACGTGTCATAATAAGACATCTAAAAGTTATCACCTCTGTAATGTGCAATTCTTTTAATATGGTTCCTTTTTTTTTATCTTGCTCTTTATCTCACTTCATCTCACACTTGGCAGATGTAATTGGCATCAGTTTGGTGCACAATGCAATGCTCTGCCCATCTTCTCATCACAGATGTGTCATAACAGTCTGCAGCAAAGAAGTCTGAGCAGACAGTAAGTAGGCAGAGTATTTTAATAAAGAAAATGCTTATCTGTGAAGTTTGCATGTTTGCTGCAGCCAGCTGGGATTTATTGTCAAGATAGGTTTAATTCTAAGAGGATTAATTCTTCACAAAGCAAAATCACTTAATGCAATTAAACCAAAGAGCACATTACAAGCCACAATTTGTTGTTGTGAGTTTTTTCTGAATATGCGTCACTGAATGAGCTGAATACAACAAGGAGAGAAACGTGATAACAATAATATAGTATGTCCAGTATGGCATCTTATAAAAAAAGTGGAACAATTGCAGTGAAACTGAGCACACCTCATATTGAAAGGAGCCAGCTGAGGTGATTTTGACATCTTAGCATTGGGCCTCCTTTTGGAGATATTCTAGGCTCATTCAATTTGGAAAAAACATGGAGGCAAGTGGATTGATTCTTAATCACATCTGGGAAAAACTTTGAAACCCTCACAATATCCTGAAAATCTGGCTGGACCAAAAAGTAATGACTCTTTTCTAACAATGATCCCAGTGAGCCCCAAATGGAAATCCTGGAAATATCTCACCTAAAGGGAAAATGTCATTTTCAGTATTCTTGTTTTCCAGGTCGAACTATTTCTATGGGCACAAGTATTTGTCAGTACTTGTGGATATTTAACATCAAAAACAGAGTATAATAATAATAATAATAATAATGTATTTTATTTGAAATTACAATGTAATTACATATACACACTCATATTAAAGCTAAAATAAAGAGTATCAAGTCAGGTTGTTACAAGAAACAAAATAAAAATTATACTGTAAGTACATTTAAGTAGTGCATAAGTAAGTATAAGTACTGCAAAATTTGCATGATGACATACTACCTAAAAATTTGGCAAGGTAGTAAATACAACAAGCCCTGTATTATCTGACTTGTCATCCCATTGTTCCAGTGTACCCATCTTTTAAGTATTTTAAGTAAATATAAATATTCCGTTGTAATTGACAATCACTTATCTGTTTCAGAATGTGTTTGACCTGAGTAAGTGCACCTGAAATTACTTTTATGACTGTCCGGCATTTCCCTTTCCCAGAAAGTCATAAGTTCAACATGAATTATGAATAAACCTCCATAACGACCCTGCTAATTCTAATATATGCAGTTCAGCATCATAGTGCTTTTATTGTTTTGATTTGGATGTTTTTTGGCTTACCAATCACGAAAATCAGAAATCCAATATTGCAAATTATTAGAATACTAATTCCAAAAGTAGATTCATGCATGTATGAATTAAGTTAGTGAATAGCAAGCTTAAAATCTAATCATCACTTTAAAACAGTGACAGACTCAATTGATATTCTCACTACATTTACCTTCCTCAGAGCAGCAGAGAACAGCAGGAGAGAGCAGAGGACAGATCAAGTGACAGACAGATGAGGCACCAAAGAGCTACTTGAGAGGTGAAGAAAGAAAGAGGATTAAAGAGACCCCCCCCCCCCCCTCACCCACACACACACAATACCCCCAAGCAAACAAAAAATAAACAAAAAACACATATCAAAACAAAGTTTACCCAGCGTGTCACAGTTTAAATGTGTCTCTTGTTATGTAAAACAAACAGGCCTGGTCATAATTTTAAAGCATGTAGTGTATGACTGCAAACGTGAGACACTTATCTGATCTGCTTCATAGTTTGCAGATGCATCGCTTTGACCAGAGTAGCCCTGAACATCATCATCATCAAAAGTAAAGGCGTGATACAATTTTATTAGATTAGTGCATAGGTTGTAAATAACCATCTAAAAATTTGACTTGCTGGTGCAATTATGTGTGTAACAGGAACATGAGAGAATTAATAATTTTGTCCTGAATTGTAGGTTAGGACATGTAGTTGCATCTCACTTCCATCGCTATACCTTCATCTCTACAACCGTGTTGTTATTGCTATTTTCGGACTGGTGTGTCAAAGAATTGCAGTGATTTGATGGTAAAATTTAATGGGTCTGTTCAGCAGGGGGGCAATGAGCTCCCTTGTGGAAAGTAATTTCCTGCCATTGGTAATAATCATTCCTTTACACCTGCAGGTAATCCGAAGGTGGAGAAAGTTTACAAGAAAATAAAAAAGAAGAAATATATTCTGTATTTGTGTGTTTTTAAATTAATTTCTTTCCCAGCAGATTTACAACCAACATCAACCTCTCACACATTTAAAAGCTAGAACAGATACATTTAGCAAGCTTTAATGAGAAGCCAAATTCATCACTGTGTAGGCGTCAACGAGGGAGAGTCAAATCTGGTTTACAGACACACACAGATAACAGAGGAATAACAACAGAAACACTTGGTTTTTATTTTTTTGAGTCTCTCAACAGTGTATTGTTGCTATAAACAACAATCTAAGGAAGATACTGTAACTTTTTATGTTTGGAAGATGCAACACAGCAACACACCTAAATCTTTTACTTTTAGTTGTATTAACATTAAATTAATAATAAAAATCTCAGTTATGCACCCTTTCAGTTGAAAGGGTTTTCTTTGAGGTTCTTAGCAGGTAATAAAATTAGGTAAACGAAACCATAGATGAACTACAAAACATGCCATACGAGTCTGTTAAAATTCAAGGTGAGACCATGCAATGCTTAGAGAAACTGCAAAAATTAAAACACTACACTGCAGACTTTACAGGTCTTAAAAGGGTTGGCAGGAGAAAAGCTGGTCTCTTTAAAAAAGAACATGGCAGTGTCAGGGACCTGGGTCTGTGCGACCCATGGTCAATGAGCAGTTATGACTCTTTTTATATGATATGCATTTGTTTCTGCACTTTGCTGCTGTTCCTGTATCTATGGTTGTGTTTATTGGCAGGTGTGTGTGTGTGTGTGTGTGCGCGCGTAGGTGTGGCTGGGGCAGGCACCTTCAGGCCTGGTGGGTGTGGCCCTGCCAGGTAGCTGGCCACACCTGAAGATCGTCACACACCTGGAGATCAAGCCTCGTCGGGGAGCTACTTAACAGTGTGGCTGAGCGCTCCTCGACGTGGGATTATTGAGTTAAACTCCACGTTGGTGTTTCTAGTGTTGTTGAGTACAGTAAGTGTATGCCTGCTGGAGTTTAGTGTCCTGACGGCTGCGTCTGTTGTTTTTCCCCAGGAGGAGAGTAGAACACAGAAGGCCAGCAAGCACAGGGAGTGCGGATACACGGGAGCAGAGAGCGCGGAGTACAGACACACATGACACGGGAGTCGAGGGAGCGCACTGGAAATTTTTTTTGTGTTACATTTACTTCACTGTAAATAAACTCACTGTTTACTGCACAGAGTCCAGCATTTGGATCCTTTCTCCCACATCCCCACGGTCTGCCCCCGAAGACCGTGACAGGCAGGATGGCTTTGGTTTGCAAGGTCACACCTGAACAAACCACAAAACGTAGAGGAGGCAAAAGCGGAGATATCTGAGCGTTATGCACAGTGCCATGTTCGAAGGAAAACACTGCAAATCAGCACAAACATAGCAACTATCAAGCACAGTGGTGGAGGTATGATGATTTGGGCTTGTTGTGCAGGGCACCTGGGCCAAAGTATTCTATATAAATATATATAATACATAAATGTTCTATATGAATGAAATATAAATCTGACCAAAAGCTAATAGCTTGGTAAACTTGCTCCACAAGTTTTTTTTTTCTTTTTTATTATCTATTGAATCATGGTGTGTCCTTACGTTTTTCACATACTGCTCCTGGAATTTGGTTTATTTTTGTTAAATAAGTAATGGCATGGTGAAATATGTCATCTGTTGTGGTTCATCTCAAGTTGTATTGCCTAACCTTTAGATAAAATAAAGACACAGCCGCAGCTATAGTTGCGCTGGATTCCACACTTTTAACATTTGTGTTGTAATACATGTTCACATTCAGCATAAACTTAAAAATATTGTTTTGTACAGTGTAAAAGAACAAAACAAACTAGTATTCTTCCTCTATTGCTTCACTAAATTTCATGAAATCCAAACGAAACAGTACTGGACACAATCAACAATATCAAAATCTTGCTTGACATGCAGGTGGAATATGAAACTGCAGATATTTTAATGAATGCATGTTTTCAAACACGACATCTCTATCCCTGTTTATCAGACAAACAAATAGGACACACCAGGTGCATCTTCATGTCCATGGTCTGACAGTGTGTATGATTTGACACCTCTTTTGATTAAAGGAGGTTTCCTGCAGTGCAGATACTGCAGCTGTTTGCTTCCCTGCTGAGGCAAACCCCAGTACACGGCATGCACTCTGTGAGTGTTTATATATGTGTGTATGAACAGGATGAAATAGTACTAAACTATTTTCTAGCTGAATGCTTCAATCAATACAGCTTCAGCTGGAAATGCTGTTATTAGGGACTTTTTGATAGCAGTACAACAGCTGGATCTGTGTGCTGTGTCAGTGGTGTATAGAGCCTGCTGATGCATGTCGATCTGTAGGTGAATCCCATGTGTGAGTGTCAGAAGGGGGTGTAAATATAGATGAAACACTAAAGGAAGGAGAGCACTGGGTTAGAAAGGTTACGATCATGAAAAGCTTCTCTTTTGCTGTGAATTTTTCCAGTACAGAAAAACATAATTCACCTATTTTACAACTGAACGTTATGCCTGAAAAGTTTGTTGATCCTATGTCAGACTGGGTGACAGTTCTTTCCTCGACCTCTATGACATTGCATGTGGGATATTAGTCTTTTATCAGCAATAATGTTGTTAAAAAATTCAAAGACAAAAAAATAATCTACTTGTTTAATATCCATGAATGTGAATATTCAAGTCTTGACGTTACTATGAGAGAATCTTTTAGTTAGCTTCTGCTAAAATTACACACAGTACCAATTACAGTAACATTACTGTCTGGAGAAGAAATACAATCGGTGCCTTATATGATGTGTAGAAACCAGAATGTGCGATAGGCTGACATTTTTAGGTCATGAAAATAATTCATCTCAGTCACAGAAACGTCCAAATATGACAGGCAGAGAGACAGGCATTACCTCAAACCATGAGATCTTTGTGATTTAATAAAAGAGTGAATTACCCCTCACCTACAGTAAAGGCAGCTTATTATGACATTCTGTCATTGCATTGGATTGTGCTTTTAATGTAATTTTCCATCTGAATTTCTAAATCAGCAGGAATGACTAGGAATACTTTTTTTTTGTTGAGACAGGAGTTTGAATAAATCATGGTCATTTATTAAACTCTAATTTTCCTCATCAGTGGGAATATATACCTGTGAATACACATTAAACAATGTTTAATTCCAAACCAATCAAATCACGTCTTAAAAACAAAAACACACACTGAATCTATGGACACACATTCTGCATCTTTAGTTGGTGGATGGTGTTTTTTAAAGAAACATTAATTTTGTTCTCATCGACAGGATAATTGTGCTTAAAAGCAACAGCTATCATGCAGAATAATAAGGCACTATTATCATAAATTCAGTCATCTGTGAGCATGCACAAGAACTAAACTTTAATCCAAGCCAATCTTCTGTGCACAGACGGTGCAGATGAATGCTTAAGATAGCAGAAATCCGACACTCACAGTTTCCACATCTCTCTTTTCTTTATTAACGACTCATTGACCTCACAATTCTCAATGATTTACTGCTGCACGCATAAATTTGTCATTCACTCCTACACTGCCTCTGTTTGTGTTTCTGTATGTGTACGGAGAAACTGTGTTTCCTTTATATTGGCCTTCTCCAGCTCATGCAATGATAAGAAAGAATGAGATCAATAAAGTAGAAACGTGCTTATAAAACAGTTAACGTTGCGTTCTACATAATAGCAACTGCAGCTCTCACTCCACAGAGCAGTGACTGCACGCTGCCTGATGCTCTGCATGTTTTTGGTGCTATGTTATGTTATATTTGCCATCTGAAGTTCGCAGATGATGCCGATGATATCTCCTGCCACACACAATGTTTTCATTCACAACTCATTAACTGCAGCTCTAAGCTCATGAATACAACTTGTTTACTAAAACAACCCCACCACAACCATTAGTGCTGTTTGCACTGTATTTAGTGATGCATCAGCAAGATTCCGAGTGTTATTGCTTTTAGTTACTGCTGTTACGCCTGTCAAATTCTCCATCACAGCATTGGACACAGCAGTTTACAATAACAGCACATGACTCATTCTAAAATGAAAGTTGCATAAAAAGGAAAGCTATTCATGTGTTGCAGAGTATCTAATCATCCCTTGCACTACAGTACAGGGATGTGGCTCAAGAGGATAGCATACTGCACAAACTAAAATACCCTTAGGAGCTAAGCAGTTTGAAATGTGGCCATCTGAACAAATGATGCATGGCACTTTCTTTCTTTCCCCAAATGTCAAACGTTGCAATTCCATTTAATAAAGGGGAAAAAACCTTCAGAAAATACATTTTGGAAACCTGGATATTTATAATTAAACAAGGACCAAAGTAATTAGATTCATGTTTTATTTTCTGTATCACTGAACAGTATGTTTTACAAGAGAAAAAACAAACAAGTGCACATATACAAACATATAGAGAGCTGAGTATATTCATTAAATCTATGCAGATACTTTGCACTTTTTAATAATTTTTACACTGTATCAGCTCCACTACCTCTGTGCTCATGGAGCCCTTTAACCGTTTGTTTGATGAAATGTCCCAGTGTGAGTATCTGAGACTGGATTTCCTGCAGACCAGCTCATTAATGCTTAACACAGGGTGACAGAAATTATTCCACTGAAACTTCCAATAAAGCTCCAACAAGATTCCAACAAGACCTGTTAAACACTTTGTACAATGGCTAAGGTGCTTACCTCCCATTCAAACTACATGTGATAACATGTGATATGGCAGAAATTTTACCCAGTACTAGAACCATTCTAGGATGACCAGTTTAAATCTGGGCTAATCATTAGTATCTTCCTAACTTGACATGTTAAGCTCTTATTTATTTAATCTTATTTAAATTTGGCTGAAATTATGAATGTAATGTTATCTAATGAGCTGATCTGTCCAAACTCTTTAGATACTGAGCTCTAAAGCAAGGCTATACATTGTTATAATAAAACATGATGGGCCTATGCCTTGTTGCCATATATCTCTACTTAAAAGATTAATGATCAGGCAACAGAACTTTGGGAATTGGGTTTACTGAAGGATCACTTTTTAAAGTCATGTAGCTTTAGCTGCTCTATGTGTTATGTAGGAGAGACTGTAAATCAAGCATCCTGTTACGATGCCGTTACCATGTATGACAATGACATTCACGTGTCTTCTGAGTGATGTATCCTACTACAGAGTGGTTTAAGTGTTACACCTGAAAGCAGCTTTGTCACACCTGATTTTGTCAACAAAACTCACTGATCTTTCTTCGTACTCGCACGTATCAATCACAGCTAGAATTAACTCCAAAAGGCAACATGACAGCTTCATATTGAAAACTTTGACTTTGTTGTTGCTTTGAGCTGTCAAGTCCCTCTGACAGTTCCTCCCACGCAACACGATTCCACCCTCAGAAAACTGTCAGCTGTGCCTTGTGCTTAATGAGCTGCCTGTCAAACACAAAATGAACACAACCTTGTTAAAAAATCAATTAAGTACTACAGGTGATCCCCTTTCTAGTTTAGCTTGATGAATGAGTCCTCAGGAACTCTCTCTGTTATGAAGTCAGCCTGATTTAATAAAGGTCTAAATGTACTTTGACTCATGTCGCAACCCCCATCACTTTAATAGTTTTGTTTATTTGCTTCAAAATACAGAGGGAAGCTCTGAAAATGTAAAAATATTTATACGGTGCTCTAAGTGGCCTTCAGCTACAGCAGTGAGGCCACTTAAGCTCAAAAAACAGAGGCAACATGTGCCATGAAGATAAAAAAATAAAAGATTATTCAGTGCACTTTACTGTGGACATAGGAATGTTACGTCATCATTTATATATAATCGATGAAACTATAAACAGAAACCATGGCTTATTACAAATTCCTTCCCTTTGCACTAAATTGGCAAACCTCAAATCCCTTTATAAGGTCATCAGTCTGAATGTTTACACCTGTTTTGACAACATGCTAGAATGCCTTGTCCTCTTAAGGATAGCTGAGACCTTTTCAAATTCACAGCTGATGCAGTGGTTAGCACTGTTGCTTCACAGCAAGAACACCCCAGGCTTAAATCTGCCGGCTGGTTTCTGTGGTTTCTGTCCGGGTACTCTGGCTTGCTCATTGTTTGTAATTCAGTGACTTGTAACCCGCCTCTCCCACATCGGTGCATCGCAGAGTTCAAGTAGCAGCAGGCATACCTCAGCATCAGTTGTTGTGAGAAGACTGTGAATCAGGTCTTTACATTCAAAATTCACCAGTATCTGTGAAATACACAATTAGCAGATGATCATGATCTGTGAAGTGAACCTGTGTGAGGGCTGAAGGTACACCAGCTGACTTTACCTTACAGACAATCACCTAAATTAAGGTCACGAAAACAGAAATAGATAGTTGGGATGAGTTGCACCATAGTGAAAACAAAAAGCAGGGTTTGAGGAAACTCATGTTGAACTTTTATCAGTTCAACATGTAGAAAAACATGTTAATTTATGCAGAAAGGACACATTCGTTATAGCAGAGTAAGGAACAGACGTCTCTGTGTCTTTCTATTTTTAGATTCATTGTTTCAAATATTTATCCTGCCATTCAAATATCACATGAGTAAAACTTCTCTCCCAGGTTAGCAGCACACCTGCAGCGCACACACATGCATGATAATGAGTGCATATGTTGGAAAACTCCTGACATCTTCGTGCTGTGCATGCCCCGGTATTCATATATTCAGTTCTGTGGAAAAATGTCAAAATGGGACAAAACAGAGCAGGGGACTGCGGTGGGTGTAGATCATTCATGCAAGAACAGTAAAGACATACTTGCAGGTTGTGTTCATATTGCCACAACTGTGTTGAGGCAATAAATAAGAGAAAAAATGCTAATGTTTGTAAATAACAGGTATTTCTTAAAAAGGTAGTGCACTAACAGTAATTAAGGTAGACTGCATGTACTCAACACATCTGGAAACTGCTTACGTGTGAAACAGGTACCTGTGCTGTTGCTGAATATTTTTCTTTTTACTTGAATCTGATTGTCTTAAATTTATCAGGTCATTCATGAGAATAGAGAAAGAGCACCATGCGTCATACCTTAAAAACTGGAGTTGAAAATAGTACCCTAGTATGCAACCAAGGGTTGTTGGGGTCACATTTGTGACACATTAATTATTAGTTATATATGTATATATATTAGTAGATTTTGTTTGTTTTCATGTTGGTGGTATGAATTCACCAGGTCTTCCACCAAGTTTTGTGTTCAAGTAAATGTGCACATAGACAGTAGAGGGCAGAAGAGGGCCTGCCCTGGGACTGCCATTCTGGCAAGACCGACCAGACCAGGCCAACGGCAGCATGTTTCCCCTGCTCATCATTTCTCTGTTTTACACAACCGTAATCCAGCTTCATTCCCCACTGTAACATGGCCTGTTATACTGACACACAGAAAAACTGCATCAAACTGGCTAAAAATCTAAGATTTTACTATGTCAAAGGATTATTTTAGCATCCTTAGCTGTTAGAAAGCTAATATTAGCTGCATTAGCAATATACTCTACTTTGCTGATGCACTTGAAACTATAATAATCTTATCCATGGCATTTCAGGGAAAATTGCTTTAATGAATGTCATCATCCCATAGTTTTATTTTTCTTATACTCAAGTAGTTATAAGAACTGTGTGTTCTTTACCCTGTTGGTGGTGCATCTAAACACACTGCAGGTTTTATGCAGCAAATTAAATTAATTACCTTCAGTGAATGCAAAGTCAGTAGAGACCTATGCATTGTTTTCCTCTCCTGTGTGAACGAGTCTTAAATTTACTCTATTGTTATAACTGTACTAGTGGCCATTCATCAGTTATTATGATGTTTTGTGGGTGCATCATAGCAGCACTGACGTACTACGATCAATCCTGTATATCTGTGGGAGTGCAAAGCTGTAATTGCTATACAGGTTATTAGTAGTAAAAGCATGTGTTTATATGCATTTAAAGCAGCAGGTGCACTTGAGTACATTGTGTTCTGTGTGTCTCCAGTTGTATATGCACTCCAGTTTTGTGAAACCTCCAAGGTCCCAGATGAAATACTATCCCTCCTTTCTGCCTCAAGACAACATGAGCGCATGAGTGTGGTTAGTAGCTATAAATCAAGACAAATGCAAGCAAAAGAATGAGACGAAAAGAATGAGAAAGCAAGGGAAGTAAAGGGGTAGTGGAGAAGTGAGGAAAGAGGAGGTGGGGCAGTGAGAAAATGTTGAAGTACATTTTACATTGTTATTCACTGAAACCACTGTAAACACAGCAGTGACACAGGCAAGATTACACAATGCTAAATATTTTTCCCTGTTTAACTTCATCTTCCCAGTTTTCTTTCACTGCACTATACTGATAATGTCCCAAACCTTTCTTTTGGACCTCCAGAAAAAAAATCTAACAACAATATTTACTAGATGGATTAAAGCAAGATTTTAGGTCATTCACAGTCCCTAGAATCATGACCCAGGCAACAGGAAGCTGCACAACTCTTTATCTTAACACTTGGTAAAGTTGATTCTGGTGGGATTATCAATTGTTTTGCACCCTCCCCCCAAAAAACACCTCAAGACATACTGGAAAAATTTAATGATTTAATGAACAGTTTCAAGATGTTAGAAAAGACAGAAAAAAAATAGTGAGTAAGTGTCAACTTGTCCATGTCCATGGTGTACACTGCCTCTCATCCAAAGTCAGCTGGAAAAGACTACAGAAAGATCCACCCTTATAAATTAGGTGGAGTTCACTTATCCTCATTGAGAAAATGCATGGATGTGACAATAAGTGTTTTGCCATTGTAACCCCAAGTGTATACAATCAAAGGAAAGGAAATCTGGTCCACAGCCGTAGAAGCTGTTCAAAACTGCAGTAAAGTTTAGGCACTGGGCAGAGGATTACCTTATTCCTTGCAGAGTGAATGTGGTTTATGATGGCTGGCACTGAATGCAGCTGTTTTAAAACTAAGTGGTGTGAGTTACAAGTAAGTGCTCAATAAAACCACAATGATACAATTCGTAAAATTATGAAAATCTGCTTCACATATAGAATTACAAGTTCAGTCAATGTCCATACAGCTGAGCTTTGGAGCTTGAAAAAAGGAATATTGCAGTATAACATGAATCTATGCCTGACAAAAAGCAAATGGAGCCATTACCATAAGAAATACTCCCCAACCTGATAGCCTCTGACCTGTATGTGTTTAAATATGTGAACTAAAACACACACACAAAAAAAAAATCACATAGCTGTGGATGCATGCTCACAAATACATGCATAATGGATAGAGGGCACTTTAAGTGTGTCCTTTCCATCCTGGATGTGCATTCATGAGATTAGATTGGAGAGAAGGGGCAGAATTACAATACCTTTATGCCAATGGACAGACACATCGGTGACAAAGTAATTTTCAATGCTTGAAAGACACAAGGGGCACTTGATTTCTTTCATATGGCTGATCTTCTGATGGAGGCTGTTTAAAAATCTGACAGGGCCACACTCAGTGAGGCTTGTAATTCTTGTAAACTGTTTCTTTTTGGTATAAGTTATTATACAGGTTATTTGCTAATCAGATGTTTTTGAAGTAAAGAAATATCAATAATGAATGTTCACTGAAACCTCATAAAAATGAAAGATGCTGCTAAATCTGACAAAAAAGAGAACTGTATTTAGGAAATTCTTTTTTTTAACAGCAAATTCCTTTATAAGACTGAATGACTCCAACTGCAAATAATTTGAAACAGCTAGCAGGGTTCAGCAAACTCTGTATTTCATCCTGCACATACCTTATATGCAATCTAAGCTGTTTGCATATATGCAATATACAGTGAAAGTCTCCTTACATGGGACCAGGTTTAACCTAGTGGCTATTTTACAGATGCAATATTACAAGTTGTTCAGTAGCAGGAGTTCAAGGGTCATAACACTTAAAAATATTAGGGAGAGATAAAAAATGGACCAGGTAGAGCAGGCAGAAAATTTTTGCCCTAACAACTTCGGTATCTCAATACAAGAAAAATCACCCAGTAAAATTCTTGTTCCATTTTCAAAAGAGAACAATTTTTAAGAAAAGCATTGAATTGAATACAAAATGATGCAGTTTAATTCATCATCAAATGCTGAAAATAGGCATACTTATTTTGAAAGCCAGAAATGAGCCAGTAATTGGCACGAGTCAATTGCCTAAAGTTAAGAATGTGATGCCAAAAGCTTTGGGCCCATCCTTTCACCCAATCCTCACCCCAAATGTTTAGAGCAGAGCCCCAAATATTTCTGGGCTCCAGTACTACTGGTTTTCAATGTAACAGCACAGAGCTGAATACGGAATCTCAGAGGAACAGAGTGTGCTAATGTTAGCCAGTCAGATCTCAGTGAGCGAACAACAAAAGTCAAATTCTTTCTTTTGACCTTAATAAATCCTGCGGCCTCACAGCGTATGCAGAAATCAAGAACACAATAATCCCACACAGTTCCCACAAGAGAATTCGGCCTAAGGCCTATATGACAAAACACTGACTCATCATCAGCTCCCTGAAAACAGTCTGCTAATAGTCATATTATCACAGCCAGTAACAACTGTTTTCATTTGCTTTAGATTCTACCAGACCTTGAGCAGAATATACACATACATGTAAATATTCCTGAGCAATTTAAATGGTCACTCTTTTAAAATACATTTCTCTCTGACAGGACCATGTAAAAATTAACATATAATATTAGCTGCACTGTTAAACATTTTTTATGCTTTTATGTTCAGAAACAGTGATTAGCAATAACCATAGGCTGTGTGTATGTCACTTTCTACCTTCTGGCTTCCTCACTCAGGTTACCTGTCATAGCTGTGTGGGATTATAGCCAAGGACTAAAGGGCGATCAGTTCAGAATCAACCTGGGTTTGTTGCAAACCAGCAGGCCATTTAAGTGGCTGTATCTGTAGACTGGATTCGCCTGAAATTAAGAGCAATTCTCAGCTTTCAGCCAATCTTTGAATTTTGATGACTGCGAGCAGCATAATGTGGAACAGAAATGACTGTGTGTTTGTGTGTGTGAGGTGACGACAATGAAAAACAAATTTGACTAGTGATTTGGAACCACAGTTGTCAGTGGTGTTGCTGTTTATTGCATCACTTGATGAGTGTGGGTTACTGTCCCAACCAATGAGCATCTGTCTCAAACATTTGTGCAACTAGCCTTTAAATAATCATTCAGTTTCTGCATTTTTCCAAACAATGTTTTAGCCATCCTGCAGTTTCTGTATATACACAGTGCTCATTTTATGCTGGCAATGAGGGTATATTTTAAGGTTCACAATAACAGCTGGCATCAAGCTGCCATATAGACCATTTACTTCTGCTTTAAAAAGACACTGTGCTACTGTGCAGTGTGGAGCATCTGTATCCAAAAAACAAACCTTATGTTGTGGAGAAACTGCTATCATCATTGAGACTGTACTGAAAATTGTAGTTGTGTGTAGTTGTGCAGAAAAAAATTGAATGTATAAAAACAAATGTTGGGTAATGTTATTAACTTGATGACTAAAGCTCATTCTTCACCTCAGTGATTTTCATTAACAGTGTTATTAGATTAATTTTTTATAAAAACTGTTTTAAATTTTTTCACAGTTTGCATAAAACTTAAAATAATGAAAACACTTTACATGTTTAAACATATAAATATACAATCAAACATAAGGTTTTACTTTCTGTCCTGCATATACACTTCCATACATTAGAAGAACAAGATCTAAAAAAGTGTCTGAAAGATTAATTAAAAGCTAACATATAAAACATAAAATTTTTAAGTTTTAAGCAATTATTTAAAAACAAACTACAGGTTCAGCTGACCTGACTGACTGAGGAACGCTGGTTCAAAGTTTAGGATCTACAACCTTGAAAGTGTTGTCACCTGTTTTTTAAAATAAGAATGTTAAACAGTTAAAATACCATCTCACTACAGCACAGCTTTAGATTCCTCTCCCTCCTCCAGGTCCCAGCGTCTTACTTAAATCAGATGAAGTGTGATTAGATGACTGCTGTCAACTGTGACAGCCAACCTTCCCCCCGGCACCAAACCCTGAGCCCTCTGCTCCACCCCTCCCTGTAGCCGAGCCAAAAACCACACCCCACCACAGGGTGATGTTCAAATTTAAGCTGGTTTTTGTTACCAGCCTAGCTACTGCGATTTAAAGATTGACTTGGGAGGACTGAGACATGAAAAATAAGTTATAGTAATTCAAACCGAAGAAAATGAAAGTGTAAACTAAGAATTCCACATTACGGCGTGAAAAGACTGGATGAGTATTGAGAGACTCAGAAACTGGTCATAAATAATGCCAGGGTTCTTGGCAATTACTTCATATCATACAGTCTGTTTCTTCCTGTGTTGCAGACGATACATGACTAAAGCCTAGGGAACAATGAACTGGTGAACTAATGAACAGTGAACTGAAACCAGCTGTAAAAAGTGTCAGAAAAACATCCACTTTGTCACAACAAACAGCTTAGATGTCTCTGCCGCCACCCTGGGAAGTGATCGTCTAATTTTTCCATTTTATAATAATAATTAATATATGCATTTCTCTCTGTAAGGTGACATAGAGAGTGGTGGTGCAGTGTTGCAATGGGTAGCACTATTGGCTTACAGCAAAAAGGTTGTTATCTTGAACCCTGTCTATGGCCCTTTATGTGTGGAGCTTATAAGCATTTCCTCTGCATACTCTGGCTTTAATCACCAAGTTCAGAAGACTTGGTGATTAAAAATCAGATGTCGTGCAGATAAAGTGCTTAAAATGTATAGAATAAAGCAGAATGTGTCTGTCAGTAAGTCCTACGAATTTATAAGTAAATTCCATCCCATCCACCTGGCACCACAGTGAAGAGGTCTTTTATCTTTTATATAGAAGGCTTGATTTTAAAGATTGTGTTTGCCATGTTTTTAAATCAGCAGCACAGTACAGACACTTGACCTTCTACTTACGGTCTTGTCTCCAGTACTTCCTGGTCTGAGTCTGTTTTTCATGTTTGACCAAAGACAGAATGTCCCACTACAGACAGATTAACAGAAAAACACATTTATTTACATAGTCTGTAAAATAGGTTCAGATTCAACAAATCTCGAAACTGAGTACGCAGACAGGTAAGTGGTTTCAGGTTTCATGGGCCAAAGCAAACTAATTCCAATTGCTCAAAGCCAAGCAACGTTACACCAGGATTTTCCACACTCCATTGTAGAAAGCTGAATAATCTGGGCATGGTTGAGAAGGGAAGCCTGTCCTAAATACTATAGCAGTGATGAGATGATGGGAGACAAGTATGCAAACAGCCTCACTTCAGCTGCCAACAGTCAGACCTCCTTAAACCTCCAACAAATTACCAGACCGCCATAGGAGTATGCAGTGAGAAAGGCAACATACTGTAGGTTGTGCTCAGTTCATTTCTGCATAATTTATCTTGTGTATCATATCTTTACTTTCTCTTGTTTCTAGTTAGTCGTCAGTCTACATGTTTGCCCAACTTGTTCACGTGCTTATCTCTGCATGACTTCATATTTATGTTCAAGTTTTATTTTTCCCTTGTGTTTATGTTTTATTACTTTCTGTGTCTCTCCTGCATGAAGTTAAGTTAGTTTGTATTTTGCAGCTTGCCAGTATGGCTCTTTGCTTGTCTGCATTTGGGTCCTCCTCTTGCCCACACCACATACAGTGGGGCAAAAAAGTATTTAGTCAGCCACCGATTGTGCAAGTTCCCCCACCTAAAATGATGACAGAGGTCAGTAATTTGCACCAGAGGTACACTTCAACTGTGGTTATTGGTGGACAAGTAAACACTGTCACCAAATGGCACAGCTGCATCAACTAGTGACCGATTTGAGCTGAGCTATGTGTCAAAGCATGTTTTTACTCCTAATAAGCTCCTCATGCTTTACAGTACTTGGTCTTGACTATATGCAGAAGCCGATTTCAGCCAAGGTGCAGCAGGTCTATCCTATTTTGGTTTGTGCTTGTTTATGCGGGAAAAGGTTAGATTGTGAATATATGACATTTTATTTGTTATGTAACTTGATCCCTTTTCTCTCCTCTTCATAATCTGACTGTGTTCCTGTCAGATGATGCTCCCTAGTTCTGGATATGGACCCTTTTTATTTATTTATTATTTTAAATCCAGCGAGTGTTTCTTCACTTTAACATACACATTCTCTTAGAGAAGACTTTTTATAACACAGAAATAAACTTTCTCATATTATTCTTTTTTCTTTTTATTCTTCTGTTTATCTATCTCACTTCTAGTCTCACCCAAATGTTATGGCACGTTTGGGCTTTGTTTAGACTATTATCTTTCTGCAGTAAACTGTTATAGCGTGTAGCGAGGAAATAGCATTTACTGAATTTGATAGCCAATGTTCGTCTTCCAGTGACTATCATGAAGTGATCCATCTCCATGTATCACTTATGAGCTTCGTTTGGGTTAGTTAATTGTGTCCCCTCTCATCTTTCATTTTTGGTTTTGTCTTTCCGTAAAATTTTGTAGTAACTTCTTGCAGTGTAACATGGAGTCTGGCTTCATTTCACTTTGCTGTCACAATAGTATGTCAATACTATGAAAAGACACTTTCAATATGTTAAAGATATATTAATAAAATATACTGCATAGCTCTATACCCTGCACGGAGAGAGGCAGGGTTATATTTTTCATTCATTTTCATGATTCTGTATTAAGGTATATATATAGAGAGAGAGATAGAGAGAGATAGAGATGCAGTGACACAGACAATTCCCTCAAGGAAAAATTGCAAGTGTGCAGAATGTGATAGAGAAATGGAGAGTGGAGGTTGGGTGGTGGAAACCTAAACTGCTGGTTAGTGTGATCGATGAAGGGTTTATGTAAAGTGGGATTGCCGGTATTGTCTGCTCCTTCAAACTGCCTCCTTCCAGGAAACACTTGGACATAGAGACATCTGGGAAGAATACCTCCACTTCTCTATTGGGCATTCATCTGTTTCATCTGAGCTGTCAGACAAAACACCAGCTGAAACAACGAGGAGTTAGATTAAGACATGGATTTAGGTTCGTTTTACAAAACTGAACAGCAATTTGCAAACTGAGACATGTGGAATTAATATTAAAGGAATAGTTTGTCATTATGGGTTACACGGACTGTTGCTGTACCTCACAGATCAATACCTTTCTGATGTCTGTCAAATATAAAGTTACAGGCAGGAGCCATTTAGTTTGTTTAGGAAAATATTGGAACATGGAGGAGAGAAGCTATCATTAAGGTGTCTAATCATAAGTTGAGTTTACAAAAAAATGCAGTTGACATGTTTGTTTTAACACTCGAGATATGACATTTCCATTAAGCAGTAGTCATGGTAGTTTTCCTGCCCATTAATATTTGTTTTTGCTTTAATGTAAAATGTTTATTTATCAAGGGCTATATTTTCCTACAAGATTTTAAATATTTTTTAAAAAGGGTAAAAGCAATGGTGAAAAAGCAGTACGTGAATGAAGACAAAGAAAAGCGATAAAGCCAAGATTAGACAAGAGAGTAAGGAGGAAATGGAGACAGACACGGAGGCTGATGAGGGTCTAAAGGCCAGTGTAAAAGTCTGACCTTCAATTTGACTGATGCTGCTGGCATTTACACTGAGGTAACACAGGCACATAGACACCCACACAAACAGGTCTGTATGCAGAGAATCCCTGACCGTTTACTCCGGGTGATTATGTTAATACACTGGAAGAGATGATAATATGAATTGCTGCCACTCTAGTTAACCCTTTGATTGACTGACACTTGGTGTGTTTGTTGTTGCCACCTGTCTATCTGTGCTTTCTTTTTTCTCTTTTCTTTCTCCTTAGTTCCCAACTAGTCACAGCAGATGGCTGCCCCTCCCTAATTGTTGTGGTTTTCTCCTCAGTACTGTAGGGACTTTATTGTACAGTAAAAATGACCTTGAGGCAATTGTTCTGCATGTTAAATAAACCTGAATTGAACTGAATGCCTTAGTTTAAGATGGTCACTTTAGTCAGCTAAAGTACAATGTACGACATATTTTTAAATGGTTGTTTTATGTCATGCACGTGACCTCAAACTGACCCAACTACCAAGCGTATGTTACAAGTAGACACAAGCTCAACTCCTACCCATAGCCACGTAACCAAAGACAAAACACACACACACCTCCGAATAAAAGCTGCCCAGGGTTGTTTTGTATCTGTCAAAATGCTATTACAGTTGCAGTAAAAATTGAAACATTCACTGAAACATTTTTCACTAATGTCTCGAGTGACTCAGGCACTTAAACTACCACCATTAAGCACATTTACAATGTGGGCAGTTAAACAGAACAGAGGATGTTAATAACTATAAGTGTTCTCATGGTAGATGAAAGGATTTCTGTATGTCTTCCACATCTACCATCCAACACTTTCCTGTAGATATGATTTTAATGCAAATTACAAGAGTAACAGTAGTGGTTACATCATCTTATCCAGGTATTTGAGACATTTGTAGCTTTTGTATGCAGTGACTAGAACAATAAAATACTTTACTTTGACTTTTTTATTACTTTTATTAGTTTCTTGTAGTATTGGGTAGCATTACATTTCCTAAGCACTGCTGCCTCACAGCAAGAAGGTTGTGTGTTAACTCCACCAACTGGCCGGGGCCTTTCTGGAGTTTGCATTCTCTCTGGATACTCTAGGTTTCTCCCACTGTCCAAAGACATACAGTTAATTGGTGATTGTACATTACCCATAGGTGTAACTGGTTGTCTGTCTTTATGTGTTAGCCTCCAGCGATAGGCTCCATCACCCCTGCGATCCCAATATGGATAAATGGAAGAAAATGGATGGGTAGCATTACAAATCCTTGCAGTTATTCAGTAGCAATTCACATGGAGCCAATGTTTACCTACTTTAATATCTAAACAAATTTAGAAATTTGGTGCTTGAAAAGTTTGAGTTTTCTCATCTTTTCAACTGAAGGAAAATTAATGGAGTGAAGCAACAGGTTCAGAAATCAGTTTGGAAAGTGATGACATCACCCCACTCAGAGTGAATGAGAAGTAAGAGCGTCAAAACCTGCAACAAGGAGAATGCGTCCTCTGATGAGGAAAAACTCAACAGGCATACAAAGATTTTCTTAATACTGTTAAGGAGTGGGCTCCCTGTTTCTACCACCAGTATACCAACAGACAGGGAATTTATTCATGGAGGCCATATAGTGTAAAAGCACTCAACTTTTTTTTTGTTAGTTCAAAATAATATATTAATTCAATTTAATAAATGATTAGGTCACTGCAGGACTTGACTTGAAACTTGTTGCCCAAAATGCATTGGCCCATCTCAAGTGGATTATCTAAAGAGACTCAAATTGTTATTTTTTCTTTCAGTCATCGGGCTTTGCTCAACCATTGCCTCTAGTTAGTTCATTTTCATTTCAGTTTATCTTCAAATTTGTACTTTTTTGTACATTTAAATAACTGAAACTATCAGCAAAATGTGAAAAAACAGAAGACTGACTTTGCAACAACATAGACAACATAAAGCTATGGCAAGACAGAAGAAGCCAGGAAGGACAGGTATTCTAGTTAATGTGACAACAATTGCTCTTGGAACGTAACTTTTCCAATCACCAGCAATGATTCCCAGAAAGAAATCATGCTTGGGTGCAAAGAAACGAGGCAATAAAAACAAGAGTAAACACTTGCATACCTTTCTCATATGGAGACACTTCTCAGAGCATGAATGGTGATGCTGAACTTGCATTGTTTATTTTACAGCGGTAAGATAAAAGATGTTAGTGCTGATGTTTGGCATGTAGGAATAGCTTATAAAGGGAGCGCAGTGCTGCTAAACCCGTGGCTGTGACAGGCTGGGTGGGTGGGGGCATAATGTTTCTCTTGACTGATGCTGTGCTATCCAGATTATATTGCTTAGGGGTTTAGTTTACAATAATAATACAATTGCTCAACTGTAATAAGAATTTTATAACCATGAATTTAACTATTAACTGGGGGATCTCAGACCACCTATCCATCTTTTCTTAACCACTTATCCAATCATTGTTATAGAATGAAACCTCTCCCAGCCATCAGGCAGGGTACATATTCCTTAAACAGGTTGCCACTCCATCACAGGGCTAATACAGTCAGAGAACCATTCACTCTATGGCAACTAGGGCCAATTAATAATGAACCACATATGTATGCTTTTGGACTGTGGAGACACATGCAAAGAAAACCCCAGCTAACAAGAAGAACCTTCTCGCTGTGAGCTGACAAACCACTGCATCACCCTGAGCTCATGCCAGATTTTGCATTTTATTGTTTCTAACTGCAGACCTGGACAATCTTTCTGCTAAATCACTGTCTGCTGGAAAGTTGGATTTTCCAAGTATGATTGCTAAATCAAGCCTGAACACTAAAACATATTATTATATTATTATTATAATTTCAGAAGCACAATTTTTGTATGCATAAGCAATTTACTGACAGTTGATGCTCAACACAAAGCAATGACAGCAGGTGCGCTGAGTTCAAGTGAAACTGAAAAATGGCCTGTATAATGCAGATTATATTTATAATTGCTTATTTAAATTGATCGATCAGGTAGATCTGTGAGTATTTAATGATTTCTAAAGTTAGCTGTCAATGCATGTCACTTAGCTGTCACTTAACACACTGTTTGCTGCTACAACTACACATGTTTCTTTTTCAGCTATTTATTTATGAGTGACTTATGTATGTATGCATGTATATATATGCATACATACATAAGTGGACAAACATCTTGAGAAAGTTGAGGGTATACAGGAATATTTCCTCTGGATGAGTCCGACTCTACCAGAGGAAAAGGGGAAAGATGCAGAGAAGACAGCGCGAATGGTACTATTCTTAGTTAGTGTATTGTCTGTCTTGTCTTAATGTTGGTTTATAATGGAGCACTGTAACAAAAAATAATTTCCCCCAGGGATCAATAAAGTATTCTGATTCTGATTCTGATTACTTGAATTAAAACCAAAAGTTTGCATATTATACATATTTTTAATGTTTGATTTAAAATGCACTGTTCATGGTACTGTATGCCAGTAGACAAAAGATGACAATGCACCACATGCTTAGAATGCCTCAGATGGTGAGTCTTCCATGAACGAATGGCAGCTGATAGATACTCTTTACAACCATGTGGGGATCGAGACTTGAATTGGAATTGTGGCCAAACACTTGAGACTTTGAATATGTTAAATGTTCTGATTTGCAAAACATAATAAAAAATGAGGCAAAACCTTGTGCCAAAGCCTAATGGGTGAAATTTCCCATTAAATATAGTTGCTTCATTACGTGGCATTAACCTCACATAGCAGGGATGTTTTATATGCCTAGATCAAAAAAGAAAATTCTACCATATGCCTCAAATACCTGGCAAAAACCTAATTAACTGGCAGTTCAAGGTTTCATATATTTCCTGGTTTTATGGGATGAAAAGAAAGAATAACAGCAGATTCAGATTGGAGTGATAATTTAAGGACACAATTATGAAAATCGGTAAGAACCAGAACTCTACAGACCAAGGGCACCTTTATATATTTGATAACCTGTGCATCTTTCCTTTAAATATACACTTAAGACACATGCTGTAATTCAAAACACTCCAAGCTTGAAAACTGCCCCCCCCCCCCCCCCCCCCCCCTTTAATCGTTTTACCAAGGAACTGAAATTTAAAATAGCAGAGTCTCTCTTCTTGCGTCTTGCACTGAGACAGAATTACATTTTTGATTTAAATCGTTACCTCAGTGGACGTAACAATGTCTTGCCTGAGCAGCATGCTTTATTTCCTGAATTAAAGGCAAATTCATATTTACCTTGCAGGTTGTGCTACATAAATCTGTTCCCTCATGAATACAGCTTTGTGTTTGAGTCTCCACTGCATGTATCTAATCTCCAGCACAGCCTGAACTTTGGTACCACTTTACAATAAGGCTCCCCTTATAGATGCTAATAAATAGTTTATAGCTATATTATTAATTAATCTGTAAATGCTTTATAAACCATTATTAATGGTTTATTATGCATTAGTTAAGGGTGAGAAAGAGGAAAAAAACTGACCGGTTTCTTGCCAAATAGTGAGCCAAATGTGTTCACCTATATATTTCATCTAGAGTTGCTATATTAAACATTTCAGACTAAGTTACTATCCTGTAAGCACAATCAGCATTTGTAAACATATTTTTTATCATATAAAATTGTACTTCAGAAATGCATTATAAATATCCACAACTATCAATCGGAGCTTTGTTGTAAAGTGTAAAGCATAAAACCATTTATTAATGAATAATTAACATTTATAAATGCCAAATGGGAGCCTTATTGTAAAGTGTAAAGCATAACACCATTTATTAATCACTAATAAACATTTATAAATGACAAAAGATAGCTTTGTCGTAAAGTTTAAAACATGTCAACATTTATTAAGGACTAATAAACATTTATAAATGCCAAATGGGAGCCTTATTGTAAAGTGTAAAGCATAACACCATTTATTAATCACTAATAAACATTTATAATTGCCAAAAGTGAGTCTTAAATGTATAATGTCACCATTTATAACACTTAGACCTAAATTACAATCAGTGCTTGAAATAACATTTAACTACTGTCAAAAATGGCAATGTATTGTAAGAGTAACACATGTAACATTAAATGTGTTTTTTAAAACACCAAACAGTCACCCACTTAGAGCTGGGCGATATAACGATAACGATATGTATCGCGATATAACTTTTACTCGATAGAGAAATTAAACTATCGCGATAGACCTCGCCGCTCTTGTCCTCTTAAAAAAAAAAAAGAAAAAAAAAGTCATCCAATCCAAATTAAGTAGCGCAGAGCCGAACCAATCACAGCCGCAGCGTCACGTCACGTGACTTGTTACGTACAGCACAAGTGCCAAGGCGCACGTGCGTATTTGTTTGTGAAGCAGCTAGCAGCTAACCGCCGTGTCGACTGGGTGATGGAGAAAATGAGTGCACCAAGTAGAGAAAAATCAACCGAGAGAACGGAAGAGAACACAGATGACAGCTCGAATGCCGAAGAGATTGTCGAAAGGAAGGGCCGGAAAAGTTCCGTAGTGTGGAGATATTTCGGCTATTTGAAGTCCGACAAAAAACAGAGTAGCACGCACTGTAAGTTGTGCCGACAGCATGTTCCCACCAAGACTGGAAATACAACTAACCTGTTTCATCACCTGAAGCAGTGCCACCCACAAGAGCACGCTCAATCTCTGACTGAAAGTGCTAATTTGTCATCGAAAACAACCGGGGGAATCCCTGCGAAGCAGCAACAGTCAATTGAGTCGGCTTTCTCCAGCGTCTTACCATATGACAAAAAAGCTAAGAGACATAGCGACATAACGAATGCCATAGCCTACTGTCTTGCTAAAGACATGCTACCAATAAACACGGTCGAAAATGAAGGATTCAAGCAGCTAATTAAGGTACTGGATCCTCGTTACCAACTCCCTGGACGTAAACATTTCTCTCAGATAGCGCTTCCAACGCTATATAGAGAGTGCCGTGAGGCTGTTGAGAAGGAGCTACAAACTGTATCGTTCTTCGCTACTACATCCGACATGTGGTCAAGTCGCACGTCAGAACCTTACCTTAGCCTTACTGCCCACTATATCGACCAAGACTGGAATCTGAAAAGCAAATGTCTTCAAGCTGCCTACCTTCCCGACGACCACACGGGTGAAGTAATTGCATTAGGACTGTCAGAAGCGCTTGCATCCTGGGGACTGAGTGAAGACAAACAAGTCTGCATCACAACCGATAGTGGGACAAATATAGTGAAGGCCACATCCCTGAATAACTGGACCCGGCTGCAGTGCTTCGGACATCGACTTCACTCAGCTATCGGTAAGTTGGGAAGCAGAATAAAATTAAAAATGCCTCTTTTAATTGTGTTTTTGAGCCCATGTAAACATATTAAAAGCTAGAGATCTAAATCACTTCAATGGTTATTGTTAAAAAATAAACATCAGAAAGAATATTCTTCATGTCAGCCTATTTATTTGAGGTAATAGTTGCTGTTGGCATGCATAATAGGCAAATATTCAGTCACTCTTCAGTGTAAATCAAGTTGACAAAATGTGCCAAATAAAATTTAGAATTTTGGGGTTCTATCAGGATCCCAATTGGCTAATACAGAACCTCAGCTCTTTAAGAACAAGTGATGAAAACGTCAAACAATGATGTTGATAACACCATCCTCTGTCACCTTTTTAAATATAAGAAAAAAAAAATTTGGTCAGTCTGTCAGCAAAATTTAAAAAAGTAAAAGTACAATCATAGCAAGTAAATGTGTTTTCAGGGGAGTGAAATTTATTTGTGACTGGAAAAAAAAAATCAAAAATCTTAAATTAAATTCTGAGGTTAATATGTGCTATTATTTACCTTTTTATCCACAGAAAAAGCCGGCAAAGACAAGAGGATGGAGCGAGCTGTGGCCGTGTGTAAGAGAGTGGTGGCCACCTTCAGTTTCTCTTGGAAGAAGAAAAGGGAATTGGCTGCTGCTCAGGAGGAGCTTCACCTACCCCAGCACAAGTTAGTGACAGAGTCGCCCACCAGGTGGGGCTCACGCCAAAAAATGGTTGGGAGGGTTCTGGAGCAACATAAAGCTATCTCTCAGGTCCTCAGTGCAGATAAGAAGACCAGGCACTTGGTTCCCTCCTGGCAAGATCTAGATGTTCTGGAGTCTGTGCATGTGGCCCTGAACCCACTACTGGAATTCACAGATTCACTTTCTGGAGAGTGTTACGTGAGTGTGTCCTACCTCAAGCCGATGCTTCACCTTTTCAGAACACAGATTCTGAAACCATCTGAGGTTGAAACACAACTTACAAAAGACCTTAAGATGACAGTCATGACATACCTTGATGAAAAGTACAATGACCAGATTACAAATGAACTGCTTGATGTTGCAACCCTGCTAGATCCGCGCTTCAAAGTACAATACATTAATGCAGAACACGTTGATGCCATCAAAATGAGAGCAGTGTATGAGATGTTGGGGCAAATTGAGCACCCATCCACTTCAGCTGGAACGGAGGAAACAGAAGATGGTGGAGCTGCTGCAGTACTACCAACCCAGAAGAAACAGAGAAAGTCACTGGGCAGTTTCTTTAAGAAATCCCACCCCACCAGCACAGGGCTCACTGAGAAAGAGACAGTTGAAAAGGAGCTTGAAAAGTACTTGCTGGCACCTGATGCAGACAGTGAAATGGACCCACTTGAGTGGTGGAAAATCAACAACAGAAGCTTCCCAAGAGTTAGCTGCCTGGCAAAGCGCTACCTGTGCATCCCCGCAACCAGCAGCCCCTCTGAGAGGGTATTTAGTACAGGGGGTAATATTGTGACTTGCCACAGGGCCGCTTTAAAGCCTGAAGCAGTGGATAGACTTGTCTTCCTGTCCCACAACCTGTAGGCTTTTTTCAGACTAAAGTGTATATATATATACATATATATATATATATATATATATATATATACATATATATATATATATATATATATATATGTGTATGTATGTGTGTGTGTGTGTGTATATATGTATGTGTGTGTGTGTGTTGCACCTTGGATGTGTACCTAGGATTTAAAGAATGTTCTGTTAGCATCTTTATTTTAAAACTGTTGGAAAAGCTCAGCTATACAACAAGGAGAGTGAGAATTTCCTTTTAGTTCTCAGTTCATTTGATATTGACATTGACAAAAGTTAGTCAATTTTGTCTGTTCTTCTGTAAAAAAAAAACTAAGATTTATTTTTAGAATTAATATTTTGTTTCTAAGTGGAAGTGACAATTTAGTAGTCTGTTTTGTTTGTTCTATTTTCAAACTTAAACGCTTTAGCGGCTGCTTTTTGTTTAGTTTGCAATATTTGCCTTTATTTATTTGAAACTGAAGTCTCATTTTCCTTAAGTACATCTGCCCTGTTTAACTTATTATGGTAAATAAATATTTAAATCAAAACAAGCGGCTGATTATTTCACATTTTACTTGTGAGCAACGGCACATTTAAATCTTACAAATTTAGTTATTTGG
This sequence comes from Astatotilapia calliptera, assembly GCF_964374335.1. Lineage (NCBI taxonomy): Eukaryota > Metazoa > Chordata > Actinopteri > Cichliformes > Cichlidae > Astatotilapia > Astatotilapia calliptera. The sequence goes on along the minus strand of NC_137440.1, from coordinate 15,489,459 downwards.
CTTATATCGTGATAGATATCGTTATCGCCTGAAATGAAAAAAACATATCGTGATATGGAAAAATCTCATATCGCCCAGCTCTACACCCACTCCAAAAAAAGTTCATGCCAGACTGGTTCAAACTGGAAATATTTTTTGTATGTCCTTAAATAAGCGTCCCAGTGGTCCACCAGGGTGTCGCGCTCCAGTTTCTGCTTAAGAAAAGTCAGTTTCTCTCGCTCCTTGTTAAGAAGGGCAGTTGCAGTAGGGGCAGGATTAGAAGAAGAATCTAAAGAACAAACAATTATTAAATTACAATACTAAAATAATTTATAATCTAAACTTGGGAAACTCAAATAAAATATTGATTAAAAACAGTTACAACTTGAATTTATAAAAAGCCACTTTGTAAAAATTATGTTATATACACATGTGGTGGTTCAGACATTTCTAAAACAAGGCAAATAATTCTTATGTGTACTGCCTTACCAGGGTGTTTAATATAAATTTAATGATGCACATAAACAAAACTAAAAATATACAACTAAGTGATATCAATCGTTTGGAATAACCAATAGTAATAGAGCTATTCACATGTTATGTGATGTTAGTTAGCCACTGTAGCTAGCAGCCAAACGGCTCGGTAGCTAGCTAGCTAGTATTATACTCACCTTCATGTCTAACTGCTGACGTCGTTGGCTTAGTGCAATCTAGATCATCCAGTCTCTGCTTTTTGTATCTCTTCGAACGTGTGCTAACTGTGTAAGTCGCAGACGCACACAAATTTTTATCTTCTGCTCCATCCATGGCGCAGCAACTTGAACGAGCGCCTTCAGTGTGTCTGTTCGTGCCCCTTTGGCTTGACCTTCCAGAGCGCTCCACTGCCTGTCGCGCTCTGAGAGGAGGGGCTTTCCTTAATAAAGTTAACTGTGATTGGATGGTTGTATAAGCTCCTCTGCGTTTAAATTAAATTTGTTTTCCCTCCCTTTGGCAGCAGAACATATTTTTTTAGCGTGAATCCAGCGGGTTAGATCTACATAACAAAGTCGGAGATACATTATAACAGGTGAGACAATCCTCTTTTTTGCGTGGGAATATTTTTGATTATAGGGCTTGTTTTATATAGCATGTGAAGTTCTTTAACTCTGAACCGATTTGCACTAGACTCCTATAGAGTATTTTACGGTGTTTCGAGGTGATAATAAAATAAATTACTCATTTTTTTTCCACCAGAATGTCTTTGGGAATGAGATTGCGCACCAGAATAGAAGGAAAACAAACTAAATATAAGGCACTAAGGCTCATTAAATGGCTGCAGAAGAAACACCTGCTAAAAAAGAAGCTTAGATGTCCTGTTTGTCACCATAAGATGAAAATGATTTCCGTGGTGAAGAAAGACCAATATATGTGGTATGTATAATGCATGATAATGTAGTGCATGTAGTAAATATAACAAAATATTTCAGTTATCAATGCAAGAGGGAGCATTAACCTCTTTTCTTTATTATTTTCTTCATACTTAATTTTGTGCTTATCTTTTCAATTAATGCTCTTGTTTAAGGGTCCATTTCTTTACTTAACTCATTGATATGTTCTCAGGTGCTGCAAAAGAGCAAGTCATAGGAAAGTTTCCAGAACAATTAGAACTGGCTCCCTCTTTGAGAAATCAAAAACATCTCTTTTCAGTTGGATGAAGTTCATTTACAGGTATATGTAGATGTAGACATTACTAGCAATGCACCTTTCATAATTGAACACCAATAGGAGACTTGTGAAATAAAATTAGGGCCTCAGTAAGTAATAATTGCCTCAATTTCTATCACAGATTTTCACAAGGGCTCAGGCTCAGACAAATAGATATGATCGATGATGAAGTGGCTGGCAGCTCCAGAACACTAAGTAGCATGGCAAGACACATTCGACATGTTTGTATACGTGCAATTAAAAGACACAGAATAAACAATGGACACCGTCTTGGTGGTGACAGAGAATTTGTGGTTATAGATGAAAGCTGTCTCCGTCATCAGCAAAAGGTTGGTAAACTCTCAGACAGGTTTGTTAGAATCAATGCAGATCTGAATGTGTCCTCTAAACATGGAGACCTTTACCATAAGTAAAAAAAATTAGTAGAAGCTAGAGCAGGGCGATATGGCCAAAAATATTTATCACGATATATATTTGAAAATTTGCGATAACGATATAACTGACGATATAATTGATGCGAGACAAAATACAACTCCACAACATTACTAGCGCAAAAAGACAACCTTCCATTTATTTTCACTTAAACAAGAAGCTGGTTTTTATGTACATTAAAGCTTTATAAAAATGTAACAGTGCAAATGCAAATTCCTTGCTGAAAGTTTAACCCAAAGGCATTTCCAGTAGAAATGGGCTGATATATCCTGAGCATAACCATGTATAATATCCACTGAAGTTAAAAAGAGGTACTTTGCAACATTAAACTGCAGTGTGCAGTACGCATTTTTCGGACCATAAGGTGCACGGGATTATAAGGCACATTAAGCGAAAAAAAGCAGTCGATAAATCAAACTTTATTAAACTCATTCTTCTTGCTTCCTCCACTTCTGTACCATTGATTCATTAATGTTGAATTCTCTGGCAGCTGCTCTATTCCCATGTTGTTGCAGTATATTAATGACTAACCTCGTATTGTGGATGGATTATCTCAGTTGTTCTCCTGACTGAAGTTTGGTCCGTTTACAGCATCCTGCCATGCGATTGCATTTGTCTCTAACCATTAGGAACCTTCACGTTAACTTTTATAAGTGGAAAAGTGTTAGTGTTCGTCCTCCAGCTTCACTGTTTATGTTATGCTAACATAGCTGTGTCACTAGCGATCACGTAGCACATCATTATATACCAGCTAGCCCAACTTCAGTAACCCTACAAACGTCACTGCTGTTTAGTTTCCTGTCTTCATTTATGTTGGAAGTGATAGCAGAGCTGTACGTTTGAATTTTTTCAGAAATCTCTCAGTCAGAACGTGCTATATCATGCTTAGGTAACTAGCGAAACTAGCGAGCTAACTTCCACTAGCTTCCTGCTAACTTCTAACTCCGTTAAATGTAATACATTTTGTTTTCATGGATGCCTGGAAGTTAAACTTCATAGTTACACCTGGTAAAGCAGCAATGCTGATCGTTTTATTAAAGACGAAAGAATTTAGACAGTTTTCAACTCTCAGTGATGCTGCAGTGTTGTTTGACCTGAAGTCAAATATACGGAGTTTAGGACCCAGATTACTCCCAGTTTTAAGAGCATCTTAGTCCGACAAATACGACAATAACAACGGCCGCTTGCATGTTCTGCAAAAAAATGTGCTTTGTTGTGTATCTGACGGACAAACACCAAACCAGTTCCACATCACGGAAGTTGCACCATTTTTACAAACCAATTCTGGTTCCTCAACAATCGGCCATGTGCGTATGAAAACAAAGGCACTGCGCATGCGCGTTTTACTCCCATTCTATCGCGATATTTCATTTTCCTATCGTTGCCTAACATTATACCGGTATTACCGTGAACGGTATAATATGGCCCAGCCCTAGTAGAAGCAACCATCTTTTTGAATGTTTCTTTGTAGATATTTAATTTTATTCTTTTTAATTTTAATTCTGTTTAATTTTATTCTTTTTGTTTTCAGTATGCACGTGGACGCTTTGGAAATGCATGGAAAAGGAAGAAATGGGTATTTGGAATGATGGGAATTAAAGACAAAAGGCGAAGGCTCGTGTTAAAACTTGTTGAAAAACGATCAAGGCGCCACCTTGTTCCTCTGATCAGACAGCATGTTAAGTTGGGTAGTGCCATTATCAGTGATGAGTGGAGAGCCTACAAGAATGTTTTGACAAACATAGGGTACAGACATTACACTGTAAATCACAGCAGGTGGTTTGTAGATCCTCAATCTGGCAGTCATACACAGCATATCGAAAGGGCTTGGATGACCATCAAAGGACATGTCCGTAGACTAAGAGGAAATCGCACTGAGAAGTTGCTGGAAGAACACCTGATGGTTCTTGAGTGGTCATCTTGGCTTGGTTCGCGACACCCTGATGGACCACTGGGACGCTTATTTAAGGACATACAAAAAATATTTCCAGTTTGAACTGGCATGAACTTTTTTTGGAGTGGGTGACTGTTTGGTGTTTTAAAAAACACATTTAATGTTACATATGTTACTCTTACAATACATTGCCATTTTTGACAGTAGTTAAATGTTATTTCAAGCACTGATTGTAATTTAGGTCTAAGTGTTATAAATGGTGACATTATACATTTAAGACTCACTTTTGGCAATTATAAATGTTTATTAGTGATTAATAAATGGTGTTATGCTTTACACTTTACAATAAGGCTCCCATTTGGCATTTATAAATGTTTATTAGTCATAAATAAATGTTGACATGTTTTAAACTTTACAACAAAGCTATCTTTTGTCATTTATAATGTTTATTAGTGATTAATAAATGGTGTTATGCTTTACACTTTACAATAAGGCTCCCATTTGGCATTTATAAATGTTTATTAGTCCTTAATAAATGTTGACATGTTTTAAACTTTACGACAAAGCTATCGTTTGTCATTTATAATGTTTAGTAGTGATTAATAAATGGTGTCATGCTTTACACTTTACAATAAGGCTCCCATTTGGCATTTATAAATATTTTTTATTCATTAATAAATGGTTTTATGCTTTACACTTTACAATAAGGCTCCCATCTGGTATTTATAAATATTTATTATTCATTAATAAATGGTTTTATGCTTTACACTTTACAACAAAGCTCCGATTGATAGTTGTGGATATTTATAATGCATTTCTGAAGTACAATTTTATATGATAAAAAATATGTTTACAAATGCTGATTGTGCTTACAGGATAGTAACTTAGTCTGAAATGTTTAATATAGCAACTCTAGATGAAATATATAGGTGAACACATTTGGCTCACTATTTGGCAAGAAACCGGTCAGTTTTTTTCCTCTTTCTCACCCTTAACTAATGCATAATAAACCATTAATAATGGTTTATAAAGCATTTACAGATTAATTAATAATATAGCTATAAACTATTTATTAGCATCTATAAGGGGAGCCTTATTGTAAAGTGGTACCTGAACTTTTACTCTCATTTTCCCAGCCAGACAAAGTTGTCCGCTCTGCCAAAGCACATAACCACACATCACATTTACATATTATGTCAGACTGGCTGTCTGGTAATGCAAAAAAACTCAAAAATAAAACTCAATCTGAATGATGAAATTGCCCTCAAAACAACTGAGCACACTTCAGCAGCACATAAACTATTTGACTACAACAGTCTCTGTGACTTGAACAGCATTTTTTCCCCAGGTGAGGTGGAGAAGCAGACACGTTTCAAATGGTTTCAACTTTGAAATATTTTAAGAATATTATTAATTCATGAACATGAATTCAAACATGAATTTGGAATGGTTGGAAGGTAGATGTGCTCTTAACAGTTGGTAGACAGATTTGCAACCTTATCATTGATAGATTGCAGATAGATTTTATGTGTCCACTTTGTCATAATATTTAAGCAAATGTATATTACCCTCAAAAGAACACCTGCATGTTTCAGATGGAAAGGTGTACAATATGAATATGTGGAATGAATCCAGGTAAACAGTCTTTGTGGAATGTTAAAAAAATAGCTTAGATTTGGTGCAATCAGTCAGCTATTTCATGACGATGAATGCATGAGATTTTTTCAAGATGCTAAACATGAACACATGTAACAAATTAGAGGAAACAGACTGTTCTAAAGTCTCTAATATGCACAGTAAATTTGTTATGAGGAAAAGAACCCAATACAGGTTACAGGTTCAGATGACCTGCCGCTTAACAAGAGAGCATGTGCTTTTATTTCATGGTGAGAGGTGAAATCTGAAGTGAAAACAGTGGAAAAACACTAGTGAAAGGATGGCAATAGACAGCGAGGGGTTTTGCTAATATTTAAAACAAGCTTAAGTTTGTTCAAGAATGAGAAACGGCTGTATTTTTTAAGGGTGACAACCTCAATGGCAGACACTGTTAAACACTTCTTCATTGGAAACATTAATGCATGTACAAGTGAAGAATAGTAATACAGCAGGAAGGTGGGATTTTAAATGATACTGCTAGTCAAATCAGACCCTGCTCCCACCTACTGTCTTTTTTTCTGCTTAAAGCACTTCATCAGACAATTGATATAAGCGCAACATTTGAAGAACGCAATCCTCTGCTAAACTGAAATAATTTCAGTGCTGAGTGGCTGCACTTTGAATTCCAAAGCAGAGTTATTGCTTAGGTCTGTCATCACTGTGTCCTTCCCATTGTAAAGAGGGAGGGAGGTGCTAGTCATACAAAGACAAAATCTTAAGAAGTGACTATAGAGACCAGGACACACACACACACACACACACACACACACACACACACACACACACACACACACACACACACACACACACACGTATGGCCATTATTTTCCTTTTTTCCGCTGTACTAAGAAGATACATTTGCATGACTTTGTCTCTTGAACAAAGTTATATTTTCAGCACAGTTTTTTAGCATTTTAAAAAATGGTATACAATTTAAGAAAACGTGTGTTTAGTTGAACTCTGATTCTCACAATGGTGTGCTGAAAGATGCGCATCACTGAGTATTTACCATTCCCTGAAGTTACGCTAAATTAAATGATACAAGAAAGTCCTGCTTACTGATTCTGATACCTTGTTACACGAGCAGAGATTCTCCAGGAGTACAGAGGTGAAGTGGCAGTCTTTGAATGAGAAGCACACACTTAATGAGCACTTTTTCAAACACCTGCTTATACTTGCAATTACCCAGCCAGTCATTTAACAGGAGAGCCTAATGTATGCACACGATCCTGCGATTACCGATCAGAAACTACACAGAATATTCTCATAAATCATCAAAATGGAGAAGTGTGGAATGTGATTTGGTTGATTTTCTGATCAGACTGAGACTTCTCTAGGTTTTTTTTTGCTTAAGACATCCAACTATTAGCTGGACTGCCTACAGACAGCACCATCTTCGAGCTTACTTTAATACAAGAACTGGATGCACCAGCCTGTCTGAATACTGATCATGTGCACCCCTTTATGGTGCCTCTAATGGCTACTTCCACCAGGATGACCACAGTGGACCACTGTGTTACAAAACTAACTTAATTTCAAACTTCAGTAGCCTTCCTGGTCCCCAGATATGAATTTGACATAATAAGTTTGGGATGTGGTAGAATGTGAATTTGGCTGCTGGATGTGCAGCTGACAAATGTGCAGAAACGACATAATGATCCAATCATGTCAACACTGACTCAATTCTCACATGAATGTTTTCCGCATTGGGTGAAATCCAGCCTATTAAGAACTGAGGATGTTTTGAAAACAAGTGATTGCAATGAGTGAGAGCAGGATTTTTGAAGATAATGTATTTTGTGAGGAACAGCAATAAATTGGCTTAGCTGCACAATCCCAGGGAACATGAGCTTTGTGCATACTTTGTGCACTGCTTGAGCTGATAAGTCCTGGTCCTCAGTTGTGTGATATTAGGTAGATAACGTTGCTGTTTTGATGACCACAGTAGTGAACAAAATCACTCCCAGAAGAGAGTGAAGTTCAGCGTGAGATGTGTGTGTATGGTGACGAGTTTGAGAGGAAGTGGAGCCAAGTGCGAGCGATCAGCTTTCTCTTGTTGTTTTCTGCTACACTGACTGACTGTAGTGTCGCTGCGTTGAGTTTTCAAGTGACACCACACAATGCAGTGATTCCTAAAATCAATCTTGCATAGCTCTGAGTCTTCATTACATAGCACTGAGACAGCACTTTTAAGGATTTTTAACGATATTCTCTTAACTATGGATTCTGGCAGCCCTGCTGCCCTTTTACTGTTGGACTTGTCAGCAGCTTTTGACACGGTTGACCACGACATCCTGTTATCACGGCTAGAATCGCATGCTGGCCTAAAAGGATCTGCCCTTCAGTGGTTTCGCTCCTACTTGACAGAAAGGTTATTTTATGTCAATATGGGCCCCCACAACTCCAAATTAGCTCCTCTTAAATACGGCGTTCCTCAAGGCTCTATTTTGGGTCCCGCCCTCTTCGCACTCTATTTGCTGCCATTGGGCTCCATCTTCTCGCGGTACAGCATTTCATTTCATTGCTTTGCGGATGATCTACAGATTTATCTACCTTTAAAATCAGGATCAGATCAACCGCAGCTCTTATTACGCTGCCTTGACGACGTTAAACAGTGGTTATCATTAAATTTTTTACAGCTAAACGAAAACAAAACTGAGGTTGTCATTTTTGGCAATTTCAATCATATCGACAGCACGTTGGGTACCCTCTCCTCGTATTGTAAAACACATGTAAAAAACCTCAGAGTTTACATTGATGGTTCTTTTAAATTGAACAAGCAGGTGAGTGCAGTAGTTCAGTCCTGTTTTTTTCAGCTAAGACAGCTAGCCAGGATAAAGCCATACCTTCCGGCTGACGTCTTCGAGCGTATCATCCACCTTTTTCTTACTTGCAGATTGGACTACTGCAATTCATTGTATTATGGCCTAGATCATGCCACCATCCATCGCCTTCAGATGGTTCAAAATGCTGCTGCTCGCCTGCTAACCGGTACCAAACGGAGAGAGCATATAACCCCAATTTTAGCCTCCTTACACTGGCTCCCTGTCCCCTACAGGATCCAATTTAAACTCTTACTTTTTGTTTTTAAGTCACTCAACGCCCGAGCCCCCCCCTACTTGTCAGAGCTCCTCTCTGCCTATGCTCCAGGAAAACCCACGAGATCTAGTTCAAAACTATTGTCGTCCATTCCACGGACTAACCTTAAATCTCGTGGTGATAGATCCTTCTCTGTGGCAGGTCCCAGACTTTGGAATAGTCTCCCCTTTAATATTAGATCTGCTCAAACTCTTGAGCAATTTAAATCTTTACTAAAGACACACTTTTACGCTCTGGCTTTTAACACATTATGACCCAAGCATTTTTGGATTTATCTGAATTAGTTAGTATTGTTTCAATTCTTCTATTTTATTGTTTCTATTGTTATTATTGTATTACACTGTAGTTTTTAATTTTATTGTTATTGTTAAGCACTTTGTGCAGCATCGGCTGTTGGAAATGTGCTATATAAATAAATCTGACCTTGACCTGACCTTGACCTTCACATACTGGCATGTCCAGTGTTTCTGACCTTTGAAGGAAACACTTAACTGATAAAATGTCTTTTGGACAAACATAGTTCTCTTCTGAGTAGAAAGCAAGGCTTTGACATGCAGTGATAGTGCAATCCTGTCTAAGAGACAGGAAAATGATGAATAGGAGGAATGCAAATGTAGCTGGAAGATTTAAGGCTGCTCTCCATATCTAATCTTGCCCGATTTGAATCTGCTGACCTATTGCCAGCAGGGGCACAGTATATAAGGAGGCTCTGTCACCTGTCTCTTTATGCTCACTGATGGTTGCATTTCCTGGTGTCTTTTGTCGCTCGCTGCCTAGTCGGCTGCATGTTTAAATTCTACCTGTTGCACAGAAGCTGTAGATGTCTCTCTGCTTAATCTAACTTGTTTGTGCACTTAGAAGCCTCTTGCTTGTGGCGTCTCCTGTTCGTGCTGGCGTGTGAAGTTTACCTCTCCTCCCCACGTGAGTATACTACAGCAGAAGAGGTATGCACTGTTCTCAGTTTTGGTAGTTTTTGGATTGAAACTATTCTAACTTGAGCTGTTTGCATGGTAGAAATTACTGACATGTTGTGTCACCTGTTGCTGCTGGGTCAGGAAGCACTCCTCTTCTGTCCAGGTGTAGTAGCTCAGCAGGCCTGGTAGGTATAAGCTGCCCTTTCCTCTGCATTTGGTTTTGAATTTAAATTGCATTCTATTGAATGCAATTTGTCATTTTTTCAGATATTAAAGCTGCTACTGCTCTGAGGGATGCCATGCTGTTTTGTTTCTGTTGTTTTTCCATTGTTTTTCAGGTGTTGTGCTTTAAAGTTTTTTCTGTTTTGTCTACATTTGTCTTTATTTTCTAGGTCCAATATTGCCATTCTGTTGAGGCAAGGAGGAGACTTATTACTACCACTTTTATGTCTGGGTTAGTATATGGTGTATAGCAGAGGTGTGGACTCGAGTCACATGACTTGGACTCGAGTCAGACTCGAGTCATTAATTTTATGACTTTAGACTTGACTTGAAAAAATGTTCTAAGACTTGTGACTTGACTTGGACTTTTACACCAATGACTTGGGACTTGAATTGGACTTGAACCGGTTTACTTGAAAAGACTTGATATTTTACCCCAAATATAAAATTTAACATGCATATTATATAGAGATTGAAAATGTGACGTCATTCACGGGTAGAACCGCAAAGGATTCTGGGAACTCGTGGCAAGCGGTCAAGCGGTACTAGCGCACGCAGGCTTTCAATTAAAATCAGTTATACAGCGATAAAAAGAAACACAAAAATGTCAAGAAGCTGTTGTATTATTAACTGCAATAGCCGGTCGCATGACAGCCACGGGAAGCCGACGGGTAAAGAGATCGGTTGTTATCGGATTACGTCGTTGAAGAGAAATTGTTCGAGCCATGTTTCCGAAGTAACAAAGAGGCGACGGATGGCCTGGATTGCAGCCATTCAAAGACCAATTATAACGTCCCAGAACCCTCCAGCTCACAGGTTAGTCTGCTCCAAGCATTTACACGAAGGTCAGTGTTTTTTAGTAGTTAATGCGTCATTTTTCTTAACATAATTGGTGATATAGGTTACAAGCAAGTCTGGCGCTGAACAGAAATTGTCGCGCTATGCTCCTTTATTTATTGTGCATAAATAGTGAATTGTCCTGACACAATATTGTGTTTCGCTTCTGTTATTATGGTACATTGACAAAAACATATACTTTTATTCACAGGATAAAACAGGTTTTTTGTATCACTAATTGTCCAGTACGATTACAGCATATATTATTGTCACTGCTACATTTCTGTGATGCTACCAGAAATTATTTCCACTGCTAATTAATTACCGTTGAGCTCAAAGGTTATATTAATAAACGGTTAATGAATGTGTATTTATGACGACGATTTGTGAGACTGGTAAACTTATGATACGTACGATGGTCTTTACTTTCTACACGGTGCATTTCAAGGTCCTGCACCCATCCGTCGGTAAACTGTACCTGGGCTTGTTGCAGTGACCTGAAGTTACTAAACTTCATGAGTGTGTGCACTCACTCCAAGAAGCGTATAATTATAAATATGCATATAAATATGCTACGATGAGATAGCTGACTTCATCTAACTAGCAAATGTTGTCCAGGCTACGTTGGTGATACAGTTTTTTTTAATGTGTATGATATTTTTGTCATGCGATTTTAAAGCTGGTCCTACAACCGCATCCAAGAATAACATGCAGCGTATCTCAGAACTGTCGGTGAAAATTATTCTTGGAGCTAGGTTTAATTGAGCTGCATTTTAAAGAGGTGCAATTTCACAATTTGTGTATATTTTCTAAGTTCACTATTTTGTCATGTGTTGAGAAAAACACAGATTTAAAAATTACATGGTCTAATATTTACATTTAGCATAACTGCAACATTATTTTTTCATTTTTTTTTTTTAAAGACTCGAAAAGACTTGAAATTCAAAGTTTCAGACTTGTGACTTGACTCGGACTTTTACACCAGTGACTTGAGACTCGACTCTGACTTGCCTGACATTACTTGAGACTTGACTTGAGACTTGAGGATAAAGACTTGAGACTTACTTGAGACTTGCAAAACAATGACTTGGTCCCACCTCTGGTGTATAGCACTGAGGAGCACTGAGACTCACCCTTAAAGCCCTTATCTCGCTCAGGTTTGGATGGTCTTCATTAAATTGTTGAATCTACCACTGGTATCTTCTTTACAAAGCTTTTCATGTTCTGCTCCATCTTACTTACCAACCTTGATTTATCAAAAAAATATGAGACGTTTTTGTCTTTGTTCCCAAGACTTATGCCTCTTACTCAGTGTTGGGAAGGTTACTTTTAAAATGTATTCCATTACAGAATACAGAATACATGCCCCAAAATGTATTCTGTAATGTATTCCATTATGTTACTCAATGACAGTAACGTATTCGGAATACTTTGGATTACTTAATATATTATCATGCTTTTTACAACAACGTGAATGTACTATTGCTGTGTGATTTATTACTATTACTGAAGGTCCGCGACTCCGAACTGTAGTAAAGGGACCTCTGACTAATACGGCGGGGTCCCTGTCGGCTCGTAGCCGAAAAATAGCTTTACTTTGTTGTAAATATAAACAGAGATGGGCAGTAACGCGTTACTTGTAACGCGTTACTGTAATCTGATTACTTTTTTCAAGTAACGAGTAAAGTAAGGGATTACTATTGCAAAATCGGTAATTAGATTACCGTTACTTTCCCGTAGGAACGCTGCGTTACTGCGTTACTAAAACCGTGATTTTTTTTGCGAGAACGTCTCATGACAGTGACGTAAGCAAGTGCGACGTTGGTGACAGCAGCTGTGTGCAGATCAACAATGGATAATATATCGATTGTGGGAGAGAGTATGAGCGTGCAGCGTTTAAAGTGTGGAAGTACTGACCTTACTTTGAGTTTGATTCCATAAAAAGTGACAAAAACATTAGCGTCCATCGTGCGTGGGAAGAAAACTTCTTTTTACAGCGAAAAAAAACCCTAAACTTCCGAGCAAGCACCGAGTAGCTACGACGTAATGGGAAATTCACAGAGAAACTCGCGCGGATTCTTCAACTGACCGCAGCACACCTACACCAGGGTAACCCTCCGCCTACCCTGCTCCTGCTTTACAGGTGAAAATAGAGCAACAGGACCGCTGAGTCTTTGACTTTATTTATTTTCTGCTGTGTTTTACTTGCATCTATTTGAAAGAGTGAGTGAAAACACAAAAAATATTTTATTTTATGTGCTGGAATGTGTAGAAAATAGGTTTAAATGTTAAACTAATTTATTCAAGTCAGAGAATGTTGCATATAATTAAATGTTTTGCTTGATGCATAAAGTTAAAAGATTAAAACTGATAAAACAAGTTAAAAAAAGAGACTTTTCCATTTGATTACATTTTGTATGATGGATTATGTAGAAAAAGTAGAATTGGGCTGAAAGATCTATCACTTTATCACCTCTTCAGGTTGTAAATCGTGTTTTTAAAAAGTAACTAAGTAACTAAGTAATTAATTACTTTTGAAAATAAGTAATCAGTAAAGTAACGGGATTACTTTTTGGGGGGAGTAATCAGTAATTAATTACTGATTACTTTTTTCAAGTAACTTGACCAACACTGAATATAAATGGTAAATGGCCTGTATTTATATAGCGCTTTACTAGTCCCTAAGGACCCCAAAGCGCTTTACATATCCAGTCATCCACCCATTCACGCACACATTCACACACTGGTGATGGCAAGCTACATTGTAGCCACAGCCACCCTGGGGCGCACTGACAGAGGCGAGGCTGCCGGACACTGGCGCCACCGGGCCCTCTGACCACCACCAGTAGTCAACTTGTGTGGGTCAACTTTTATTGCGAGAGACAGAGAGGCGTTGAAAGACTGCTCCAACGGAACTTATTGTTTCGGAGGAAAACACGAACACGGCGTACAGTCAAGTCTTAATAGCTTACTTACAACTGGGCTCGTCAGGCACTCTTCTTGGCTGAAGTGGTTATTATTATATTTACATGCTTCCAGCTCCCGTTTTTCCTTGATGACAACTCGTACCTTTCCACTCCCCTTTTTCTCCCTCCTCGCTCACAGACCCATAACGTGTATGGCAGTCCATTCTCCCTGCAACACGGACTACACTGCCCATGATGCTACATTCTTTAGAGCTATGCTTGTAGCATTCTGCCTGTTAGCTTAGCACAACAACAACAACGAAAAGGCGCTCGCTCACCCAGGAAGCACACAGTCGCAGAGAGAGAGAGAGCGTCGCCCTGTAACCATGGCAACCGTAACGCTGCCGCCTGGAACAACAGAACGTAGCTGTCAAACAAAACCCAAACAGTCCTGACCCGCGACAATATGAAACGGGAAAGTACCGCTGTGTAATCCATTTATTTCAACAAAGTAACTGTATTCTGAATACCACCTTTTTAAACGGTAAATGTAACGGAATACAGTTACTCATATTTTGTATTTTAAATACGTAATGGCGGTACATGTATTCCGCTACTCCCCAACACTGCTCTTACTCTTCCTCTGATTTACTCTATATGGGCATACTTCTTTATGTGTACTCTCTATATTGTGTAATACATACAATATCACTTGTATATGGAACCACTACTGACTGAAGCACTACCGTTTGTGGCTGGGCCAACCTTACCAAAGACATTTTTTTTGTGTGTTTAACTCCTGTTGACTTGTATGTCAAGCTGAAATTATGCTTCTCTGAGCTGCAAGTAATTTGCTGTCGCTCTGGCATCATTACAAGAGTGTTTCTTTCACGTAGTTTGTATGTCGATGCACACTTAAAGCAAGTATATTGGGTGCTCCAACTCCTTGCCTGTGAATAAATTGTTGTAGGCGACAGTGATGAGGTGTTAATGCCTCTGCAGCAGTGGATGTCTGTGCATGAAATCAGTTCAGCTGTCTCTACCTGCTGTTTGATAATTAGAACTAAGTGTGTTGTACTGAAACTCCTCAAGTCAATGTACCTGCTGCTGAAAGAGACAATAAATGGGTTGCCAAATATTTGCAAATAAAGAATTACAACTCTTTATATTGTATATTTTCATTAATAAAAATCGCCACCAGGGAGTGTAGTGTTTAGGTGGGTGATATGAATGAAAGCATTGCTTAAACTAGCATCCCCAGGCTTCTACCTTTCTACCTATAAAACCCGGAGAGCAGCCAAATGGCTTTTAGCTAAGCTTTAGCTTCAGCCAAGTGGAAGCTAAATTGGCTAGTCATTCATATGTATATTGGGTCGTTATCTGGGAATTCTGGAGGGAGGGGAGTGGGGGTGTGTGATTGAGGGCGTGGGGGAGCTGCTAAAAGCTGTGCAGAAAGGGCAGAAATGTTACCACGGACAATTTTTTCACATCGCTTTCACTTGCACAAAAACTTCTTAGACGGAAAACCACCATCCTCGGCACAGTCAACAGGATTTGCAGGGAAATTCCTCAATCCACTAGACAGACAGATCGCAATGAATTCACCACTCAGGTATGTTACAGGTCTTTTGTGGTTCTATGTTTATGTGTTTCATTGTGTGTAAAAGGGCTATGGAAATAACAATTTATCTTATTTCTTAGGTGTTTTCAACCTCTGCTGCCACGCTGACGGCGTATGCGGCCAAACGGAAGAAGACAGTCTATATTCTTAGCAGCATGCACAGCGTGATTCAGACTGATAACACCACCAAAAGGAAGCCAAACACTGTCTCCCTTTACAACAAAACAAAGTGTGGCGTGGATGTGATGGACCAGATGGTTCGGGAGTACACTGTCCGCAAAGGAACACGGCGCTGGCCAGTCGCCGTGTTTTATAACATGATTGACATGGCAGCACTGAATGCACATGTGCTGTATCAAGCATGCACCGGGACTAAGGAAAGACGGGTGGACTTCCTGGTGGCGCTTGCAACAGAGTTGGCTCGCTCTCATGTAGCTGGGAAGAAGGCAAGAAAAGAACAGTTGCTTCGGACACAACCCTCCACACCTAGCCCTGGAAAAAGAGCCACGTGTCAGGTCAAACACAACTGCAAGAACAATCATGCCACTGTGCGATGTGTTCACTGCAAAAGATACACATGTGGTAAATGCAGACTACAGATACCATGGCAGTGCCAGGATTGTGAGTGATTGCTGAAAATGTTGAATTGTACTCACTCACTTTTTATTATTATTTGTAAATATGTGTACAAATGGTTGGTTTTTTGTACTGTTTTTATCAATAAATCTCAGCAACAAAGGACATACACCCATGTGTGTTGATTTCTCCCTAAGATGGCAAACTGAAACACTCCAAGTTGGTGACTTTTGGAGATTTATTTCCCTGGATGATTGAGAATGCATCAAGATGAAACACAAAAGGAAGTGCACAGCTTTTAGCAGCTCCCCCACGCCCTCAATCACACACCCCCACTCCCCTACCTCCAGAATTCCCAGATAACGACCCAATATACATATGAATGACTAGCCAATTTAGCTTCCACTTGGCTGAAGCTAAAGCCTAGCTAAAAGCCATTTGGCTGCTCTCCGGGTTTTAAAGGTAGAAAACGCCAAATGGCGATCCGTGGGGGTTTAAGTGTTAACAGAAATGCTAAGACCCAAAGTTTCCAAGGAAAATATTGCTAAAATATTGGCTAATTGGTTTGTTTAAAGCCCCCCCGCTCCCATCCCTATTCCTCCTGCTTTTATTAAAATAGCTGTGCTTGGGACCTCTTTTTGAGCTGCAGTCTACAGTTATGCCTTTTTAATCACAACCAATAAACATTACTTCAGCAACTATTTACTGTACCTGTTCTTAGGAATAAGCAGTCCCTCACCACCTTGTACCTACTGAACATAAGCTCCCAGCACAAACATATTAGCATTAAACAGCATGCACATTCACTCAAATTTGCATTAAGGGTCCATACATTAGTCTTCTGCCACTGAGCAAGAGGGTTTGTAGTTTTCTTTTTAAAAATCCACAACGTGCTCATCTGTCGCTCTCTGTCTCTTGGTCTCTCCCCCACTCTCTCTGTTAATCTAGTTTTAATTGCTGTCTGAATCTTTCTTTGATTCCCACCTCAAGATCATATTACTGCAGCAAATCCGGAACATGACCCCTTCCTCCCTCCATTCCCTTGCTCAGCATGTGCAGTTTTCTTTCCTTTTCTAAGCCTCTCTCTCCATCATGCACTCATTAATAGTTTTGTGACAGCTCTCCAGCAGTAATGGAGTTTAAGAAACACAGCGCTGTGCAATTAATATTCTCATCACACCAGTTGCTCTTTCACATTTCCCTCTGTGTTGCTTCTTTAGACAGACATGACTCCATTCTCCTTTTGGCAACTTTCCCCTCATTTCAGTTTTTGAGTTTACATGAAGCATAGCATGCCATTGCTAACCTATGCTCTCTCTTCTCACACTGTTTACATTAGTCTCCACTCACTCATGTGCTCCCTGATGACATCGTGAGCCAGTTTGAACTCTTACCTCTTGGAAACAGCAAAACGAAATAATTCACTGAATTATAAAAATTCTCTGCAAACAAAACTACAGTTAAATTTGTATACTCCTTAAAGATTTTCCAGAGATTCATGGAATATAAATTTTCTAAACACTTCTAGATCACATCATCTGCTTTGCTTTTTCTAACTCTCTTTCTATAATTATTCTGGTCATACCTTGGTCTGCATTTCCCCTGGCAAAAGAAATCTCACGGATATGGATATTTATTCTAGATTTTTACATTTGAAGCTCCCTTCATAGTATTCTCTTTACACGAAATATCCAATATGGATGGATCTGGCAACAAGTTGTTTGACTTGAACTGACTATTTTCATTTCATAAACTTATTCTGTAGCTGCAGCATCTAAGAAGTGAAAGGCATTGACAGTCAGTTCTCAGATTCAGCATCTTTTGAATCATAACCAGACAAGTGTGTGAGAGCATCTGAGAAACGCTTAGGCTTGTTAATTTCTCCAGATCCAACATGTTTTTTCACATAATACCAGTGACACAGCACATTTCTGGCATCAGACCCATGACATGCCAGCTATGACAACATCAGCTACCAAGATGGGGGGGGGGACTCCAGGCCTCAAGCACCGTTATCCTGCAGGTTTTAGATCTCACCCTGGGTCAACACACCTGAATCAAATGATTAGTTCTGGAAAACTTCAAGACATGTTGAGGAGGTCATTTAGCCATTTTAATCAGCTGTGTTGGATCAAGGACACATCTGAAACCTGCAGGACACCCCTGTAGATAAGATAAGTATAGAATTGATTAATTCAATTTTAACTTAAAATTTTCATTTTAGATTCATTAGGAACAAATATTATTCTGAACCTTTTGAGAAATCAGAGTAACTTCAAAACGCTAACCCTAAATGATGTTCCTAATATGTCAGTTACTTTATGCTTGTGCTGTAGGTCAGGGGTGTCAAACTCCAGTCCTCGAGGGCTGGTGTCCTGAAACTTTTACATTTGTCCCTGCTACAATACACCTAAAATTAGTAGGTCATTAGCAAGACTCTATAGAACTTATAGACTGCATGCTGAGGTGCCAGTTCAGCCATTTGATTCATGTTACAGCAGGTCATGAGTGAATTAACATGGTGCAATAAAAGTGCATTTTTCTAAACTGTTACGTTTACTTACATTTACTTAAATTTACTTGACTAGGGTCGGGTTTTTTTATTTATTTATTTATTTTATTTTATTTTACTTCTTATTCTGAGAAGTAAAAGAAAATAAAAGGGAGTCATGCTGAGTAATGCTGCCATTTTCTTTTCATTGCCATTTGCTATTTAAAAGGTCAAACATTGTGGCCTGCTGCAGCTGTCAACATTTGGTATGATAAGGTCTAAAAACCAAGCGGAATATCTGCCTACTGTCACCACCACACCGATAAGATGAGTGCTCCTCATCTTAATGCTAAAAGTCCCTTTGGGGATATGGCACCAAAACAATTAGTAGACGTTCAGTGAACTCTTTCAGGTTACAAGTTGAAGCTGCTGCAAATCAGACTTACTGTGGCAGATTTCCCAGCAATCTGTTGTTGGTTCGTAGTTTGCATGGTGGTCTCTTCATAAACCCCAGCTACACCACAGACACGTATGCCCGGAGGGAACTTAAAATGTAATTTATTTGTGATCCTTTTTATTGCTTCAACAGCCTCAGTGCTGCTGTATAACTGTTATTATATGTACTTCAATAAACATTGTATTTTGCAAAACTGGCTTGTCAAAGCTTTTATGTAGTATATATCCCCTGTTCTCTGCAATTCCGCCTTTACATCTCTTTCTATTTGTCTACATTGTTTGTGCTAAATAAACCTCTTACTCTGAACGAGAGGTCCCTTTTCATAAATGCGTTGAGCCACAAAGCACTAAATAATCTCTTCTGTATGCTAGTTAAATTCAAAAGCAAGGATGATTATTTGCTTGAGAGAAAACTGGACCTGAGGGTATGAGCTGGTGTTGCATAATTTCAAAGTAATTAAGAACTTCAGAGATGAGAAAATTGTGATCACCTGCTGTTACTAAGGATGCTAATATACAAGGTTACTGTGGGCAGTGCTAATTAAAATCTTTCACTGAATATTGTTCTAAAATATCTGCAAAGATTTTTGTTTTTTTAGTGCCAACAAACAATTTGGTTTACTTGTTTCTGAAAACTCGTTGCTTGGTTCTCTTCTTAATACTTGCAGTTCTGCACTCTGTACTGTCAGTAAAGTAAGTCCAGTGAAGACCGTAGATATCAAAGTAGGTTACTGATTACCTGTGCTCTCTGCTTTTCAGTGCATTTTCTGATTTTTATTTTTTTTTACTACCAGCTTCTTTGCAACTCTTGTCATTTAGGGTGAATAACTTATATTCATCTATCGGGTGCCTAAAGATTTACACACAATATCAGAGTTTATTTACTGCACTATTTGACTAACACTATATGTTGTGTCCAGACTTGGCAGACTTACTGTAGCAAGACTGTGCACACTTGACAGTATATGACTACAGTATATGCACACAGTAGTGCAAATAAGACATTTTAAATTGATTTAGTGTCTAGGGGACATAACACTTAACAGCATTAAATATTAATAACAAGAACAGTTTATTAATAATATATTATTTCTAAGGTGCTAAAATTGAAGATGATTGTCCATTTAGTCATTAGACTGACGGTCATATGTGTATCCCAAAGCAATAAGGTGCGATTAAAGGTTCCCATAAAAATTAATGATACCATTTATACACTATATAGCATTTAGTGGAAGCAGTGAGTTACTGGTTGGCAAACTATAAAATGAAAAAGAAAGCTGGAGGTGTGAGCGATTTCCAGTAAAAAGAAAACAAAAAATAAAATAAATATTGGCAGAGCATTTACGGCACCCCAAAGAAGAAAAGACCAACATTTACCCAACTGAAGAAGCAAAATAGAAGGAGACTGGACTCAAAGTCAGGAAGTGTTATTACCATTTGTGGCCTAATAACAAATACACAAAACGGCCTTTAAAAATTACAATCATTGAGTAAACTGGGAGGACTTCTTTGAAGGATGAATAGCATCTGTGTCTCTGACCAGCTATTCCTTAAATTCTCCTCATGCTTAAATGAAATTAGAAATAAGTCACTGGACACCTATACTAACCTAATCAGCTCTTTATAGCTTTTTAAGTGTAATTATTATGCAATTAAAGTATAAATTATTGATTTATACTTTGATTTTGATTTGATAAGTACAACTGTGTACGCTAAAACGTCACATTTTAGTTTTTAGATAGTTAGATATGGTTGCTGAAGGGTTGTTACAGCTACAAATAAGCAGAAAAAAAAACAGAATACAGCAATATATAAAGAGGATAGCACTATCCAGATTAGGTAGCCAACAAACTGTAACTGTATTTAATTAGTAAATGAAGCCACTAAAAACAAGACACCAACCCCAAAAGGAAAACCCAATGAAAAAGCAGAGAACTGGTGAGTTGTTTGATCTTAGAGGGACTGAAAGATCCCTTCATAAACCTGCTTTGGGGCAGGATAGCATATTACTTAATCCTGATACACCTCAGAATAAGAGGGAGATGATGAGTGAAAAAAAGAGATGAAAATAGGAGAGACATGTTAGAAGCAGCAGCAGATGAGGAGAGGATCAAAAACAGGTGGATTACTTGAAACACTCTTTTTAGAGCCTGTATTCAGCTTTCATAGCAAGAGACAGTTTGGGAACAAAGACACAAAACTGAGTGAGATAACCTATGTTGACAACCACCCTCCTAGTTCTTTCTTTTAATACAAAAGAAGATGGGATCTTCCTCTCCATTAGCCAGTGGCCTCCCATCAGCCTCTTGACTTCCAGGTAGCAAGCTGCAGACTGTTTGTCTGGCAGGATTATTCCAGGTAAACGGGAGATTTAGCATAATGTGGGCCATGCCTGTTTTGGCTTCAGCAAGATATGGGGTCATGTAAACATTGCTGTGGCAACCCAATCCACTGTGGGAGGAGGTGATAAGGGAATTAAGGGGGAATGAGCTGTCTAATCCATTTAATTTGGCTCTTTCTGCCTCTTTCCTGGTTTCTCGCTTTTCCACTCACTTTATTTCTCCTCCCCAAATCTGCTTGTTGTCACTTCTTATTTTTTAAATTATCTTTTCTCATTCTTCTAATCCCTTTTCCTGTTTGACCTTTAGGGTTTATAAGATTATAAAGCATCATAAACTATAATGTTTATAAACACCATATAAGAAAAGACAGTAAACATAGACTTGCCAGTTAAAACATCATCAGGCAAAATTTGATTCTCAAAGAGCCAAATATTTAACCCTTTACTGCATAGATTTGTTTCTAAATGTTATTACATGTCCTAACACCAGCTAAAAGCCGACATGGTGTGCATTAGTCACGCATTTTGTGCTTCCAAAGTTAGAGGCCAGATGACTTGGAAAAGTACACTGCTCATAATTTTGAATTTTTTTTCTACTCATTTGATTGATGAATTGCAAAAGTTAGTTAACATTTTTACTATTAGCTGATAATAAATAAATAAATAAAGTCCTGAAGGAACTATTGATTTAGTAAAAACAATAACACATGATGAAAACACAGAACATCAGTTTTATATGCATCAATATTACTACCGCAAACGCTTAAGTCTACACCCAGTTTATACAACAACAACTAAACAAGCAAAATAATAATATTAGGTTTAATTTCAGGTTTCTTTGTTTGTCCCCATAGGCAGATTTGGTCTGCAGTAATGAGTCATCCATCTTCACATGCACATTTTCACTACTAACAAAACAAAAACAATAACAAGTTTTAAACCATGTTGTTTTGCACTTGGAGCAGAAACCTTCGTCTAAAACAGGGGTGTCCAACAGTCCAGCTTCAGTTATTGAGAGCTACTGTTCTGCAGCTTTTAGATGCATCCTTGTTCCAACACACCTGAATCAGACGAATGACTTGTTACCAGGCCAAATTTGATGGCATGCTGAAGAGGTAATTCAATCATCTGATTCATGCCAATAACTCAGAAAGTAGATGGTGACAATGAAAGAATGCAGGAGAGCTCTCCTGTAAATCTCCAGGAAGAGGTCATGAAAAGTCAAATCATCACACTGTGCCATCAAGCTCGTCACATGACCCTTTATCCTTGTTTTCTTTTATCTTGTTTTCACGCCACATCATTTCTCCCTATACTATATTTCCTTCTCTTTAAAGCAATATATCAACTTACTAATTACTGCAATGTATTTAACTGTTTGATGGATACAGAGACAGAAAATGTGTTTTCATGAACTGAAGACAAAAGGTTTGTTTGTAATTGTAGTCTCTCATGTGCTATATGCATTCTGTGTTTTAGCATGGTTCAGCTTTATGTGCAAGGCCAAAAATCTTTCTCAGTATGGTCAGTAGAAATGTTTTCATATCTTTCTCTTTCTGCAAGTGTGGTATGGTTGTAATATCAGGGGTGTGTGGTTGTTTTGCTGGGCTCTCATCCTCAGCTAATGCACCTGTTAAGCATCATCATCCGCTTACCTGCAGTTTAAAACCCCAGTTCAGTCATCCACTCATTGCCAGATTGCCGCTATGGTCTATGCATTAGTATCCCTAGGCTCCCTAAAGTAGTCAAAGCTAAACTAGTTAATGTTTTTACTCATTTTTGTACTTACCAGCCTTGCTTTTCTTCTACTTAGAAATCCTCCAAGGTGTGCCAGCCTTCGTTTGCCTGCTCTGGATACTGTTCTGCCTGCTCTCTGGAGTCACTAAATCTTCCCTTCTGTTGCAGATAAGTCTTCTGCTGGTTAAATTAAAGTCTGTTATTTTTGTCATTTCTGTCTGCTACAATAAACTTTAAAGGGATTTGTGTCTGTCTATTCACTGACCCATCTTGACCCATCAGTGGCAACCCAGTTATGCAGACTTTGGCCCAATCTCAATACCCTTTAAGGCACATTCCCAGATTAATGTCCCCTCAGAAAAGAGTCTGTGCCGGATTTAACTTTAGTGTCAAGAGACATTGCTGGGAAATGGGAAATATATCGGGACATCTATCAGCTATTGACCATTGTGCCACTATTTGTAGAGTAAGGTTAACAGATGAAAACTGAATGAGTGGGGAGGAAGGGAAGGTGGAAATTTGACAAGGTTCAGCAGGGTGTATTTAAGCATAAAGTTGGGCATGGGCTATATGGTATTAGAAATGATGGAGACATAGATCATATAAATAAAATGTTCACTGAACTTTGATAAATGTAGAGGAGGAAGCAATGCCAAAAAGTATAGGAAGAGGAAAGAGAAAGTTGGTGCCTTAATAGAGTCAAAGACAGAACTCTAGCATTCAGGAAGCTTCAAAGAACTCGTAATTGGGGAAAATCTGATAAATTCTTACCAAGTTCGCACAGTGCTGAGTGAAAGTGTTATGAAAGCTAAAAGCCTTCTGACTGGAGTGTTGCAGCATTTTAGGCAGAATTACACCAATTCAGACTTAAGAGAATGAATGGAGTCAGGAAACAATACCAGTATCCAGTGTTGGTAGGTCAAGGAACAACAGAAATGACAGATTGGGATTACAGACTGTAGAGATGCTGGCCAAAGAGTTTAATAAAATTAAAATTAAAACTTTACTGATTAAGGTTTTTATGTTCTGTTAATAGATTTAGAATTAAAAACCATACTTAAAGGCATACAGATGACTTCCCCAGGGAAAGACTGATTATCCTACATCAGCTTGGCAAAAAAAAAGAAAGAATACCTTTTTTAGGTTTCTACAGTAGAATATGACAGGAAGGTATAGGCTACTGCTCAGATAGAAAGAGGCAATAATAATTGCAATAGTTAAACCCAACTTAATCCAAGTTAAGACCCAAGTAAAAGCACTAGTTACAAACCAATGCTTCTAACTTCTCATTTAGGGAAAGTAATGGAGAAGATAAAAGTGGAAAGGCTTAGTTATGTTATCAAAAGAAGGCAATTCTTATCATTATTTCATGGTGTCTATAGAATAAGGTGGAAAAAAAATGGATTAATTAGTTGGTTGAGAATCAGAAATAAAGAAAGCTCAGGAAAACGAAATACAGGGAATTCAGGGAAATGAAATACTTTGGCTATGGTGGCAATTAAACATGACAAGGTGGAGTTGGCACTTACTGTAGTAAAGTGGAAGTGAAAAAACTAAATGGGACACAAGGACAAAAGGAAGACACTCATACAAAATTCAGAGAAAAAGCGCACTGAGTCAAGACAAAATGAAAACTATATTTTCTGGATTAAGAGTAGGTCTGTCATTGTTTCATAGTTTTTAGATTAATTTACTCTAGTGTTGTTGGATTTCTTAGCTCATTATTTCTCTGTCTGTTTACTGCTAAGATTTGTAGCTTTCAGTTCTTGCTACCTTGTGTTCTGTTTTATGTTAATGTTGGACATGCGTTCCTGGTTTCTTCTGTTTAGTTCTGCCTCTCTTACGTCACCTTAGAGAGAGTTTAGACAGTCTAAAAACTGTATCCACGTTTAGAAAGCGACTTCCTGTTTTATCATGGTATCCTTTGTTTCTTGTGTCTTCTCGTATTTAATTTTACTTCCCCCGTCTTGTTAACTGAGATTAGTTTCAGCTGTTGTTTGTTTCCCAAGGGTTTCCCCTTTCCTTGATTGTCCTTAGTGTGCTTTGGTGTATATATAGGCTCAGCTTCTTTTAGTCTCACTAGTTTTTTCTGATTGTTTGCCTTCATGTTTACTCTGGACTTTCCTTTGCTTCTGTGTTTCCTCTGGAGGGATGTTTTTATTTTTTATTTTTTTAAGGTTTTCTTCCTTCAACGTGAATAAAAGTTTTTTTTTTCTTCTCTATCCTGCCTGTGAGTTTGCATTCGGGTCCTTTCAACCAAAGCCTGACAAGGTTAGGCAGGATTAAACTCAAATATGCAGCTTCCAGGAAAACATAATACAGGCCAGTGTGAAAAATGTCAAGAGAGGGAAACAGAACATGTTTTATTAAAATGTAGCAGATATAGAGCAACTAGAAAAATTCTTAAACTAAGAAACAGAAGCAACGGTGCACAGGAGTAAAGTTTAGGAGGTTGTAAGTGTTGGTGTGTGTTCAGTTGAAGATGATGAAGAAGATAATCATGGTGAAAAAGATGATGATGAGCCATAGTGTCAGGTGTAGGTTCAGTTATTTAGCACAGTGTGGTTTTTAGATGTCCTGACATTTTCTGTACAAAATACAAAAAAAAAAAAAAAGAACAAAAAAAATGTACACTGTCCATGCTCCCCATCTACTACCAGGTGTATTTACACTACTGAAATATCCTCCATGATGATGGCAAGGGAGTCAGCTCCAGGAATAGAAGTACAATGAAGAAGTTTATTATAGTGGAAAGCTCATTTTGAAAATGGGTTTTCAGCCATTTGCCTAAGTATCCTGATGTGTGACATATTGATCTTTCTCAGATTTGAACTTGCTGCTTGCCTTTGGCCTGCTTCCCATTTTAACTGGCTCAACTCCAAATTGCAAAGCTACAAGCTTTTTTCTATTGACCGCACTCAATCCTGTAGCCAATAAATTGGAATAGGCTTAATACTAGAAATTGAAAACAAAAATAATTCGTATTTAATTCAGTGACAGCAACAGGGACAAAGCTGTTTGTATAATGCTTTCGTCCTGCATCTTGGAAAAAAACCCTCCGTCCTGAGGAAAGAAGCTCAAATCAAATCAAATCAAATCACTTTTATTGTCACATCACATGTGCAGGTACATTGGTACAGCAAATGTGAGTGAAATTCTTGTGTGCGAGCTTCACAAGCAACAGAGTTGTGCAAATACAGTAATGTAAACAAGCAAAATACAAGAATGGCTACATCTGAAACTAATAAATATATGTACAATATATAATAGTATATGCATTTCTGGATGTGTATACTAAATATTTTTCTACGTGTGTGTGTGTGTGTGTGTACACATATTTTACAAATTAAATAGAGTAAACAATAAATAAAATATATAAAATAAATATACAGAGTGAGACATGTGCAAAACAGTGGCATTACTGTACAGTATGGAGTGCATAATGTTGAAGTTCCAGTAGTGAAGCTGAGGTGTCTATGAAGTGTTCAGCAGTCTGATGGCCTGATGGAAAAAGCTGTCTCTCAGTCTGCTGGTACGGGACCGGATGCTGCAGAACCTCCTTCCTGATGGAAGTAGTCTGAACAGTTTATGGCTGGGGTGACTGGAGTCCTTGATGATCCTCCCCGCTTTCCTCAGGCAGCGCTTCCTGTAGATGTCTTGGAGGGAGGGAAGCTCACCTCCAATTATCCGTTCAGAGCACCGCACTACTCGCTGGAGAGCTTTGCAGTTGTAGGCGGTGCTGTTGCCATACCAGGTGGTGATGCATCCAGTGAGGATGCTCTCAATGGCACAGTGATAGAAGGTCCTGAGGATGCGGGGGCTCATGCCGAATCTTTTCAGTCTCCTGAGAAAGAAGAGGCGCTGCTGCGCCTTCTTCACTGTTTTGTTTGTGTGTACTGACCACGTAAGATCCTCAGCCAGATGTACGCCAAGGAACCGGAAGCTGCTCACTCTCTCCACAGCAGCGCCGTTGATGGTGATGGGGGTGTGTACTTCTCTGCACCTCCGGAAGTCCACTATCAACTCCTTTGTCTTTGCGACGTTGAGGGTGAGATGGTTGTCTTGACACCAGTGGGTCAGGGCGCTGACCTCCTCCCTGTAAGCTGTCTCATCACTGTTGGTGATAAGACCCACCACTGTAGTGTCGTCCGCAAACTTCACAATGATGTTGGAGTTGTTAGTGGCCGTGTAGTCGTAGGTGTAGAGTGAGTACAGGAGAGGGCTCAGTACACACCCCTGTGGAGCACCAGTGTTCAGTGTGATGGGGGATGAGGTGATGCTGCCCAGTCTGACCACTTGGCGTCTGTCAGACAGGAAGCTAAGGATCCAGCTGCAGAGGGAGCTGCTCAGTCCTAGATCCTGCAGTTTCCTGTCCAGCTTCGAGGGAACGATGGTATTGAATGCTGAGCTGTAATCTACAAACAGCATCCTCACATACGTGTCTCTCTTCTCCAGGTGTGACAGGGCAGTGTGTAGTGTCAGGGCTATGGCATCATCAGTGGACCTGTTGTGGCGGTATGCAAACTGTAGAGGGTCCAGTGAGTCGGGTAGTGCAGAGCAGATGAAGTCCCTGACCAGCTTCTCGAAGCATTTGCTTACGATGGGGGTCAGGGCTACAGGTCGCCAGTCGTTCAATGAGGAGATGGTGGAGGATTTGGGTACAGGGACGATGGTGGCCATTTTGAAGCAGGCTGGGACTACAGACAGAGAGAGGGAAAGGTTGAAGATGTGCGTGAACACTCCAGCCAGCTGAGCCGCGCATAACTTGAGGACGCGGCCGGGAATCCCGTCCGGACCAGTAGCTTTGCGTGCGTTCACCTTCCTGAAGCACCTCCGCACATCCTCCTCAGACACAGTGTGCGCGCTGACGTCATCCGCGGTGCGCACACTGTCCGGTCTCATGGTGTTTGCTGTGTCGAATCTAGCGTAGAATACGTTTAGATCCTCACACAGAGAGGCCGTGGTCTGCGGTGTGCTGGTTTTCCCTCTAAAGTCTGTGATCGTGTTTAGTCCCTGCCACATCCTCCGAGGGTTGTCAAACTGTTGCTCCACCCTGTCCCTGTACTCACGTTTGGCTGCTTTGATCGTCTTCCGGAGTTGGTAATGTGCGTGTTTGTAGTCCGATGTGTTCGCGGAGGCAAAGGTGGTGCTCCGTGCCGCGCGAACATCTCCGTTAATCCAGGGTTTTTGATTTGGGAAGGATTTAACTGTTCTGGATGGGACGACATCTTCCACGCATTTCCTGATAAATCCGCAGACTGAGTCTGTGTATTCATCAATGTCCCTAGCAGCCACGTGAAACATTTCCCAGTCCGCGTGATCAAAACAGTCCCGCAGCGCAGACTCCGATTGGTCCGTCCAACAGTGCACCGCCCTCCGGGTTGGAGCTGAAAATCATCCCGTAGAGGATGGGAACCATTTTTAAGAATTTAACCACTCAGGGGGTCATTTTGACTCCCTGACATTTAAAAAAATTATGTAACTCTCTTATGTAATTAGTCAAACATTACAAAATCTCAAACATTTCTCTCATGAATGATATCTGTTAGGTTGAAATTGTTAAATTTAGTATTTATTTATTGTCATTGTCAAGAACAATGAAATTGCGTTTGGGGCTTCCATACAACCCAAAAAAAAGAAGAAAATAATAAATACCCCTTAAAACCCAAGTGTACATATTTAACCCAGTGTGACTCCAATGCAATAAGACAATCCTTAGCAATAATGTTCGTAGAAATTCAGACAAAGACCTGAGAAACATGACAAAATACAACAATGCAACCCATTCAATATTATTGTACTGTGAGATATGATATCAGATATGATAGTTATCTATTTAAGAAGGAGGGGGGGGGGGGGCAGGAGGGGGAAGAGAATAAAGATATGATGCACCAATGCAGACCAGTTCATTGCTATTAAGAAGTTGGATATGGTTATTGTCCGTGAGAGGGGGGCAGAGAGTTCAGGAGCCTCACAGCCTGTGGATACAGGCTGTGAGGCCTGTAATATCTTCCCCACTGCTGAGCGAGTGGGGAAGATATTACTGATCTCTGGCAGACTTGTTCCAATAATTCTGCCAGCTTCTTTCACCACCCGCTGGAGTGCTTGCTGATCGGCCTTGGTGCAGCTGGGGAACCACACTAGAAATCCATACGTCAGAACGCTGCTGATGGCACAGTTGTAGAAGTTCAACATCAGAGATCTGGGAATGTGTGCGCTCCGCAGTCTCCTCAGGTAGTAGAGGCGCTGTTGGGCCTTCCGTACAACTGAGGTGATATGGTTGCCCCAGGACAGGTCCTCGGTCACAGTTACCCCCAAGAATTTAAAACTGCTCACCCTCTCCACCGCCTCACTGCCAATGAAGAGAGGCAGATGGTTGTTATGACCCCTCTTCCGGAAATCTACAATGATCTCCTTGGTCTTTTTGGTGTTTAAGACCAAGTTATTGTCGTGGCACCATGACTCTAGTTGTTGCACCTCTGTCCTATAGTTTGTCTCATCATTGTTGGATATAAGTCCGAGCACTGTAGTGTCATCTGCAAACTTAACAATGAGATTGGACGCGCAGGAGGAAATACAGTCATGGGTGAAGAGAGTGTATAGCAGAGGGCTCAGAACACACCCCTGAGGGGCACCGGTGTTGACCACAAGGGTGGAAGAGGTGTTCTTACCCACTCTGACACTCTGTCTACGGTTAGTGAGGAAGTCCACAATCCAGTTGCACAGAGAGGAGTTAAGTCCCAGTTGGTGGAGTTTGGGACGGAGTTTGTATGGCCGGATGGTATTAAAAGCCGAGCTGTAGTCTACAAAGAGGAGCCGTGCATAGGTGTTCCTGTGTTCCAAGTGCTTCAGTAATGTGTGCAGCACTGTGGCGATCGCATCCTCGGTTGACCGGTTCTCCCTGTATGCAAACTGGTGCGAGTCCAGGGATGGTGGAAAAGCAGCTCTGATGTGTTTAAATGTTAAATGTTGTCATTGTTGTACTTAAATTTAAGCCTTGCCTTAAACTGTAGGATCAAAGACATTCTTCTGTTTCTGTTTCCCTTCCCCAACCTGTTGAATGGTGAGGAGGACTATAGTGTAACTAGGCACATCCTATGTGAGGGTTCTGCTTTTTTATTGAGGATGTTTTACTTCCTGCCCTTTATGTCCTCACCTGTGCTGTATATGGTAAACTGTTAGAGGAAGCTAAGCCACATACGGGGGTGAGGGGAGATGACCCTTTGTCAGCAGGAAGCCACACAAACACACCCCAATGGCACTGTCCAAGACCAACAGAAATTGCAAATATAACATAACAGTTGTATAAAGATTTTTCTTTTAAATCTCCACAAAAGACTGGACTGATCATAATGTAGAACCCAGAGTATAGCTGCAATATCACAGCCATAAAGATACTTGAAAAACAGGTAACCTGCTTTTTTGATTTGTAGTGTAACTAATAGCACCTGTTATTAAAATGAAAAAAACTTTCATGATGGTCTTCTACTGTGATAGTTAACTAATTTAAATGTGTTAGTCGTTGTATGATTTTTGTTCGATGAAAAGGAAAATTGTGGAGGTATGTAATAACGACAGGAGAGGTCTCTGTGTCTCACTCCAACTTTTTTAACTGACTCTCAGAACTTCACATATATTGAGCGCCAAAATCTCCACCCCAACACTTCCGTTCAACTTGGGTGTGAGTGGAGCCACAAAATTATATTACTTTTTCTAAATTTAAGTAAGATCTGACAAACTTGATTAAAGTTAACACTTCTCCAAGAAATGACATCTTTGCCTTTAGTGCAGCCTACTCCTTCTGGTGGTTAAGTTCTTGTGATTCTAGTATTATAAGGAAGAAAAGGAAAATACAGAAAATTAGAAATGTTTTCATGTTATTAGGTTCCATTCTTTTGTAGCTTTGTTGACTGGACACTCTGAACTTGTGTGTCAGCCACCTGGCATACAATTTTCAGTGACTTTTGTCTCTGTCTGTAGCATGTTAGTGTTTTTGTGGTTTAGAAATAATTTAATGTGTGAATGTAGCTATACAGCTTAGTGTTACCTGAATACAAAGCTGGTAAGTCCCAAAACATATTAAAAAACAAATCTAATCAAAGACATAATTTTTATTGTAAAAACATGTTTTTTTTAATTGTTACTAGGCTACTTGCTGATATTTTTTGTAACCACTTTATTATTACTTTGTTATTTATTTAATGATAAGAAGTTATGGGAATGCATCCATATTCAGATTTCATATAAAAGCAAATTAAAATAAAAGTGAAAACAGCATGATCCCAATCTGCTACAGAGCATGAGTATGTAATTGGCTACTTGTGTTTGTTTGTTTTTCTGTCTGTTTGTTGTCAGTTTTGTCCACGGTTTTCAAGATATCATGTTCAAATTCTTGTGATAGTTAATACCAATAACAGCTGAAGCTGATTTAATTTTGGTGAAAATCGGGTCAAGGTGACACCAAATTTAAATAAACAGTTTTTTATGGATCATTTTCAAGTTCCCAGCAATATACTAGACCTTAGGGGACATCATTAACTAGATTGGCTAAGCATTTGACCTTGATCTTCACTGTTAGCACCTAAAGTCAAAGTTGACCTTGAAAAAACATTTCAAAAAACGATATAGAAACCACATATATATTCATATGGAAAGAGCTGTACAGCACGCTTTCTATCTTTTTTAATACAAGGCAAAAATTAAGGTGAAATTTGTATGCATTTATTTTTGGTTGTGAGCAGTCAGCGTGTGTGCTTTTGTTGTTTAAGGCTATACAAACTTGTCCTATTTTTGGTCTTTTTGATGTTCTTGAAAAAAATGCTGGTGCTAAAATATAGAAAAGCCTGGTCAAGTACTGTACATTATGCAGCGGGAGTGGAACTTTGAGGTACTTGTCAGTACACAAGTTATTTTTTTCATTTGTATGCTACCTTTTAACTTTTACTTTTATAAGAAAAGTAGCATTGATGCCTGTGGTCACATTTCTCAGTGTATGTGACAGAATTTTTTTTATTCTTTTTTAACTTTTTAAAAAAAAATAAATTAACATGGCTTTGATTGCTTGGTTCAGTACTTTGCTCCCACTTTTGTAAAGTACTGATAATAGAACAGTAAAACTAATAGCTGGTATAAGCTGGGGAGGAACTGCTTTTCTAGACACTATGACTTTGAAGTAAGGAGCATAAAAGCTGTAGCATCTGAGCCATTGAATAGTGTTTTCCACAGAAATGGTGTGTTGACTCTATATTAGCTCTCAAGAGAGTCAGCTGCACCTCTGTAACTGCTGCAAGGGTGATAAACTGGGTTTCCAAAGGAGCTCTTGGGACCTCTCAGGCTATAAAAAGGGAAATCCACCCCAAAGCAGAACTGAAGGGATATTGGTTTACTTTCTAAAACCCTGTTTCACTAGTCCCACTGAGATTAGTGCTCTGTCTTGCCAATAAGACCTTGATAACAGTTTCAAGGTTGCAGTAAAGGGTTAAATGCAAACAACTTATCACAATATAACACAGGAAAAGGTGCAAAGGCAAGATAAAAAACTGTGTATAAAAACAAAATATTTCAAATTAACCAAAAACAAAGAGAATTTATATGGAACGCCAGGAGCATTGTTAGTCTTGACAGAAATTTCAACCAATAAGGTGAGCCAATAAAACTAATTACAC
The DNA here is from genome assembly GCF_964374335.1 of Astatotilapia calliptera. Taxonomy (NCBI): domain Eukaryota; kingdom Metazoa; phylum Chordata; class Actinopteri; order Cichliformes; family Cichlidae; genus Astatotilapia; species Astatotilapia calliptera. Next base: position 15,456,929 of record NC_137440.1, on the reverse strand, counting down.
ACCTTTTGATTAAAAAACAGTTGAGAAACGGGTGTAAAAGGGTTTGGGTGGATCTCTTTGTGCATTATATGAGGCGTAGGTTTTAGAGGCCCTCTAAGTCAGCTTGCTTGTTATATGATGTGCCAAAGAAATTAAAATCCTAATAAAAGGGGGAAAAACACCAGAGTGATCTTTAAATGGACAATTTGCTCTTTAGTTTTCATAAATTAAATGATTGTAATGGCCTATTTGTATGTAGTGCTCAGCACCAGCTGCAGCTGGTGTTAAAGACAAAGTGGCACATGAGGCCACTGTTTTTCATTGTATTTTACTCTGATTTTGGTGACTGTTGACATAATGATTGACAGTTTCAGCAGAAAAAGACAATGCACAACAACAACAATTCTGATGGCTAAAGAACCAAATGGGACAGGCAAAAAAAAAGAAGAAAAAAAAAAGACAATGCACACTGTGGTCATGAGGCATGTACAGCAACAATATACAAGTAAACTGTGACATTTAGATGCTCAGTAAGTATTACAGGGCCCAAAATGTCCCATAAAAAATTCCTCCAAATCATTACACCATTCCTACCAGTCTGAATCATTGATACAAGCGAGGATAGATCTGATGTTTTTATGTTTACACCATATTCTGACCCTACCAGCCAGGTTTCAAGCAACTTAAAGAAGTCCAGACGCTTTTCTTTGCAAGCTCCTTTGACTACGATGACCTGGATGACTGAGAACCTTCACAGACAGACAGCATTGTACACTTTTCACAGCATATGGCTTGAATTATTTACCGAGGTTCCCTCTGTACAATGGTTTCCTTCGATTTTTTTCCCCAAGATCATCTAAAATCATCTTTCCATTACTTACAACTGTTATTTCTTCATCCTTTCCAACCTTATTTGATTTATTTCTGGGAGACAGATGGCCAGATTAGTTGACCAGCCATGACACCTAATGTTCTCTGTTATTTACCACTCACTGATGAAAATTAGCTACTGCAAAATGGTCCATGAATTCTGAGTTGAGAATATTTGTATTTGAGTTTTTTTGTGTTTTGAGTGTTTTAAGGTGCACGGGATGTGGTAGCGCCATATTGTTGGCTGTGAATGTCTGGAAGTCTGTGATCATTTGTACAAGCGCGTGTGAGAATTAGTATTTGTGTCAAGGTGCTACAACTGCTTAAGACAGAGGTTAGTTTAATCCATTCTGTTCAATACATGGATATGCATCATTCTAGAAAAATCATATATTTGTGTTGATTGTGCAGCTGTGCTGTGAGGACCATGTCCATCTCTGAATAAACTATTAATGAGCTTAGTGACATGATTAACTGTCAGTATCTACGGAGGGATTAAAAGTGTTAATGATAAACTAAGGTGGTAAAGCAGACTTGTTACTCCAGCATTTCAGTTTGTACTCCATATATAGAGAGCAGGGGTCTCAGTTGCACATTATTTCATCACAGAGAGAATAAAAGCTGCAAATATGAAAACTGCTATACCCTGGGCATTGTCTTTGATCTGTGATTGACGGGTCATTAGTTTAATTAGTTTGTTAGAAGCTTTAACACAAAGCAAGGGCAAAGAAATGTGGCTTTTCCACATTGAAAGTCAAGAATTAATTCCATATAATAAGTTTTGTTTGTATTAATTCTAAGTTGAAGAAGAAGAAGAAAATACACATTTTGTCATAGTTTTACCTATAAGTGCTGCTTCTACTACCACTAATTTATTATTTTAATTCTTATTATTAATTGTATTTTTTTGTTTTGTTTTACTAACAAAGTCAACCATTTGGCCTTTTTACTGCCGGTCCATATTTATTTGGAAATTAATGCTCTCTACGGTTCATCTGAGCAAAAGCATTTTATAATTTATGATACAATTATTCTTGTGTGGTTTCAAAGTGCATGTAGCTGCAAGTACTTATCTGTTTCGTGTGACCAGCTCTGAGTGGTGAGGATAAAACTGCCACAAATTGACAGAGGGGTGAAATGTCCTTCAGTGTAAATTTGGTGAGTGCTGTAAGTTGACTGATATAATTTCCTTCGGTAACAGTACTGTTTTGAGTGTGAGCATCAGTGCTGTTTCGTGCCACTTGTACACGCAGTATTAGTAAGAGGGTTTTGATGTGGGCTAACTCTGGGGACATCTTTATTAACATAACAATGTTTGGCAAAATACAGAAGCGAATAAAGTAGAATAGCATCTGTGTATTAGTTTTCATCCCAGTTCTTGGTTTCAGCCACTAAATTTAAAATATTTCTGCCAAATTACATGCATTGGAGAAAAGACTTCAGTATTTGTCTGAAACGGAACTTTGAAATTCAGCACAGACTATGCGTTTCTGTTTAACTGAAACAATATGTTTTTCATCATTTTGGCAGCATGTTGTGCACAGACACCCCGGATTAATCAGGATGTGTGAACACCGTGTACGTCTGGTTTAAATCACTTCTGACAACCTGCATGTAGTAAGTCTGTTTAAAGCGAAAAAAAAGTATTGTACGTATATTCATGCATATGCATTACTCTTCACTATGTGGCACTAATTTTAAATACACACCAGGTGTTAACATGCAGTTAACATGCATTCTCACCCCAGCTTGTTTTAGGAAATTTTCTCCTTGCATTAACGGTACTTATTTACATTTCTGTCCTCTTAGGAAGAAGCAACATTTTCACAGATGATAACAAAACATTACATTTACCTTTCTTTCTCAGCAATATCTGCTTTTTACAGTACTGTGTAGAGGCCCTCATTTCTTTATATTTTAGGAAAAAAGGTGCCGACATTTATTACAAAGTATGCAAACATACATGTACAATACAATAAGAAGGCAAAAACAGAGTTTGTATTTGTGTTAAAAGTCAGCATTTTGGTATGACCACATTCTTCTACATCTCTCACTGCTGGCCTCATTTTCTTATATACAGACAACAGTTTCAACCAAAAATGTCAAATTTGACATACCTCAGCCTTTTCTACCAGTTTCCCTTTTTTGAGAAGAGCTTCTTGACAGCCACCCTTTCACTGAGATCATTTCTGATATGTTTTTGGTGAACAGTAGGATGGATCAATTGAAGGGTCAGATATCTCTCAGGTCATAAATGAAGAACCTTATTTTGAAAAACTACATGAAAAGCAAAAACTGTCTTGTGAAATTGTCCCAAATTACTTGTATTTGCACAATATTAGCATAATATCTGAAAAATATTCAGACGGTTGCCCCTCTGTTGGTCTTCCTTGGTCTCTTGTGCTCTGAGGGCCTCTGGATGTCTGGAGTCTTGATCTCCTCCATACCTGCTTCATGCCCTGGAGGACGGGGCTGTGGCCCCCCCACACCCTCTAGCAGATTATTACATGAAGGAACCTTTTAAATACAAGCGCGCTCATGCTCACATGTGTACACACGGGTGCTCACACACACAAACTACACCCTTTTTGGCTCCTACCTCAAAGCACACTGTGTGCTGTCGATATTGCTGCACAATATTGCTGCACAATAATATTCAATATTTAGTGTTTACTGTTATTTTCACATAGATCATCGCGATGATGTTGTTTATTATATTGCTCTCTTTTTTTGCTTGTTTTCTCTTTTTTCTTTCTCAACAGGTGATCCAGGTGATTGATATATGTATTTTTTGTCTGTTTGCTTTGTTGGTTTTTGTTTTTTTGCCCTTTATCACCGTTCCTCTTCCCTGCTCTTTTTCTTTCCCTCTTTCTTTTCCCCAGTCATGTCTGTCCCGTGTGTAGCAAGTGAAAATAAAATAAAATAAACAATAAAAGCAAAGGTGACTCAAATAGACCAATACGGCAAGAAGATGCCATATTTGGTAAAGTAAATCTGTTGGGCATCTTTCTTTGCCTTTAGACAATAATGATGGCAAAAGAACCAAATGGGACAGGCGGGGAAAAAAAGAAAAAAAATATTCAGACACAGCCTCACAGTAGAGTTTGACAACATCTCTACAAGCTGGTCTTCTTTAGCAGAGCCGATATCAACCCCCGTTGCTCTTGCCCATTCACAATGAGCACTGTTACTTGGCATCTTTGAAAGAATCCTCTGTGGGAAGAGACACTGTGGCTGCTTCAGAATGAGTGTTACAAGAAATTCACTTTCGCAAAAGAATCTGCACTCACTTCATCAAGTTGCTAGCTGTATATCTGGAACCTTAGAGTAGCTGCACTGATGATGTCTTTCGGTGAGGACCGTGCATATTCCTGTCTTTAACCTGATCCTGTTTTTCTAAGCTTGGCCATTTTCCTTAGAAACTTCATAATTATTCTGCTACTCAACAAACAACCAACAAACAAACAAACAACAGAGCTGAATGTCCAGCTCTTATAAAGTATTATAAAGTACTTCTTGATTGATTGCCAGCAGATATTTCTCCATTCTTTAGAGTCCTTGTTTGAATGCTATTGCTAATGTAAAATCCCTGTTTTCAGTCAAGAAAAAGTAAGCTAGTTTTTTTACATCCACGGGTTTCATAGATTATGAGCTTCATGTAGGAACAAGATTCTCACACCTGGTTGGAATCACACAGAGGCAGTTCTGTTTTTTCTTTCTTTTTTTCTTTGTGTGTGTTTGTGTTTTTTGGCTTTGATTGAGTGATGATGCTGTGAGCAATGAAACACCTGCCAGAAAAATCAAAGAAAGTTCACCAGCTCCACAAATTTCTGAGATTTAACTGCAAAACCAAAATAAATGATTGAAGCTGACACAGTATGTTTAGTTTGAAAACTATATTATGAAACACTGTGCCACCCTTTTGCATGCAAAATGTAACATCCATCGATCCTCTTTGGGTTATTTAGTTCAGGGCTGCAAGAGGAGCTGAAGCCTATCCTGGCTGTCTTAGAGTTAAGGTAGGATACAACCTGGAGAGATCACCAGTCTGCAAAAATTAACAGCAAAAGAAACAGAAGACGAAAAATAGTCGAGTGGATTTAACTCATGATGACCCAAATAACATCAAACGGGAGAATTTCAGAGTTAAAGACTTTTATCCTCTTTGCAGAGTGTGCAAGAGACGAAAAGTTAATTTTTGGCCTACCGTACAGGTAGAATAATCAGTGTTGACAGTCCATCCTGGTAAATTTAAATCCTCCCAACATCACTAGCTTTCTGCAAAAGTGACTCAACATCCTTGGCTGAGTTTGTTGTTGAATCAACACACTTCAAAAACCTTGATCAAAGAGAATGAAATGCAGAGCTTTTTTTTGGGATGCTTCACAGTGTCCACCTGGCACCACAGAGCAACTAAAATCCGCCAAATTTGACGAGACAGAATACCAGCATGATATGGAAGTTAAAAAAGGCATGCTTTTCCAAGTGACTAAACTAGTTTCAGATAAGCTTATATTGTCCTAACTAATTTATTTTTTTTAATTTCTTTTTTGCGATATTAGATGTCCTTTTTTTTTATTGGGTAGATTTTCTGCACTAACAAGGTTATAGTAGAAGTCCAGTGAAGAGGCAGGTGGAGTAGATCAGCTCCAATATAACCACCTGATTGCCTGAGCTTATGTGTGTGAGAGAGGGAACGAGTGAATTCACAATCTGGACATTTAATTGAAATAAATGGCGTTTCATGACAGGTTTAATGCGTATTCTGTGTGTGTGTATCCACAATGTGTGGGTGAAACTATTCTCCTCTTAGGCGCTAGTGTAACAGTGAAGAAGCCAGAGCATTTAGCATGTCTGTTCACTCCCCCTCCACATAGGTCTGTGACCACTTGGGTGTAGTTGGACGGTTGAAAAAAGCCATCAGTCACATTGGTGGAGATCTGTGCTTTGTATAAGACAGATTGGATTTGCTGTTTTTACAGAGCTGATATTATATACTTGTACAGTGATGCACTTTACACATTAAAAACAACAATTTACAAAAACAAAAGCATTTACATGGAGCCAGTGTTCAATTGTTGTTTTTTGTAATAAGAAAACATCTTAAATAAATGCAATATCAAGTTATATCAAGTTATCAAAAAGAAATAACTCATTTTTGTCATGCATAGTTTTATGTGAGGAATCTTGTCATCTTCCCCTCCTGTCTTCAGAAAGAAGCACTGCATGCACACGTTTTCTCAGATGCATACATTCACTCACAGACATGTCTTCCCTGTGGCCTGCGTCTGAATTGATGTTCCATAGAAGATAAAAAAGGGCCCTCTGGATAGAAACAGCTCCACTTAATTTCGCTGTTCTACCCCCTCCCCCTCAGGTGATGTGAGAGAACGTGTGTGTGTGTGTGTGTGTAAATGCATGTAGGTGTTAGAGCTATAGACAAGATCCATCAGCTGGAAACAAGCTCAGTGCTTGCTTTACTGGCTAATCCACCCCATCTTCCTCTCTTATTTTCTCATTCTGTTTTCTTTCATTAAATCCTCCTTGCCACTTCATCATCTTGCCGTATCCTCTCCCCTTAACATATTCTTCATCTTATGTATCATCCAAAAAACCTCCCTTACCTCTAAGCTGAACCTCTGTCCCTCCAGTTATCTTCTCTTAATCCTCCTACCTTTTCATTCCCTCACCTTTTTCATTTCTCATACCATTGAATCTTTTTCTCGACCACCCTGTAGCCATTTCTTTTTCACAGCCTGATAATCTCCATCTCGGCCTGACCGCCCTCTTGTCACCTTCCTCCTCACTCTGTCCCTGTCATCTCATTTTGCTCACCTGTGGGTTTTCTCCTTAATTACCTTTAAGTAACTACACCATGTTAAAAAATATATCTTGGCTCCTTTAAGTTTCTTGGTCTGCCTTTCCTTATCATTAATCTCCTTTTCTTCCACCAGTAAAATGTTTTCTCATCATTAGCTACAAGCTCTCACAGTCTTTCCCTCTGTCTCTCATGTATCCTCGTCTCACCTGAATTTACCCTCAGTCCATCTATCAATCACACGTCTCCACCCAGCTTCCTTTCCAACCTAACCTCCTCCTGCTGCTAACGTGCATCTCTTATATTATTTAATATGACGGCGTGAGATCCCCCTTTGGCGCTACAGCTACATGAAGCCAGATTTCTCTTCAAATAGCTATCTTGCCAGCCTAAATCAAAAATTAGGACTAACTCAGACACAAATCAGATAAAAAAAAAAAAGTTTGCTGGTAGATTCCTGTTAAATGTGTCCTTCTGTGTATATCAGTAATTAAACAACACTGGTAACCTTCCTCAATATGGAACAAACAGATTTATTTATCTGTCTACAGAAAGATGTAGGTAAAGAATAATTAATCACAAACTGTGCCAAAACATGTATGAAAGGAAGAATTGGTGCTTGTGTGTGCTCATTTCAGGGCACACTTTCAAAGAGTTGGACAAATGCACATCAGCGCAGATTAGAAAAATGATGCCACTTTTACACTCAGTTTTTCAGATGAAGTAACGTCTCTTTTTTCTCTTTCTTCATGTATTTAATTGTTGGGTTTAAGCTGCTATATTGGGACTTGAAATGTTGCAGATGAATGAATGATATGATATGTGTGCGTGCTCATTCTTTTGTAAATTATGCTGCATCTGGGAATTGAAGAGTGAAAGTGTCCAAACTGATGACCAGAACAGGTAGTACAAATTTTTGGTGTTTTTTAAGTTAATGTTTCATTACACTGTAATAAATGCTGGCAGAGCTGAATCCCTCTCACGCACTCTCATCATCAAATTGTTCACTTTCAGCTTTTGGCAGCACAACCATGACGGCAATAACAGCACAGCAATCATCCGACAGCTGGTGTGTCTCTGAACTTTGCTGTGCCACCGGGATGGAAATTTCACACTTTTCTTTTACAAACAAATGGGCTGAAATGTTGAGAAAACAAATTCAGAGTCAAGAAAGATGAAGTTTGACTCTCGTATGAAGAATGTTGTGTCAGTTGTAGTTAACTTTATGTGATTTGAATTACAAAACAGATTTAATCCCTTTTTCACAGAGCATGTGACAGAAAAGGTTTAACTACCCCAAAAGCATTTTCAGTGGGAGAAATGTTTCGTCACTCATCCAAGTGACTTCTTCAGTCAGAGACTCGAGTGACGAAACATTTCTCCCACTGAAAACGCTATATGTCCAGATGAACAAAATAAACCTTTTAGGATTTACTTACCTGAATGATTCAGCGTGCATCAAGATAAGGTTTAACTGCCATCTTGGAATAGAAATAGAAATAGATGAAAAACCCTGCAAACGAAATAAGAACCGTGTAGTGAAACAAGCTCGAAAATAAGGAATTAATATTCTAACATCTAAGCTGGAAAGCAGTTTGTTTGCTGGACAGTGAAAACAGTCAGCAGCGCATAGTGATTCAGCAAATATGAGGTCATAGAATTGATCTAGGTTTGGCGCAGCAGTAGATGTTTGCAATCTGCCAGTGGTACACACTAAATGGTGATAATATCCACGAGATGTGAATCAGTGTTTATTTGACTTAAACACAACAAAACAAGCAATCTTGTGTTACTGTCATCTTTCCTTGCTGTTTCCTGACTGGCTTGAGTAACAGCTGAGCTAGTTCTCATCTGCAGTACAAGGATTGCAGCTAGTAACTCTTTTGTAACAACAATAGCTGTCAGGAAAAGCAAAACAAGCAAAACAAGAAAACTCCAAAACTTTTGGGCTCTGAATACAAACCCATTAAAAGGGCGTTTTAAGGATTCTTCATCTCCCAGCTTGCCTCCTAGCTATATGTAGAGAGTCAAGTCACTAATTTACAGGAACTAAGGGTATCAGTACAGATTCCCAGGAGAAGTTAAAATTTAGAACAACTTACTTTAAGCCAGCCTAATTGAGTTCATATTTAGGGAGGGAGAAATGGTGGAAGGTTCTTCAGCTTCTGAGAAATAGAGATGGGCATAGATTTTTTACTTTATTATAATTTATTTAATTGCACAAAAGGGCAAAAGGATGATGACAAATTCCAAATGGGATGCAGAGTAGCTGATAACAAGTCATTGACACAACCCAGTCAACGCTAATACAACAGGCACTGCTGCAAAGACACTTGTGCAGTACTGCATGACTTTCCTGTTTCACTTATAAGCCAGCAACACGGATAGTGTGCACAGAACGACAAACACAGAATAACTGTTCACTAGCTAGATGCACTGTGAAAAATTCAGTCTTTTCTTGCCATATCTTCTCCTTTTCTGCTTCTGGGTTTGTTTATGCCATTGTTGATATGTTTCTTTATGCCATTGACAATGAGCAACTAATGTAAATGCAGTTGGTGTCACTTTTAGTGGCTTTTCAATAGATTTTGTAATAAAAGATTTAAGCAAACAAAATGTGCTATGTCTCCATACATCCGTGCATTAACACAAGCATATGTTGCAAATGCTCAAAGCACACTGGCAATTAGGTCAGTATTTCCAAATAATTTATTTTGACTTTGTTAATATTCAGTGTCAGTGTTATAAATGATTTTGCAAAATGTAAAATTTAATGCTGCATAACAGAAAAACTGAATGAAATGGACAGCGCTCATGCACTTCCTGTCGGTTACGAAATAAAGGAGTCAATTTGCATCCAGCCTTTTATAGCCAATCAATGGCTGTTCTGCTGTGTCAGTTGTAAAATTTAGTTTTCTGTGGATTCAGCAGATTTTGCAAAGAAGAAGGGCAATATCTCAGAAAAGTCCCTTGGCAGTAGCTCTTACAGTAGCTGTGTAATATATTCATCGCCCAAACGCTTCCACTAAATCGTTTGCATGTATTTGGGTCAGTATAAACATTCTAGTAGACTGAAAGCAAAAGCAGGAAAACCTGGGTCACTGATTTCATCTTCTCTTTTCCAAAATAACACCCCCAGTTTTGTCCCTTGGGCACTCAGCTCTCCAAGCTTAAGGGCATGGTTTAATAAACAATGTTACAGCTATCTTTCTGGCATATATTGGAACGCTACTTCAGCTACTTCATATTGAAATAGTTGTGGTAAATACAGCACTCTTTGTTGGACACTACATTAGTGCAATTTAGATAAGTTCTAAAAGTTTTGAAGGTGATAATTTAGGTATAAAATATGTCTGAGGTTTGCACTAAAAAAATGGCACACAAACACCTTCAGTAAGTGTTCATCTTCAGATATAAACATGGTGGTTCATATTGGTAGCTGTCATGTTTGTGCACACAATAAAAGATTGCACTGCTCATTCATTATGCTGCATTTTGTAAGCAAATCTTACTTTGAAAGATTTTTGATCATTTGGGGCTAGCATCGTACAGTAATTTGATGTTATGTCCATATATACAAAAACCACTTGTCTACTTTAAACAGTCACTAGATAGAGCAACTGTAGTATTCTTTTGAAGAATTTATTCTTCATCTCATTTAGGCTCTGGTTTGTTCTTTAGTAACTCCTGAGGGAAATATGTTCTTATTTAGGTGTATATTACTGCCATATATTCAGGAGCCAGTTTCCAGCATAATCCTGGAAATCTTCACCTGAATGAGTTAGTTTTCTAAACAAGCTAAAGCCTCTTGTGAAGGTTTTCAGAGCTGTTTATTTCAAATCCTTCAATATCAAAGGCAATTCTGTTCCCTACTAAACCTGTGACCCAGGAGCTACATTCATTATACTGCAACAATATACGTCTTATAATTGTGAAAATCTGTGAGAAAGTACTTGTAGCATGACGTCAAACTGAACATTATAACACAAGTCTGAATGACTTTGATCCAGCACACGGTTTTGGAATAAAAAAAACAAACAAAAGCAGTATGGATGAACTACGGCACTAGGCTTAATCCCAATAAACCAACTAAAAAGCACAATACTAAATCAGAATTTCAGAATGGGGTTACCTCATAAGTAACAGTGTATGTGGGCGACCGTGTCTCAGGGGGTTGGGAATCGCATCTGTAACCGGAAAGTCGCCGGTTCGATCCCTGGGCTCTCTGTCCTGGTCGTTGTGTCCTTGGGCAAGACACTTTACCCTACTTGCCTACTGGTGTTGGCCAGAGGGGCCGATGGCGCAATATGGCAGCCTCGCTTCTGTCAGTCTGCCCCAGGGCAGCTGTGGCTACAACTGTAGCTTGCCTCCACCAGTGTGTGAATGTGAGAGTGAATGAATAATGGTATTGTAAAGCGCTTTGGGTGCCTTGAAAAGCGCTACTGTATATAAATCCAATCCATTATTATTATATGGTTTAACCAACGGGATCAGGTTTTACACTCTAAAGCTAGTTTGCCTCTTCTGCACATTTTTTAAAATCACATATTTAAAGGATAATCAATAAATTAAGTTATAAAAAAAATGTATGTATAGGTGAGTCATCATGTTTAGTGGCAGACAGGTGGTTGCTAGGTTGGCTTTAGCATCTGCTACTGGACACTACTGGACATTTTTATTATGTGTTAGTGTTAGCATCATTTAGACTTTTTTCTTTCATTCAGTTATCAAACAAAAATAGCTAATACATAATTACAATCCTCCCTTTTATATAACTATAGCCCAACATTATTTTTCATTAACTAGTGTTGCAAGTACAAATATTATTTTCGTTATAATCTAATAAAACCTATAAAATACTATGAAGAATACCTTCTGTATTTTGTCCTTTCAACTATTCAAAACCAAAATATATTCTGTTTATATAAACATCAGGAACCAAATTAATATTACATGATTTTATAACTTTATTAATATAGTTAATCAGGAGTCTCCTGTTAAAACTCTTACTGTTCATGCTGCTACTTGACTGATTTCCACATTGAACTCAGTTCTGATGTTCCTGCAGTTAAAATACAGTAGACAAGACAAAACATGGTGTCAGGGAGACATAATGTTTATTTCCAATTGTCTTTTAATATAAAAATTAACTTGTGATAAATGTGTGCCTGTAGGCAAAGGGTAAGTGTATTGATGGAGCAGGTGTACTGAAGATCTTTGAAAGTGTAGATGTGAGCTTATGTGTGTTTTGGGTCAGCTTTGATGCTGTGAGAATAGTAGACTGTAAAATATGTGTCTAAAAGCATACATTTTGATATATGCTTCGGTGTATTAGCATAGGGCTTGCTCATATAAATGTGCTGAATATTTAGCGGATCATAAATCAAAGTCAACAAGGTTGCAAACTCCCCAAGCAGAACAAAAAAGTGTGTTCAGTTGGTTCCTACACAAGAGAATAATAACTCTACAACGATTCAGTTGTATAAATCAATCAGACTTTTCTGCATTTTGGTTGAAAGACAACGTATCAACTAATCACAGTCTGGAAAGAACAACATTTCAAATAATTTACTGTGGCCTTATTTTGTTGATATCTTACTTTCTGTTGAACAAATTAGAAAAAAAAAAGCAGCACAATGCAGAATACGAGACAGAGCTAAGCATGTTTCACACTGCAAATTATGGATTTACACTTTGTACAGAGTTGTAAACTTGTGCTGCTGCACAAAATAGTGATGTAATCAAGACCGTATCACTTTTCCCTTGTTAGATTATTAACTTGTTACTGGAAAGAAGGTGTCACGTTAAAAAGCTTATAATTACATTAGCCCTTAGCAGATATGCTTTTTGTATTTCAGTTTCAGATTTTCTCCTTCCTCTATAGTTATTAAAGGCCTGTTTAGTAGATAAAAATTCAGTTCACTCACCTTTTATATTTTTTGCTGCACATCCAGAGTTTATATCAACAGTATCCAACTTTACGCACACAAATAATGACAATAAAAACATTTGCTTTCAGTGAAAGGAGGGAAAATATCCTCCATCCGTTAGTAAGTTGGTATTGTTTATTGTTAGTATTGATTGAACACACTATGACAGCTTAGTTCAAACTTCAGAATGTGATTTTGATATTTGTATTCTCTTTCCTTGGTTCCTGAGAGATGTGCACAATTTGTCATGTGGCGTAGGTACGTGACTCACAACACTTCAAATGAATTGTATTGAATTCTATTTATAGAACACCAAATTACAGCATTCACTGGTTTTAAAATCTGATCTCATGCTTTTGTTTTCTCTCTAATGTCTTATTGGTTACATTTTTTTTTATTTTAATTACATTTTAAGCTAAATAATTAAAACATAATATTAAGTAAACAAATTGCTCACCCAGGAGATTTACAGGCGTGCTGAAGTCCAGGGTCTTGTAGCTTCTTCACACTATGCTGAAAACTGCCTTTGTGGAAGCTGGAGGTCACTGCCCAAAATCCCCCCCCCCCACACACACACACACACACACACAGCCCTCTCCGACATGGCTGTGACTGGATATACTTTTCCATAAAGGTGGATTCTGCAGCACTCGGGAGGCATATGTTTTTGGTAGTGTGTCCTATATATGTGTGTATTTCTGTTATCAGTGTGAATTTTGCAATGTTAACACAGCAACAGGCAGATAAACTTTCTGACTCTCTAGTTCATTATAGTGACAAATAGCTATATCATGGGTGGGTTTGTGTGTGTGTGAGAGAGACAGTCTAATATTATAATTCTGTTAAAGTAAACTCATAATCACAGAGATGCAGACAGCACAAAATCAATTGTTGCAAATGCCAGCTGTGGTGTATTTTCAGCCTCCACCAACACAGACTGATATGTTTTGCGTTCCTCCCAATATGTGGGAAATATTGGAGGTTAACTAGTCCTGGCTGATTATAAATGTGAATATAAATAATTATATTACAAAATATGTGAAATGAAAAATAATGGACTGGTGTCTGTCATATGAACATTTATGACATTGCACTAGGTGATGCACCAAGCCAGGGACGAGTGATTTACAAATGCATGTGTTTTAGGACAGACTAATAAGATCCTTTTTTGAATATTACCATTTATGAAAGCAATTAGAAGATCGCCACCATTACAGCAAGCATGTAAACACACGTTTTTATCATTAGATCTACATGCATATCTTTGACTTTTTGTCTGTGACTGTTTACTGTTTAAGTGTGTTTAATTCAACTCATGTGACAGTTGATGACATGGCTTCCAGTAGCCACTTTAATGTCCCTTTCTGTCACTGAAACATTGTGCAGTGTTGCATGAATTGCGAACGTGTCTGTGAAAGCATGTATGCTTTGTAGAAAGTTAATGAAACCTTTCAAGAAAAACATGCACTAAAAGCTGCTCATTAAATTCTCTCTCTGTCTCTTTAGCAGTAAGTGGCTCTACGTTGTTTGGCTAGCTGCACTAAAACGTGGCTATCTACCTGTTAGCTGTAATGTTCGGGTTTGTAAAGCATTTTATAATTGTCTACTGCAGTGGAAATTTCTTTATTCTGTGCATTGATCACTTTAGTAATAGTAATGCCACTTTCTAACTTAGTTATATGCATGTAGCACCACAAATGTGTCTTTATGCTCTATCACAGCGGTCCCCAACCTTTTTTGCGCCACGGACCGGTTTATGCCCGACAATATTTTCACGGACTGGCCTTTAAAGTATCGCGGATAAATACAACAAAATAAAACTAGTACCGGTACCGAAAAAAAAGAAGATTTATTCATAACACATGTGAAAAGACCCAGGAAAACAGAGTTAACGATAAAAACGATAACAAAATAACGCTGAAAACCGATAAAAACCCTGAAAACCATACATTTCTTACCTGAGCCTCAACTCTCGCGGCTTGGTACCAAACGACTCATGGACCGGTACCGGTCCGAGGCCCGGGGGTTAGGGACCGCTGGACTAGAGTGTTTCTCTCCATGTTGCCACATGTCATTAAACCACTTGAAATCATGCTCCCCTGGTGTTTGCAGTTTATTTTAAAACTTCCATGACTCTACTGTGGAAAAAAAACAAAAACAAAAGGGATGATCCAGTGTTGTGTCTACACATAGTGGACAACTTGGCAAAGATTCCATTTTAAATCAACTTTGTGAGCAGCCAGTTAAAAATATATCATAATTATCCTCAATCGTTTTTTTTTTTTTTTAGTTAAATCTACGAAAGTAGCCAAGTTTGACCAACAAAGAGCTATTAGCCAAAACCTTGCCTGAAATGATAATTAATAAAATAAGGTAATACAAGAATAAATGTAAATACAAACGTTAAGTAAAAATAGAATTCATTATAAGGAAAACACTTTAAAATGGCTTACTGAATATACATAAGTAATGAAACACATGAACAAAATTAGATGGTTGTAAGTGGTACAGTATAAAATCCAGACAGCAAAGTACACTTCACATTAAAGTGTTGTGAAAGTGCAGATTTGATACAAACTGCTAACAAATAACTGTCTGCTTGACAGATAGAATGCAATGCAGTCATTCCATGTGTATGCCTGTATAAGTCTGTTAGAGGAAGTGCATACAGCTGCATTTTAGAGTTTGACCTTGAAACTTTTCTTCAGTACATTCTGTTCTGATTTCACAGCTTATATCTTATCAGAAGTATCCAGAAGTATCCAAGTTGCAGTTATTACAGAAAACATTATATACCCAATACTCACTTGAATCAGGACATATTTGACCATCCTGCAGGTTACAGTGCATCTTATACTGTAAACTTACTTATGGACTATTCAGGCAAAACATGGCATCTGTTATCTATTGAGAAATAATTCAGTCGGATTAAAAACACAGAAAAACAACTAAAAAAAGTGATATCACATAAACCAGAGCTGTTCTCATGTCAGAGCAATGGTGTTCATGGCAATGCTTCTGATAGCTGTTAAGAATTTTCAGCTCATACCATACTCATACCATAACAGGTTTAAAAAAGTCTTTGATTGAGCATTTTAATTTTAGCCCTTGGATTCCACAAACCCATATAGGACAAATGAAAGTATAATAAAGTTAGAAAAGTTAAAAAGGCCATATTTCAAGCAATATCGCTCTCCCTGTCCGTTGTTTAAAAGAGAAATTGGGTCAAATTAAAAAAAATGTTTTTGTGCTTCCTGGTTTTTGTATTCTTTTAAATGTGCCTTTGTGGACGTCTTCATCTTTCTGCACTCATTCATGGCCTAACAATTGCAAAATATTATAACATTTACAATTATATAATTACATACAAATATATTGTATTTACAGCAAAGAATACTAATATATAGCATATATTATATTAGTAAAAATTTTCTGACACTGATAATTATTTTTATATTCCTTTAGCGAGCACACCGTTGTCATCCAGTTGTGTGACCTCGGTTGTTCAGTATTCTTGGAGGGCCGTGGAGGGGCCGGGTATCATGGATCGCTGTCCGCCTCTGGCTTCTGGGGGACATTCTTGTGGCTCATTATCAAGTATGCTTCATGATAAGCACACATAGATACACTCACGCTCTCTCACACAGAACACAACAAAATCATTTGTGTAGTTTTTTTTTAGTCTTTCAGGTTGTTTTTGTTTTTTGAGTGCGTTTTATTACAGACTCAGCAGTTGGTGACCCATTGTATGTTACACGTGGTCTGTCCTCTGCTAATGTCCTTCCCCCTTTTTCCTCGCTGTCCTTCTCCTTTTCCACAACCTTCTTCTCTCTTCATTGTCTTGGTAAAGCTAACATGGCCCTCAACCCTATCAGCTCAGGCATTGTATAACCACACAGATACTAATATGAATTATAAAATAAAATACAATATTATATAACAAAGAAAAAATACTTACAAGAGGAGCCTAGAGGGTCTATAGTGCTACTCTTGGCAATGCATTCGGGCCATGATTCTGGCTGCTAAAACTGCCAGGACAGGTTTTAAAAAATGAAATCGAAAGAAGCAATAAAATACTCACTACGCATAAAATTATTCTTATACATAAAGTAAAATTAATTATTCTGCAGAAAAATCATCCTCATCAGTCTTATATGGAATAATATTACTGCTGAGCTCAGTTAAAGAGGGAGATTGAAATATAAATGGAAAGTGAAGGTGGTATATTAGCAAAATGGCTGGTTAAATGTTGTACATTCATTCAGTCAAGTGAAATTTCTTCACACTGCACTCTACATCATCTGCATTAAACATGTTGGCCAAGCTGGTCAGGAAGAGAAAACGTATCAGTTGCAATGTTAAATATTATCCAGCACACTAATCTCAAATCGGTCTCCCGCTGCTGGCCTCTCAGTTTGACCAGCTCAAGCGCTTAATAACTGAACATACATACGCTCATGTAATTGAGACATGTTATCACAATAGCCAATTGTGGCCACAAGATAACAGGACTGGGACCACGTTCACTTTGGTTTTGATGAGTATTTGTAGGTATCACTAGGCAAGCACTGCTAGCTTTGCTTGTCCAGATAGAAAGCCACTGAACTCGACGGCTTTTTTAAGGCAGGTGGAATATATTTGGTCCTTTTGGACAGTGACAGAATTTTCTGTCTACTGAATGGCTGATTAATGCAAATACTAGGTTTGGTAGGTGAGTGAGAGAGACAAAGAAACGGAGCAAAAGAGAGAGAGTGATGTGTGCATATTTTAATTGTCCAAACAGATTTTTAAATTCAAATTCTGATGAATTACATACCTCAGTTAAAATGGATTCTCATTAGTGTGATTAACGAATGTGTGTTTAAGTATATTCACCTTGTTGTTTCCATCTGTATGAGCTTCTCTGTCTGGGTGGTGGGGTTAAATATGATGTGTTTTGAGAAAACCAGTTTTTAATGGAGCTTTGCTTCTCTAACCAAACCTTTTATCTGTAAAAGTTCTGGAAGTGGTGCTACAGCTACACAACCTTCACTTGAGGGCAAAGCTTTTTTTGTAAAGAGTGGATCTTTATATGCAAGTCACTAAGCATTACATTGCTTTTCAGTAGCACTTATTTAAATGGCTCCAGGTGTTTTGTTTGCAACCTTAAAATGTCTTGTTATATGCCAGCTAATTTGGCAGTCTTTAGATCATGCAATAATCTGACAGCTGCTAACTGGATTAAAAGGTCCTGGGTTTTACTGTCTTGGTGCAGCTCAGTTATGTCTTTTTTTCCCCTCTGAAAGCAATTTGAAAATACAGTTTTGGAAAATGAGTTCAGACCATCAACGAAGATGCTTTCATGTTCTGATGAACTACAGCAATACTAATACTGAACCATCAGTGAAGTTAGTTACTTGCTCTGCCAGCGTGCTGGTCCAGAAATGATACATCTGTTCAGCTGAGCAAAGCCAAGAAATTGATTTTGATCAGGTACCTGACAAAATGTGCAGCCCTCAAAAGTACCGCAACCATGCTGTGAGCTGTGGCATCTTTAATCAGTAATTGAATTAAGCTCATCCAAACTATCTGCATTATGTTCCTGCATGTAACTTCCAAGTGTAATTTTATTAAATGTAATCAGTTATATAGATATATTATCAATATATTATTAATGTGCAGTGTTGGGACTAACGCGTTATTAAGTAACGCGTTACAGTAACTACGTTATTATTGTGGTAACGAGCACGGTAACTAGTTATTATGCCAAAATCAGGAACGCGTTACTCGTTACTGGGATTTAGATAGGGTCGTTACTCGTTACTTCGTGTGGTGGCTATCGCGGAGCTTCCACAGATTCAGTAACATTAGCAAGTGGTGGAAGCCAGCAGGTGGATGAAGGAAAGGGGACGCAGAAGGAAAAGAGACCGCCGGTCCAAGTGTGAACTGAACTTCAGGTAAGAAGTTATGACCTGCAGTCTCTCTGGGTCAGATATAAACCAAGTTTAGGTGGAGTTTATTTTCGTTATTCTGACTTTTTCCGTACTGCGTGCTAGATTAGATTAGATTAGATTAGATAGAATTTTATTAATCCCTCGGGTGGGTTCCTCTGGGAAATTCGATTTCCAAAAAGCACAGCACCGACAGAAGTTTCAGAGTTACAGAATATTATATATATATATATATATATATATATATATATATATATATACACACACACACACACACACACACACACACACACACACACACACACACACACACACACACACACACACACATATAAATACAGAGACAATATAAATAAAATATACGAAGGGGATAAATAGAGTAAATAGGAATAAAAAATAAAAATACAAGTGAATGAATTGCACATTTCGAGTATTGAGGTCTATTGCACTGTTGACTATTTACAAAGCTAGCTAGCATGACGGAGTTTCTATACAGCTGGGTGGTGCTATGAAGTTAATGATGTTGAACTTTAGAGTTGCAACCGTCCCGTCTGGTATTCAGAGAAAATATTACGCGTTTCTTATTGAGGTGAAAAGGAACAGTTTGTCCCGTAATTCAGCTACAATGAAAAAGGCACAAAGCTGGAGTTATTCTGTGTCTTTGCTGCACAGCTGCCTCTTCTTCTTTCATTCTCCCCCCTCCCTCTCCCGTTTCTACTTCAATCATGAAAACTGATCAATGATCAGCTGATCGGCTCTCCTGTTTGTTTATCGCTCAATTTGCTCCGAAAGAGGAAACCAGCAGATGTCGCGGTAAACAACAGCAGCACGTTTAAGCTTGATCAGCTATTGTTAGAATTTATTTAATATTAATTTCTAGTATCAGCTGATGTTTGCTGGAGCCACAGCTGTAAACCTGCTGGTCATGATATGGTTTGGTTATCTGGTGAGAGGGAAACATGAGGATGAAACCAGGAGATGTCCTTACTGAATCATCAGAGCTGAACAGGTGATGGAGAAACAGGTTTACCTTTTAGGTGACATGAATGAGTTGAAGGGAAGTTATGAACTGTTTCTGAGAGACAAATAACACCAGGATCCTTTTTTAGGTAGCTGACAGCTGGTAACTGTGCAGGGGCGGGTCTAGCAAAGTGTTGCCAGGGGGGCATGTAGGGCATTAACAGGGAAAGGAGGGCACAAAGAAATACTTTTCTTTCTTATTCTCATTTAAAATGTCTCGCTTTTAAAAAATAATTATCTGAATCTTACAACAAACGATTGATAGATTGATGCATATATACCATCAAAACAGTGTACATCAGTGTCACAACAGTGTTTATTTTCATTCAAAGGCTTTATGATTTTTCCTATAATGGTGGGCCGGTCTCTAGTCAAAATGTCCGGGCCAATTTTCTGTCCCAGTCCAGCCCTGTATGCAGCTCATCTGCAGTCTGGTGTTGCCTACATCTTCCTATTCAGAAGGCAGAATTTCCGAGTTCTGAGTACAATCGAAAGCACCACGACTGCAGTTTTTGTGTTGGATGTAAAAGGCGCACATGACGCTGTGACGTAGGCTAGAATCATGGCAGCAGTCAATGACGGTCCAGGCGTGGGATTTCTCTCGTGGAAATATGCACATTATCTTTTCCTTTCTATTGGTAGGTGGCACAGTGCACTTATGGCAAGTAAGCAAGCTAGAAGACTGGCAAAGTTATGGAAGAAACACATTAACAAGAGAATTCTGAGTAAAACCAAAGTTACTTTCCCTAGTAACTAGTTACTTTGAAAGTAACGAGTAACTTGAAGTAACTGAGTTACTTTTGAGAGAAGTAACTAGTAATGTAACTAAGTTACTATTTCAAAGTAACTTACCCAACACTGTTAATGTGCATGTAAACCGATTAAATTAGAAAATCAAAACCCTTCCTCTGGACTCTCCTGAATGTTCTGTGTGTGTGTTTCTTTATGTGTATGAGTTTGTCAATAAAAGCTGACGTGATTATGGACTGAAGTTATTTCAGAAGTAAGGGGAAGGTTATTTTAACATTGCCCCAGTCTGTAGCACATTTGGATAATTTTCCATATCCTCTTAAAAATATTTACAGCCACAATTACCTGTTTTATATGAACTCACTGGTGCTTTTGTAAGTTCAATCCTGTCGGGAACATTTTTCTTGAATTTTGGGAAGATGCTTTACCTTCTTTTCTGAGCTTTTCATGACAATCGATCAAGTGATATGCTTAACTTAGTCCCACTTTGGAACCAATCTGAAGTCTTGAAAGTAAAGTAATGAGGGTAGAAAGGGCCTCAGGAGTTTTTAAAAAAGGAAGAAATATAATGCCTGTACTTACTTATAATCCAACAGCCTATTTGTTTTAGCATATTGTCTCATTAAAATTATTCCAAATTAGCTACTAGCTCTTCATGTTTGCGCAGTCTCCATGGACGTGCAGACAGCTTCCACTGGATTAATTTGATGTCGAGGGAAACTGAATCTCCTGCAAATTCTTATGTTCAATCATTGAGGAGCATGCTGAATATTTTATTCTTCACTTCACGCTTTCATGTTAATTCTGCATGAAGTATGTTTTGAAGTGGCTGTCTCAACTGATGTATTTATAACTAAATACTAGGTTTAATCTGTAGTTATTTCTTTGAATTGCTACCTGCTACTTACCACATATTATGTGAGTCACCTTTGTTGTACTTATGTTTCAGTTCTGCTTTTAAAAATACGGTTCAATATATGCACAAATTAACAGGTAAGTTTACTAAGCTATTAAAACCTTGAAGATTTGTTTTTCATATTATGTCACAAGTATTTATTGCAATAAGTTTCCTCAGGTTGGACTTGAGGGGAAAAAAGAGAAAGAGCAAGCATGTTTGGAAAAGTTTACTTCTAAAAGTACTTTTATTGCACCATGTTCTGAGCTGCTGTAACATGAATCAGACGGCTGAATTGCCATCTCAGCATGCATTCAAGTTCTATAGTCTTGCTAATGACCTACTAATTGTATTCAGCTGTGTTGCAACAGGGACACTTGGAAAAGTTTCACGACACCGGCTGGAGTTTGAGACCACTAATCTGAAACAACCCCTGTTGTCAAAAATCTCACTTGTTTTATACAGAATTTTACACACACTTGAACTTCATCAGTCTCTACCATTAAGAAATAGGTTACATCAAACAATACAATCTACACAAAGAAAAAGGAATAAGATTATTCATCCAATTGTCAAACTCATTTGCACAGCTCAATGGTTTAAAAAGTTAAACAATACATACAATACAACTCAAAAAGGTTACTTTAAAGAAAATAAACAATGCTATTCAAAAGGAAACTCTTCATTTGGTTGTACCCAGTGACATCATGACCCTATATAAACAGGAAGTGCTGGGTCGGCCCCTCCCACACACCTGTTTTGGATATAGGACCTGAACAGAGGGACAAACAAAGGTGAGTGTGACCAAAGCAACATAATCAAACACAGCTTGTTTGTAAAATAACATGGGGTAAATGATTAATATGTTTAAGGGACATGTGGTAAATAAGTTCAAGGCTAACCACTTTCTCACAGTCCTACACAGTACCTGCTATATATTGTTCCTATGAGTGGACTCTTTTGGACAGAGATCTCAGATGTCATTATTAGGATCTGCTTGGAGTCACTCACCCAGTTTGGGTGTTTATCGTTTTTGTATAGATAGATAGCAACACTATATTCAATGCATCTTCATTTTTAGGTCTGTAGATGTAAGGCGTTTTCTGTTGAAGAACCTTTGCTGCTTCTGGGCTACAATTCAATGTGGAAAAAAAGTAAATGAAATGTGTTGTTTGCCATATCCCCATTCAATCGCGCTGAACAGTTTGGTATATAGTGCAAGAGTTGTGTTTGAAAAAGAATCCCTGCAGATTTATATAAGTCTGTGAAGAGCTTTGTGACAGCTATTAACCACCCAGTTATACTGTATGTGATGCTCTTCACTGATACAGGGCCAGCTAGTTTCAGGGGATAGCTGCTCTGTCAGTCTGTATCTAGAGCAGCCCATTATCAGGACACCAGAGACAGAAACAGTTGAGTTGTATTTGTCTTTCTTTTTATCCCTGATGATAACTATCTAGCTACTTACAGGAGGGGGACCACAGAGACAGGTGCAGCTGAAATTCAAACATATTTTAAACTCTACATTTTGGATTTTTGCTGAACTAAAACATACACTGGAAAGCTCAGATACTACAGCTAAACTCTACTTGTTCATGTAGTCTTAGCAGAGCCAAAACATCTTGGAACCACCAAAGAAGAGTGTCCAGTAAGATTTAGCAGTAAGATGTTATAGCACATACTTTAACTGCTTTTGTAACAGAGCTCGAACAGCAGATCAAATTGTCACTGCAGGTCCCCAGTACCCCTCCGATTCATGCCTGTCCCAACCACAGATAGTTGCCTCTAGCTGCTGACTAGAAGTACCCTCCATGTCTTTTGGCTGTGTTTTGGTGAGTGTACTGTGCAATATTACATGTATAACACTGCATAAAGTTAAAAAAAAAAATCTGAATAAATGAATTACAAATAGACTTAAATTTTGTAGCTGTGAATTATAATTCAGCCAACTGGTAAATGGTTTAACTTTTCATCTCCTTCCAGTTGATGCTCATGGTCAAGTAATCCCACTAGAAAGGAACTGAAAGGTACCCTTGTGAGAAGTGAACCACTGAGACACAGCTTGATCAGGATTACCCCTGATCTCTGAGCAGTTTATTCTGTTGACTAAAGACTAAAGGTGGATTTCTACTTAGTGCAAGGCCTCAGTGTGACGTCAGACCTCACCTAATGTGTAGATTTTGTGTTAGTGTTTGCTGATTCAGGTGTCAATGCTATGCACTATAGAGGTTCCTGGACACAAGCGCAGATGCAGGAATAAAAGTTTAGGCAGTTTATTGAATAACAGATGAAACTGGGATGATTATGAGTTTCCAGGAAAGGGTAAGGCAAGGTGGTCTCCAGCTGGCTTTTTTGTCCATTCCCAAAATACAACTCTCAATCTTTACTGCCAAACAACACTCTCTTCAACATCTTTCCAAATCATAGTCTCTTTCTCCCAAGGTAAGGGGCATCGGAATATAAAGTCCAAAAAAATAAAATGAAATCACTCTTTCATAAAACTCATAATGACGAAGAGCTGAGCTCAGATACCGCATGCAGTTCAATAATTTGGTGTCAAATGCCTGCTAATAAGCCTCAAAAGGAATTAGGCGTGCATTCAGCAATGTCATCCAGGAGTGAAACAAAAGAGTGGAAGTCAAGTGAGCTCCACAGTAAAACAAAAAGGAAATGGCAATAAGTTACTTGTTTCATAGAAAAATAAATATGTTTTTAACCACACGTAATTAAGATGCACTCAAACTTGATGTGATCCAGGTTTTGTGTCAGAATTGCGACTTTCCATGCCTGCCATTCATGGAGTGTATAAAGGACACTTCATGTCCTTTATACTTCAATTTAACCCCAGAAGCAAGCGAATACAGTTGGATTTACTTTTCTTTAATTCATGTTAAGAATTGAAAATAAGTTTGTACTCAACAAACTTTTTCTTCTTCTTTTTCCTGGTATTTATTTCTGCTTAATATTCCTTCTTATCTTTGCCTTTTAAGACACTAAAAAACTCTTAGAAAATAAAGCTCTCATTTCCACAGATCACAATCTGTTTCCATCACACGAAGAGCATAGCAGAGTGTCTCACACGTTTACATTTTTTTGACCTTTAGATGCTGCAGTGTGAAAATACTTTTGAAGTCACATAACTTGTACTTTTCAGTCATTCAGTTCAACAAGGCTGTTGCTTGATAACAATTTGTTCAAAGATTTACACAGCATAGTGAATCAGGACTGTCTAAGAACCACACTGGATAACTCTTCACACTTGTCCCCATTCATCATTTTGCAGTAAATTACCAAGACCATTAATTAGACTTAAAAAAGTCCTATTTTAGTACTACAATCAGAATATTACACATTTAAAATGATGGACAGTGCCCTAGTTCTCCCTGCAGTTAGTAAAGGAACAATAAAGCATCACATGGAGATCAAAAGCATGTTGGCCTCACATCACAGTTATGAGTACAATTCTTTGCTTCCCTTTGTATGGACTCAGCTTTATAGCTGTTGGGTCTCCAGGCATTTTATCAGCCTGTTGATTTCACTAATGAGTTTGTGAAGACTGTTTGTCTTGCATGCAGAGTTAAAAGCAAGAGAAAGGCATGTAATTTTCTTTTGTATATCTTTAAAGACTTTGATAGAATCAAGCAGGTCTCTTTAATTGAAGCATAGAAAAATGGTGAGAAAATAATTGAAATGCTTTAGGTTCACAGAGCAGTTTTGTACCATTGTACCTAATAGCAGCTTTAATCCCAAATTAATTTTTTAAAATATACTTTATTATATATGTGTACGTATATAACATCACATTAGGTACTTGCTCAGAAAAAATCAATCATGTCAAAGAATCATGTCTTTGGTGTAAAGTTTTAACCAAAAGGCATCGTCTGACTTTTGTTTCCAACAAAACTTTTTCTTGAACTAAACTTTAGGTAGTGTATGACACAAAGGGAGACAAAGTAGAAGGGACAGAGATTGAAAGTGACAGTGACAGTGAAAGGGAGGAGGAGACTGATTCAGAGATATCTTTAGTTTGGACAGAATGCACTCAGTTTCACTTGTCTCCTTCATCCTGAATCTCTTTCCCTCTGATTCCTCCTGAGAGCTGACAAGTGGAAACAAAGAAGAGGCAGACAGTGACAGGAAAACAGCAGGGGTCCGGATGTGAGACCATGCAATGACTGTATGGGGATCTTCATTTGCTAAGCCCTTTTAGCATGTCATACTGTAACATGCTCGAATTTTAACTATTTCAGCTATAAATGAAAGATGTTGTTGTGTATGCCTTTATTTTGTGTATCGAAATAATGGCAGTCACACAAACTACAAAAACTCTTTTGTACCTCAGGCCACATGCAGGTTTTCCTGACACTTTGACCTCTTCCCCCAGCTGCTGTGACAGGTATAGTTTATTGTTCAGGGATAACAGGTGTTGTCTCTTCTGTTCAGTCATATTTCTCTTTTTTTTTCTCCCAGAGTCCTTGCTGTTTCACAGTGAAGCGCTCCCCACAGTTGTTACATGTCTTTTGAGGAGTTGAAAGCTAGTTGGATGACAACACTCCTGTGCTCTAAGGGCTGTCATTCACAACAAATACAGAAAACTTTGCTTGACAAAACAATGTACTCTCGTTAGCTTGAGTGAAAAATCCAGTGAGTGGACCTTGGGTTTAAGCAAAAGGCACCCAACATTTTCGACAAGCTCATTATACAAAGTTTTTAATCATAGATACAATGTAAATTGAGAAATATGCCCTCAATCTTTGCTTTTTTGTTCAATAGTGTATTTCAAAAATATTGAAAATATTGTCTTCTTCACTGCTGATACCACATCAGTTCACAAGTTAATCCTATTTTCCATTTTCACCTCAGGATAGTTGAACTTGAATCCACTAAGGGCAACTGCCCACTTCTAACACTGAAGGCCAGTCTACAGTTTTCTGGCAGAGAATCGCCAATACTCACTGAGATCGGATGTACTATTACCCCCAAACAGTGTCTTTAAACATCCTGCAGTGCTCTGGAGGTCAGGATATGATGACATAAGTGGTTAAAAGCACCGTTTGCCAATGATTTTAGTATCGAGTATATTAAAGACTAAGGCAAACTTTGAAGAACATAAACAGCTGGGTCATGAGCTGATCATGAGCCAGATGTCTTTTACCAAAGGCCTGAGATTAGATAATAACTTTGCAGGTCAGCCGTGGCATGGCCATGTGCTTTGATAGGACTAAATATTCATCTAGTATATGTTGACAAAAAACTCAGGAGTTCCATGACTGTCTAAATAAAAAGGATTGAATGACGGTGGGGGGGAGGAGACAACATTGATGGATTTTCTCTAACAATAGGACTGCAGCCATTGAGGTCCATGTTGCACTGAAGTCAGACCAAAGCAGTCACTGGAGCTAAGTGGATAATGTGAGGATGGAAAAACTGTGTTCCTTCCACACAGTTTTTTTTTTTTTTTTAATTGTCATATGACGTTATAGTGGGACAGCAGTTCTCTGCATTTTCTTTTCTCTTTGTTGATGTGAAATAAAACGAAAAGTACATTTGGTCGCATGCAGTGGCGTGCTGCGTGCATTTATGTGTGTGAGAATGAATGAGGATGAGCCTTCAAGACGAGATGACTAATCTTGCATCACCAAGTGCCGTGTGTGACTAATACTTGCTGTCAGATTGTTGGCTGTGTACTTTACAAGGAGAGAAACTAAATACTTTTTCAAAGATTTTTTTTCTACATCAATTAAAAATGGTTAGTAATAAAAGTAAAAGTTGGAGATAATTTAGGTAGCAGGCAATATTGTCTGCCTCTTCATTTTCTCAGCATGTCATGGTGACCGCACTCACTGTTTTCTCAAGTATCATCAGCTCATCTTTATGCTGACCTAAGATAAAAGTTTCAGCCTTTTATCTTAATAGTTACATGGTCACTCTGAACATAAAGTTCAAACTTGACTGAAAACATAGTTTTGTTAATCACTGTCCTACTCCCACATGAACAAACTGTGCATGTATTTTTAAGCAAAAATCTGTATTTCATTACACAAGTCATAACCCTAATCATCAATATTGGATGTCTGCTGCTTTTCTTAAGTATTAAAAAGCTGTTTCCTCCTAGAACCTTGCATTTTAGTTGTCTTTATTTAGGTTGTAGTAAAGAGAAATACCTATCATTTAAACAAAGATTCTCCGTTGGCTTTAAAATAATTAAGAAGCAAAGGAAATAGTCCATTTATTTGTTTAATTGTCACCCTTGATCCCACGAGTTAACTTAGAGGTGAATGAGGGTGCATTTGGGGGAAAACACTGAAATCTTTTATGTCATGCTACTCATTTTTGTTAAGCATAGTACACCCTGAGTTCATATTTACATTTAAAGACATTTGATTTACAGTTTTTTCTTGTGTCTTTAAAATATTTTAATAATGAATTAGTCATAATTTAGCATGATTGTTACTACGTATACAAGCAGACCTTGGACTGCCATTTTAATGAATGCGCATAAATGCATAAAATAAGTGTGATTAAATATATTCAGATCTAATGGAGCAAGTACACTTTAGTAGAAGAAAGCTACTCTTGCTGGTATAGGGTCCAGCTCCCTCATGAACCTCTAAAATGTTTGATTTCACTTGCTAATTAATTTAATCTTAATTTTTGTACTTGAGTTTTCACACACTGGCTAGGAATAGACACCAAAAGCTACTTGGTTAAATTTAGCAAAAGGGATTACATTTACGGTCCTTCACTTTAACTTTACAAACTGAAAAATGACACTTTCTCAGTGTGTTTAAATGCGATGCCAAGCAGTTCCTGACAAGCACTTATATGTGACAATATGGGAGTAAGGCCAACTGTGCTGTCAATATAAATCCTGTGTAAAATGACCCTGACACCAAAGTCCTTGTATGTATATCAGTAAGCTGCCTGGACTCCATAGTAGTCAGACACTGGACATAGATTGACAGCATGCCTTATTATTTGTAATATTCATGAAGTATCAGTCCACCATTGACCCAGTCATTAGTCTCATCTTTATTGGTTTTTTGAGCTCTTTTTCAGGTCACAGTATTTCTAGCACTGCTCATGAGTGCAATTCAACCAGAATAATTTTTTTTTAAATGTCATTTCTAGGATTAGGTCCAGAGAAAAGAATGATCCCTATTGGGATGCATTTGATTACTCAAAGTTTCCTGCAAAACTTAGAGAAATCAAAGAAACTTTTCAACTTTTCAAGAATTTTTCACTTGAATATTTATGTATGACATTTTGTCAGAATGTTAAATCTCATGTTTTCTCATGACTTCATGCAGTGGTTTGATAGTTTGACACAATGTTTTTTTTTTAATTGTTTGAATCACTTGAGGCCAACTGAAACAATTAATGTGTCAGTCAATACTATTCCAAAGTTTTAGGATCTTTAGCATGCAGTCAACTGTTGTGAATTGGTGCAATATAAAACAAACTAAATTCAGTAGTTATTGATTTTATTAATATGTCGTTACTATTTCTCAGTAAGTGGAGGAACAGACACTTGGATGTACAGGCCTATGGGGAGTCAGTGGTGCTGTTGGCCTTTTGTCTTCCTGCAAGAAAAATGCATAACAGGACTCAGAGAAGTGCCTTTGCAGACAAATATAATGACTCACAGACGGCGGTAGACAAAAGGGTTTGTGAGAGGGCACGAGAAGCAAGACAAGAGTGAAAGAATGAGGGTAGAAATGCTGAAGGACAATAGAAAAATTGCAAACTGAGACACTGAATATTTGTCAGAATTTGGAGCATTTGTGAGGTTTTTTTTATGCATTTCCACTCCAGTGAATGAGAAAATGAGCTATGCAAAATGAAATGGCAACAGACAGAAAGAAACAGACTAGAAGATCAAAAAAGTAGATTTAATCACAATATGAATGAAGACAACAGGAAAGAGATATAAAAGGTGGGCAGAGAAGAGGGGGACAGGGGCTGAGTCAAGTACTGCAGGGGTGGAAGCTGAGAGGAGGCGAAGACATGCATTTAACTCATTGTAATGAGTTTCCTGGCAGGACGCGTGGGATATCATCTGCTGCATGTTGCAGCCTGGATGGTGACTCATTCGGAGACGGTGACAGAGAGAATATCTGTAACTCTCTTCCACCTTAAACTTTCTGCCATGAAATGATTGTCTAAGCTTCTGAAACCCAGAAAAGCTTCGCTGCTCTGTGTTGTCTCATAAATGAAAATGCATTTCACTTCACTTAAGGTTCTTTATGGCGAATTGTAAAGACTCATTGAATTTACCACACTTTGTATTGGATAGCCATTTATAACCACCAATTTCTGCTTGAGATAATAGTGCATGGAAAAATAAATCCATCCAATCCACTTAACTGCTTATCCAATTCAGGGTCAGTTTACTTTCCAGCTCACTAATTTACTGTTTTGGTGTGTTTTGCACAGCGCTGTTTTCAGCCTCAACATGCTGGTAAACAAGTTTGAGCATTTAGCAGCAACTTTCCCCCAGGAGTTGGCAGAGAGGAAAAACAGCTAAAAGAAATTGCACATTGAACTTAACATTTGTCTGGTGCCAAGAAACGCTGCCAGAATGACTCCAAATGCAAACCAGCAAACTCTGCAACAGTGGGGTATGTAAACAGGCAACAGTTGGATATTTATAGTTATTCGGCAAACATATGGAACAGTTAAATATTAGCACTGCTGAAAATGCTCAGAGTATTAAGGAGCAGATGTTGGAAATAAAGGGAAAGTGTAACTGTACTCACTAGTATCTATACAATAGAGCATTGTGATATAGCCTGCTCCTCTGAAAGAGCCTGTTATGCATAATTTGCTTAAAAACTCAACACACACAAGGCCATGGGTAAGTGAGCAGTGATGAAATTTGCAGGTGGGGTAAAGGGCAGCTGATAGCATTTTTCAGATGCCGACATTATTTTATTTTGAGGGGGTTACATTGTGCCCTGTAACTGTCAAACATGCTGTTATGTTCCCCCTAGTGATGGGGAATAAAATTAGTAGATTGGTTACTGAGTTTTCATAAATTACCTACATGAGACGTCTGCTCAAAGGCCACGAACTGTTATCCTTATAACACAACTTAAAGTCTACCAGTGTCCACTTACTGTAAACGTACTGGTGGACAAAATATTGCACTGTATAGATGCAGACTGTAATCTAAAGTTATACCAAAAGACTAAGGATAAAGGCCCCATCATTATGTGAATTGTGGGTTCAGCCAGCTTTCAGTGCAAAGAGAACTGAAAGCCAATTTAATCCAAGGCTGGTTAAGTGGGAGCAGCTAAAATTGGGGCTATGTGATTTAACAGCCTTTGTTCTCTGGTCTCTGCTCCTCTGCCCAGTGGACATGAATGGAATGAAGGAATGGAAGAAAGGCAGGATTCAGGCCTCCCAGCTAGAACAAGTCATGTGTCAGCAATCTTGCTTGTATCTCTCCAATTACCAGCCTCTGAGTGCACCAGGGGGAACTGTACCCCCCCAATCCCCTACACACACACACACACACACACACACACACACACGAGGCACCTAAACAGCTCGTATTCGCTATTCTACTGACTCTAGGCGAGCAGGTGTAGTAGAGAAGAACATGGTGAAATTGTCAAAGTTCTTTGTGTGTAGTCATGTTGCACCATTATTACAGCTTTGCTCTGATATGGCCTGTGTTTGTTTAAACAACACATCAAATACCTTATCAAATAGCTTAACCTATAGCTATGTTTCAAAGATAGACACCATCCTCCAGTGTGACAGACTTGCCTCTTAGGGCACTGCTACCGATCAGCAAGCAAAAAAGCATTTGTGGTTAATGTTAATAGGATGATTAATTTTTAAATGCCTACGTTTTTGAGGAAAAGGACGAGAGTTTTTTTTTTTTTTTCAGATTAGCTGCTATACTGACCTTCTTTGTGTGTTTAAGTGCTTCTCCACTTTTGGGTTGTTTTTTTTTTTTCACATTAAGTGAATAAATAGTCATTTTCTTTTGCAGCTCCTCACCAACTTGTGTCTGATTTTAGCTGAGACATGTGGGAACTCTTTATTTCCATTGCTTTTCATATAGATATCAGTATACGCAGTGGCCCAGTGCTACTTTTGCTTGTCACTTTTTCTTTCTTTAAAGTTTAAAGTAATATTTCACTTTGCTCTTGTCAGAATACTTTCCACTCCCAGTCGGAGAATTGAAACCTCCCTAAAGAAGGTCTAGAAGGAAATGGCAGCAATGCTGGCAGATGCTTTCAGTAAAACAAAATTGAAGAGGGGCCGGTAAAGAAATGTTGTACCTTTGCATACACCAGTTGAATTTTCACTTCCTGTTCAGACAATAGACCAGTGTACATCTTTAACTCCTCTTCTACACAGCAAATTCAAAAGTGTTAGATTTTTTGGTGTTAATAGTCTCCTTGCAAAAGTAGAGTTAATTTTACTCTAAGCAGAGTCACATTCTTTTAATGTAACTCTGAGGTGTAAAATGATAGTAGTTAAAATCGAGTGTTAAAAATGAGTGTTTCTCTGTCAAATCTGGAGGTGTTACAATGGAAACATTAACTCTTGACCTCTTAACTCTGAACTCCTACAGGGGCTATGACACCAACAGAGTAAATTCACAGACTCCGCCCCCAGCACGGCTCCAATCGAAGCTGAAGTGAAGCCGTTTCAGAACATTTTGCTCTACATATTTGAGTTGTTTGCCATGCTTGGTAAGTCATTTTTTTTCAAAGATTGTTTCAATTGTTATTATGAGCTTTTACTTCTGTGGCTCTTTGGAGTTGAGACAAAGCTGTGTGAAAGGCATTAGCCATGTTGCTCGCTGATAGCATAATATTCTGTTTTAGCTAGCTGAAAGGTATTGTTTGCGGGCAAATACCACAGCCTTGAAAAAAGCTTGCATGTGAATTTTCAGTCAAACGTTTGGTCAAATACACCTAAAACAATGTCTAGAATGTGAAATGTTGGTATAATGGTGCTACTTGAAGCCTGAAAACGATCGCCCATAAAATAAATTAAAAAACGAGCAAACAGCAGTAGCAGACGTCCTGACTGGGTTCTACGTTAGCATAGATCCCTCCAGAGTTTTGTGCACACGGTTTAGGTAAAAATGAAAAAGGTTGAGGTTTTACATTTAGTTCAGTATACCTGTTGCCTGTGTCTTTGTCTTTTGGGAAAATACTTTACACAAGTAATGGCTCAAAGAGGATTCCTTTTTTTTTTTACTGTGCTGCAATTGTTTACTGGATTATTTGTGCCATTAATTGGTGTCAACTAATTTTTATTCAATCTCCGCACAGGATATGCTTGTGAAGATGGAATATGGGGGAGAGCAGAAGTGCGTTAAAGTTCCACAAAGGGATGAATGAAGGACATGCATATTGTATTGAAGAAATAAGTGATGAGAATGCTGTTATTTGCATTTACCATGTCAGACCTTTTGATAAACAAAATTCTAATGAAAGTGAGAACATGTATACTGTTACATCTTTCAGAAAATGTTTTGAAATTGTGGTGCACAGTTCAGAATAAATGTTTTTCAAAAACCATTGCATCTTTTTAGTAAATGTTTATTTCCAAAAGAAATTTCTAGAAGTTCAGAACAGTAAAATTCCCGCTTTTTAGAATGAATTAGAAGATAACTCTTACGTAGTTAAACTAAAATGCTCTTTGAGAGTTAATATATAAACTCTTAACACCAAGTGTTAAATTATCAACTCCAGACAGATTTGGTGTTTAACACTAAATCAGAGTTAACGTACCAACTCTCCAAAAAGAGTTAAATTAACACTCTCTGGTGTGGACCCATATAGACACTTTAATAGTGTTGAAATCAAATCCGACAGTGTTAATTTGGACATGCTGGATTAGCTGTGTATGTTTGAGTAACCATATTGTCAAGTTCAATCATATATTTTAAAAAGATAATCCACATTGCTATATGAGGGAAAACATGATGAGAGAGGAGCTGAGGCAATAGACATAGATAAACACAGAACCTGTCTCCATTCTCATTGTAAAGTCAAAGTCCTTTATTTGTTTCCACTGCAGCAGTCTTATCCAAACAAAATCTCACTTTAACATCCGTTCTGATCTGTTGTATTGGCGTCACTGGGTGCTGAGGACCTCAAGGTGTCTTGGATTCCACTTTTCACATCAAGTTTGAGAGATGTGACACTTCATCGATCCACTGTTCATGATAACAAATTATGGGTCTATTTTTAATTAAATTTCGAATCTAAAACAATGTGGTCAAATATAATGTTTTTAATCACACACAAACACTAAAGGCCAGAAAGTTTGGCCACCCAGCCGAAGCAGCTCATGAGCACAAATGTATTAGCACCAACCTCAGAGTTAAGATGGACAGAAATTAGTATCTTGTTACAAAATGGTTAATCCATGCTTAACATTAAGGTCTGTCTGGGTTGTCTGTCTGGGTTGACTGACAAGTTGATGCCATTACATCTTGGCTTTGTTTTTAAGCTTTGTAATTTGCTCATTTCCATCTTCACTGTTTTGAACAAATCAGACGACAATCCAAAGCAGAAGACACCAATAAGATTGTAGAACAAAGAGAGACACACAGCTAAAATAATATAAAGGCAGTGATGAACAGTCAGACTTTAGTGCTATAAATGCTAATTCTGTAAATATTTCTAATCTCTGTGGTATTGACTTTAACCTGAGCACATGAGAGGAGAGTGAAAACCTACTGTATCTTCCACTTGAGCCTTAACTCAAAAACATGTGGAACAGCCATGTTAATCCATAAAAGAACTCAATTTAATGCTTCTACTGTTATCTCAGACCCGCATGGGTGTTTTGTGATGGTCTCAGGGCTCCTGTACCATAAGCCTGTGGTTCTGATAAATATTTATGCCTCGAACTGGGATGATGATAAGTTTATTGGCAAAATAATATCATTAATTCCAGATATGAGCTCAAAACAGCTGATTTTTGGTGGAGACTTGAACTGTGTGATGAACGTAACACTTGACCGTTCCAGCTCTAAACCTACAAATCTCTCCAAAAAAGCCAAGATATTATCTGTTTTTTATGGCCCAAACAGGATGTGTTGACCCCTGGCGATTTTTATTTTCACAAAGTAAGTCATTTTCTTTTTTCTCTAATGTACATCATTCATATAGTAGAATAGACTATTTCTTCATTGATCAGAATGTTCTCCCCTTAGTCAAGAATACTGAATATTTAACCATTGAAGAGTCAGATCATGCCCCTGTGCTTTCAGACCTCGCCTTTCTTCTCTACCAATCAGAACGCCCGCCCTGGAAATTAGACGGGACTCTCCTGGCAGAGGAGGGTTTCTGTGAAATGATGTATAAGAAAAAAAAAATAGATGACTTTCTAATTTTTAAGATAATGTTTCACCTTCTCTCTTGTGGGAGACACTAAAGGCTGTAATCAGGGGAGAAATCATCTCATATTTGTTTAGAAAAAACAAAATGAATTGAATTAGGCAAGAGGAACTAATTAAAACCATTTCTATGGTAGATGCTCAGTACTGTCTCTCCCTCTCCTGAGCTTTATAGAAGGAAGCTAGACCTCCAAATACAATATAATTTGCTATCAACTGAAAAAACTGAACATCTTCTGTTAAAGTCACGAGGTTATGTATATGAGCATGGCAACAAAGCCGGACATTTATTATCACATCAACTTAAATGCCGCTCAGCCGCACAACAAATCCCACAAATACAAAAAGATGATGGTGAGTTAACAATTGACTCTGAAGAAATTAAAGAAACCTTTACTGCGTTTTATTCAAATCGTTATACATCTGAGATTACAAATGACTGCTCTGATATGGAACATTTCTTTGACAATCTTCAGGCTCCTCTTGTAACAGCGGCTCATAGGAATGAAGCTGAACTTCCACTCAATCATGCAGAAGTGACTACTGCACTAAAGGCGATGCAAAATGGCAAGGCACCAGGCCCTGATGGGCATCCTATTGAGCTCTTTAAAAATTTTCTGACAAACTAACAACAATCTTACTTAATGTGTTTAATGATTCTTTGTCTTGTGGGTCACTTCCAGAGACAATGGCTGAAGCATCTATTTTCCTCCTGCTGAAATCAGGTACAGACAGCACAGAGCACGGTTCATACCGTCCCATCTCACTCCTAAACTGTGATGTAAAA
The DNA here is from genome assembly GCF_964374335.1 of Astatotilapia calliptera. Classification (NCBI taxonomy): domain Eukaryota; kingdom Metazoa; phylum Chordata; class Actinopteri; order Cichliformes; family Cichlidae; genus Astatotilapia; species Astatotilapia calliptera. The sequence continues at coordinate 15,421,572 of NC_137440.1, read as the reverse complement.
ATCTTGGCTAAGGCTCTTGCCCTACGTCTAGAAACTACAATCCACGACGTAATATCTGCTGACCAAACTGGTTTTATTCCAGGACGTCACTCATTTATGAATGTCTGTCGGCTCAATGTTATTCCTACTGTATATTACTGTATACTACTATTCTTATTGTATATATTGTATATCTTATTCATCTGTTCCTCTGTCTCTCCTGCTGCTTTGAGCATGTACATGACAAAAGAATTTCCATTCATCCATCCATCCATCTTCATCCGCTTTATCCGGGGCCAGGTCGCGGGGGCAGCAGCCTAAGCAAAGAGGCCCAGACCTCCCTCTCCCCAGCCACCTCCTCCAGCTTATCCAGGGGAATACCAAGGCGTTCCCAGGCCAGCCGAGAGATATAATCTCTCCAGCGTGTCCTGGGTCTGCCCCGGGGCCTCCTCCCGGTGGGACATGCCTGGAACACCTCACCCAGGAGGCGCCCAGGGGGCATCCTTGTCAGATGCCCGAACCACCTCAGCTGGCTCCTTTCGATGTGGAGCAGCAGCTGCTCTACTCTGAGCCCCTCCCGGATGGCCGAACTTCTCACCCTATCTCTAAGGGAGAGGCCAGCCACCCTTCGGAGGAAGCTCATTTCTGCCGCTTGTATCCGCAATCTCGTTCTTTCGGTCACTACCCACAGCTCGTGGCCATAGGTGAGGGTAGGGACGTAGATCGACCGGTAAATTGAGAGCTTCGAAAAAAGAATTTCCCTCAGGATAAATAAAGTTATTCTTATTCTTATCCAATCTCCTGCGTCCGGCGTGGTGCCTGAGGTGGTCATCACGCTGGATGCAGAGAAAGCATTTGATATCTATTTGCTTGTTTAAAGAAATTTTGCTATGGCCCTAATCTTATCTCATGGATAAGACTTATATTCATCACCCAAAGCTTCTATAATCATTAATGGTAAACGTTCACGATATTTTAAGTTGACAAGAGGTACCCGTCAGCCCATTGTTATTTGCCCTGGCCATAGAGCCCCTCTGTATTACACTCAAAACCTTGCCATCAATTGCAGGCATTCATAGGATGGATAAAGAGCATAGAATGTCCCTCTATGCAGATGATCTGTTAATGTATGTATCTGATCCCGTTTCATGTGTCCCCCATATCATCCACACCCTAAGCAGCTTTGGCTCCTTCTCTGGGTACAAACTGAACTTCAGTAAAAGTGAATGCTATCCTGTTAATGACCTGGCTCTTCAAATACAGAGCAGTGCTATACCTTTCAAAACATCCAAAAATGGCTTTAACTATTTAGGCATAAATACAACAAGAGATTGTGCAAATCTCTATGAAGAAAATTTTTGCCCGCTACTTGAAAAGGTCAAATCAGACTTAAAGAAATGGAAGCCACTTCCTCTATCGTTGGCAGGGAAGGTAAATTGTATAAAAATGAATGTACTCCCTAAGTTTCTTTACCTATTTCAGTGTATCCCACTTTACCTTCCAAAATCATTTTTTAAATCTATTGATAAAGCTTTGGTCTCATTTATATGGGATGGGTAAAATCCTAGAATACGGCTGGATTTGTTACAGAGGCCTAAACACCTAGGTGGCTTAGCCCTTCCAAATTTCTGCCATTACTAATGGGCCTATGTTCAAAAAAATCATTTATTGGCTCCAAATTGGTGCCAAATTGAAGTGGCATCTTGCATTTCCACCTCCCTTAGAGCCTTGGTCACCTCTAGCCTTCCAATTTCCTCACGGCATTACACCACCAGTCTTATAGCTATTAACACCCTCAAAATATGGGCTCAATTTCGAAAGAACTTTGGGTTTAAAAATCTTCTCCATTTGAGCCCTATTCATGATAATCACCTTTTCCCTCCCGCCAGATTAGACTGAATTTGCTCTTTGGCAGAGACAAGGCATCCACAATTTTTCTGACATGTACATAGACGGTGTATTGGCAAGTTTTCAGGATTTGTCTCAAAAATGTGACCTCCCTTGGTCCAGCTTATTTAGATATTTTCAAGTTCACCACTTCCTTCAGCATTATAACCCCAACTTTCCAAATATAACCCCATTTACTGGTGTTGATGGTCTGTTGAAACTCACATTTAAGCCTAAAGGTCTTATCTCAAGAATTAGCAATTGCATAGCCTCATTTAAGACTATAACAATGGCAAAGATCAAAGTGGACTGGGAGAATGAGCTGGGGGTGGACTTAGAGGAGACCTGGGAAAGCGCTCTTTCAAGAGTAAACAACAGTACTTCTTGTGCCAAATTAAACATCATACAGTTCAAGATTGTTCAGCGCATTCATTACTCTAAGGCAAGACTGGCCAAAATATTTCCAAACATAGATGCAAGCTGTGAGAGATGTAGAAATCCTTCTGCAGATTTAACACATATGTTTTGGTCATGTCCAACTTTAAAAGCCTACTGGTCAACAATTTTCAATACACTGTCTGAAGCATTGAATGTTGAGCTGCAACCCAATGTAGTTATTGGTATATTTGGTGCTAAACACAGAGAACATAGAACATTAAGGAAAAGCCACCCAAAGTGGCTCTGTGGTTGGATCTCCAACTTCCTAACTGGCAGACCACAGGCAGTAAGGATGGGCGGACATGTCTCAGCCTCCACCACTCTCAGCACTGGAGCCCCCCAGGGGTGTGTTCTGAGCCCCCTGCTGTACTCTTTGTACACATATGACTGTGTGGCCACTACCAGCTCCACCACCATCATCAAGTTTGCTGACGACACCGTCGTGGTGGGCCTGATCTCTGATAACAACGAGACGGCCTACCTGAAGGAGATTAGGAATCTGGAGAACTGGTGCCAGAGGAACAACCTCCTTCTAAACGTCAGTAAGACAAAGGAGCTGATAGTGGACTTCAGCACTAAGCAGGAGAGGAACTACCAGACCCCCGTCATCAACGAGTGCCCAGTGGAGAGAGTGGACAGCTTCAAATACCTCGGAGTTCACATCACGCAGGACCTGTCATGGTCCTGTCACATCAACACCGTGGTGAAAAAGGCCCGACAGCGTCTCTACCACCTCAGACGCTTGAGAGACTTCCAACTGCCCTCCAAGGTGCTCAGGAACTTTTACTCGTGCACCATAGAGAGCATCCTGGCGGGAAACATCTTAACCTGGTTCGGGAACAGCACCATGCAGGACAGACGAGCTCTACAGAGGGTTGTGCGGTCAGCTGAGCGCACCATCCGCTCCGAGCTCCCTGACCTGCACTCAATCTACAGCAGGCGGTGCTGGACCAAGGCCAGGAAGATCGTGAAGGACCTCAGCCATCCCAACAACAGACTGTTCTCTCTGTTGAGGTCAGGAAAGCGATTCCGCTCCCTGAAGACCAACACAAAGAGACTGAGGAGGAGCTTCTTCCCGCAGGCGATACGGTCTCTCAATCACACACCACACAGTCCTGACCCACACATATGGTTCTTACACACACACACTGGACTTTCTGGACTTTGTTTTTGCACAACACTGGTCACTATAGTCTTCATTTCCGGTTAATACTTGTACAGCTGCTGTTATCGTGTATATATTTATTTATATTTAGATTTCTTCATACATTCTTATATAGTTCTATATTGTGTATTGTGTATTTTGTTGTACAGTTATTTTATTTTCAACTTTAATTTATATATTTTATCTTATTCTTCCCAGTTAAATTTACCCTTCATTCTAATTTGTGTTGTACAGTTATTTCATTTTTAACCTTAATTTATATTTTATTCCTTCCTAGTTAAATTTACCCTTTTTAATTTTTCATATTTATTTCCTATCTTATTCATAGCCTTTTCCTTTTTTGTTTTCTTTAGGTCACGAGCAGTTGTCCAAGCATTTCACTACATATCGTACTGTGTATGACTGTGTACGTGACAAATAAAATTTGAATTTGAATTTGGTTCAGTGACCTGACACAATTTATACAGCTGGAAAAAATAAAGTATCCTCTCAAGGGGTTGGAGGAGAGATTCTTTGCCGTTTGGGATACATTGCTAAAACATTTAGAGAAAATTAAAACCATACCCATCTGATACTCGCTTGGTAGCTACCCTATACCCTTACTGTTGTGATGGCAATTTGCCTTTGATGGCAAATTTGATGTACCTCATTTAAATTTATTTTATTTTTTCAAATTTTTTCCTTTTCTCTCTGGATTTGTGTCCAATATGCTCTTGGGGTGGGGTACACATATAAAAAGGAGCATTGTGACTTCGTTTACGTGTGTGTGTGTGTGTGTGTGTGTGTGTGTATACGTGTACACACGTGTGTGTGTGTGTGTGTGTGTGTGTCTGTATCACACATGGAACTCTTCGAAGGCCTGGGACAGAAAGAAGGTACTAAATGTACAGCTCTTTTGTGTTGTTTTTTTTGTTTTTGTTTTTTTTGTTGTAAAATTTATGCGACATGTCCAGTATGTACTGTGAGAGGAGCCAGAGGAAAGTGATCAAGTGTTGCATCAGGTGATCTGACTTTTTATAAGAAAAGAAAAAAGCAGCCAACAAGAGCTTAGCATATTAGGTAATCCCTGTAACACCTCAAGGTGACAGCCTAATGAAGTCGGCTAGCAGAATGCCAAGAGGGTGCGAAGCTTTTATTTATTTAAACTCCGAAGATTTCAGCCTTTGTCAAAAAATAATGATGTTTTAAGCTCTTTTAAAGATTATTCTGAGGCTGTTGGCAACATTCTTGAAGAATAGTTGTATTTTTCACAAATCTTGCTATTAGAGCATCATCTTTTATTGAAGCCTTGCTGTACTGCTAGCATCAGTTCACTGCTCTCAGGTAAATTAGTCAGAGTTGATGAGTAGATCCTCATAGCATGTTGACATTAAGCCTGAATCATTTGTCCTAGAAAGCACTCTGAGACAACGTTAAATGTCAAAGGTTTCAAATATACAGAGCAAACACAGGTAGTTTCTCTTTTCAGCAGACCCACAGTATGTCGACATTCCCACCCTCCTCACACTCGTGAGGAACTCCTGTCAGATATGTGAGTATCACAGTGAGTGGGGGTTTATGTCTGGGTCAGAGTGTGATTCATAGCTTTTTTTTTTTACCAGCAAATTGTTAACAGTGCAGAAAAGTTCGCAGTGAAAATGTCAGGCTTTGCAGACGTGAACTGAGCAACGTGTTCAGTAAGATAAATGTCATATCTAATGCAGTTATAAATCGAAGATGTATTCTGTAACAGCAAAATATTTACTTAATATATGTACGAATGTACTATGTAAAGGTTTGGATAAACACACTTATTCAAGCGTTTTAGCAGTAAAATGTGTCAGAATTGGCACTGCATATTTGTGTCTTGTGTATTTGACTTACATGCACTTTTGTTTAGCAAATTTAAAAAAATGCCCTAATACAGAGTACGTAATTTAAAATATTAGTAACAATTGTATTTTAAAGGGAAGATGCAGTTTAACATAGTTCCTATACAGAATTAAGACTCATGTGCTGCACATTCAAATCTACAATGACAGATCTTACTATCCAGTATGAACTGAATAAACTTAAATGAATAAATACAATTAAATCTTGACCAGAGTCATCAAACCTGCAGATTTCAGTAAATAATAATCATGTGATGCTGTGACATCCATGTGTAACATACTGCCTCATTGATGGCTACGAGATAACACAAGTTGTTGTGGGTGAGCCATTCATTATTATTGAACATTAGTATTGACTTATTCACAGACATGTGGATGATATTGTAGGTTTCTTGCTTTCTCAATCACATTACAGTTAGTTTTTTTTTTGCACTTACCAGTTAATCAGTAGAGTTTGATAGAGAGAAACTAAATCCAAATGTAGGAATTTTTTGTAAAATTTGTTTTGATGAATAACAATTGGTATTTTTCCCCCCGTAATGCTAGACGTCCTTTGTAAGTTATTTAAGCAGCACTATATACCACATAAGAAAGCTCCTGATTCTTTGAGGAAACTGACACTGGTTGTCCCACTTTATTAATTTATTCTGTTTTCTTAGCATTTATTAGGGTGAAGATTTCAGTAGCTATGTTAATTACATAAGAAAACAATTGTATTACTAAAAACTACTGACATTGACTTATCTACTAATTTCATGTCCTTTTATATATGTGTGTGCTGTGGAATAAACGCGCGCGCACACACACACACACACCTTTAATCCTGTGAGTATGTGACTGTCACGGCTGCCGAGGCGAGCCGTGTGGAGTTGGAAGAAGGACCCAAGATGCAGGCAGTGGATGAGATACCGGTGGTTTTATTTACAGAGGTGTAGTGGCAAACAAACAGTGGGGCATAACAAATAACTAAAGACACCTAAACTGGGAGAACTAAAAATAACAGACCTGGGAGCATATGACAACGGGATGATGAATAGCAGAGAGACGCAGACGAGGAACAGGACACCGTGGAACACAGGGTAACAGACTGACACGGAGTTACACAGACGAACCGGCAACAGGCAGGAAAACACACAGGGCTTAAATACACACGCACACACCAGTAATCAGGGGATGAGAGACAGGAGGGCAACACAGCTGGGAGGAATCTGGGCTGACGGGACAGGGGAAACGTAAACTGATCACACTCACATACGACACGGACCTTCACAATAAAACAGGAAACTCAGACACAGGGAACCAGACAAGACATTGAACTAAACAGACAGATTCACAAACAGATGGGGTGACACCATAGACAGACAGATACAGACGCAGACTCAGAGGCAGACCGAATATAACACAGAACCTAAACAATCATCTAGAAAATGATAACAAACTAAAAGCGCTGGGTCACCGACCCAGGACCATGACAGTGTCAGTGTTCTTATTTCCATGCTGAGCTGTCACCCAACCACCAGTTAGAGTCCCGAGCATTTAATCATCTCTGTCACAATGCTTGCTCTCATTGTTCCTGCTTCTTTTCCTGACAGTTCATGAGACCTTGAAAGACAAAGTAATGCTGTCTGGAATGATGCATTACCTCAGATTTTTGTCTGAGGTGAAGAATTATATTCTAATTTTCGGTCTAATGAATGGATCCAACAGATGCTGTGAAGCCTTTTAGACTGCCGTGTTGCTTAATAATCTACTGGTTAGATTTTTAGAGGACAAACATTATCTTGAAGGGGCTTAATATTTGAAAGCTCTTAGGCTTCTTATGTTCTTATTCTCTTATGTTTTGTTCTTGCAGATTATTAATTAAAAAAAACATTTAGATACCAGCGTCTATTTTTGAAGCAAAAAGTGTGTAGGGAGAGTGTAGCATCAGTAGTTTGAGTTTTTGCACCAAGAAGCATGACTATTAAAAAAAACAAAAAAACCCCCCAAAAAATTATAATGTATGATTACACGGAAAGGATTATTTTCTATACGGTAATGTGTAGTTACTGTAGTATGGCTGGGTGGAGTAGCATAGTAAAAACAATGATATGTGGATTAGAGCAGTCATACAAACATCAGAACAGAAATATTTTAGAAATGTATCAAAAACGTATTTGAAACTAAAAATTACTGAATACACAAAACTGATTTCACCCAAACTGGAGCTGGCACAATGGAAATTAATCAACCATAATATTCAACCACTAAAACAATTTTTGTTTTAGTGTGGCGAGATTATTATAGTATCTTATGCCACCTTATACCTCTAATCAAAGAATTGTTGAGTCATTATACGACTATAGGCCACATTACGCCTTGGATTAAAGATTGTGAAATCATTACACTGTTTTATGATGCATTATACTGCTGATTTATAAGAAATACTGTCTAATTAGAAAGGAAGGAATGCAAGTAAATTACTATAATATGGCATCTTAATGAAAAGTAATCACATGCTTTACTATAGTAAATGTGAAAATTTACAGATAATAACAATAATTTTGGCAGAACAACACAACTTTTATTAAATTGTCCATTACTAAGCAGGAAAGAGAATCCTGCCTCTGAAATCAAAAATTTAGTTTTGAATTATTACCATTAAATAACAAGTAATAGTATTAAAAATGAATTGTATGAATTAAAACAATGTCATTACAAACCTGTTATTACTGTAAATTGCTGTCAGAAGTTGCTTGGCACTCATAGTAGAGTCTCATAATATGTCTTTTATTTTTACGTAGATTGCTAAATAGAATCCGGAAACAGGTAAACATAAAAAAAAAAAGAATAAAAATAATCTCTGAAGTTTCTGACACACACAAAAAAGTCCATGGGCAGCAGTCAGTTTTTAGACACTGTTTAATGCTCCTTTGTGTTTTAATTGTGGAATTCATAGCTATACAGTGTAATCACAGAGGGATGCTTCACTCATTTGTACCACTTTGAAAGTTTGCCATACAATTGCAGCCTTCTTCATAATTACCAAAAGCAAAGATAAGGAGCAGTGCTCGGTGTCAGCCGTGTCTGCAATAGAAACAAAACAGCAGTTTCTCTTTTGACTCAGAAATACAACAATGAAGAAACACGATTTATGTCTCTCAGTCTGGGGCTTCAGCTGGAAAAAGGCTGAATCTATCATTTAGTTATGCTTACTTTTGCGTGTCTTTCTGCAAGCAAGGCAACATTTAACACTGTGCTGGAGCTCATTAATTTCAAATTATGATTTGGTAAGAGATACACTATATGTCTGTATATATATCGGATCTCAGCTGACCCTTCTCACCCTGGACACAGTCTGTTTGACCTGCTCCCCTCAGGCAGGAGGCTCCGGTCCATTCGCACCAGAACCTCTCGCCATAAGAACAGTTTCTTCCCCTCTGCTGTTGGACACATGAACAATAACCATATGACTGTACCCGCCACTAACACATGACCCTACGCTGTGTCACTGCATCATTCTATGTTTGGCACTGATCACCACCTGCACTCATGTATATATCTTTCAATGTAGCACTCTTAATTCTTATTCTCATGTATATATCTCATGTATATCTCATGCACATATCTTTCCACGTAGCACTTTTAATTCTTATCCCTACTTTTATTTTTTTCCATGTCTATTTAAGTGCTATTTATGACAGCATGTTTGCACTGAAGCACCGCAGCAATTTCCTAATGTTGTAAACCTGCTCAACATTTGGCAATAAACCCCATTCTGATTCTGATTCTGATATGTGTAACGATAACTTGTACTCTTGTTATTACTGTATAAATATCAATCTAAAGAAAAGGACTTACAAATGTATTCAAAATTTACCTCTCTAAATCAAGGATTGTAATTGTATAGTGTAAATTACTAGTTTGATTCTTATTTAGAACACGACGTTAGTTTTTTATTATTATTGTTGTGGTTTTATATAGAGAGACAAGCTGGGTTAAACAGGCTGAATACTGTATTGACTTATTTCATGCTGAAGTCAAGAGTCTGGCCTTTTTAACACATCTTCGAGTTTGTTTTTAACTAGATTATTGATGTATGCATCACTTAGGGTTATGTTTTCAGCCATGGCTTTCCAATCTTGACTTTTGGCATATAATGTGTCAACCCCTCATTATTTTAGTTTATTAAACATGACATTGAGTGAAACGTGTTTCATGAGGTCACACTGATCTTTGACCATCAAATTCTGATCCATTTATCCCTGATTCCAAATGGATGTTTATCCCTGATGTAATTGAATTTCCTCTAGCCTTGTATATCACATTCATAAAAATGCCATCATCTCACAGATGTTGATACCTCAGAGTGCTACCATGACAACAAGAATAATCAGAACTGCACAGTATGATTACTAAGGGAGAACTAATTAAAGCCCCGGGCGGGAAGCAGGGAACACCCACAGACACTCGGGGATGCTGGAACACATGTTGTGACACACCAGCTGTATGTATGCATGGATGAATACAGTTATATACTGTAGAAGACACCAATTCAGACACAGACCTGAGACCTAGTGACACATACTCAGTGGGGTATGCAGATGCACAGAAACTACAAACCACAAAGAACAGACTTGGTCAGAGCAGAATAAGGATTAAAACAGTCACTGCAAAAGCTTAAGCACCTCTGGTAACACAATTCCTTATAAATATATAATTTAAGGTCTTCTGCACAACAACAGAACAATTCTGTTATTTCAATGCACATTTCTTCTTTTTTGTGAACCCTTTTCATAAAATTACTTTACACTGTAAAAAATTGGGTTCCATATAATGAAAATTGATATGATCATAACTCTAACCTGCTTATTTTTTTTGCTGTGAGATTCTGTGGCTTAAACTCCAGCTGCAACTTGATTGAAGTAATTTATTTAAGGTGTTTACTTTTATTTATATTCTTATCCTACATGTAGAACGTGTATATGTTTATGTTTATTTGGTTCATACCCTCCCCTGTTAGATATGAGCTCATAGGTCTTTGGAAAGAGTCAAGAGTAACAATAAAAACCTTGATTGTAATTTAACGAGGAGAACAAACAGCACACCCTGGTATTAACGCTTTTGACATTTCTTCCTTCCTCTTTTTTTACTCTTCCTTTGTCGCTGTCCTTCCCTGTCACTCGTTCCCATTTCTGGTCCTTGTTAAGATTCCTAGGAGGTGCCAGGAGGCGTCAAGGAAAGACAAGTCACTAAACGAACAGACAGATTGTTAATTTCCCTCCCCTGGGCACAGACTGAACGGGGAAATCCAACTCTGTTTGCAGACAGAGCAAAATACTGCCACTTATGTTAGCATCTCGACCACAATATTCCTCTCTCACTTCCTTTTTCCATCTTCCTGTCACTCAGTCACTTTCAGCTTTCAGAGCACAATAATAAAATCTATGCAGTCATGTTTTCAGCTCTCTTTACTGTTTTACTTTTCTTTCTTGGCACTGTCTCTGTCTGTCCTCTTGAATTTATCTTGGCCATTTAGTCTGTCTAGGCTCTGTTTTACTGCACAGAGAAGTATGTGGACTCTATATGTAACTGTGAATCTTATTTCACATGGTCCCAAAAGTAAAGAAAGAAGGAAGGAAACAAGGAATGTTGCTCATTAATTTTTAATAGTGCACTTGAAGAGAATGAAGCTGTTGGTGATATATACAGCTTTACAAAAGCACTCTTTTTTTGCTGCCACTTATGAAACATTTTACTTCTGAATCTCTGTTGCTCAAAAATCGCTTTCTTTGTGATCAGTGTAACAACTGCTATCACACTTAGCCCATTTTATTCTCTATTTTATAGTTTCCATTTTCATTGTTACTGCTCAAACTCATCAGCTAAAAGCTCTTCACAGTGAATAATTTTTTTTTACAGTTTTCCTGACTCCAGATAACAAAATGGAATCTGTACTTATTATTATATAAAGTTAAGTTTAAGTTTATACTGTCAGTTATTACCAAAATATTTTGCAGATTAAAAGGGTTAATAATTTGTTTGAGGTAATTTGTTGCAGGCAAATGTGTTTGATTATTGTAAAAATAAAGGCTTAGTCACAATTATTAAACATACAAATTTAGCGACCATCTATGAGATGCTCTCGATCAGCTGAGCAAAGCTCCTTTTCAGATAACAATTACTCCCAAATGCTGTGCATGTAGTGTGTATACTTAATGTTGAAAAACATTGTAACAGTATTGCTTGAAGCTAGCTGGTATCATGTTGAATGATTGATTCAAGGCAGAATAAATCCAGCTAGGCCAGCTTTTTTCCAAATTTCTGTTTAAATTCAGTTTTTTATGTTTGTGTGTTTATGTGAAATTTAACCTCAGCTTCCTGTTTGTTACAGACAGAAGTGGCACCTGGTGTAGTTTTCTGCTGGTGTAGCCCATCATCTGCTTCCACTTGACATGCTGTGTGTTCAGAGATGCTCTTCTGCATGGCTTGGTTGTATAGCATGGTTGAGTTACTGTTGACCTGTTATATCAACAAGGCATGTTTCATCCGGGGAACTGCTGCTTGTTGGATGTTTGTTTTTTGTTGTGTTTTTATTTTTATTTTATTACTTGGACTTGTTTGTCTTTTCTTATCTCTGACCATAAACTCATGAAGGAAAATCCTAGTAGATATGCAGTTTCTGAACTATTCATATCTGTCCACCTGGCACCAACATCCATGTTCAAAGTCACTTAATAATGGATTGCATTTATATAGCACTTTTCTAGACACCCAAAGCGCTTTACAATTCCACTATTCATTCACTCTCACATTCACACACTGGTGGAGGCAAACCACAGTTGTAGCCACATCTGGGGCAGACTGACAGAAGCGAGGCTGCCATATTGCGCCATCGGCCCCTCTGGCCAAGTTGGTGGTAGGTTTAAGTGTCTTGCCTAAGGACACAACGACCAAGACAGACAGAGCTGGGGATCGAACCGCAACCTTCCAGTTACAAGATGAGCTTCCCAACCCCCTGAACCACGGTCGCCCCCATTTACTTACCGTAAATGACCTTTCTTCGTTATTCTGATGTCATTTTGAACTTCAGGTTTTCTTATCCATGTTCCTACAATGGGAGTGGTTGATTAGATATTTGTATTAACGGGCATTTGAACACGTGAATAAATGAATACAAAATGTAACCAAACCTCCATCGTCCTTGCAGTCAGACAGCATTATTTTCTTCACTTGTCAGTAATTCTGTTGTTTTCTAGTGTGGGCTGGACGGGATGGAGGTGGAGTGTAGCCTATCTGTGATATTTCACGTAGTTAGTCTTGACAGTGACAGTCCAATCCCACTCCATGCTGCTCACTTCATTTCTTCTTGTTCCTTTTTTCTATCTGTCTTTCAGTTTCAGGGGAGAAAAGTATCTACAGTAGGTCTGGTGAATGAGACAATACTCTAGTTCAGCTGTGCAGATTAAATCAGGCCTTGGCTTTCCACAAACACAGTCCTCACAATGCAGCATCTCTTTTAGGGCAAAGAAAGGAATGAGTGTGTGTAAGGGAGAAAGAGGCACTATCAGATCTCCTTGGCCTTCCTGCTGGCTCGGTTTCAGTGCTCTCCAGATTAACTGCTGCTCCCTGACCTTTAAAGCATCCCTTATTGAGCTCAGTGTAGCTTACAGGGCCATGCTCAGTCTGATAGCCTTATTTTATCAGCACAGCACCACAGGGCAGTGAGTTGTCACTTCAAATCATCCTGTTTTCTGTAACAAGCAAATTTCCTGTGACCTATGCTCCATTAATGTTCAGTCTTAACTGGACAAATGTGGTTACAGCACAGACACTTAATTTGTTTTTTACTATTGCCAGAGCTGGAGCTGGTGACTAAAACTGAAAGAAATATACTTAACTATAAGGAACAGAAAATATTTGCCTTTAAACTGAATTTAAATTTACATGTCCTTGGGGCACCTGCATTTTATTTTTTATATATATATTTTTAACTATAAGTAGCACTGTCTCAGACAAAACACAATTGGATTTGCAAATAGCTCCATCCTGTATTCATTCATACAGTTTACACTATCTTGCCTGCTCTTTTGGAAACGGGGTTGTAGACATTTGGTGTAAGTATCTGTTGCTGCAGACTCAAAGCTAGGCAGGAGGACTCGGAGTGCAGCTGGCTCACTATAAAGTGGGAACCTTGAAGAGTTGCCATGCTGACTTCACAGCATACTGAACAGCTTATGAGTGGACTGTGGACAAACAGTTGACACAGTGTTACTGTTGCATCTGCTCTCCCTCTCCACCCTTCTGTCAGTCTTTGTTGTTGTGCCGACAGGCTGTCTGTCCTGCTTAAGCAGAGACCATATCAACTCAAGTTCAATACTAACAGCAAATGGTGGAACGCAGCTTAGTTATCCAAATGCCACATGGTTGTAATTAAACTAGTTTGCATGTATGTCTTTCACACATGAAGGCATAGCAATGTTTAAGTTGACTTTATTTCTTGATGTTCTTACTCCATATTAAAGAAGGAAAAATGATAACTGAGCCCATGTCACTTTGCACAAACACAGGTGACTTTCAGTTTTATATCCTATAAGTTTTACTTTCAGACACTATGGCCTCACATTTCCTATTCAGAATGCAGAAAATAACTCACAGATACACATTGCTTCGTTGAGAGACCCAATCTATCACTGCAGACAAAAGCAGCCCAGGGTAAACGTATCAAATTTTGGTAAACAGTCAAATTAGCATTCCTTTAGTGGCCTCTTTTCCACACTATACTGCTAGGAATTTCCTTCTTGAGATCAGATAGAAAAAGAAATAAAAACACCATCTGTTGATTAAGACTCCCGCCTTGTTAAATTAAGGCGTAATACAACCAAAAAGCTGGCAGTGATTTTGTTTTTCTGGCATTTTAGTTTTAGAAGAAGATTACAAAATAATCAAAAAATGTTCTTCGATATTTTATTCTTAGTTCCTGTGTTTTTTGGGGGGGTTTTGTCTCGGAATCAACATTTCTTTTGCCCATGTGTGTATTTTGCAAGACAGTTTAAAAGCAAATTGAATAAGTATGATATGCTGACGGCACGTTCTATTACAGCTCGGTGAAAATGGTGGTAACAGTGTAGTAAGGTGAAAATGACCCGTAACAATATCGAAATATCAACTTAATTGCACATAGTTACCAAAGTCATATCCAAATAACAACAAAGTAATAGCTTGTGCTAACACTGGGTGTACTTGAGTAATATTATAGAGTAAGAACTTCTAGAAACCCCCCGAAGAAACATAATGTCACAGTCCTGGGTCACTTGACCCAGTGTTTAGAGTTTTCACATATTTTGAAATTAATTGTTTATGTTTAAGTTCATTAGCTAAACTAAGCTCATTTCTATTTGGGCTAGGTTGCTCTGTTATACTTCATTGTTTATTAGATTAGTGTCTTCACCCCCTGTGTTTAAATTCCCCCTCCTTCATATGTTTCATGTCTGCGTGTTCTATTTCTTAAGGCTCGCTTGCCATGTCTGCGTCCCGTTATGTTTCCTGTTTTATTTTGAAGAGGTCTGATGCCCCATGTTCATTGTGTTTAGTTTCACTTCCCTGTGCCATAATTATGTTCATTCCAGTCAGTGTTTCCCCATGTGTTTCCACTTCCCCTGATCACCTCTTGTGTGTATTTAAGTCCTCTGTCTTCCTTCAGTGTCAGTTTGTTTGTTGAGTTCTCATCATGTTTCAATGCTTCCATGTTTCCAGGTTTTTCCATGTTCAGGTTTTGTCCTTTGTCTTTTGTGCTTAGCATTTAGTTTTCCCCAGTTTAGTTCCTGCTAGTTTTTCCTTAGTGTGCATCTGCCTTTTGTTTTGTACCTTTTCCCAGCCACAAATAAATGGTTCACCTTTTTAAAATTATAGTTTCATTCCAAGTGTCTGCATTTGGGTCCTCCTCCTCCCTCCAAATGGTCTGCCGGTGCAAACTGTGACACTTAATTTATATTTCAGCATAAATTTTGAAGTTAAACTGCATTTGGGTCTTAGCCAAAAAATAGGAGTAAAGGGCAGAGTCAAAGACAAACTCTGAGATACAAAAAATTGCACAATGACTACTAATCAACCATTAACTAATAACCTAAAAGAGTCACAACTAAACCCATCACGTCTGGGCTTAGTTGTGACCTTTTTAGGGCATCACTGTACAAAGAGATCAGAGGTGGTCAAACTGGTCACCCAGAATGCTTCTGAAAGCAAAGGTACCTTTGAATTGAGATTATATAAAATATATAATCTGTGTATATTGATTCAAATGACTGCCACTAAGACTTCTTAATGAATGACATGACAAAAGCTTTCGCATTAGCGATAAATGTATTTCAGCCTGTACAAATAATTTGTATTTTTATGAGAAACTGAAGTGTTTTGAAGGTGTTTAAGGTCTGCAAAAAAAGGTTTGCATACATGCATAATAGAGCAATTAATGACATAAGACATAGGACAGTGAAGCAAATGTCTTTTTAGACCCAACATAAGTCTGGATAGTAGCTCCTTAGTAAATTTGCATGAAATAAAAATGATTTTAGTGCCATAAATATGTAAAACACAAGTTCAAAGTAAAACACTGATGTTCATAAAACCGTGAAATTTTCATTAGCAGAGAATCTTTTTGACAGACAGGTGTAAAGAAGCAGGAGACGCGATATGGAAGGGGAGACAGCCGGTGAGGGAGCGAGTTTGTGAAAATGATAAAGAAAAGAAAGAGAAAAGCGGGTATAGGTAATATTAGAGGAAGAGGGAGATGGATAAAGTGAGGGAGATCAGTCTATCAGATCAATATCTGCTTTAGCACTCAGCTTCAAAGGCCACTAAGCTAAGCTGTGCTAGAGCAGCTTAATATAAAGTTCATGTGCGTGTCAGCAGGTGTGTCGAATGGATTCATACGTGTGTTTTTTACGTGCAGTTTTCAGTGTGTGTGTGTGAGGAAGGCTGAGCTGGGGTTTAATGAGCATTCAGGCATTTGAATCAGGCTGTTTGCTCCATAAAGCCTGCTACTGCCAAAAGCTTCCTTTGTGTGCATGGGTTTTGGTGTAAGTGCCTGTGTGGGCGTGTGTGTGTTTTGCTGGTATTACTTGCAAAACAAACGGAAAACCCTGAAAAACATTTGCACACACGGTGATGTTGCAGTGCAGTCTAGGTTATTGTACTGAAATAAATCTGCTGTTGTATAATTTGAAGAGATCACTTTCAACAGGCTGTTGTGTGAAGTGCAGAGCTTCAGAAGAGGTTCAACCTCTTCAGTTCTGAATGGCAGCAGAGTTGCCTGTAAATCCCTGTCATGGAGCCGTTGCTAAGAAACTATGCTTTCAAGGCTGCTGATCTTTAGATGGTTGTTGTAAACACTTTGCAATACTGATGGCATTAAGAGTTAACAAACCAATACTCTGTGACACTTTCAGAGAAAGCATGCAACTTCCTTATCCTTTGATTTATCACAATAGACCTTATGACTCAAGCTGCACTCAGATCAAAGATGCTTCACATACTATTAATTTTTGTGGCATTTTAAGATTGTTTCTGTGGTTTCACCAACTAAAAAGTCGCATACTAAAAGGTTGTTGTACCCTCTTTGATGACAGCATTGTGTTGTGGAAAATCTTAAATAAATCTGCAACTTCTAGGTGACCGTGTCTTTTGAAGTGAGGTTTATTAAAAGAAAAAGAAAAACACTGCAGTGGAGAAAACCTTCAGATCAAACACCAAACAGTATCCTGAGGAAGGACACCGCTCTGAATTATTTTATACCTTCTCAAACAAAGAACATTCCACGACTCTTACGTGTTGGCCGTCATCTAAGGATTTACATCCCTGATAAGCAGGAGTCTCACTGTCTGTTTAACGTCTCCCATTACAATGGCCTCACTGTGTGTGTAGAGCACAAGGCTCATTTGTAGTGCACATGCATACAACTAAGTGAGAAAATGACATTACTATTACTAATGTGATATGATTAAAATATGTGATTAATGCACAAGAAAAGACATCTGCCACCACAATTGACATTGGCATCGGTGTGAAAAGCTTAAGGAGTGTTAGAGCAGTGCTTCCGTCCAGAGTTGCATTATTTTTTTCACCATAATCTTGTATTTATAATGGGAGAGACAGACCACTTTTTTGTGAGTATCTTAAATCCTGCTCCACTACACCTGTCTGTCAAACACATTATCTCAAAAGCACAAGGAGAAAAAGCAGAATGAGTGTACCGGTAGGACTTTGGATTTGAGCAGTGCTGTCAGTGAAGTTCAGATGGGTCAGCGGTTTCTTTTTTTTTTTTTAAGGGATTGAAACATTATTACCACTTGTGTTAAAAATATGTATTCATAGCATAACGTGCGTGTGTGCGATTTATCCTAGAAGCTTGTCCACATTAAATAATTGTTAAAGAGTGATCTCTAAGAACCTCTGATGCAGTTGTTGTTTATGGTACTGATGTACAAAAGTTGGAATGACGTTATTGATATTATTTATTATTGTTGTTTTATTACATGTGCACATGCAGAGATAGTAAAAGGGAAAGAATATCAGATGCTGTGTTTACTCTGGTGCAACATGGTGGTAAGGGCCCCGAAAAATATTTGCCTCAGGGCTTCTCACAGAGTTGGCACACCTTTGTCCCCAAACTAGTAAAATTACTTTTGCGCAATCATGTGGCTTTTAATCATGTGCAGAGCACTCATTGGTATTCTGAAATTTCAACCCTGGAGTGTTTTTTTTTTGTTTTTTTAACTTGATGAGAGAAAGAGAAGAGGATTCCTGTTTAGAAATCTGCAAAAGATTGAAAGTGCTTTTAATTTTAGGATACGAAAATCCTCTGATAATGCAGAGATCTGTAAGAACATATTGTGATCATGAAGGCACTGTTAAAAACATAATCTGTGAATTTAGAACAGAAAAAAATCCAAATGCTCTGAGCCACTCTCAAGTATTGTTTGACCAGTTTTTGAAATATATTACCAATTATGATAAGGGGATAATGACCCTTAAAAACTGAAATTTTACACATACATAAAAAAAAGATCTGTGATGCAGATGTAATTAAATTATATAAATTATATCACACACTTACTTTCAATACATCACATCTTATGAAGACTCTAGAGCGGCTCTTCCTCAACCTCCTCCGACCACAGGTACAACATGCCCAGGACCCACTACAGTTTGCATACAAGGCGGGTGTCGGAGTGGAGGATGCCATCCTGTACCTCCTGCATAGAGCCCACTCACACCTGGATGGGGGAAAAGGCACGGTCAGGATCCTGTTTCTTGACTTTTCCAGTGCCTTTAACACCATCTGGCCCTGTATGCTTCAGGAAAAACTGAACAGGATGGAGGTGGACCCCTGCCTGGTGGCTTGGATCTCCGACTACCTCACCGACAGACCACAGTACGTCAGGCTGAAGGACATCACGTCTGACACTGTGGTCAGGAGCACCACAGGGAACTGTGCTGTCCCCTCTTCTCTTCACCCTGTACACCTCTGACTTCTGCTACAACTCTGAATTATGACACATTCAGAAGTTTGCAGATGACACAGCCATCATGGGGTGTATCTGGGATGATCAGGAAGACGAGTACAGAAGTCTGGTGAGGAACTTTGTCGCATGGAGTCACACAAACCACCTGCAACTCAACACCTCAAAGACTAAGGAACTGGTTGTGGACATCGGGAGGTCCAGAGAAGGTCCACTGCCGGTTCAGATAGAGGGGGAGGAGGTGGAGGTGGTCAACACATACAAGTACCTCGGGCTGTGGGTGGACAATAAACTGGACTGGTCATGCAACACAGAGCACCTGTATAAAAAAGCCCAAAGCCGACTGTACTTCCTCAGGAGGCTGAGGTCTTTTAACATCTGCAGGAAGCTCCTGAGGATGTTTTACCAGTCAGTGGTTGCTGGAGTACTTTTCTATGCTGTGGTGTGCTGGGGGAGCAGCACAGCAAAGAAGGACTCACCCAGGCTGGAGAAACTGATCAGGAAGGCTAGCTCTGTGGTCGGCATGAAGCTGGACACTCTGGTGACAGTGGCAGAGAAAAGGACACTAAAAAAACTGCTGGACATTATGAACAATGCTGGGCATCCTCTGCACACGGCCATTAACAACCAGAAGAGTCTGTTCAGTGACAGGTTGCTTCTCCCCAAGACAAGAACTAACAGACTTAAAAACTCCTTTGTCCCACACGCCATCAAACTGTTTAACTCCTCTCTGGAGGGGAGAGGGAGGGGAAACAGGAGGACAAAGGAGGGGGGAACAACTAAGCTGTAGTGCCTCTTCACCTCACTGTACAATACCTTTTGTGCAATACTTTTGTTAATAGTCAATGGTGCAATAGACTCAATACTTGAAATGTGCAATTCACTTGTATTTTTATTTTTATTCCTATTTATTCTATTTATCCCCTTTGTATATTTTATTTGTGTGTGTGTGTGTGTGTGTGTGTGTGTGTGTGTGTGTGTGTGTGTGTGTGTGTGTGTGTATAATATTCTGTAACTCTGTAACTTCTGTCGGTGCTGTGCTTTTGGAAACCGAATTTCCCAGAGGAACCCACCCGAGGGATTAATAAAGTTTTATCTTATCTTATCTTAATAAGACTGCTGCTGAACATAAACACAGACCTTAGTGTAGACTGTTTCCTACTTTTGCTAAGGAGTATCGTGAGTGATATCTCATGAAAGAATAAAGTTACGTTGAAACCAAGCACACCATTGTTTTTCTTGTGACATTACCAATAAGTTTGATGTGTCACATGGCCCTCTTCCTATTGGGAAAAAAAAAAAGTTGTACTTTTAAATGGTTGACTTCTAAATGGCCACCATAGTCACCACCCATCTTGAGGAGTTTGCCCCCTCACATATACTAATGTGCCACAAATAGGACTTTAATATCGCCAACCATCCCCATTTTATTACGGTGTATCCATATAAATGGCCCACCCTGTACTTTTTTTTTTTTTTTAATAGATACAGCCTTTGTTGTGCCTTCATCCCTAACACCTTTTTATCTCTTTCGAATCTTGGTGTGGGAGTTTTAAAATCCCCCCACCCCCCCGCCACCACCACCACACCCCACACACACCCTTTCGCTACCTACCTACACCCTCTCTTCCACATGCATAAACATCTAAACTTGATGATAATTTAATGATTGTCAGTCAAACAGACAGCCTCTGTGCTTGGTTTGCAGATAGACCAGTGTTTCTTCCTCCTTTGGGGGGCAGAATAATGGAATAACATCCTTCACTTTAATGCTACTTTGATAGTTGAGCTGTTAGCCGAGTTTTGTTTTTAATAGAAATATATCATTAAATGTCCTCTAGAGGATTTTTTTACTGCCTGTAGCATCTTTTCTTTTTCTTTTTTTTTTACAGTCCTTTCAAAGTTGGATAGAGAGCATTAAAATACAACTTCTTTATGCAGTCCACATATATTGTGATTTTATACAAGTTGAAGAAACTAATGTCTTTTATTACTGACATTGCTAAGGTTTCCAGTTAAAACTGTTTTCTACTTTCTTCCAGTGAGCAGCTGTTATTTGGTGCCTTGAGCAATGGAACCACAATACTTAATCTTAAGGGAAGCTTACTAATTTTTCCTCCCCGACTTCCCAGCTGTTTGGGGGATTTACATCCAGCACTATTCGTAAGCCCAGTGGGACCTGGCAATGACAAAGTCTCCATAAAACTGACAGTGGCAGTGGTGGATTGCACCCAGTCCACCACTGGAGTGTTGAGAATTTTGAGATAGTGTTGACATTATTGTAAGTTTATCTGCAATCTTACACTTCTTTTTGTGGGGTGGCTGGTAGTTGAGCAAGCCACAGACTAATTGAAAGGTTGGTGGTTCAATCCCTGGTTGCTCCAGTCTGCATGCCTGTCCTCGGGCAATATACTGAACCCCAAGCTGTTCTCGGATGCATACATGGGAGTGTGTAAGTTAGATAGAAAGCACTACGGAAAAAGTACTTGCTGACATGTTGAGACATGCTGTAAAAAGTGCTTTGAATGCTCGAGTAGAGTATAAATAGATTAGAGTATAATATAAGTCTATTCGAGCATAGCTTTAAATATATACTAAAAGGGTTTGGACTGTGTAAGTAGACATTGTTCAACCGCATGAACTTGGGACTCGCTTCTGCTTTAAAAGAATACATTTAACTCCCACCTATACATAACATATGGTGCTAACGCAGACAAAGGATTATTAAATTAGCTCAAGATAATGAGCTCAAATAATCTCAACTAAAGTTATAAACTCTTGAAAAATTAATTTAGCAACTGTTTCCCAGCAAAGCAAAAAGCTGGGCATCCCCACCCATACCGTACTTTCCTTTTGAATATAAAAAACAAAATCAATTATTCAAATAATCAAATATTTTGTTGTTTTTTTATCCTATAAGCATGAAAGCATCCCTCATCATTCTCTCTTCTCTTTTATACTTTTTGTTTATTCATATCGCTTACTTTCTAGCTGTGTATCATGACGCAAGTATTTATGCTTGCATACCAAAGCAGAAATATGTGGCATGGCAGCTGTGGGCATAAATTATGCAGGCATGTATCTAATACTTTATGTAGGCTACTCTTTTGTATCCTGAACCATCAAGCAGGTAAAAAGAGAAGAAAAACTGCAGCAAAACAGAGAAAAAGTTATATCCACAAGTGCAAAGTTTCCATGCATTATTCTGCACTGATATATTTAAGAATATCAGATATATTTTTATCTATGAAAAATCTTTTCATTCTTATATCTCTTTGCTTCACTGGAATGTTTTGTCAAGATATTTTCTCACTGAATTACGTTTCAGCCATAAAACAAGCTTGATTTCCCCACAGAGATACAATGCATGCTGCATTTTTGCACTGGCCTGTGATAAACTGTGCATGTATTATTCAAAAATCTACTCTTGTGTATAAATATAAGTATTTCCATTTCAGTTGGATATACGTTTTTTTATTATCACACAAAGTTCTTTGTGGGAAAGGAAAGTGTGCTGGAATATGCCGGCACTATATGAACCACAACAGGCAGAATATACAGAGCTGTGTTAGATACAACAATTTTGATACAAGCCCCACATTCTTTATATCTGATTTCAAGGTCTGCTTTTCTTGTGGTTATGAATGTAATGAATCATTATTAATTTTTTATAAGTTTATGCAAAATGCTTCACAAATTAGGCAAAAACCACTTGTAGTGTATATACATATCCACACTGAGAAGCATACATTCAAGCTAACCTCCAAAAATGCTTTTTGACACATATTTAAAGCTAGCTACTCGTTAAGCCAACCTGATGCACTGAACCTGGCTTTCCACTAGGCACAAATCTGTTTAGTTTCAGGTTTGGATTAAAATAACTAAGGTTGCAATTATGGTTACAATAGAGAAACAGTATTAAGGTATTATTTCTAAAACTTGATGTCATATTTTAACATTTACCAGTGATTTGAAAGGGGCAGGGGCACAGCAGTGCCCTGTATTATGTTCCATTGCTTTGTCAAAACGTCCATCCCAACCAAGTACCTTTCACAAAGGATGTACTGTGGATTGCAGTTGTGGGCACTTATCTGGAATGTGGTCACAATGGCAGCAGTAAGTACCAGAGGTGTGGACTCGAGTCACATGACTTGGACTCGAGTCAGACTCGAGTCATTAATTTTATGACTTTAGACTTGACTTGAAAAAATGTTCTAAGACTTGTGACTTGACTTGGACTTTTACACCAATGACTTGGGACTTGAATTGGACTTGAACCGGTTTACTTGAAAAGACTTGATATTTTACCCCAAATATAAAATTTAACATGCATATTATATAGAGATTGAAAATGTGACGTCATTCACGGGTAGAACCGCAAAGGATTCTGGGAACTCGTGGCAAGCGGTACTAGCGCACGCAGGCTTTCAATTAAAATCAGTCACACAGCGATAAAAAGAAACACAAAAATGTCAAGAAGCCGTTGTATGATTAACTGCAATAGCCGGTCGCATGACAGCCACGGGAAGCCGACGGGTAAAGAGATCGGTTGTTATCGGATTACGTCGTTGAAGAGAAATTGTTCGAGCCATGTTTCCGAAGTAACAAAGACGCGACTGGATGGCCTGGATTGCAGCCATTCAAAGATCAAATATAACGTCCCAGAACACTCCAGCTCACAGGTTAGTCTGCTCCAAGCATTTACACGAAGGTCAGTCTGCTGTTGTAGTTAATGCGTCATTTTCATAACATAATTGGTGATATAGGTTACAAGCAAGTCTGGCGCTGAACAGAAATTGTCGTGCTATGCTCCTTTATTTATTGTGCATAAATAGTGAATTGTCCTGACACAATATTGCGTTTCGCTTCTGTTATTATGGTACATTGACAAAAACATATACTTTTATTCACAGGATAAAACAGGTTTTTGTATCACTAATTGCCCAGTACGATTACAGCATACAATATTGTTGTCACTGCTACATTTCTGTGATGCTACCAGAAATTATTTCCACTACTAATTAATTACCGTTGAGCTCAAAGGTCCTATTAATAAACGGTTAAGGAATGTGTATTTATGACGACGATTTGTGAGACTGGTAAACTTATGATACGTACGATGGTCTTTCGTTCTACACGGTGCATTTCATGGTCCCTGTACCCATCCGTCGGTAAACTGTACCTGGGCTTGTTGCAGTGACCTGAAGTTACTAAACTTCATGAGTGTATGCACTCACTCCAAGAACCGTATAATTATAAATATGCATATAAATATGCTAAGATGAGATAGCTGACTTCATCTAACTAGCAAATGTTGTCCAGGCTACGTTGGTGATACAGTTTTTTTTAATGTGTATATTTTTGTCATGCGATTTTAAAGCCGGTCCTGCAACCGCATCCAAGAATAACATGCAGCTTATCTCAGAACTGTCGGTGAAAACTATTCTTGGAGCTAGGTTTAATTGAGCTGCATTTTAAAGAGGTGCAATTTCACAATTTGTGTATATTTTCTAAGTTCACTATTTTGTCATGTGTTGAGAAAAACACAGATTTTAAAATTACATGGTCTAATATTTACATTTAGCATAACTGCAACATTATTTTTTCGTTGTTTTTTTTTTAAAGACTCGAAAGGACTTGAAATTCAAAGTTTCAGACTTGTGACTTGACTCGGACTTTTACACCAGTGACTTGAGACTCGACTCTGACTTGCCTGACATTACTTGAGACTTGACTTGAGACTTGAGGATAAAGACTTGAGACTTACTTGAGACTTGCAAAACAATGACTTGGTCCCACCTCTGGTAAGTACCCCAGGGTTCAAATCCCTATATCCATTTTACTGGGAAATTCCAACGTATTCTCTGGCCAAAAGAGATGTATAATTGCTCCAGGATATTTTGAGTCTGACTTGTGGTCTTCTTCCAATTGGACATACCCAGATCCACCAGAATCCTGGTGGCATCTTTGTTGGATGCCCAAACCACTGCAATTGGTTCCTTTCAACATGAAGGATCAGTGGTTCTACTCTCTAATCAAGCCCGCTAGCCTAACCCTAACCTAATTGTAAGACCCTGACATTAAAACCACATTTTGAATCTCAAAAAATGCCTTCAAACTCACGGGGATGGTGGTTTTGTCCCCTATAAAGGCTGTTGGTCTCCCACAAGTATAGTACACACCCTGTTACTGAGTGTAGGCTCACACATGATTTCCACGTTCTTTTTTTTTTTTTTTTTTTTTTTTAGCTAACTTATGGATAAAGATAAGGCCATGGTAAGACGTTTTGCTTGCTTGTTGGCTCAGCATATCAGCTTTATTCTTTAGACCAGCGGTCCCCAACCTTTTTTGCGCCACGGACCGGTTTATGCCTGACATTATTTTCACGGACCAGCCTTAAGGTGTCACGGATAAATACAACAAAATAAAACTAGTACCGGTACCAAAAAAAAAGAAGATTTATTCATAACACACCTGAAAAGACCCAGGAAAACCGAGTTAACGATAAAAACGATAACTAAATAACGCTGAAAACCGATTAAAAACCCTGAAAACCATACATTTCACACCTGAGCCTCAACTCTCGCGGCCCGGTACCAAACAACTCACGTACCGGTCCGAGGCCCGGGGGTTGGGGACCGCTGCTTTAGACAGCAGTTGAAGGTGAGATAAAGATGGCACAAACCTTTCTAAGTTGCTCACCTGGACTTTACTTGACACCAAAACATGGGACACCAGATTTTCTCAGGCTTAAAGCATCCACATTAGCACCCTTCCCTAGAATACCCAGCTGAGACATCTGATACATGAGGTCATAAAACATCTCACTAGGTTTTTATAAATTTCAGTTTTGCACCTCCTTCTTTTCCAATTATTGTATTGGAGAGAAGTGCTTTATGTGCCAGTGTGCACTGTATGATTAAAATGGAGATTAAGTATTACTGTTTAGCTCCTATGACAACATTACAGTCTAGTCATATTCTGTCCCAGTAGGTTTTCTTTGCACAAAGAGTTTACTATCAATAATCCAGTAGTCTGCATTACATAAATCTGGAATGTCTATGGTCCAAATCTTGACAAGACAGAGTTTTGTTGCATATCATATGCCCCTTGGTAATCCTATTTCCTGTCTGGTCTCCAATGCTCCAATACCTGTGTTATTAAATGGGTAATAAATACAACAATAGATACAGGGGGGAAAGACAACTCTGACATTGTCCTTTGTTCACATCACGCATCATGATAATAGCTAAAAATGCAACATATGATGTTCTTAGCATTATCTGAAATAACAGACAGAGTGTAAAGGGCACACTGATATTAAGTGTTTACTGAATGTGTAAATTACTGCTTTTAGGAGGGCTTGCAGTACATTGCAAGGTGTCCTAAAGAAAAATCCTCTCAAACCCCACCAAAATTATATTTCTCTAGAGAATCATTACTTGCATCATTAATCATGTGCCTGCAGTTCAGGTCAAAGAGAAGAGAACCACACTTGAACATGATAAGCTAACTACTCTTTATATATGCTCCTGTAATAGTGGCAATGCCATCTCCTGAACCAAATCTCATCTGTTTTCTCTCAGTCTTTCACTCTCATTTGCTTTTCACTCTAAAGCCATAAATCTGGGCGACTCCTCTATGTGCTACAAACAAATCAAAGGAAAGCCCAGCCTGACCAGCTTTAGCCCATTCAAGCAAACATTTTTCTGTTTAATAATCAAACTCAATCACTCATTACCTTGTGAAATTTATTTTTCATGAAAAACTGTTTTGCCAGAATGCAGGCCTATCCCCCAGCAGTTCCAGTGAGTAACAAGCATTTTACCCTCTTGGACACATTGCCAACAGCATCCTCCTCAAGAGGGCATGGACTTTTTCAGTCTCAGCCTTTTGCTAAAGTGCTTGTATGTGTGACTAAAATGGATTGAGAAATAATGAGCAAATGTCTAAATATGTGTGTGTGGTAGAGATAACAACAGGTGAGTAGCTGTATGAGGTTACCTTCAGGCAACAGAACTGAGGAACTTATCTGTCACTGACCCCTCTCTCTCTCTCTCTCTCTCTCTCTCTCTCACACTCTCTCACTCACACACACACACACACACACACACACACACACACACACACACACACACACACACACACACAGAACCAAATATATTATTTTTCAGCAAAAAGAGACTGGCAATTGTAAAATAACCTTATGGTGGGAGCTGAAGAAACGTAATTGTTTAATTAATTTAACGTAATTGTTATGAGATGGGATAAAAGCAGAACTGAAAAAAGATAGCAAAGATAAGAGTGGGATAAAAACAATCTTAGCAAAAATAATGATAAAATAAAATGAGATAAAAAAAAATGACTTGAGTAAACATTCAAATCATTTTTAAGAGTAATTAAATTAAATTAAAAGGTGTTTCTGATTTTTCTTATTCCATTTAACAAGGCATACTAATGGGCCTTACTCGCCTTTTCAATATAGAGAAAAACTAATATTAACTTTGGTTTAGGTCAGGTCATCTGTAGTCGTTTGTTTCTGAGAACAAATAAAACTTCTCTGATTTGTCTCTAACAGTAAACTGCAGAGAAGAAGAAGTCATTTTAACTTTGGTGTGTATTTTCTTGTCCAACCTAGAACCAGTTTTGAAGTTCTTTGAGCTTAGCACAGCGATACACAAGTTTGTCATTTTTGTTTATTGTGCTGCATCATGATGGTGGAGCATCCAGGTCACAGGTTTACCGCAGGTTTAGACTTGATGGCAGAAGCTCATTGATGTGCGCATCAAAGGATAAGCTGTTAGCTTTTGTGACACTGATATTTTGATAAAGACGAACTGGAGCATAAAATGCCAAATTTTCCTAGTAGATAATTATGTTTATAGGAAACACTTGTTTCAATTGTTAAGGGAAATTCTGAAAGTTACAGTAACTTGATGTTGCTGATAGTTGATCTTATGTTCTCCCATTTGCATTTTCCAAGATTTTAAATTTCATCTCTACAGATCATAAATATTTATATTAATATGAATATTTTAATGCCTTCTGGGAGCTCTTTCTTTCAGAATCTGTGCTTTACTCTGAGTTATAAAACACCTCTACAACACAATTTAGACAA
Organism: Astatotilapia calliptera; assembly: GCF_964374335.1. Taxonomy (NCBI): domain Eukaryota; kingdom Metazoa; phylum Chordata; class Actinopteri; order Cichliformes; family Cichlidae; genus Astatotilapia; species Astatotilapia calliptera. The sequence continues at coordinate 15,393,615 of NC_137440.1, read as the reverse complement.
AAGTGAACATGTTTTGTAAATTATCCGCCTGAAAGTCAATTAAAAGACAATTATTACCATGTCAGTCGTGAATAAATAAGATCAGACAATTATGACAATTATGTTGTCAGTTAATTTGGATTGAACTTGACTATAGTTTAATATCACGCAGAAGAAGCAATTTTAAAAAGGGACAACAAAAAAGTATTTTAAAAACTTACCAACTGTGCTTGTTTTTTTTGTTTTTTTTTTAATTCTTGAACTTTTTCTTTATCTAATGAAAAGTGGAGCCGAGTGGTAGTCGTTTCTCTGAAATTAGTGCAGAAAACAATTTAAAAAAAAAAAGGATTGGGGCTTTATAAAAATGTGTTGAAAGCTCCATCATATAATTAAGTCTCAGCTGTAATATCAAGTTAATCTGTCATGATGAATGGGTTTAAATGTCATGTCAATTCAGTGCAATTTATGAAAGGGGAACATATTTTCCCTTTAATTTGTGTTCACATCAAGTAATCTATTTGAGGTCATGCTCATTTAAGCATCCTCTGCTGCACGTGCCTCTGTTTTCTGTATTTATTGCCATGAGCACAAATCACACACATACAGACAAATTCCCATTTAATTCATTTTGTTCTAAATGTCAGGTTTTGCATAAGGATCTCATTGGCTGCTTGAAAGGTTGAAAAAAGAATTTTATCCAACAAAACACTTTAATGCAATGACACACACACACACACACACACACACACACACACACACACACACACACACACACACACACACACACACACACACATGCACATTTGTTAGATTTAATAACTTCTGTGCACTACTCAGATCTTTTCATTTTTTTCATCACATTATTATGTTTAGGATTTTACTCTAATTTGATACATTTGATATTTTCCCACATAAACGTGCTCATGACAAAGTGGAAACATGCACCCTTATTTTCTTGGTTTTTGCTTCAGTTTTTAAACGTAAATTCTTCTTTATGCGTTTTTTATTTTATTTTTTTTATTCTTGTCTGTTTTTAGATTCAGCTTGTGGTCCACTCTGGGTTTAGGTTGTTTGCCTCTCTGATTATCGGCGTATGATCTTTAGCCTGCTAACATTTTTGCTGCTGGCATCTTGCTTTGGTTCCTCTCCTCTTTGGTAAACTGTCACATTGAGAGCTAGACTGGAACCACTAAGTTTACTGGGCATAATTTAGAAATGCTCACAGCTGTGTAAACAAGGCCTCACGATTCAAACTGCACATCAGGGGAAAAAGCCATGCCATGTAGTTACTCTGCGCTCTGTAGACCTTGATGATAAAACTGTGGTAGAGCACAGATTAGGGCAATGGTATAAAATGTTTTTTAAAGCTTTAAGCTTTTCAAGAACTGGAGAAAAGTGTGGTATCTACAGGGTGCTTCTAGAAGGTGACTATCTGGCCAAAGTGAGTAACAGTGTGTGACAGTCTTTGTATGAGATGTGGCCAAAAACCTAGACGCTTAGAAGTCCCCGCAGCATCTCAGCAGCACTCCATTAATAAAGGTTTTATAGTTAGGCATAAAGGAATACTGTTATGAAAAGGCAAGACATCCCACTTGGAGTTTACTACACATCTCTTAAAAGACTCTAAAAGTGTGTAGGAAAGATTCTGTGGTCAGGTGACAAAAAATAAATTATTCTGACTGGCCGTCAGTTACCATGTCTCATTATCTGCCAAAATGACAGTGACCATGAAGCGTGTTGGGGGAAGGTTCATGATGCGATTGTGCAGCTCAGCAGCAGGACATACGGACAAACACTGCCAAATACTGCCATTTTTTCAGAAGCTGCCAACGTTGCACCTCCGTTGGGATCAGTTCCTTAAAGCACTGACTGCGGCAGTATTGGCAGCTAATCGTCCATGCTAGAGCCTGGATTAGAAAGCGGGACGGTAGCCAAAGTGCGATCGATGAGGCCATGATTTGTGTCCTTTTGGGGACCATCCTCCTGGTCTGATTAGGTTTGTTTTCACTTGCTTTTTGTTTTGGATTTTACTGCAAAAGTAAGGATTTGAAGAAAGATGTTATTTGTGTCAAAATATTCTTCTATTATAAAGGTAGCCCTTTAAAAGTTATGTTTAAGGGGGTCCAGCATGTTTAAATTTGATGCCAAGTGGTCATGACCTGGTGACACCAGGACATTGTGTTTCTCAGATGCCAGCAGCTATTATAAAATGGCAGTGTTTGGTGCTCTGGGAATAGAAACAGGCTTGGGAGATTAAAAAAACGAATGGAGCCAAATACAGAGAGGTCCTTTGAATCAAACCTACTCCAGTGTTCACAGTAGGGACCTGAGGCTGCAGTGATGGTTCACCTTTCAGCTTGACAATAACCCAAAGCATACAGCTCAGACAATGCTGTAGTAGCCTAGGGACAATTCTGACTGCCCTTGCGTGTTTCAGCCAAAGCCAAGACTTCAACCGCTTAAAGACCAAAAGATGACAGCTCACAGATGCTTTTCATCCAATTTGAAAGGTTCTGTCAGAGAGAATGGGATTAACTCCCTGAACCCAGGTGTGAGAAGCTTCAGAAGCTTGTAAATACTTACCCATGAAAACTCAAGGCTTCCAAAGAGAGTTCAGCAAAGTCTTTTTTTTTTTTTTTCAAAAGGATCCTTTTAGAGAATTTATGAAATTTTATGCAAAATTTTATCCATTTGCAGGAAAAGGCTCTCATGGTTTTCAAAAGACCAGAGAAACATTGATTTTTCAGTCTCATGTTGGTATAATGACACGAACAAAACATTCTGCCCTTTTGCATATATATAAATATATATTCATTCCATTTTAGCCACACTTGTTGTCCTTATCTTTCTCCCTATCTTTTTACTCTTTTTTCCCCCCCTCTGTTCTCATTACCATAGCTTTTTCTCCTCACAGGTATCTTGCTAGAGTAGAACAGCAAATTAATTTTCTGAGAATACATTAACGCCTTGTATCCACCGGCATTGCTGTGGATATGCACACATTGTGTGTGTGTGCGTGTGCCTGTCTGTGTGGTGTGTGTGTGTGTGTGAGAAAGAGAGAGCGAGAGGCTGAGACATGGAGAAAAAATGGGATTGCAAGGTGATAACAAGTGTGAATGTATCACCACAGGGGGTGATTATAATTAGACCTCAATGTGGTAAAGCTGTATAATTGCACACAGACACACAAGCATAAAACAGTGTTGCGTTGAGTTTTGCCCCATTTTTTTCTGACTCAGCTTATTCTCCCCCTCATCTGCTTTTTTTTTCTTTTCTTTTTTTTTTTTTAAATCCCAGCATGCATTAAACCTGACCTAGTAATTTTTTATTTTTTTGGCATCTACCAGAGAAAAATCCACTGAACTTTTGCAGAAAAAAATATAGAATAGAATAGATTAATCCTTTAATTGTCCCACAAGGAGAAATTTGGTATGTATATGTAACAGCAGAAAAAAAAAAACACCAAAAGGTAACCTGCAATTCTGCAAACTAATCCAATACTTTATCTTTCTGACCTTAAATAAGAGAATTTAGAAATTAAACTTACTTGCTTTATTGCATCTATGATCAAAGTGTTTACATGCTGTACTCTGTTTTAATAATCAAGGAAGCAGCAAAGCAGGAAAAGACATCTTGAAGCAAAAAAGTAAAACAAGCAAATGACTCGGGTATTACTTCAACCAAATATGTAGCATTTCTTTTCTTTATTTCAAATTTGGCATCAACTTTGCTATACTTGGCTGTTATTTATCGGAGGCTTTATGCTTGAAGGAATTTAGTTGTTGACACTGAACCTGCAGAATGCACATAGGAATTGGTAATCGTTCTTTCTGAACTTTGGAGTTTTCCCACAGCTGTTTTGTTTTATTTTTACATCATCTTAGATTGGTGATCATAACTTCTGCGCTGGAAATCACTGATGAAATACTAAAAAAAAGGCACAAATGGCTTATTTTAACCTCATCAAATAAAGGTTTTTGCCTAAAGAGATGTAACAGAACCTAATCAAGTTATACAGAACATGATCATATTTTCTTTGATTAGATTTAAGGTTCCCTAAAGAATCATTAGTTGCTTCTAATGCAATTGATGCCCCCACTTCCTCCTTGGAAGTATCACAATAGTTACTAGAGTGCTTGGTGTAGGCAGATTTTCCCCCAATGGCTTTCTAGGTTAAAGAATGCGAATGCTGCAGCGGAGGCTGCCTCACCCACCCTGAGAAGAGGGACTTAGGTTACAGAATTAGAAGAGATGGGAGTGAAAAATGGAGGGTGGTAAAGAGAGGGACAGTGTTAGCAAGTGAGCTTGGGAGAAAAGAAAAAAACCTGAGAGACTGAACGACACAGAGTGAGTTGGAAAGATGTAGTGAAACAGAAGGGATGTGTGATAGATGGCAAGGTGTGATGAAAGAGAGGAGGGAACCAGGGATGAAAAAAACAGATTGATCATCATGACATTACCCTCTGCAAATATGTGTGTGTGTTTGTGTATGCATCTATGTGTGCATGTCGACTTTTCCTCATCTTTTCCCACTTATGTTTTTATTTAGCTCTTATGGAGCTTTTTATGGAGATTATGAGTATTAACATGGCATAAACACATGGATAATTTAATGTATTTTGACACATGCACAGAGTCACATGTACACATGGTTCTAAATTGTCTTCAGGCAAAAATGACAAAGCATATGTCTTGGAATGCAAGAAGAGAGTGGGGGGAAAAAAAGACGTGCTCATTCAGCTATTTGCTTGTGTTTGCCCAACCTCCTTTATTTTGTGTGCACTTGTTTGGAATGATCGAAGTAAAACCATGTTAGTCTGATTGCATCGTGTACTTTTGAAGATTTGCCACATGCATTATGAAAATCTCCTGCTCATATAAAGTTTCCAGAGCTCATTCTAACGGAAGTAAAACCAGCTCAAAAAAAATAAACCCTGGAAAAGTGTGAGGAACCCTGTCACTCTACTGAATTGATCCAATATTGATTTTGCAGATTTAATTTAGTCCCTGCGTGAGGTTGAGAGGTACTGGCTAGATATAGTCGGGCTCACCTCTACACATGGCTTGGGCTCTGGAACCAGTCTCCTGGAGAGGGGCTGGACTCTGTCTCAGTCTGGAGTTGCCCCTGGTGAGAGGCGGCGGGCTGGGGTGGGTATCCTAATACCCCTTCGGCTTGCTGCCGGTACGTTGGGGTTTTTCCCGGTGGACGAGAGGGTTTGTTCCCTGCGCCTTAGGGTCGGGGAACGGGTCCTGACTGTCATCTGCGCTTATGCGCCGAGTGGCAGTTCAGAGTACCCAGCCTTCTTAGAGTCCCTGGGGGGGGGGGTGCTGGAGGGTGCTCCACCTGGAGACTCTGTTGTCCTGCTGGGAGACTTCAATGCTCACGTGGGTAACGACAGCGAGACCTGGAGGGGCGTGATTGGGAGGAACGGCCTCCCTGATCTGAACCCGAGCGGTGCTCTGTTACTGGACTTCTGTGCTAACCACAGTTTGGCCATAACGAACACCCTGTTCGAACATAAGAGTGACCATAAGTGCACGTGGCACCAGGACGCTCTAGGCCGTAGGTCGATAATCGATTTTGTAATCGTATCAGCAGACCTGCGACCATATGTTCTGGACACTCGGGTAAAGAGAGGGGCTGAGCTGTCAACTGATCACCACCTGGTGGTGAGTTGGATCAGGTGGTGGGGGAGGACGCTGGACAGACCTGGTGCACCTAAACGCGTAGTGAGGGTGTGCTGGGAACGTCTAGCAGAGGCCCCAGTCTGCGAGATCTTCAACGCACACCTCCGGCAGAGCTTCAACAGCATTCCGAGGGAGACCGGGGACATTGAGTCCGAATGGACCATGTTCAGCGTCTCCATTGCCGAAGCTGCTGCATTGAGCTGCGGCTGCAAGGTGGTGGGTGCCTGCCGTGGTGGTAATCCCCGAACCAAATGGTGGACACCAGAGGTGAAGGGAGCCACCAGGCTGAAGAAGGAGTCCTATCGGGCTTGGTTAGCCTGTGGGACTCCGGAGGCAGCCGACAGGTATCGACAGGCCAAGCGGAATGCGGCTCGGGCAGTGGCTGAAGCAAAAACTCGGGTGTGGGAGGAGTTCGGAGAGGCCATGGAAAAAGACTTTCGGACTGCCTCGAAGAGATTCTGGCAAACCGTCAGACGTCTCAGGAGGGGAAAGCGGTGCTCTACCTGCACTGTGTATAGTGCTGGCGGAGCGCTGCTGACGTCGACTGAGAAAATTGTCAGGCGGTGGAAGGAATACTTCGAAGACCTCCTTAAACCCACTGACACGTCTTCCGAGGAGGAAGCAGAGTCTGGGGATGAGGGGAATGACCCGCCAATTTCCGGGGGCGAGGTCACTGAGGCAGTTAAACAACTCCTTGGTGGCAGAGCCCCTGGTGTTGATGAGGTCCGCCCCGAGTTCCTGAAGGCTCTGGACGTTGTAGGGCTGTCCTGGTTGACACGCCTCTGCAATGTTGCGTGGAGATCAGGGGCAGTACCTGTGGACTGGCAGACCGGGGTGGTGGTCCCCATCTTTAAGAAAGGGGACCGGAGGGTGTGTTCCAACTACAGGGGGATCACACTCCTCAGCCTCCCTGGGAAAGTCTATGCCAGGGTGCTGGAAAGGAGAGTTCGTCCGTTAGTCGAACCTCGGATACAGGAGGAACAATGCGGTTTTCGTCCTGGTCGCGGAACACTGGACCAGCTCTTTATCCTCTCCAGGATACTTGAGGGTGCATGGGAGTTTGCCCAACCAGTCTACATGTGTTTTGTGGACTTGGAGAAGGCATTCGACCGTGTCCCTCGGGGTGTCCTGTGGGAGGTGTTGCGGGAATATGGGGTGTCTGGCCCATTGCTACGGGCCATTCGATCCCTATACAACCGTTGCAAGAGCTTGGTTCGCATTGCCGGCAATAAGTCGGACTCGTTCCCGGTGGGTGATGGGCTTCGCCAGGGCTGCCCTTTGTCTCCGGTTCTGTTCATAATTTTTATGGACAGGATTTCTAGGCGCAGCCAAGTGGCGGAGGGCTTTCACTTTGGTGGCCTCAGAATCTCATCTCTGATTTTTGCAGATGATGTGGTTCTGTTGGCTTCATCGGGTGAAGGCCTCCAGCTCCCACTGGAGCGGTTCACAGCCGAGTGTGAAGCAGCGGGAATGAGGATCAGCACCTCCAAATCTGAGGCCATGGTTCTCAGCCGGAAAAGGGTGGAGTGCCCACTCTGGGTCGGGGATGAGTTCCTGCCCCAAGTGGAGGAGTTCAAGTATCTCGGGGTCTTGTTCGCGAGTGATGGGAGAAGGGAGCCGGAGATCGACAGACGGATTGGGGCTGCAGCTGCAGTAATGCGGACGTTGCACCGGTCCGTCGTGGTGAAGAGGGAGCTGAGTGTAAAAGCGAAGCTCTCAATTTACCGGTCGATCTACGTCCCTACCCTCACCTATGGCCACGAGCTGTGGGTAGTGACCGAAAGAACGAGATCGCGGATACAAGCGGCAGAAATGAGCTTCCTCCGAAGGGTGGCTGGCCTCTCCCTTAGAGATAGGGGGAGAAGTTCGGCCATCCGGGAGGGGCTCAGAGTAGAGCAGCTGCTGCTCCACATCGAAAGGAGCCAGCTGAGGTGGTTCGGGCATCTGACAAGGATGCCCCCTGGGCGCCTCCTGGGTGAGGTGTTCCAGGCATGTCCCACCGGGAGGAGGCCCCGGGGCAGACCCAGGACACGCTGGAGAGATTATATCTCTCGGCTGGCATGGGAACGCCTTGGTATTCCCCCGGACAAGCTGGAGGAGGTGGCTGGGGAGAGGGAGGTCTGGGCCTCTTTGCTTAGGCTGCTGCCCCCGCGACCCGACCCCGGACAAAGCGGACGATGGATGGATGGATGAATTTAGTTCCTGTTTTACACACCCTGACCTAAAATCGGTGTTTCCCAACCACACATAGCTGTGCTGTGAGAAATTATCAGGTGTGCCATAGAAGATTATCTGGTTCCACCTGATTAGTACTCTAAGCGATTGGAGTAATGGGCAGATCAATCACATTCTTTTCCAATAGAGGGTCAGTACAACTACCTGCTCTAATTACATGGGTTACCAACTGCCAGTAAAACAGAAGAAGACAAGAAGAAATTACTTAATAGTCATGCGCAGCGCGTAATGGCAACAGATAAATATTTGAAAAGTAGTCAATCCGATCTGGGTCCTGGAGAAAATTCCGACCCAGATGAAGGCCCTAGCATGAGTAGTGGTCAGAAGAAAGCAAAAAAGGTATACTGGGGACAAACCGAGCCAATTCCGCTATACCTGGTGCACGGTGGAAAATTATCAATATGCTTTTTGTGACATTTTAGTTTGATGGTTTGCCGTGTGATTTTTCTAATGTGAAATATCTGCTGGGGCTCCAACAGGTTGGGAAACGCTTTAAATAACTACTGGAACTTATGAATTAGACTTGGGTCCTTAAATATATTCTATTCTATATTCTATTTACACATGACCTAATCAAGCATTAGTTATGTAAAATAAATGCCTACAACAGTTAAAGACTGTTTTTGGCACTTAACAATAGATCTACATTAACCAAATTTGTATAATTTGTTCTCTACTGGGACCAAATATGGCTGACAGAAACGTGTCCATTGCCTACTACAAACCAAAATGGTTTTATTTAAGATATTTTTGCTTCACTTTGCTTTCCACATGCACACTCTCAGTTAAATGACTGCCCACTAACTCAGATTAGACGTTGAGAAAAGTGAGATATTGCTATTCCTTGACAAATGTCTTCTTCAAGACTTCTCAGTCAAGACTAGCAGCACCATAGGAATATCTCCCCATACTAGCAATGATGCCTGGTGTTATTCTTGCATTATAATTGTCTGTTGATCTTTGCATAACTCATATATTGCCTATATCCTCTGTCAAACACAATATTTCCTTTCAGCCTGGTCTTCTTTTATAGCTGATATCTCGTGCTGCAGTTTAAAATAGTCACTTTTCTCCCATGTCACTTTTACTCTGTCTTTACCTTCAGGAAGCAGCTCACATCAAATTCACAAACCCCTTTTCTGTTGTACAAATTGCTAAGTGAGGTGCATCCCTGCATAGCTCCAAGACATGTGCTTAGCTCTTCTCTTCTAGCAGCCATAGGCCATAACTCTGGTCTCGGCTGTACTCCTTACCCTTCAAACACCTCAGTGGTGAAATGACATTCCCACCTCACACAGATGCAACAACCTATGTGGAAAAACCCATTTCTTCTAGGATCACTTCATATCTTTTCTCTGAGCCACCCTGAAAGTCTCTTGACCCTGATCATTTCTCTGTCATAAGGGTGGGGAAAAATATCCCCTCCACCCGCCTGTCATTTTCAGACTAAAAATATTTTGTTCTGAAGGTGGTGCATTTTTTAACTGCTGTCTCTTCAATCACAGACCTCCACTAGGGAACTGAGTAAAGGATATCCATTTAATAGAAATAGTATGAAAGCATTTTATTTAATATCAGTCCATTGGAAGCACTTAGTAACATGTTGCTAAGTGATGTGATTACTGTGTCATTAACAAGTCATGCAATGTATATAGTTTTATTGGTAGATGCTCAGTCTGGAGACTGAAGCTGTATAAAGAGAAACGGAACATCATGTTCAAAGAGGGTGTTAGATTTATGGATGTTAGTAAAAAGTCTTCTGCTTCACAAGCATACAGACTTTCTGTTTACCTCCAGCACACAGAGAGATCAACACTATATATTATGTAAATAAATTATTTTGAAAATAAGTCAGATAATTTTAGTGTGGTGATGCTCCCCATGTTTAGTGGCTCAGTTATTTGAAACTAAGCCACTGAATGTGGTGGTAATGACACAAAAACTGGATAACATTTATGATCACAAATATCAGTTGGTAAAGCTAAATGCTGAAAAGGTACAACAGTCTAGAGACTGTCCATGCTTTTGGACAGGTGGGACACTCATACTTTGGCGTTGACACAATGGGAAAAAGATTTTTAAAATTCCTGCACTGTATAGTATTACACACCATTCTGCATAACTGCTGGACATCAGGAAAAATTTACTGTGGTACTGTGATAGATGCACTTTTATTTTTATTGACTGTGGGTTGTGAGTTGACCAGACAGAGCTTCATATTACTACAAGAAATGGGAACAATTGGAAGGCTACCATGAAAGAAATGCATAAAATAATATAATAATATAGCTCCTGAAAAATATTAACAATTTTTTCAGCTCTTTGTTTCCCTGTTCCGACTGAAAAAAGTTGGGAAGAAATTGAAAAGAGGCAGCCAAATGTGAACATGATCGAGAAAGGCCAACATCTCCTTTGAGCCAAAGTTCATTTAAAAGGGACTGAGGCAAAGTGGAAAATTGTTCTGTGATCAGTTGAAATTTGAAATCGTTTTTGATCCACATCCTCTGGACCAAAGAGGAGAGGGATCATCTGTGTTGTTATCACTGCTTAGTTCAAAACCCCAAATCTCTGATGGTTTGGTGATGCTTTGGTGCAGCTCTAATTTTGACAGCAAATTTTTATTTATTATGGTTAGAGTTAATCAATGAAATATCATTAAATTATAGTAGACTGAATCTAAAGTTGATTTAGTTGACTAAAACATAAATTGAACAAGTCTGTCACATTGTTACTGGTGAAAGTTGCTTCACACAGTTTAAAAAGCGTCAAATGTGAAATCTGTCCATAGTTGTACTCGACTCTTCCTCCCAATTTTCACGAGAAACAGGGAGAATTGGAGTTAGCTCTAAGCCCAGAGTGAGATCACTGATTGGATCACTTCCAAACTGTGCCGCCTTTCTCCACAACTTAGTTTTGATTGGATATCGTTTCTCCAGAATTTTTCATACGATTTGTATTTGTTAAAAGAAGTATCAATACATTTCATTAGACTTGTTGTCCTCATGCATTACTTTTAATTTAGATATTATGCCATTTCCATCAGAATAAAAGGGTTGTTGAATTATTGGTCAGTGAAATTTACACGTTATTAGTGTCTATGGATGTGCCAGCTTGAACATCTGGAAAGGCACCATTAGCATTGAAAGGTCACCATCAACATAGATGATGTGTGTTCAGCAAGACAATGCTAAACTGCACAATGCGGGTATCAGAGCAACATGCATTGTAGTAGAAGAGTCCAGATGCTAAACTAGTCTGCCTGCAGTCCAGAACATTCATCAACTGGAGCAATTAGGTTCATAATGATACTAAAAATATGACAAAGAAGATTCAGGACTGTTGAGCAGGTAGAATCAAAACTTGCCTTGGTAGACAAAAATGGGACAACATTCCTCTCCCAAAAGTCCAGCAACTGGTCTTTAGGTAGAGGAGTGTTGTTTTTTTGTTTTTTTTGGCTTTTTATGTTTTTTTTTTTTAATGTGTTGCTGTCATCAAATTCAAAATGAGCAAGTATTCATCTTAAAATGGTTTTCTTACTTTAAACCTTTTTCATTTTTCTATGTTCTTCATGGTTTTAACAGGAATTCATGGTTTTCTAAATTGAATGAGAGTGGAGAGTCCACTTGCATTTAATTACAAGAAGGAGTTCCTAAACAAGTGTCAGTATGGAATTAATTGAGATTAAAAATCTGTTTGGTTTTGTTTTTTTGTTTGTTTTTTTTGTAATAATTTAGCTTGTATCAGCCAAGAACTCCATAACAGCAAATGAACTGTACAACAGCAAATGCAAATGCTATTTATGGTCTCCTCACAACAATGATAAGAAAAATAAACTGGGCCAATATAGCATGTTTGTTAATACCGAGATACACATGTTAATTTGATCTCTGGTCTCCCACTCAGAGACACAGGTCTCTGAGTGTCCAGCATTCAGAAGGCTACCTGAGGACACTCATGTGACAGAAAATCTGCTCACACAGACATGTAGAGCCAAATGTAACTGTAAATAAGGCCTCTGCAATGTTCTGAAGACAGTTAACCTTGTCAGGTAGTGATGTCCAGCAGGGAAAATGCAAGCTCCATGAAAACGCACAGCTGTGGATTCCAGCTGCGTTCGAAGTTCTGCAAACTTTGACCCCACAGAGTCGAGGTTTTTAGTTCAATCAGCTGCATTTCGATGTCGCATTAACTGGCATTAACTCAGCCAGTTAATGTGAGTCAAATCCAGCTGCTCATTAAAGCTTTCTGGTTTGATCAGAAAAGAAAACATTGGTCCATACACCTGAAAATCCCAAAAACGCATTGTGAATTCTGTCTCGAGTCTACGGATGTATCCGTGTATTTCCGTGGTGCTGATGCTGCGCTGAGCGGACAGCTCCTGAAGCATTTGAAGTGTCAGAATGTGGAAATTTCAACATTGCTTGAAAAAACTGCCAGCTAGCAACGTCCCTCTTACCGGTAGGCTAAGTAATTTTAGCCAATTACAAGTTGAATCTGGTAGTTGGGGTTGTTAGCTAAGATACCTTCAGGTTTAGTAAACCTAGTGTTAAGAAGCGGCACCACTAATGTGTGTATGCGAGCTAATTTGCGATGTGCACCACTGGCCCGGCCATTTATTTTTAATGCACCTTCTCAGATTAACTCACTGCATGTCGTGCCCAGGGTTGGACTGGGACAAAAAATCGGCCACGGGAATTTTGACTAGAGACCGGCCCACCAGGTATTAAAGCCATAAAGCCTTTGAATGAAAACAAACGCTGTTGTGACAGTGCTGTACACTGTCTATGTATGATTTCTATACATTTTACGTCAGATAAAAACTGGTGTATTTTACATTTTATATTTTGGGGCAATCGTGGCTCAAGAGTTGGCAGTTCGTCTTGAAATCGGAAGGTTGCTGGTTCGAGCCCCGGCTTGGACAGTCTCGGTCGTTGTGTCCTTGGGCAAGACACTTCACCCTTTGCCTACTGGTGGTGGTCAGAGGGCCCGGTGGCGCCAGTGTCCGGCAGCCTCGCCTCGGTCAGTGTGCCCCAGGGCTACAATGTAGCTTGCCATCACCAGTGTGTGAATGGGTAAATGATTGAATGTAGTGTAAAGCGCTTTGGGGTCCATAGGGACTAAGTAAAGTGCTATACAAATAAAGGCCATTTATACATTTGATTCTGAACACGGCTAAGCAAGAGAGTGTGTTATCAAATTCTTATTCTGAGCTGCTCAGGGTAAATGGATATTTGAGAAGCAACCAAATGTGAAGAAGAAAGAGCAATAATGTCGGTAGTGAATGAGCAGTAAGAGATGAAGGAATGACAAGTATGACAGAGTGAGAATGGAGAGATCAAAATGGGAGGAGAGAGAGATGAGACTGTGCTGGCTCATGAAGTAAAGCGATGATGAAAGAGAGTGAGACAAATTGGCAGACAGAGAAAAAAGAAGGAAAAATACCTTCCCTGACGAATAGGGGGCAGTATCACTCTGTAGACAGAGAGGGCGGCAGAGGGAGAAAGGGAAAGCTAAAGTGAGGTATTGAAGAGGCAAAGGCAAATAAGCAAAGGTGATGAAAGGGAGGGGTAAGTGATGGGAGGAAGCTAGCTAGAGGTGTGGATGGGGTAAAGATGGAGGATGGGAGACAGAAAGGAGAAGAAGGATAGTTGAGCACAAGATGGAAGAGACAGAAAAAGAAGGGAAGGGAGGGGGGAGAGACAGTGAAGTGGTACAGCAGGAGCAGAAGAGGAGTGCATTACAGGACCAGCATGGGAACAAAAAACACTGCTTATCTATAACTATTTTGATACAGGCTACTACTGTTTGGATGAGTGTTTGCATGTGTGTTATCATTGATTTTTGTGTGTGTGCGTGTGATGTCCTTGGTATGTATGACTTTTTTCTCAGTCTTTATCCTTGTATCTGTGCATATGCTTTTGTGAATCAGCGTGTGTCCCTGCCTTTGCATTTGTGTGTGCATGCACATATTGGCAGGGGTTTAAGGAAACGTTTTCACTGCATCTGTCCTTGATATGCCCAGCTGAATACAGAGAGCTTTTTACACTACAGAACCAAGGCTCTCTTGGAGGCTTTGCAGCATTAAAAGTCTCCCTGGGCAGCGGCCATACTTGTGTGCAAAAAAAAAATATTGGTTTACAAGGTGAAATTGGATTAGCACTTCATTCCAGTCAGTGCAGCATTTTTTATGTTTTATCTGGCTGCACATTTTAATGTCAGTAGGACTCATGCCATTTGATGAGGTCTTTTCTTGCCACTTTACTTTTTCTCTGAGACTCTGACTTTCAGTGGCAATCCTATGATTTTAGACATCAATATTCTTTAACATTCCCTGGACCTAGCAGGGCCTTTCTTGAGTAAACTGCACTCAAATAACACTGCTGCAACGAACAGGACAAAGGAAATTATATAATAGGCCACAACCAATTGTGTCCTTAGTGAATGCATCTGCCAGCAGTATCCCAAGAAAGAAGAGGAGCAAGAATCATCATGGAAGGCCCTTGCACGACATGTACCACCAGGAGAATCACTGCACAAAGCTAGACTGAAAGGCACTAATCATGGCATCACAGAAACAAGCTCTAACAACAAGATCGATAGGGGCTGGGGTCTACCACAACAGGCAAGACCCCAGGTGCAGGCTGTGCAAAGATGCCCCTGAGAGAATCCAGCACATAACAGCAGGGCACAAGATGCTAGCAGGCAGGATATACATGGAAAACCATAACCAAGTGGTTGCATAGTATATGTGAACACCCGTGCTGAGTATGGCCTGGAAATCCTACCATCAAAAAGCTAAGATCCTGTGGGATCAGAACTTTGTTTGGCAGATTTCTTGTAATTTCTTTAGGCAGTCTTCAGGAATAGTTCTCTAGGCTTTTTGAACAACATTCAAAGCTCTTCTTTGGATGTTGCTGACCTTTTGTTTCAGTCTCAGTCAAATCATCCCACAATGTTTTAATAATGTTGAGGCTCAGGACATGACTAAACTGAGGCTGTTTTCTGTCCAGGTATTGTATGCTTTTACAATATTGGCATTCCTCCATTCCTGAAGTCTGCATCCCAAAGACTTTGTTTCCCTGGATTGCATACTTCACCCACCCTGTCCTGTGCAGGTCAGGACAGGCAGACCGTGTTGCTGCTTGTTTGTGGTCTAAGAATATCAGAATTATATTCACTCAGTTTTGCTCTTCAGTATAGAAAGGATACTCGATTGGATTCACATCAGTGATAAAAAAGGATAAAAAAATTATCCCTTTTTGTTGCATTGAAAAACATGTATAATATATCTCTGCACACATCATTGTTCCAGTGCAATAGTGCCTTTTCTATTTCTCCTGAAACTGCACCACATTTGTGTGCTCTGAGAAGGAATTTACTGGACAGAACACACATATATACACACAAACACACATAAAAATATGAACCCCAGCGTACTAGCATGTAGAACACAAACATGAGACCGATGACATCCCTTTTCTTTGACCTGTCAAAGGAAAAAATATTAGGCCAAGCGTGTGTGTGTGCGTGTCCGTGTGCGTGCATATGCTTATACCTAATTTTGCTATGACCATCTGCAGAGACACCTGCTCTTGTGTTCTTATTGTCATTTTTCTCTTCACATCTTTTGTCATCAGATGCCATCCTTTATTTACTGCTTCTCCACTGTGTGTGTGTGTGTGTGTGTGTGTGTGTGTGTGTGTGTGTGTGTGTGTGTGTGTGTGTGTGTGTGTGTGTGTCAGATAGAGAGCAACAAGCCCCCAGAACATTGTTAGGCTGATCTAATACAGAGCAACACAGATGTCAGAACAGCTGATCCTTTTCCACAATACTGTTGGCAGTGTGTGTATGTTTGTGCATGTAAGAAATAATACAAGCCAGCTTTAGGCAAGTGTGGCTTTGTGCCACTTTGCATGTACTGTTTTGGCACTGCTGTTTATAAAGAAGCTGTCTTAAATTGCAATGCTGTAAAAAAAAAAAAAAAAACCAACAAAAAACTAACCAAAAAATTCAGAGAAAGACAATTTTATGTGTTTTTCTTTTTCACAATTTGTTTTAGGATTTCTTTCATACATGCTACAACAATAACAATATTAATTTTGTTTTCAAAATCATTTCTTAAGGAAATTCTCACCATGTGGTTTTGTGTGTTCTAACTTGTAAGCATTCACACCATTATTAATTCTGTTGCACTGGCTGCAAGGTCCATTTTAAGATTGTAGTTTTTACTTTTAGAGCTCTGTATGGACAAGCCCTGATGTTCATCAGTGAACTTTTTACATCTATATATTGCAAGCTGGTTCCTGAGGTCATGTGATTGGAGCCTGCAGGCTGTCCATCATGTAAGGCTGAGAACTAAAGGTTGCAGAGCTTTTTTTTTTTTTTTTTTTTAATATGTAAAAATGTATGCTTTGGATTTATATGTTGGAGTTGCCCCTGCAAGAAAAGAGGGAAGTGCCATATGCAATTGGACCTGATCTGTATGTATAACTGCAACAATCTGGCAGTTTAAAACAGTGTGAAGTCTTGTTATGGTATGCCAACTGCTGTTTGTTTAAGTAACGTTAATATCATGTGGTCTGAACCCAGCATAAGGCTGAGCGTAAAGTTAGTATCACTGACAGCAATGTGCATATGGAGTTGTCAGAAAGAGGCCACTGGTCCTGTGTTTAATTCATCTGTGAGAATTTGACTAAACAATGTCATACCCAATATGTCTGCATTTGTATCTTGAGGAATAAGACACTACAGTTATGTATGGCTGTAAACATGATTATACGTATCTAGACGTGTGTGCGTGTGTGTGTGTGTGCCTCTCAGTGTCCTTGATAAAGTTGGACAGAGATTAGAGTGATCCGGCCACAGATGATAGCCTGTGATGACATTATATCTCGTGTGTGTGTGAGGTGTCCTGGAGGACAATTACACTTTAAAAAGATGGAGAGAAGAAAATAGGCTCCCTCCCTCTCTCTGCTCTAAGGAGCCATCTGTGTAGATGAGATGGAAATGCCTTTAAAGCAGTAAATTTAAGAATAGCCAGTGACTCCATATGCAAATGTATGGTAAATGACTCCACCATCCTTTCTACCTTTGCAAAATAGTACTCACGAAGTAGAATATCATAATTTCTATCATTTTGCATAGATGTTGCAGTTTGGATGTCTTGCAATAAATGATCTCATACAGATTTTGTTCAGTATCAAAAGTAACTCAGTTGGTTTTTCTCTGTTGAGCAGTAGTAGATCTGCTTAAAGAATGAAAATGCTAAACGCTGATCGGTCACTTGATGTCTGTCATCATCAATAACCATTCACTCTCACAGCCAATTTGGAATCTCCAGTTGACTGAACTCCATGCATGCTTTTGGTCTCTGGGAAGAACCCAGAGAACTGAGAGAACCCACACAGACACAACAAGAACATGCAAAGCCAATGAAGAAAGGCCCCAGACTGGAATGTCTGAAATTCAGCATAATGTTTAGATTTGCACTTTATGTTGTTAAGAGTAAATAGAAACTTGAGATCAGATTCCTTCCAGTTATATCTTATTATTTAATTGCTCTTTTTTAATCTTAATTAATTTTGCATTAATCCAACCTCATCCTATCATTTGGACTATTTGGGCCACTAACTGTGACATAGCTTTTATTTAGATTCAGTTGAGACTTCTTACATATTAGACAAGAGAAACCTATATTTGATGAGATCATAATCAGTAAATCAGATATAATCAAAAACAAAAAATCGATTTCATTCTAATGGCAGTCAGACAACTGAGACCACTGGTGATAAATTGAGAGATATAGCAAAAGAGAGAGGAAAGAAAAAGAGTGAGAGTGAAGCCAGGGCAGGGAAGATTGAATCAGGACAAGGTGAAAGGGTGTCGAATGGTAAAAGTGATGGCAGATGAGTACTATTAGATAAAGTGGTAGATGGAGAGATAACAGGCAAGTAAGGGAGAGCTCAACAGAGGGGGGGAGGGAGAGCAAACGAACGATTGAATTTAAAAAATTCAAATGGTTAAATGTCAAATGGTGGTACTGAAGGTAGATAAATGCCTATAGATGGATGAATAAATAAACAGACATAAGTAATGTGGCAGAAAATAAGAGACATATAAGGAGAAGGAAAAGATGAGGGTCATCAGATGGAGGAATAAAAGAAATGAGACTAAAGCAGTGGAGGGAGAGAGCAGATAGGGGTCAGTTCAGACAAATGGATAAGAAATGACCAAAAAGGGAGTGAAGGCAAGTAAAAATGAAGAGAAACCAGGGTTAGTAAGGTAAAATGGAAAGCAGAGAGAAGGACAATATAGAGAAGGTGAGATGGTGTGAAGGGGGGGAATGGGTGGAGATGACGAAGGACACCAGAAAAAAGAGGCTTAGCGCCAGGAAAGGGTGATGAGGTGAAGAAAAACTGGCTGTGATCGCAATCAAATGATGAAAAAATGAATATTTCATCTGCCATCTGCATAAAAGGCCGATGTCTATAAGTTACAGTGATAAGTTGAGGCACTGTAGTGTAGTGTCTTGCTCAGAAATCTGCTTGGTTGCAATAACAGGAATGCACGTGGATGTTCACACAGAGCACAACCAAACCTTTGGATACTAGTGGATGCAGAAACTGTATTATCCATGTAAAGAGGACTAGAAGCAGAGGAGCAAAGAGGGCATTCAACAGAGCTATCGTTTCTACCGATTAACGTCCAGCCTCAGCAGAACATGACCTAGGTTAAAGAACTTTGCTATGCTAACAAAACTTGAAAAAAGGGGGGATGTGGGGGAAAGAAAAACCACAGAAAAATAAATCGAGAAGGTCAGGAAGAAAAAGGGGATGTAAATAATGAAGAGAAACGGAAGACATAGCTAAGAACTCTTTTTCTTTTTTATCTCAGCTCTGCCAGGACTTTAAAATCCCTCTATCCCATTCTCCTTTTCACTCTCCCCTCGTCCTTCCATCTTAGTCTTCCTCCCTCCAGACCTCTTTTGTATTAGAGCTAAACCATCCATTGATCCCCCTCTAAACAAACACACATATGTATTCAGCAGAGCAATACACCACTGGGAGCAGAAGATACAGCTTAATGGTTCATGTGTGTGTGTTTGAGAGAGAATGTGGTGACAGAAAACAGAGAGCATAAAAACCACAGTTGTGTGTGTGTGTGTGTGTGTGTGTGTGTGTGTGTGTGTGTGTGTGTGTGTGTGTGTGTGTGTGTGTGTGTGTATGAATCACTCTTATTTAGTGGTAACCCCCCAGTAGTTGACAGTGTGTGCATCAGGCTCAATGTTACCAGCTACTCTCCAAACCTCTTAAGTCAGAGGGGACATCTTAGCATTTGGAGAAGTCCAGAATCAAAGTAAATGTACACACACACACACACACACACACACACACACACACACACACACAGGTCGGTAGGTGGTGCTGCTAAATAAGCCCTCTCCTCAGGATGCGCCAATCTTATTTTCTCTGGCTGCTGCACACACTTACACAAAATAAATGCAAGGAGAGCTTCTCTTCGCAGCCGCTGTCTTATTTTCATTTACCCCATCTTCTTCACACAAACACACACAACTCAGTTCCTGTCTTTGTGAGGACATATAATGCATTGGCTAGCTGCTCACTGTAAACGAAATAAAATCTTAACGCTAACATTATGCTAAAGTTTGTTTATATATGATATTCCAAAATAAAGTTTCACTTTGCTTTGCATGGTTTAACCAGAAATTCAGGAACATTTCGGGTTTAAAAAAACCTCCATAATACAATAGTTAAGTGGTTAAGAAAGCAAAAACAAAAACATAGAAATACCACTAACAAGTTGGCAGTGACTATGTGTGCTAGAATTATCATTTAAATGAAGCCAATGGCAGCCCAGTATGTCTGTCTGTCTGCACGTCATCAAAGCAAACGGCAGTACAGTATGAATATTTAAAAAACAAAACTAGCTTTTCATTTTTCTTCTCGCCATCATAACAAACTGCAGACTACTAAGCTAACTTTAATAGTTGTTTTTTACTTATACAGAAGTCCACAGAGCTTAACTGCCACACTGCTGATACTGTAGTATATTTTGCATAAATTAAACAAGTACCTTAGTTTTAAATCCTGATGCCTACTTTAATGGTGTTACATCATGCTATCATTCCGCTGCAGTCCATTTAGTGAAATGTCATTATACCTGGTGAATTATTCCGCTGTGAATTATTCATTCACTCCATTTCTCTGCTTACCTCTGTTTCCCACCAAATGTGCCAGTGTCCCTGTTTCTTGATATGGTGCATGTAAACAGATTGAAATGACAAATGTACTGTCACTTTCCTGATTAACATCTCACGTGGTGATAAATGTCTTCACATGCAACAAAAGTGTGTGCTACTGGCCAGAAATGCGTTTTACATTCAGTCACCAACTCCAAGGAAACTGCCGCTGGTGTGTTCCAGTTGAAATTGTGTTAGATGAAAATTGTCTAAGTTGTTTTCCATGAGAAGACGATTTTTAAACCAGACTAAATTTTATAATTTTTAAATTGGCATTTTATTAAATTCAGAGGTGTGCTTGACAACACTTTTCACTGCCCTAAAAGACTGACTGATTGACTGTTTTATTTTGATCATGTTAATATAAATAACATAAAAACAAAATACAGGGTGGGCCATTTATATGGATACACCGTAATAAAATGGGGATGGTTGGTGATATTAAAGTCCTGTTTGTGGCACATTAGTATATGTGAGGGGGCAAACTCCTCAAGATGGGTGGTGACCATGGTGGCCATTTAGAAGTCGGCCATCTTGGATACAACTTTTGTTTTTTCAATAGGAAGAGGGCCATGTGACACATCAAACTTATTGGTAATGTCACAAGAAAAACAATGGTGTGCTTGGTTTCAACGTAACTTTATTCTTTCGTGAGTTATTTACAAGTTTCTGACCACTTATAAAATGTGTTCAATGTGCTGCCTATTGTGTTTGATTGTCAATGCAACCCTCTTCTCCCACTCCTCACACACTGATAGCAACACCACAGGAGAAATGCCAGCACAGGCATCCAGTATCCGTAGTTTCAGGTGCTGCACATCTCGTATCTTCTCACAATAGACAATTGCCTTCAGATGACCCCAAAGATAAAAGTCTAAGGGTGTTTGAGTGCTATGCTGTGGGCTCTTGCTGAATGAAGCTACAACAGCCAATGATGTTCCTTCATTAGTAACAGTTTTCTTGCGTCTAATTTTGGCAAATCCAACACTGAACCAGTTTCACGAAACTTAGCAAGCAGTTTGCTAACTGTAGCATGAGAGATGGGTGCTCGTAGGGTGTCTTGCATTGAAATCTGCTGCAATGACCCGGTTACTGCGTTCACCAGATATCAACACAATTTCGATCCGCTCCTCACGTGTTAACCTCTTCGACATGTCAATGGCTGTGAACAAAGAGAAACTTGTAAATAACTAATGAAAGAATAAAGTTACATTGAAACCAAGTACACCATTGGTTTTTCTTGTGACGTTACCAATAAGTTTGATGTGTCACATGGCCCTCTTCCTATTGAAAAAACAAAAGTTGTATCCAAGATGGCCGACTTCTAAATGGCCACCATGGTCACCACCCATCTTGAGGAGTTTGCCCCCTCACATATACTGATGTGCCACAAACAGGACTTTAATATCACCAACCATTCCCATTTTATTACGGTGTATCCATATAAATGGCCCACCCTGTACAATCATCCAGTTTCTTACTGCTTTTCAAATTCAGAGTGTATTCCAGGGGTACATCCTGGACAGGTTGACAGTCTGTTGCAGGGCTCAAATAGAGACAGCCATTCACGTCTACGGGCAATTTAGAATCACCGAATGACCCAACCCCACCCCTGAACCTTCTTGCTGTGAGTCAACAGCACTAGCAACTGCATTGCTGTGCTGCTCAAATCAAAATACAAAATACACTGTTAAAAGATAATAAGGTTAAAGAAAAAATAAATTTGCCAATATCTCTACATACTACATACTTTACATGCTCAAAAGTCAAAATACTGGTATTTCATATTGAAATTCTATCCTGCTAATTAAAAAATTACCTCAGATTTTAATTTTGTAACTAAGGCAAATTCCAACTGATTTAATTCAATTCAATTTTATTTATCTAGTGCCAAATGACAACAACAGTCTTCTCAAGGCATTTAGACTCTACAATAACACAGAAAAAGACTTAAAGAGTGGGAATTAGGAGCTGATTGGCTAAGAGAATGTGAATATTTCATTACTTAAGACAATGACACTAAAGTTGGAATGAAGGGATTTTTGACAGCGCTAGTGATAAGCGACAAAGAGCAGCAATAATGGTAGGTATCATTGAAGAATTGAGGCAGCGAGAGACGAGAAAACAGATTGTAATTAAATTTATACATGAGCCTTATTTTGTACGGCAAGGCATTTCTGTCAGCAAAATGAAAATGACAAAGAAAATCCGTCATTGTTGAACTAATTACTCATAGTAAGTCAATATTGGAAGAAAGGGTAAACATGTAGCTGATGATTTTAGTCGGAAAAGATTGCACAAAACAGTGTTTCATAATTTAAGACAGCATGGTGGGAAAACGGTGTAAAAGACTAAATCAGTCCTTAATGTGCTTATGACACAAGAAGTCAAATGAAATCACTGCCAACAAGATCATGGACTAAAGTTCTTAAATGTACTGGAAAATTATCATTAATTAAGAACAACGTATTATCACCTGTTATGAAATCAGAATGTGGTGTATTTTGGTTGAAATGTTTTAGTCAGACGGACACTCATACAGAGGTCAATGCCATAGTTATTTCTATGTAATAGAAACTGGAATGATACCCACAAAAGTCAAAAAGGTCAAAATGTTTGCAAAGTCTAATAGCCACAGGTCACACTTGTACATGAGATTTGAAATCTCGGTGGGTCTTTCCTGGTTAAATAACATCATGACAATAAACTGATTCCTCATGGGTCTTTCACTATTTAGTAAAAATCCTGAACACAAAAATGTAATGTAAGTGTTTACAATTCTCTACAGGTTCGGAACACAATGTGGCTGCATAAAGAATAATTAATAATAACTGCCAGAGTTTGGCAACTGTGGGAACAGTGTATTATAATCCTGTAATGTTTTGGGAAGATAATGGAAAAACTTTCTAATTAGACGGCTAATCTAATAGTTTTGATTATATTCAATAATTCCGCATGCAGTATTTTACAAACACAATAACCAGGAAAGGAGTAAAAACAAATGTATCAAGCTTCTTCCAACACTCAAAGTCACAATCTCAGTGAAATGCTGCACACTGTCAATGTTATAATACCGTATCATCGACTTATAAACACACTAAGGACAGCCATCACTCTACTTGACTTTGTCCCCATGTGAGGATTTATTGCTGTCTTTACCTAGGGACTGTCAGTGCCTTTATTTATGCACCTTCCCTCATTGCATACCTTATATAACCACATAGTGTGAAAGTCGAGTTTGTTTATCATCAAGAAAAGGTCAAGTTTAAAAGCCCCAGCCCTCCAATTCTTTCCTTTTTTCTGTGCCACCTTCCTTTCTTTTCTTTCTTTTCATCCCCTCTTCTATCAATCTTTGCTGTCAGCAGGAAAAGGGTGTGCCACCTACATCTGCCATAACAGCATTCATGCCTGCAGCAAGAAAAGCGGTAGGGCAGGAATGAGAGGGCAATGTAATGAGAGAGATGGAGGTGATCATGGGAGAAAGAAAGGTGGTTGAAGAGTGAAGCAAGACTTGCATCACACAGGCTCTTGGAAAGCATTGTTTTGGAGACCCTTTTGAAATTACAGTTAATAATCATCAGAACATACACAAAAAAACCATGAAGAGTTTAATGAAAAATGTGTTTATTTTGTTGTGTTGTGTTAAATCAGAACCTGAAAAGGAGATTAATCTGACTAATATAGCCAGATGTATGTGCACCTATCCAGGTGGCTATTCAGAACTTACAGATGGGTATTTAAGGTGGTCAGTATTTATAACAGTGTTTATTTTTTTCTTTCTAATTTTGCCTCTGTACACCACTACAGTAGTAGACAATTTCAAGGTGTGAAATTTGGCGATGTCCATGGCGTCTAGACTTCAGCCAGTCATTAGCTCCAAATTCTTTATACTAAGAATTAAAAATGTTCCTTACATTTAAAATTCTGGCAAAATAGCCCCACAAAAATGGGGACTATGCATAAAAATAGCTGCAATTTCTGAATAGTTAATGCAATGATTTTGTAAACCCTTTTATTAAAGATGAAAGTTAGCACAGTCAGATTGTCATCTGGTGGTGGTGGTGTACATAAACCTCTTTGGATTCTATAAGATTCAGGCATAAATATGCTTGTCTGAGTCTTCTTTCAATAGTTACAGCTATCTTTATGAAGCTTTCTTTACAAAAACTCGAAAGTGACTTTAAATGTTTTGATGTGTGGCCCTTTAATACACACTTTCTCAGGCCTTTAGTCTGGTTGGTATCGTTAATATCTTGACACAGTATAATACCCATAAGTACAAAGGTGCCAGTTTGGCTTACGGGCTGAGCCCATGTGTCTTATGGCTGAAATGCACTGGCCCAGGTTCGATTCTAACTTCTCCAGGAAACAGCTAGTTGTACTTTTGAACAGTTCTTGCTATGCATGTAGTGTAATGCTTTATTTTATTAAAGTGTTTGTATATGACAACAAAATCAAGGATATACTGTTACAGACGTCCATTCCTATGAATAGACCTGCATGTTAAAACTAGTGTATGCACCAGTCGGAAGTAGATGTGAAACTGATTCATGGATGTGTCACCAACTTCCACTACCCTCGCCTCCTTTCCATCATTCCCAGCTGTCAACAATGCAATCCTATTGGCTGCAGCTATAATGGCTATAATAAACAATGTATTTTTTCTTAAACACGTACACACGATTAATGAGTTCAGTAATTAGGTGGCTGATAAATGGACACATCACTAGTCTGCTCTGTGTTTGTTTGTTCTTACTGTATGCATGCGTTAATATGGCACTTATAATAGGTAAAGTGATGTGTCCATTCATCATCGCTATCATTATGAAACACTCACTGAGTCCTGCGGGTGTATATGCATTATCTATCAAATACTTTTTTCTTTTTTTTTTGGGGGGGGGGGGGGTGTTTATCAGGGTTTATGCACTTTGTGATTCTTTAGATTTTAGAGGACTACTTCCAAAAAATGATGACTCATCTACCCAAACTTATAAAAGTGACAGTCAAAATAAACCAGGTGTTTTGGTATTAAGCACAACATGACAGAGTTCTATTAAAGTGCATTGTGGTTTGTAATGGCTGAATAGATATTTAATTTCCTTAATAACGAATACAAATGAAAATAATCTTTTAGAGTGCGGTTTTATCCCAGCTTGTTATACACAGAGATGCTTTTTGATGTTGCAGTACTAACCTACATGCTAGGGTAAGATGTCCTCATCAAGTTTGAAAGTTAATTGACAAATTGTATAGGTCTACCAAGAATATTTGTTCTCACCAATAAGACAGTTTTACACAAAATATAAGAAAACTGTTATTCTGCTAGAAATGTTTTTATTATTTCTGTTATTTAACAGAAATCATTTCGAATTTGGTGCTATTAAAATAATGTAATGTTACATTTTCCAGTTATGTTTCCCAAAGACAGACACAGGCTTTACTGGACACACAGTTGAAATAATAATCAGTGGTGCAATGTCATTTGTGGTTTCTGTGCACTAAACCTGACAACCACTACATGATGAATATGCAATATGCAGCAAGGAGGTACAGTCAGAATAGCTGCAATGTGTCCACCAACACACCAATCTGTGTTTATGAGTTTCCCTGCACACACCTCTTTCATGTCGTCCCTGCACTCTGTGTTAGTGCTCTTTTTCTCTCAACTGTATTATCTGTTAACCAGATAATTTAGTGTTTACAGATGGTCTGCACTGCTGTTGGTGTCTGTGTCATTGTCTGTGTGCATGAGAAGCTCAAAGTTATTACAGTTGCTTTAAAGTAAAATGCAAGTCATCCTATTTTCTTAAGCTGCTTTCCCCCAGCAGTTACTTCTAGCAGAGATAATAGATTTCTCACCTTTTTGTGTAAAATTGTCTTATTGCTGAGAAATTTTTTTTATAACTAGTCAAACTTAAACCTGTAATAGACTAGTTAAATTGTTCATCAAATGAACCTGCTAGCGGGGCAAAACACTTCCAGTAGGGTGAGGTCACTCATCCTCCTCCTCTGTATTCTGCTTCTTGCTGTTACAATCAAACTGACAGAAATGGCACGGTGAAAAAAAATGCAAAGGGTCAGAAAATCCCATGTGACAGGTAATCTGTGTGCATGCATGCATGCATGCATAGGAAACTCTGTAGAGAGTTAGACTGGAAAAAGGCAAAAATGTAGAGAATGACTGGATTAAAGACACAGATGAGCATAAATAATTATATACAGAGAGCACGAAGAGTCAAACAGGAAACTTCCTGTTTCTGTTCTCATCTCAAGCAGATATTCTATTTTTCCATATGGCAAAAGACTTAATGTAAAAGAATTATTATACCTAGCAAACAGCTTCCCTATGGATGGATTATGCTAGACCTGCAGTACTTTCTCAAATTCTTCATTCAGTATTTTGGAGGGAGTAAAACAAAATTACTATCAGGCTTACTAGCATTAATTTCTTTCTATTAATGTTCAAATATACAGTAACAATTATGCAACAGTGTAACAAAAGAATCGTTGCTATTCACTTCACCTGTCAGAGATTTTGTGGTTGTGGTTGATCAATGCTGCACTGTTTTCATAAGAAGACTAAATGATGTAAACACATCTTCTGTGATCCCTTCAAATTTTGCAGTTTGTACTGGGTCCAAAGCAGCAGGTGGGAGTTTTTTCTCCCATCCATGAGCTTGTAATGAATAGTATTTTGTTTTTCCCTTGCTTGTTACTACAGTGTTAAAAAATGAAAGTGAAATACATTTCATTTACTGGTTTTCCATTTCAGGCAGAGAGGGGGAAAAAAATTCAAAGGGAATGTAGACACATCATATTGCTTTACATACAATACTATACTTTACACAGATGTTTTTTTCCCCAAAATTAAAGAAGTCCAATTTAACCCACTGTGTTTGCTCCCCAAATAATTTTCAGTCTCACATCCTCTCGCATTTTCACATATAAAAACACTTGTAATCATTGTACACCTTCAGATAACAAATACTCAGATGTTGGCTGATGCAACCATCCATGGGCATTTACCTACAATTAAAAACAAAACAGCCAATTTAAAATTAAAGGACAGAACTTGTTCAACTTTGCTCACAAAGAGTAATAGGCAGCTGTGATAGGATTGGTATTGTCTGATCTCACCCACCATCTATAGGGTGGGCTTGACCTATAGACACAGACATGTTGCTTTAAAATATAAGGTATCCTTTTTGCTACACAGAGATCTGTCTTTCATCTTACAACACACTGTCCTTTTGAAATGTGTGGCATTTTATGGGAACAAAATCTCATTATGTAGCACAGCAGGGTACTATCATCACCTGCTTTCACTGTGGTAAAAAGAGGGTGATAATTTAAAGATTTTAAAGACCGTAATATATAAATACATTCTAATGATTTTGATTATAGTATTGTGT
Source organism: Astatotilapia calliptera (assembly GCF_964374335.1). NCBI lineage: Eukaryota > Metazoa > Chordata > Actinopteri > Cichliformes > Cichlidae > Astatotilapia > Astatotilapia calliptera. The sequence continues at coordinate 15,366,042 of NC_137440.1, read as the reverse complement.
TATGCATCATTCATATTCTATTATGTATTAAGCATCCTCCGATTTTATAATATTTTTTCAGTATATTCAAGCACTATTTGAACTTTTAAAAATGTTTAGAGTAATGGATTATTGATTTTCAAGTTAAGTTAGCTGTAACCCATACATTGCATATGGGGAATCGTTAACTATTAGCATTTTCTAATTTATAGCCTGACGATATGCTAAATCTCAAAATCCAATTGAAAGGTGTAAGAAAACTGTCCACTCTTAGTTTTAGTTTTAGTGTGGATAGACAGAATAAACATTGGCATTTCAAATTGAAATAATTCTCATTCTGAAAAACCTAGATTACCCATCAGGCATGGCAAGTCTTTTGTTGGCTTTGCACACAACAGTGGATTTGTTTTACTTTGTATTTTTTTTTCCCATTAAAATGTGTTTTTGAGATGTCTAAGCATTTAATCTGTGATAGGTTTGGTATTTTCTGATCTGTTTGGATGCTTTTCAACAAATTTTCCTAGTAAAATATTAGAAAAAATGTAAGAAATGGGAGGTGGCTCAACACTTTTTCACAACCCTCTAATTACTTGGAAATTGATGTCTTTCTGTCTCTCATACTTTATATTCAAGAGAACTCAAACTGAAAAAGCACCATCTAATTTTTCTAAAGAACTAATCGGAAACAATATGCTTTTTGTTAAGTTGATTTTGTATCCAGAAATTTTCCCAAATTCAGTTAAAACTGTCATAATTTTTGGCAATGATTTAGTAGGGTCAGTGATATATAGCAACAAATCATCTGCATAGAGAGACACCTTATGTTCTACACTAAATCTCCTTATTCCTTTATAATCTTTTGTAGAGCGTAATTGAATGGCAAGAGGTTCTATGACAAGTGCAAATAGCAATGGGGACAAAGGGCACCCTTGTCTTGTAGAGCGGTGGAGGAGGAAAGGACTAGAAGTTATATTATTTGTATTTCTGGGCGTGCAGATATCTGATGACCTCTCCTGGACTGCAAATACTACAGCGGTGGTTAAAAAGGCCCAGCAGCGTCTCCACTTTCTGAGAGTGCTCAGGAGGAACAACCTGGAGGAGAGGCTGCTGGTGACATTTTACAGAGCCACCATAGAGAGCATCCTAACATACGGCATAACAACATGGTATGCAGGGTGCTCAGCTGCAGACAGGAAAGTACTGCAGAGGGTCATCAACACAGCCCAGAAGATCACTGGCTGCTCTCTGCCCAGCCTGGAGGTCACTGCAAACTCTCGGTACCTCAGCAGAGCTGGCAATATCATCAAGGACCACTCTCACCCCAGCAACCAACTGTTCGAACTATTACCGTCAGGCCGACGGTACAGGTCACATAAAACCAGGACAAACAGATTCAGGGATAGCTTCTTTCCCAGAGCTATCACCGTAGTAAACAAGCACAAAAACAATTGAACCTATTCCATACCGTCACTGTCATTATATTATGCTGCTATTCATACTGTCATTATATTAATGCTGCTATCCTGTATATATTGTACATACTATTGTTTGAGTACTTACGATTGTTGTTTTTTTTTTGTACTTTTTATATTTTACATTTATATTTATTATTGAAACTTGCACCAAGGGAGTGGCACTCCAATTTCGTTGTACTCTGTACAATGACAATAAAGGCTATTCTATTCTATTCTATTCTATTCTAACCGAGGCCTTAGTTTTTGTGTAAAGCAGCTTAACAAAGGAGATATAATTTGGGCCTATGCCATACTTTGTCAGGGTCAAGAAGAGGAAATCCCACTCAACCCTGTCAAAGGCCTTCTCTGCATCTAATGAGAGTAGTATTTCAGATTGATCAGAAGTATTATGCTTTTATTCTTTTATTCTTAGTATGCTAGATTATGGTGGTTTTATTCATATGGATACGTTTGCACAATGCTTACCTATGCTTAGTGCTGTTGATCATGGAGCTCTAAGATTTATTGCAAAAGTTCTTATGTGCCTTTGTACATTGTAAATGTTAGTTGGAGAATGCAAAATACAATAGTCTGGCATATCTGTGGGATTAAATACAGCTATTCATACCACTGAATTCTACCAAAACAAATGGATTTTTTGAGTCAGTGCTTGGTCTGCATTGTTAAGTATCTGTCATTGGTAATGTTACATTATGGTTCTTGTAACTGGGGATCTTGCCATTGTCTTTGTTATCAACTGCACATGGTGTACGTAGTAAATACTGATGAATATTTATATTAAAATAATGGAAAAATGTTCATAATTAGCAGCCTAAATAGCATTTGCAAGAGTTGTGTGGGATTTTAACAAAGTGATTATATGCATTGGGGCACCACAGCTATGACTGCACACTGAATTTACTTCACTGAATTGAAGAGGGTGCCAAGGTTTAATTGCAGCCTGTGGCAATACATTTGTGTCAGTGTGTGCAACCAGGTGATTTTCTCTCTCCTTTTCTTATCTGTCTCTCTTTCACGCACAAGCACACATAATTACTACAGAGGTCGCCTGTAGTACTGATAGTGTTGTCATAGCAACACAAAGGGAAAGAGTGACTGGACCGATGATGGTTAACTGTACTGGAGGGCACAGTCCATTGGGTACAGATTTTCAGGATGTGGTTTGCCTGAATGAATTTGCAAAAACGACATTTTCAAAATCACTAAATGTAGCAAATAACATTTGAAAACGAAAGTCACACTGTAACGGATTCATTAAAAGCACAAATCTTCAGTCTTTGGAAGTTACACGGCTACATGTAGAGACTTAATGCACTTGCTGAATATGTTTATGTTTAATTAAACTCACAGTCTACCTCTTGTTTCAGACCTGAGATGCTCTTCAGTAAAGACAAGATTCAAGTATTCTGAAAGGAAATAAAATTAAGAGATTACCCTTGGTGAGGAGTGAAGTCATCTTCAAGTGCTTGGTTACCAGCAGGATATGCATGTTCAAGATTATCAAGATATTAATCCTTAAAAAATCCTTTTTGCAAATCCTTTCAAGGAAAAAAAGCAGCACCCTGCTTTTGGGCCACAAGATCTAAATGACATCACAGACAATGTTCTCACTGGTCAAGCAGCAGGGGAAGTATTGCCTGGCAAGACAAATCCACCCCTGATATGCTTCAGTAGTTGTATCACCGCATGCTTCCTCTGTTGTCTATTGGAGGGGTATGTGGTCTTGGGGCTTTGTATATCCTCAAACAACAAGCTGGACAAAACAGCTCAGTAGGGTTGATAAATGGAGTATATGCTCGCAGACAAAGAAGCCTACGATGTGGTCGGTTGAGTTGGTAGGCCAAGCCGATGAAAAGTTACATTGTCTCAAATGACGGCATACCTGGGCTGGTGGCCATCGATCTGCTCAGCTGGAATGAGGATACCAAGTAGAGTGGCCAGGAAAGTGTTGATATGGACAGCACTGAAGTGACTATGTAGTGATTTAGGATGTCTTGTTGATTTTATAGCTGTGCACATGATGTTCCCCACAGGCAGCTACAAACAGTGGCATTGTAGCCAGTGATGTTGCTCCCCTTTGTTGTCTAATTGGAAGGTACAACTTGGAAAGAAGTTTTAAGGAAGATGTTTTAAGGTGTCATAAGGTTTCCTTGAACTTAAAGATTTCACATTGACAGTCTTTAAGTTCTGCTCCAGGTTAATTCATACATTAATCTGTTTTATGTATATTCTCATTGATAAAGCCTTTGGACAACTGGCTAAATTTTGATTAGGCTATTAGCTCATCATTATCAAATCATGGTTAATCAATTGGGAAACCAAAGTCACAAAATCATCATCAGAGGCAACTGCAGTCACATTCAAAGTCTTGATACTTGCCTTTCTCGTCCTTTTCATTCTGATTCTCATTTGATTTCTATCTTGTGATGGAGGCTAGAAAACATCAGATTGGAATAGATTTGGGCTTTAAAACCAAAACAGGAAGCTAAAAGAATGTAAAAAGAAAAACCCCTGGAACTGCACACTAATGGTTCTACAAGGACTTTATCACTACAATCCTTCCATGACACTTATTGTAGTATGCAGAATATTTCTCTGTTCTGATGTTTGCTTGTATTGATCACTTTTTATTTATGCTGAAAGTAAAACATTTGTTTAATTTGAGATTTGATTGCTGGCCAGAAAAGTACCATATTAAAAAAATCAAACAGACAATAACAAGCACACACAAACTAGCTTTGGTGAATTGCCAAAAATATTAAGCTAGTCAGAACACCATTTAATTTTTGACATAAAGATCCACAGGAGCAAGTCAAGAGACACGAGTCAAGGACATTTATAGAATGCAGCAGCTGAAATGACTTAATGAATTAAAGAAACTCATTAGGTTTGGTTTGTGAGCAACAACAAATGTGGACACTGATGCCACACAAATTTCTCTTTGGGTTAAGCTGTTGTTAAAGCTTGAGAGGGTTTGTGAAATAAGTGAAGAAAAAGAAGACTTGCGGTGCATCACGATATACAATCCAAGAGATAAACAGTGTCTGGGACAGATAGCACTTCATTCATTATTTATGAAGTTCGATAAGTCATGGCTTCAGATCCCATTGACTTTCGACTGACTTTAATGTCTGAATGTTACAATAATCACAGCAGTTTTATTATATTTGAATATTAAGGATGTGAATTACACTTCTAATTTTACCAATGAAAATGTCACACACATGGAAACTATCACATTTTTACCATTTTCCCATAACCCATCAGTATCACCAGATACGTTCAAATTTTTTTTTAATCATTGCTGTCACAGAACTACATCTACAATACCCACTTACATATTTAATTCACTACTCAAACAATTTTTTTAGTGTTATTAATTCTATGACTTTTGGCTGAGTTTCGTTTTTTTTTGTTTGTTTGTTTGTTTTTTGTATGTGTTCTTGTCAATAATGTGCATTAGCTATATTACTACAGTATTGAGGAAAACAAGTATTGCTAATATAATCATATTATATTGCTGTTTCTGGACTAATTCTAGTCTTACTATTAAGCAAATAGTTGTTTTCCTGTGAATGTTTCTGTAATTTGGTATCTTGACTAAAATTCTGTGTATTTCTGTTTTGTTTTGTTTTTTTGTTGTTTGTTTGTTTTTTATTTCTTTTGCCACATGATAGTGCCAAGTAGTTTGCGCTATTCTGCTCCACTACACCAACAACTTGAGCTTAGAACAGAGCTGGCTGTGGCCACAAAGCTTGCTGTTTCTCTGTACCCTCTCTCAGTAAACGCATTATTATGCAGCACGTTACAAAATGCGTGGCATCATTATTTCACTGACATTACACCACTGACACACACTACAAGAGCACACATCTTTTTGTATGTGAGCCATAAAGACCCTTTCATCTGCAGCAGTTATAGCAGATGAGGAGTGTTACCATAGTAACTTCCTCCCCCTATATCTTCTCTTCAATGGCAGTGTCGGCTTGCCCGAAATGACACCATTAATTTTACGTTTGTTTTGTGTTTTTTTTTTTTAAACTTGCAAGGCAAGTGTAACTGATGTCATTGCACTTTTAAATTCATATCAAAGTATCAATAAGAACAGAATAAAAACAGAGAGGATCATGATTCCTGACCTTATATTAGTTTGGGAGGCATATTCCTCAACTCAAGGCTATATATCAGATACAGTTCAGACACACCTGAGTTGGGATTTAGGTAACAGCATCTAATTTTTTTTTTTTTTAGCTAGTTTATGAGTGAGTGCTATATTAGAGAAGCTGTTGTTACAAGAAAAACTCTCAAAACAAAACAAGACGGGCACATTTCATATTTATTTTTTATGCATCATTCACCTTTTTTGAATAATTTTTTTTTTTTACCTGGATAAATAAAGGATTAATAATAAAAAATATTATTTGCTTTTTGTTTTATTTCTGTTTAAGCGTACCAGTAAGATATCTGATTGAATGTGGGGATGCATCACTAATGGAGACATAAACAACATTGCTGCTGTTTTCTTTGTTTGGCTTTATTGGAATAAGTTGTTGATTGCAGATGAGCTTTATGCTTATTGATACAGATCAATAAACAATTACTGGCCTCTTTGCCTGGTGAAGTTTCATCAAGCTTCCCTCTGTGCCCACAGGGAGATAGAGCCATGAAAAGAGAGAGAGAGAGATGTCTTTATAGTTCGTTTGTTTGTTTTTTTCAAGCATGAAAGAATAATGGATGATCCTCTTGTCTAAAATCTCCTTCTATATAGTACATGGGTCGATTTGGTTATTTGAATAGTGCATGATAGTTAGTGAGAACACATGACTTGATAAAGCTTCTATGTTTACCATTGAAATCAAATTAGAGGACCAGGGCCTCTCTTTTGTTAAAATACTACCTTTTTAGACACATGTTTTACTTTCAAGTGTCACATTTTCAACAAATGCAGTTGAGAATGTTTAGAACCGGTTAAATGACATTAGTTAATAATAGAGTTATTGTTATAAGTCAGTTATTTGCTCTCCAGACAAAATTTTATGTACTTTCTACATTTCACAATTGAATGAAATTTATTCATAAACTGGCGTTCATTTGAAATCATTTTAGGTTAAAATTACCTAAAATGGTCTCATTCATTAACAGTGAAAGGGTGGTATTTGGTTGGATTTTTTAGATACATTCAAACTACCCTCAAAGACATTTTTCTTGCACTTGTTGTACACAATATGAAATATTTCCAGTGTCTCTTGCAATAGTCACTTTTTTCACTTCAGCAAAAATGTCTGACCTAATCTGTAGCAATTCACTACAGAGGCGTGTAGGGGGTCTTTGAGACATTCAGGCAAGCTAATAAGTACTGTTCTTTCTAGAGATGGACCGATCCGATATTACGTATCGGTATCGGTCCGATACTGACCTAAATTACTGGATCGGCTATCGGAGAAAAATAAAAAATGTAATCCGATCCATTAAATATCACGAAAGCACCTCACAAAACTTGCAACACGCCGTAACTCACCTCAGAACGTTAGCACGTCGGAGCAGTATGCATCACGTGATAGAGCGGCTGTGGCATGCGGGACCTGTCGGTGGTCTGGATAGCATGTGGAGCTTCGCTAGCAACCCGGCATTTCATCTCCGACAAAGTTATCCCCGAGAGAAGTAAAAAAAGTGTGTAAGTCCATCTCTGAATGTTTGTAAAGCATTCCTGCGTTAAGCTTAACAAGCGACTGCCTCTTCTTGCTGCTACTTCAATCATGAAACTGCTTAATGATCAGCTGATCGGCTTTTCTGTAGCCAGTCCGTCTCTTTTGTTTGTTTTTGGCCCACTTTGCACCAGAAAGAGGAAACCAGCGGCTGAACAACAGCAGCACGTTTAAGCTTGATAAGCTGTTGTTAGAATTTATTTAATATTACTTTCTACTCGAGGATCTTTTTCTACGTAGCTGACGGCTGGCAACTGTGCAGGGGCGGATCTAGCAAAGTTTAGCCAGGGGGCCGATAGGGCATGAACAGGGAAAAGGGGGCACAAAGACATACTTTTCTTTCTTATTCTCATTTAAAATGTCTAGCTTTTAATAATTAATTATCTGACACCCAAAGTTTTAATTTGATGTAAAATGAATAGAAGTCAATTACTGTATATAGTGACTATTAAGTCTAATATATATACCCTAGTAAGCTATAGTACTTTTTCCTTTGGGAAGGTACCATCTGTGCAGTCTGCAATTTTGTTGAAGAAAGATGTTGAATCTATTTAATATTTCTTGAAAAATAATTGATTTCTGTGCATTTTTTTCACACTGCATCAAATTAAGGTTGATTACGTCGATTAAGCATCATGAGGTGGAGCGTGAGGGGTGGTTCCCTATTTTTTATTTATTTATTTTTGTTGCTGGGAGTTGGAACCCTATTAGTTAGGTTGCTTAATATTTATGCTAAGTACTCTTTAAAATACCAGGATAGGGAGGATGGTGTAGGTTTAAGTTTATTAGATTGATCAGTATTGCTGAACTATGAAATATTTTTTTTTGCATACAGGTATAACAGAATAGCTTTAGTGTAGTTGTTGTTTTAAACTTGAGTATGAACTTATACAAAATGCAGCAAGATATTTTAAAAAAACAGTTGTTGATTAAAAAACACTATATCGGATTCATATCGGTATCGGCAGATATCCAAATTTATGGTATCGGTATCGGACATAAAAAAGTGGTATCGTGCCATCTCTAGTTCTTTCTAAGAGAGTAATAATTTGAAATAACTGGAAACTGTTTGAGTGGATGTATCACAGTGCTTCTGGGAGACTGAGGTAGTGCACAGGAGATGCACTAAAACATATCAAAAGCACAACAGCTACACAAAAAAACATGTGTGAAATTTTAGTGTAGTAATTACCCCTCCTCAACACTGCATCAAAAAAATCCAATGAAAAGTTTGAGTCTCAAAAGTGCAAGCAGATGAATCCATTGCAGGAAAATGAGTATCACATCTAATTTTACTCAGCGTTTGTCAAAGTACATACATTTTTAAAGTGCATAGCAGTGATTTACATTTGTGGATGACACCTAGGTCAAGATCAAGGTCCAGGAACAGCACATCCGCACAGAAAACATGAGTTGATTTGACAGCAGCATAACGTTTATATGAGAAAACTGACAAGGCTGTGCTGCATTCATCAAACAGAATAGGAACCTGTATATTGAAAATGACAGAAAAAGCATTTCCTTTTTTTTTTTTTTAACTCTCAAAACCCACAATAAACTATCATAATATGTTAAGAATAAGTAAAAATTGTGCTGATTTTTTTTTCCCCCCAGATTTTGCATATTGTGTCTGCTTGTTGGTAGGGTTACAATCAAGTATAAGAAGGTAGATTGATGTGAATATAGTCATGATTTTAAGCACTTGAAAATCTAATGTTATGTATAGGAGACACATGTAATTGTAGAATTGGGGGGGGAAAGAGAAAAGGAAAGAAATTCCCAAGGACAAATCAACAATAAACTGTAGTTTATATTAGATATATAAGATATAACCATTTTCTTTCTTGGCAACAATGCTAGTCTTTTACAAAAAAATACACATACAGGGAGTGCAGAATTATTAGGCAAATGAGTATTTTGTCCACATCATCCTCTTCATGCATGTTGTCTTACTCCAAGCTGTATAGGCTCGAAAGCCTACTACCAATTAAGCATATTAGGTGATGTGCATCTCTGTAATGAGAAGGGGTGTGGTCTAATGACATCAACACCCTATATCAGGTGTGCATAATTATTAGGCAACGTCCTTTCCTTTGGCAAAATGGGTCAAAAGAAGGACTTGACAGGCTCAGAAAAGTCAAAAATTGTGAGATATCTTGCAGAGGGATGCAGCAGTCTCAAAATTGCAAAGCTTCTGAAGCGTGATCATCGAACAATCAAAATAGTCAACATGGTCGCAAGAAGCAAGGCGCCAAATAACTGCCCATGAACTGAGAAAAGTCAAGCGTGCAGCTGCCAAGATGCCACTTGCCACCAGTTTGGCCATATTTCAGAGCTGCAACATCACTGGAGTGCCCAAAAGCACAAGGTGTGCAATACTCAGAGACATGGCCAAGGTAAGAAAGGCTGAAAGACGACCACCACTGAACAAGACACACAAGCTGAAACATCAAGACTGGGCCAAGAAATATCTCAAGACTGATTTTTCTAAGGTTTTATGGACTGATGAAATGAGAGTGAGTCTTGATGGGCCAGATGGATGGGCCCATGGCTGGATTGGTAAAGGGCAGAGAGCTCCAGTCCGACTCAGACGCCAGCAAGGTGGAGGTGGAGCACCGGTTTGGGCTGGTATCATCAAAGATGAGCTTGTGGGGCCTTTTCGGGTTGAGGATGGAGTCCTACTGCCAGTTTCTGGAAGACACCTTCTTCAAGCAGTGGTACAGGAAGAAGTCTGCATCCTTCAAGAAAAACATGATTTTCATGCAGGACAATGCTCCATCACACGCGTCCAAGTACTCCACAGCGTGGCTGGCAAGAAAGGGTATAAAAGAAGAAAAACTAATGACATGGCCTCCTTGTTCACCTGATCTGAACCCCATTGAGAACCTGTGGTCCATCATCAAATGTGAGATTTACAAGGAGGGAAAACAGTACACCTCTCTGAACAGTGTCTGGGAGGCTGTGGTTGCTGCTGCACGCAATGTTGATGGTGAACAGATCAAAACACTGACAGAAACCATGGATGGCAGGCTTTTGAGTGTCCTTGCAAAGAAAGGTGGCTATATTGGTCGCTGATTTGTTTTTGTTTTGTTTTTGAATGTCAGAAATGTATATTTGTGAATGTGGAGATGTTATATTGGTTTCACTGGTAAAAATAAATGATTGAAATGGGTATATATTTGTTTTTTGTTAAGTTGCCTAATAATTATGCACAGTAATAGTCACCTGCACACACAGATATCCCCCTAAAATAGCTAAAACTAAAAACAAACTAAAAACTACTTCCAAAAACATTCAGCTTTGATATTAATGAGTTTTTTGGGTTCATTGAGAACATGGTTGTTGTTCAATAATAAAATTATTCCTCAAAAATACAACTTGCCTAATAATTCTGCACTCCCTGTATGATGTTAAATATACCCTTTTCTTATTAGTGTGCAACTGTTGTGCAGCTGGAAGACCTTTCAGAGAGAGACAGGACATTTAGCTGGGAAGACCCCTCAAAAAACATGTATATGACCTGCTCTGACACTATCAGCAGTATAACCTTACTTTAGTAGAAACACAGAGACAAAATGATGCTTGCAATAGGATCAAGCCTGTACTGTATGTAAAGGGGATTGTAGAAAGTTTCCAGCAACATCACAGATAAAGCATTATTTACTATGACATAGATCTGTAAGCAGAGCATAAAAAAACTGTAGTGTTGTTGCTGCGGATGCCAAATACTGTCCACAATTTACACTTTTAATAGCAGTCTGCCAGGCAAGTTAAACTACAAGCCTAAAGTGATACTGGTGAGTGACATACAACAGCAAGAGCAAAAGGTCCCATTTATATTGAAGGCAGTGCATTTTACAGCAGCAATGAGAAAGCGTAATAACATACACCTGCTGAGAGGGACCATGTGTAAGCTGTAAGGACAGCCAGCTGCTGTGTTAAGTGGGCCTGAGAGAATTAATGTAATAGTGATGTTAGCTACCTGCAATTTTAGGCTGCATTAGTGACTATTAGCATCCTCTCGCTGCCATTGGTGCTACTTTTAGCTTGGACCTGATTCGGCAGAGTCCAAGTTTATGTCTGCACACAGACGTACTTGAAAAGTCAAAACAAGTCTCTAAATCCAATATCAGACTTTAGGAACATGAGTTGTTTGTCCCATCTTGGTAGATGAGCTGATATATTATGCATAAAAGCTCCCTGTTAGAAGACATTTAGGTGACTGCTAGTCAATATATCATTTCATCTTTATTCTCCTTGGTAGTAAGAAGAATGTAGTTGTAAAAATGAAAATAAAAGTCATATATTCGAAATATACAGTTCTTAACATATGAACACTGAATGACTCATCTTGCTACTGAAATTAGATAGCATGTTAGCATTTATAACTTGAACATGAACTGTTAGGATGCCTGGGTCGTTGACCCAGGGTTGGTGAGTTTATTACATTATTTATAATTTCTAGTCTTTGGTTTCTTTGAGTTCTGTCTTATGGTTTATGTCTCTGTCTTCTCTAGTTGCTCTGCCTCCCCTGTCAGCTGTATCCCCTTGTCTAGTTCGCGTCTCTGTGTATCCTTAGTTGCTATATCCCCGTGTCCAGTCAATGTCTGTGTCTGCGCTGGTCCCACGTCTCTGTTCCCTCTGTTGCAGTGCGTGCGAGTCTGTGTCTTTAGTTCAGTCTGTGTCATGTTTCCTGTTTTATTTTGAAGGTCCTTGTCTGAGGTTAATGTATCTGGTTTCGCTTCCCCTTGTCTCGTTAGGCCTGATTTGCCCCAGCTGTGTTTCCCTCCTGTTACCCATTCCCTGATTGCTCCCTCTGTGTATTTAAGCCCTGTGTTTCTCTGTGTCTGTGTTGTAATCTACTGTTTAGTTTGCTGTGTGTTTTGGCTGCCTGTGTAAGTTATTCGGATTCTTACGTTTGTTCTGTTTGAGTTCACCATTAAAGCTGTTTCAGTTTACGTTTGTCTCTGGAGTCTGCACCTTGGGTCCTTTTCCTGCCTGCACACAGCCGTCCATAACATGAACAGGTCTTTAAAAATGACATTTGACATGTAGTAAAAACATTTATTTATTATTCAATATAACCTGTAACTCCCAGTCTTTAATCAGCTTCTTTTGCAATGACATATTATGCCATTAAAATTAATAGTGTGTCTAAAATTTGTTTTTAATGCAAGTGGGAATATCAGAATAGGAATCACAGTGGGACATGAGAGCCTTAAGTTAATCATGAAAGAGCTTATAAAGTATGAGTGGATGGGATGATTGAATTGGAAGCCTGGGGAGCTGAAGTCATAGAATTCACAGTGTGAAATAGACCGCAGAAATACGGCTCTCAGTCAGTCTTTTAATCTAAGAATCAGTCTCATGAAAAATTAACAAAAATATACATTTTTGTTTTCACTTCATGTTTACAGTAAACAATTAAGAGAGAATATAGTAAAACAGTGACCTTTATATGCTATGACATTTTGAGGTGTTGAAAGTTTCCATCTGATCTGTAGAAAACTGTGTGCTGTCTGAGGTCTGATTGTGTAGCTATCATCAAGAAAATCTGCCTATTTTGGAAAAGTCTATATACTATAAATAAACATTGCTTATGTATGTTGCTTGCCTGCTTGGTAAAGTTTTCTTTAAACGGTGGCTTTTAATACACTCTATAATCTCCTGATAGAGCTGCTGACCTCATCGCACTGCACTTTCTAGTACAGCGTGTAGGTGAATCAGTCTTTCTACCAGTTTCTCTTCTTTTTTTAGATTTTCACTCAGTAAATTATAGTATTTGTTTAAGCCTGACAAACTGCAGCTTGCCAGAACATCCCTAACAGGAAACGGCTTGTTCACACATGACATTAATCAAGGGCAAGTGGATTTCATTTCTGGTGTGATTTATTCAAAAGATTTGTGGAATATATTTAGTAGATCAGATCAGGCTGCTAAAGTTTGCTGAAGAAATTAGATTAAAATGGTGTCACCCTGACTGTACCTTGATATCTCTTTTCAACGTACCCAGTTGAACAACAAGCAGAAATCCAATTATAAGGCTGTGATCCATCAAATGGTCTAAGTAAATTAATCAAAGGTTTGAGCCATCTTAACTATTCTTGCATTTGAGCATCATATATCTCAGATGTAATGTTATCTTTTTGAACTGTCTGAACTAGTCAGGATATTTGAATCCCAATCCCACTAGTGTAATTCCCACTGTAGATGATGCTATTCAATTATACCTGACAGCAAATGTCAACTCAGCAGAGTAATGATACACTATCACAGAGGATGGATTGTATTCAAACCGCAATCATAGCCACGTTTCCATTGCTGTACTAATATGTTAGCAAATTTAGAGTGAACCAGAAGAACCAGCCATCCAACAATTGCTTGACTGGAACCCACAAATGAAAGCAAGGAAGAGGATGCCCTGAGCAGACATGGAGCTGTAGTCTCATGGATAAACTGAAAGTGCCAAAATAACCACTAGACCACAGAAAGTGGACAAATTGTCGAAGGCCTATGATCCTCAAGGGGTAAACAGGCTTAAGCTAAGTAGTTGTGCTAGATTTTTCAAATAATACTACAGATTATTTTTAAAAAAAGAAACCAAAAGAAATGAAATGGAAATACACAAAGACAAATTCATATATAGATACCATTCAGGGATAGAGGGAAGTTGCTTTGAATAGTCTCATTAACAGAGTGGCATCTTAATCTACAAATACTATATAGAAGCACACGCACACATAAAAATATGTAAGCATGTCTACATATAGAATCCATTTACAGATTTTGTTTTTAAGAAGTGGAGATTTTCTGGAGCATTTAGGAGGATTTAAAAACCTTCACCATTACCTTCATATGCATGCGTGTGTATGTGTGGGTTTGTGCATGTGTGTGAATGAACCAGAAAGTTTAGGTGTGACAGTATTTTTAGAGGTCTCTGAAGATGCCTTGAGGATATTTCATGGCTTAACTGATGAATTATTTTCTTCAAGCTTATGTTTGCGTACAGTGCAGAGAAAGCAGAAATCTGCGCGAGAGGGAGTGTTCGCCCGGGGCGCCAAACAGTCTAAGACCGCCACTGCATGAACGGCTGCATTTCCAAAGTTGCAGGTGCATTCAATGCACTCCACACATGACAATCTTTAACTTACTTTAATTTACTTTAGTGCCTTTAATGTAAATATAATTCAAAAGCATTCGAATATTTTTTTTATAGTTTCTTATGAGTTACCTAATGCCTCTGAGTGCTCTACCCTGTTACGTCTTCTCTATTAGTGCCTTTGAACTTCATATCTAATCCACTTACATAATACTCCAAGTTCTCCATTTTTAGTTGGGTGTGGTAAGCTCATCTTATAAAAATGGTTTAGCCATTAGAGCCCCATCTGCCACCCTGTCTACATGCTACAGAGTCACATTTGAGGACATACTGCCTTACTGCATCATTGTCAGAAGTGCGACCTGCAGCACCTCGTGGGACAAAGGGAAAACAATTTAGAAAGCTCTGCTGGATCTGCAAATCAAAGAGTAATATCATCCCAAATCCATCTATGTTCACATATTTTCCACCAATCCACAATCCCCAAACCTGGCTGCTGGCTTGGAAAATAACAAATGGTCATCCCAAAAACACCACCATAAACCCCCTAGATGTTAAAGGAAATGTGTCTAGTTGTGTTACAGCACAGACAGAACGTTTGGAAAGGGAAAATGATTTGTGTATTTTTTTTTCCTAAAGAAAGTCACAATGAATATAATTTGAACATAAAAGCTGTGCTGCGATTTGCACAGTTATCACTTGAAGAGAAAGCTAAAAGCAGCAGAATGACTTTGTTAGTTTTTCTACTCTGCAGACTCTAACCCTATTCAACATAAAATAGTCCAAAATACGCTTCACCTCAAGTAACTATCACACTTTCACCCTATTGAATGACTAATAGCAAGTAATGATACAATATGTAATAGTTAACAGTCACAGAGGGTAATTTTTTTGTACCCAGTTCTTTTACTTGATACTTTGAGTACATTTCCTTGAGAATAAGAATACTGACATTCATTTACCCAGTATTTCAGAGCAGGGCTACAAATGAATACAAATTAAAAGTTTTAATTGGTAAGTATTTCAACCTAAAGAAACTCCATAAAGAAGTGGAGCTATAAACTACAGTAGGCTGTAGGCTTTACTTACCCTTGTATTGAAAATAAAAAACAGCATGAGCAATTTGAAACCTTTCTGCTGTTGTTGGTAGATGTAGTCACTGGGACATCATCGTGATCGTTTCTCATCTTTTATCTTGATGTGTGTGTCAGTTTTGTGAATCCATTCATCAAACGCAGCTTTCTTAACCCAGTGTAGATAAAGAAAGTTGAAATGAAGTGTAGAAATGATAGAAATTCAGTTTCTATCATTATTAAAACGTCTGCTTTTACCTGTAGTCTCCAATCAACCACCTCCTTGAGAAATGATCCCAGTAGAGGAGCTGCTTAATGCAAGTCACAATGCAGCAATTTTGGCTCGGACTGAAGAAGCTGGTCTGTGAATATGAATCAGCAGGAGACTTTAGCTCTTTAAAACCAAATTTACTGTTGATAGTACTCATTCATTTGTTATCCATCAATAGCCATATAACTCCATCATTAAACCCAAACAGATTTCCCATTAAAAGTTCATTATTAATCTTTGCAATTCTGTTTATATTTTTCGCCAGATCTGTTCTTTTGGTACAGAGAGGAATGATTACTGACTTGTTAAAGCTGCCCATTTTAAATTAAAAGCGCGGCAACTGCTACCAATAAAAATAATGTTCAGAAATATTTTAGCAACTTCTGTTGCTTTACTCTTTGGAATTGATATTAATTCTTTGGAGAAGGATAACAATAACATGAACAAATGTGATTCCAAAATATCAGCGAAACTGTATGCAGTCACATTCACCCTTGGCAAAAGGAACCACACTGTACGATAGTATGTAATTAACCGCTTTCATCTGACTATCCCTGCCTGGACCCCTGCTGAACTTTACTGGCAGAAAAAGGAAAGTCTTTGAGATTGTGTTTTGGCTGAACCCTGCCTACTCCTTTCTTGGCTTTGTCTGCTATTGATTTGCACTGCGGCGGCTTTTTATGAGCTCTGCCAACCTGACAAACCATTTCACATTTTGGAATGCGGTAAATGATTGAAATGTTATACAGTCACTGAGAAAATGCTCTTTCCTATTGTTTCCTGTTGCAAACTAAGTTTTAGGAATCTGTGACTGCAGCTTTACAGAGAAAAAAATTCATCTGGGAATGACGTCTTGTCGTATTTGATCAGGAAATTTACGGCGTGCTGCATATCTGACACAACGTACACTGGCCCATGTTTTCTCTTTTTCACTGCCAAGGTATGTTTTGTTCAGTTAAACGTGGTATAGGTAATCCTTTCTGGGTTATCTTTCCAGGACAGACACTCCATAAATGTGTGTCTGTGTGCGTTTGCAATTACACGTTGGAGTTTGGACTGTTTTCTGCTCCCTTTTCTTTTTTTCTTTTTTTTTTTTCTTTGTGTAATTTTTTTTCTGCACAGCCAACATGTTTATGTGTGGCCATATGGGCTCAGATGGTTTGGGTGTGTGTATTCATGTACTCAGGCGTGCCCTTGGAGGAATCCACCCAAGTGTAGGAAAAAAGTACGTAGGCCAAAAAAAAATGACAGCAGCCAAAGAAAAGCAGAACTAAATAATTTTTAGCTTTCATCAAGCAGCCATTTGCACTCTGCAGCTTGCAAGAATTCTGGTTACACTTCAAGTGGGATGTCATGGATTTTTGTTTGCCATTGGAGCTCAGTATTTCTGAAAAACAGGGATTTTATATGAAGATTTCTTTCAATTTTAAAGCTACCCTTTGGAACATCTCAGTATTTCTCTCTCGCACTCTCACAGCCACAGTCAAATCTACACACACATGCTCACACAAACATTTACAGGCCCAGGATGGAGTATGAAGAACTGATGTGACAGTAGGATTTATTGCATGTTAATTATTTAAAAGTGTGAGCTCAACATAATGAGAAAAAGACAATGAGACTTAGTGTTACAGTAAAGAAGATGATAAAAATATACCATATAGGAAAAGGGCCTATGGCAGGCAAAAAAGGAGAGAAAAGAGACATATGAAATAAAGTTGAGAACTTTATTGGAATTTCTTCTTGTGACAGTTTAAAAAAAAGAAAATACGCCTGTTATTTCTCTAAAAAAAGAATACATCATAACTTGGATCTTGCATTTTTTTGGAAATGGTAAACAATAACACTGGGCTTGAATTTAAGGGGGATGCAAATGTGCTTTGTGTACAAAGTGCATTAGCATTTATTTAAATCCTGAAATGATTTAGAAAAAAAAACCCTTAAGTTTCTAGATATTATATATTAACCCTATTTGATATGAAGGCATTCAACAATACCCTCAGTGACTTCACCTGTGAAGACTACAATACAATAATTCTACCATTCAATTATAGCCCTAATTTTTAACGTTGCTGTGAAAGTGGCAGTTGGTTACCATGTAGTTATTCATTCTCCGCTGAACATAAACAGAAGCCTGTTGACTGTTGGCAGCTCGATTGGCAGCACAGTCAAAGCTGAAACCAGAATAAAGAAGTCTGGATCAATCACGGTTGAGCACGTTTGGCCTGGACTACCACAGTGACTGATGTCGAGCGTGAAACTTGCATGATTCCCAGTCTGAACTAACTTGTCAGAAGAGAAAATGTTTCATCTGATGTTTCCTTCCAAAGGTAATAATAGAACAAAGGCATTAAATTCTTACATCAAAACTTACGTCGGATATACTGTGTGTGTGTGTGTGTGTGTGTGTGTGTGTGTGTGTGTGTGTGTGTGTGTGTGTGTGTGTGTTGGCTGGTGGAAGTACGTTCCCTAATAACTCTATAAATCTATATTTGGCTAAAGTTTTCTGAATAAAACGTAAATCTTTTTTTCTCTGAAAAGAAGCAGTACATTATTAATATTGATTTCCAGCTCACAATATTCAATACAGCAGACTGCAGAATGAAGTGAGTTCATGAGAACGAGAATGGTTTGGGCACGCTATGGGTTCATGTGCTGACTGTGATGATAACAGAAAGTGATTTGGAGGTGTGGTGTTGTACTGCTGAGAAGGTTTGATAGAGAGAAGGCTAAAGAACGGGAAGCACGAAACCAACAACTCTGTAGGTCTCGTGGGTAATTCAAAATAGATTATAATTATGAGAAATGTCTTCAGACAAACACGCTCTCGTCTTCCTCGTAGATACACTTACCACAAATGCTTCCTTATAATGTGCTTCTGAAAGCTCAAGTGGTGTAACTGAACTACATGAGGAGAAGAAGCCTTACTTATTCATGGCAGCCAAATATAGAGTTATTGGGGAACATACTTCCACCAGCCAAAACATTGAAGCCACATAGCTCCTCTACAAGCAACCAACACAGCTCTGAAGTGCACAGACACAGCTAATCTGTACAAAGCAGCTTCTTTGACATTTTAGGTTAATTGCTTATTCAAGATGGACCATAAGTACATCATACATATTAAGTTGAACCACGTGACATCTTTTAACCTTCTGGCATTTCTAAAGTTGTTATAAAGACAGCATTTCAGCAGTTATGCTGAGATGAGGGGAGTTCATCCTCCTTTTACTTCTCTTTGTTTCTTAGTCATGGTGCAATCAAAATTCAATTTCTTCTTGCTTGTGTCAAGTATGTATGCATGTTTTTTTGGATAATAGTATTCCAGTGTATTTGCCCATCTGTGTGTGGTTGTGTCTGTGTGTTTACTACTGAACAAAATTCCCTTGCTTACATTGAGGCAACCTGATTAAACAGTGGTGTATGTGAATGCGTGCTCTTGTGTGTCGCTTCAGCAGTGGACTGCACTGGACATTCATCAACATGGGCTCTAAACCAATAGGGAATAATTTACCATTACTTCTTCCTTGTGTATAAACAAAACAAAAATTAAAAACAAAAAAGCAAACAGTACTGATAATCACAAACAAACAATTATACAACAAAAAGGAAAATGAGGGAAAAACAACAAAAATAATATTTAAAATATATAAATAGTGTAAGATAAATGTGAAATAAACTAGAGGAAGTGGTATAGTGTCTTTTTACACTAAAAGAATTAGTGCTTGAACTCAAAGTAAAGTACTCATTTAATATAACGGGGTGCTGGCAGCGTTAGGGGTGATGCTTGCAATTAGGGACAGGAAGTAGGGGGAACTGGTGTCACCACTTAGGAAGGGTGCGATTGTCCACGGAGTAGATATTTTGCTTTGTTTGCACATTACACAGAATGGCAGGTGATATTAACAAGATACAGTACAAACACAAGATATAGTATTTAATAATATTATAATTATTAATATTTTTAATTGCGAAAACACAATTTCTGATATAGAAAAAATTATACTCAAAGTTAAACTTTTTTTCGTTTATCCTTTTTTTAATTTTTTTATTTTATGGCTGTCCCACCTTTCCTGCTCAGAAAGGAACCAATGGTTGTTTGGTGTGTGCAGTCAGATGTCACCACATGTCATGTAGTTGACCAATCATGCACAACAAAAGAGAGAGAGAGCGAGAGAGCGAGAGAGAGAGAGGAAAATAAAGAAAAGAAAGCATCTTTGGCTCCCAGGCAGGAACCGGATCCCATCGTTCACTTCAAAGAGCCGGTTCTAAGAGCCATTTTGTTCCAGACTGATACACCACTGTCACGTGGAGTGCAGCTCCCAACTGTGCCAGTGACACTCGACTGAGCCATTTGTCTACGTTTGGGTTGAACATCACAAGTATCTTCTTCTTCATAGCCCAGTTGTACACAATGGTGTCTTTTTGCCTCAAGTGTTGAGATTCATTTGTCGTTTCCACCTTTGCTAAACATATGTGGAAATTCTTCCAGGTAAAGTACTGTGCTTTGTTGGAGGTTGTTGAGTAGCTCCATTTTTAGGTACGTAATTGCCACTGGAATCTCATGCCTATTGCTCTCAGAAATGCCTAGTTTTCTCATTGATGTGCACACTATGGAGCTTAAAGGCATTGCATTGCTATAGCAGCGATATTGCAATATGAATTTACATCACATAACATTTACACTGGTATTCTTGCATATATGATAGTAGTTCACACAGTTAATCTTTGCTTACTTCTCTTGGTCTTCAGTTTTCGGTGAAAACGTTCAAGTTGGGTAACGATAGTCGGGATTCATTGCACACTCAGAGTAGATGCACACAGTGGAAAGTCATGAAAAGTCTGACCTGTAGATTGGTGGTATGTTGATGTACGTCAGTATGATGATTCCCTTTTTCTTGCTTTTGGCAGCATGAATTCTTCTAACGGACACAGGGTGCTTCTCTTTTTTTTTTTCTTTAACTATACCGTTTGGTGTATAAAAATAGTTGTTACACCTAAATAGTTAATGTGATATTTATTATTTAACCCTTTCACCAAAGCTAAAATTCAGCATTACAGTCACTTGAATAAACATCCACTGTGGTGGCACACACAGAGAAAATAATGAACAGAAATAAATAAGTAAATAAATAAATGAATAAATACATTTGCAAAAACAAACGTCATTATCCAAAAAACTGAACTGTATATCCGGGTGGAGGAACGATTAGCAGCAGCATCAAAATTAGAGTGCATTTTTGCTTTAAAGCCACATAATAATGTTTTAAATGATCAGAAATGTAGCCCTCTTTAAAGTCTGTTTCATTTTTTTTTCCAAGTGCTTGAGTCAGTGAACTAAATCCTATGGCTCAAATAAAGTGTTGGTTTTTAAAAGGAAAAAATCACAGACAAACGACTCTTACTCTAAGTATACCATGCAGTTTCAACAGCCTGTCTGACAATTACAGGGCACCAAAATACAAATTAGCTTCCACTAATATCTGTTATTAACCTCTGTCTCTCTTCCACTGCAGGTCTTTTATCCTGTCTTCCTTCTCTCACCCCAACCGGTCGCAGCAGATGGCCCCGCCCCTCCCTGAGCCTGGTTGTGCCGGAGGTTTCTTCCTGTTAAAAGGGAGTTTTTCCTTCCCACTGTCGCCAAAGTGCTTGCTCATAGGGGGTCATATGATTGTTGGGTTTTTCTCTGTATCTATGAAGCGCCTTGAGGCGACTATTGTTGTGATTTGGCGCTATATAAAAAAATTGAATTGAATTAAGTTGAAAATTGCTTAAATGTCTGTCTTTCTGGAAACACACTTCTGTCAGCCTCATAACTGAGTGTTAAGTGTGGAGATGGAGCATGTAGGAAATTACCTCAGCTTATCATAAAAAGTTAGTAAAAGAAAACCAGCAGCATTCAATTGCCATGACAGTTTTTTAAAAATTTTATTTAAAGGACCTTGAACCAACAGAAAATACACACAAGGATTTTAGTACCAAACGTCCAGGAAGCCTGATGGCCATCCTGTGCTTTAAATCATAGATTGTAGTGAAACGCTCCCCAGTTCTCTGTCCAGTTATTTCCTCAAGGATGGATTTCTTTAAAAATGTATTAAATCACTTTGAGCTTCATATGCAAATATCTGGCTTTCCAGTTAAATGCAGGCTACAGTAAAGTGCGAGGCATATGGGAGAGAAATTAAGTAGACCAGATGGGAAATGTCTAAGGGCACACATTCCCCTATTCTGCTTTTATAGTAGTAAAAGTGCTGTTTCAACCTCATTTTGTGCTGATAATGAAAAGCTGCTGTGTTTCAGTTTATCTTAGTCAGCAAACAGTAGGCTACTTATGGACTATTCTCAAACCACCAAAACATCACTTTTGCACTACTTCTTTCTCTATTTTCTTTTTGTGGCCTGAACATGATATATCTTTAAAGTTGGTGAATGCCCACCTTCAAGCTGCCCCCTTTTGATTTTAATGCACAAAATGTGGCGCTGGCAATTTCAACCAAATGAAATGGTATTTATTTAGCTATGAGCACACCCCTAAAGCTTGAGTCTGGCAGCATTCGTGGTGAGAAAGCGTTTGATTTGACAGCTTTTGTGGAGTGCAGATCTGCAGGACCAGCATTTAGCTACAGCATGAGCATCACAACAACAGCTGGTTGTCTAGAAATATTCCACATTTCTTGGAAGCCTGGCTGGGACAGGAATCCCTGTTGTTTAGTCAGTGGTGCTAGAGAAATCATGCAGAAAGAGATTCCCGTCATCTAAGAGAACCTGCTCAGAGTAATCACTGCTGACCCGACTGGGAGTGGGTCAGTGAACAAATAACTGGAGATTTTAGGTATGGAAGTGCCACACACAGCTCTGAAAGTGCAGTCTGATACCAAGAATGGCCAGGCAGAGCATTAACCATAAAATCAGCTGAAGAGAAAGTCACGAGTAGGTTAGTGATAAATTAAAAATGCTTGTTGTGTTCTGTAAGAGACAAAGGAAATCCCTTCTCCCCTCGCTACCAGTGGAATCATCACACAGCCACTCTAAATGTGAAACAGCGCTCTGACACAGCTCCAGTGTTCAATCTCCATCACATGTATCATATTAGGGCCAACATAGTGTTGCAGTTGGTGGATAGTGCAACATAGTAAATTGCCCTCTCCTGCTTCTCCTGCTGATTGAAGCTGCCAGACAGGCCGCCTTTTTCGGGTGATACCCTGCCTTTTTAACGCCACTGTCATCATGAAATCCACGACACAAACAAACTCCCAGTTCTGATTATGACATCCTCCATCTTGTCACAGTGAGTGTGGCTGTCGCTATAGAAACCCCTAACTGGCTATTACATGATGTTATTGTTTCTGTTCTGTGAATGAAAAATGAGAAACGCATTAATGGCGTGCAGTTCTTACAAGATCGCCTCACTGAGCAATTACCTTCACAAAGTCCCTAAAAGTCTTCTTGTCTCAGAGCTGCTCATACTGTGGAAATGTAGCCTAATGGCATTGTATGAGAGTTATTTAATTATGTTGGAAAATATTTAATACATTTTGAGACCGTTCAGATGATCAAATTCAATATTCACAAAGCTGTAATTTACTCTTTCATCTACAGTTTATATTAGATAAAGTGAAAATGTGACATCTTGCACTTTGAAATTTAAGGCAAATTTTTCATTTAAGTACAGTGCAATGGTTCACTAAAGTCAGAGAAACAACTTCTGTGAAAACTCTGTCACTGTCACAAATCACTGTCAAATTTTTTAAAAGTGTGACATAGACAGATAAGACCACCTATATAAGCCTGTCTGCCTCTCTTTCTGTCTGTCTGTCTAGTCATGAAAGCAAGAATAAGAGTTTGTCAAAAGGCTTAATCGCACAAATAAGACTTTGGAATATAATTTATTGGATGGAAACTTTGATCTTGCAGCTGAAATGAACTCATTTGAGTTTTGCTTTTGTACATCTACTGTCTGTTGTCTGGTGAGCCTCCCTCTGTTGAAATCCTCAGAACTATTTTTTCTTCCATGTACCTTCACCCTTAAAAACTTTATTTTAAAAAGGTTATGCCAGGCTGCATTACAATAACTGAGACAGCACGGCATGGAGACCTCAAGGTTGGATGAGGTTAAAATACAAAACTGAAATCAGGAAAAAAAAGAATGATTCGCTGGGACATGGAGGGTAAAATTTTACTCAACGTGTGTGTGTGTCTGTGTGTGTTTGCACAACTAGTCAAATCAGTAATAATTTTAGCATTGTGGTACTTATTGCACAAAAAGTAAAAATATATGCAGTTCCTGGCTCACAGGATCATAAGTGACAGCTGCATATCACGTATACTGTATTTCTCTTTAAAGTCTCTTAATTTGTGTGTATTTGTGTAATAAATGTTAATTACCATTCTTATGCTATGCCCATATGACAACTGTGCTAAAAATACATGAGAATACCTTGGTCTCCTGAGAACAAAACACAGATCTGATCACATCTGAATAATTACAGCAATGCTTCGGGTGTATTACCACCAAAGAAGTATACACAAACCTACAATAACACCACTAACAGCTATTTGCTTATTCTTAACAAATCACATTGTTAAGCACTATTTTTGGCTGAAAGTGCAAAATAGTTCAAAAAACTTTAAGTAAAGTAAACTTGGCGGGTGTGAACAAAACAAAAAGAACAGAATTTGCTGCTTGAAGGTGATTTTCTCTTCATGCTGTTTAGTCACTGTCTGACACAACAGCGCTGGGTGGCAGTGCTGGAGAAGTGTTGTGTCAAAATAGCTTCCAGTTAGATAGACTGGGGACTGTTTTGCAATAACACTGGTCTGATATTTGAACATGAGTTTAGGGTTAAGAGGTTTTGTTGCACTGACTGAAAACACATCGGAGAGGCAAAGAATTTCCTCACATCTTAGTCATTGAATTGAGACTACATTTGAGGTTTGCTGGAGGTTCACTGTAAATTTAACAAAAACATAAATCTCACATTGGTTTCAAATGTGTAAAATACCCGCTGATTTTTTTATATCTTAGACTTCAGTTTAGACTTACAGTGTTGGATATGCCTAAGGAGAATATTATACATAATGTGCTGAAAAACAGAAACTAAAGAAAATAGCAGAAAAATCCATTAATATCAGCCAGTTTTGGAAAGCAGAGTTGACAGATAATTTATAATCATGTCTAGTAAGTTATACTCAAAGTTTTGTTGTGTTTTCTTTGTGGGAAATTACTACTTCTAGTTTGTTTTGCCTACCCTGGAGTTCCCTGCAATGGGACTAGCTTACCATGAATTGCACATCTATGGAAGAGGATACCTCGCACTCACAATGACCTAGAACTAAAGCATAACAGCATTTTAATGCAGTACATTTACATTCACATGAGGTTCAGTGAGACTAATTGTTACCAAGATATGTACTCTATATTTACTGAAAGTGATCAAAATGATGTAAATAGGGTGTTATTTGTACAAAAACCTAGCAAGACTATCTAACAGCAGTCCCAGTGCATAGCTGAAAGTTAAAACGGTGAAAGGAGAAGCTGCAATGTTAACGTCTGTAGGGAATTGTAATGTCAATGATCGGGCATGTGGCTGACATATAGTGGGTAATTCTCCAGGATTTTTTTTTTTTTTAAGTTTCTTGACTCTGAATCCAGTTCATTTCTCTTTTTATTTAGGTTATTAATGGTAGATTTCTCAATCAAATAGCAGTTTTTGTTTGTTTGAATGGATGATTTTTATTGTGCTATTTTCTAAATCAGCCATCTGGAGATTATTCCTTTTCTGGTCCTTACAATTACACTGTAATCTCAAACATTAATTGAACAGATTTATCTTAACGAGAGTGGGGGGAAAACAAAGACAAGCCAAAAGAAGCAAACAAAAATATATGGGGATGGTTTTAGAGGTATATTGCTATTTAAGAGCAAAGATTAGATGATTCTTTGCATTTATTATGCTTATTGTGCCTGAGTCAGACAAGTCTTTTGAATTTTGGGCATTTCCTGCGTTTTGGTTGCATTATGGATTTAAAAGTTGAAAAAAAAACATTTATTTATATATGTAGGTATTAACCTTTAAAAAATCTCATCTCATGAACTGCAATTATAACAGTACTCAATAATTTACATGGTAATCATTTCTAGGATGTTATATAGGACAAGATGACAAAAAAGTCAATAAAACATGGTCTGATTTTGTGTTTTGCAGAGTTGCATGGTGTTGCAATTTCAAAAGGTCATACAAATACACAAAGTGATTTTAATTGAAGCTGAAATAGGTCAACTCAGGTCTCCACGTTGGCACTTTTAATCTGTGTTTTCACGGGACGTTGGAGTGTGCCTCTGCGTGTGTGTGTGTGTTTCTGTGTCCCAGTGTGGCATCTGTTCCTGCTCCGTCTCCAAAGTAACGACAATGAAAAATGGAGGTTGTCATTCTCTGGCCTACTTTTCACGCAGACACACAAAGCCTTGTCAGCAAGAAAGGTAGATTTCGAGTGATCCCTCGATGGCTACACACACACACACACACACAAAAACACACATGCGCCTCCAGAGTGTGTTGATTGCATTAATTGTTGCCATATGATAATTTGTCTGAGTGCATTTCAGAAATCTTACCTGTTAGTCTGCTGTGTTGGTGACTGTTTCTTAAAATGATACATGCACTCATATGCACATGTCTTACGGGTCATGTGTATATGTGAACATCGAATGCCATATAAACACATACCGGGTGGCCTGTCAGTTCACATAATTCAGAAGCAAATCTGCATTTTTTTCATATCTCAGTGAATCTGTGTTTCTGTATGTCAAGACTGTACATTTAATCCGCAGAATAGCCGCGGTGACCGTGAGATGGCGTGTCTGTGTGTATGTGCCTACTGTTAACATGTCAAGCTGTATCTAGTTCACTGAAAAGCCATTAAACCTGTGTTGGGGCATGGTGACTGTGTGAATGCATGCTGATGTGCAGGTAGGTAGGGGTGTGTGTGCGTGCGCCTCATGGTTTTTTAAAGTGAGTCTTTTTGTACTAGGGTATAGTGAAGTGCATGAATGTACAGTGCAGCAGAGATGTCAGCTAGGCCCTGTGCTTTGTGCAGATGAATGTTGTGGATGATCGGCACTTAAGAGGAAAGTTTTTGTCCCTCTCCTGTGGTTCACAGCTGTCTCATGCTAGTGCTTGGGTAGTTATCTTTATCAAACAGCAGAGGCTGCATACACAGGTGGCAGGAGAGGAGCACAGGAGCAGAGGGTGTCCTTAATAATGACAATCAGTGCCTAACAATTTACTCCTCCTCTTCAAAAGCAATCAACTATGTGAAAAGAAAGTTTACATTTCACCACAACATGCAGTCAAATTTCTAAAAGCGGTCAGATGGTGCATAAAACTTCATAAAGAGGAATACACCAATCAGCCAAATGTTTAAACCTTTGACAGGTTCATTGAATAACATTGCTGATCCTCTTTCAGTTGTTTGTCTATTTTCTGCCTGTTCTTGGCATCTGTTCCATGTGCTTCAAAAACACATTACTTCCCCTGAGGCTTAACCTTGCAACTTTCCAGACTTCAAGGCTGTGCTACTCTTTGTACCTGATACAATGAGACACCTTTAGTGTTCCTATTGATTGATCCTATTGATACTCCAAATAGGGCCACAACTGATCAGTATCAGCTGTGAGTTTCTTCCTTTTCACCCATGGGTGGCAAAGATGATGCACTATAGCATATACCAAACAAGACCCCCAATTTTCACATCACAAACAATTGGTTATTGTTGAGCTGTATTGGCAGCTGGCACTTTAGATGCTCACCTTAGAATAAATGTACAGAAAATAACTCACTGAGTTAACACATATTCATTAGTTTAGAACCTGTGATTATTTTTACAGCGCTAATGAAACTTGCAAAATCATAAAACAAAGGCTCATCTACTCCTTTCTGCTTTGCAGACTCTTGCCTGACTGACACTGAGTGAGTGGCCATCCTCCTCTGGTCCATAATGGTGGGTCACGTCGGAGTGAGAGGTGAGTGATGACTGTCATGTCATGTCAAGCTCATCCTAAGGCATCCATGGGTTGTATCAGATAGTGGTCTTTCCTTCGTTCTTTCTTTGCTCTGTTACACAAGCTATTCCCTATTCAACCGAGCTCCTGTTTAGCTTAAGTGAAACTGATCAGGCAGATACAGATAGCACTTTCATTCCCCTTTTCTCCCCATCTGTCTCACCTCTCTTCTCTTGTATTTTTCTTTTAACCACCCACTCTCCATCACTCTAGAGTTCGCTCCCTGTCTCCCGCTCTGTTTTCCATCTCATGCATTGTATTTAAATTCTCCACCAGTCCTGCTGTAACCCCATGTTCATCTAACTGAAAGTGATAAGGCGGAGCCGCATAGCGTGTGGGAACTGAAATGTTATTCGCCACAAAATAGACCGATGATATATTCATCAGGGCACGCAAAAAAAAAGGAACCCTGGGCTGAACTAAGAGAGAGTCTAACTCTGCTAAGCTGGTTGGGCGTGATGGTTTGTGTAGGTGGACATATGTGTGAGCTGAATGAGTGTGTGTGCGTGTATGCATCTGTCTGCATGTGTCACGTCATTCAACTGTCCGCTTCAAGTGTGACACCTTCCATAAAAGCCCCACTGCATGCCGGAGGGTAGCAATAAAACACACTGCCACTAATGCCTAACCCTATGTCTTTGAGAATAAAGAGAAAAAGACAGTGTCCTTCATTAAACACACTTTGTCTCATTAGATGTTCTGAGACTCATTATGTGTCATTATAATCACCATCATTGTGATTTTTAAAAAAATTGATATAATGGTAGGTCATTAAAATGTACTATGTATAATAATAATAAGTGACTTGTCAGCCGTGTGCTTCTGTTTTGTTCCGTTTGGCATATTTAAAGTTACATTGAATAAGACTGTGTTCTTGCTACAGGCTATATTTATGTTAGTTATTTATGCTATATTTATGACTGAGCTTCTAAAAGCCTTGGCTGGGGGTATACCTGTTGACTTGCATCCACTTTCACAAACGGAGTTGCTCCTAACAACCGCTCTTACCCCTTAACAGCAGTTTGTGACGAGTAGTTGCAGCAGAAGAGCAGCTTGGGGTTCTGTTTTTTGCAAGGCCTATTAATGTGTCATGTGGATCAGTGGGTAACACTGACAAACATAAACTGAATATTGTTCCTGTCATTTTGCCCTTAATGAAGGCAATGTCATGGCTACCCACTGCTCCTCCTCCTCCTTGCAGTTGATCTGTAATTCTTGTTACAGATCACATCAGGTTCAGTGAGACTGTTGGCCTGTTTCAGCAACAGGTCTTTGTAAAGCAAAGTTGCAAACATTTCAAATGAGTATTTTGCAATGTTCAATGTTATTCCACTGAAGTATAATTCAAATGTAGTGTTCAATTTTCCCCAGTTTTCTCATGTTTCACAAATGTGTCTACCTGAACACATCTGCATTCATATGGCAAAGTTTTAATAGGACTCTATGCAGTGAAATTATAAAAATTAAGAAAATCTGCCTGTAGCAAGAATGACTTAAAATAATTTTTTTCTGTATGACTTTATCAGCTTTACATCATAGTGAAGAAATTTTGCCCCACTTTTCTTTACAGTGTTGCACAAGTTCATTAGGATGTGTGGGCATTCATTTATAGGCAGCTCTCTTTAGGCCTGCCATAAGATTTCAATCACATTGAGGTCTAGAGTGCACAGGGTAGCTCCTAATCAAAGCAATAACCGCAAGTTGCCCAGGTGATGTGGCTACAAATTAACACCCCCGCACCACTGCGGCTGATGGTCTCATCAGCCCAAAGGACATTGTTCTAGAAGTTTTGTGGTTTGTTCATATGCAACTTTGCAAATGTAAGCTCTGCGGGCTTTTTTTTTTTTTTTTTTTACAAAGAATAGGCGTTCTCTTCACAATCTTTCCAAACCACAATTGTTCAGTCTGTGACAGTCAACATGCTTAGGTCTATAAATTTTTAGGACCATATCCATGGGATTTATTTGCTGGGTCCAGCAAAGATTGCACCATTGTGCTATTGTACACATTTTACTATTTTCATGTCATTGTATATTTACCTTCAATGTGCATTTTAACCTAAAGTGCACTTGTTTCTAAATGCAGTGGTGTGATTGGTCAGATCTGGTTAAAACTCGAGCTTGGTCTAAAAAACTAAATGCCACAAATTTGTTCAGTGAAATTACACAGTTCTGTATTAAGAATTCCAGTAAATATTTTCATTAGATAGGAAATATTAAGACTGCAAGTTTTGCCTTTTATCGTGAATTTTAGAAATTAAGTGATGCCATTAAGTCAGTTCCAGTAGTCAGTGTTTTAGAAGCAGGTAAAATAGTGCTGACCGTTCCTGTGGGGCTCCAAATTGTCATGGCCAACTGGGTTGAAGTATCTCTGAAAATGCGGGTCCTGTGGGGAGCTCTGCTGAGAAGATGAAGGTTGTAGACATTACCTGACTTGACCATGTGCTACACTGATTGTAGGCACCACAGTAATAATCTATGAATGTGTGTGTGTCACACTGCTAGAGAGACATCTTGATCCCATAGTACAGTGGCAGGTCATAATGATGTTTCCAGGCTCTCTCTATCTCCTCCTCCTCTCCTTCCATGTAACTCCTGTGTGTGTCTGTTTAACTAGGACAAGGACATCCAGAGACAAAGTAGTGCTTATTAGTGTCCTGTCCTGAACACACACATGCGCACACATGCAGTGCCACTGTCTCCTGCCTGAAGGTGACTGTGGGAGATGAGAGGAACCACTCATTTTGTTAGAGTTACCTCCTGTTTTATCAGATAAGTACAGGCCATCCTGATGTCACAGTGGGGAAGGACACTGGCATGGTTACAGTCACATTTTAAAGTAGTGCTAGGGCTTCTGGACAGTTTCCATTTTTTTTTCTTGCAACGTAATTGTTAAAATCAAACATTAATCTTTTTTTTTTAAAAAGCACGAGGCATATAAGTTTTAAAATAAATATATATAAAAAAATAAAATTATGACCACTGGACAGACTGAATTTTTCTATTTTTATTGTCTATATGAGGGACTAAATATGATTGATCTCCAATGTGGTGGTGACAACTTTGACTGCAGTCTGGGTTGTCGATGTGTTGCAGCTGTGCTGCAGTGATTTTCTCAGTGGTTTTTAGTACGCCCATACAGAGTTTGTTATATGCCCATGTGAATGTCGCTGACATGTACTGTCAACACACCATTGAGAGCACAGAAGAAGAAATTCACAAGAAATTTCTGAGGCAGATACACTTTTCTTTTTTAAAAAAAAATGTTTTTCAAGTAGAAGAGGTCCTGTTGAGCTTCCCTAATCACTAAGACAGTATTGGTGCTTGAGGACATTTCTTTAGTTAGAGTCAGTGCAGGAACTTGATGAAGGTGATCTTCTCTCTCTGTTCAGTTTGATTATGTTCCAATTTAATCCACTGTTAATATCAAATGTAATTCTCTAGCCTGCCTTTCTTACAACTACCTCAATACGCCATGCCACCACACTGGCCTCCCATCTGCCATCAGCTCACTTTGACACACTCAGATGCAGCCAATCTGGTGCCAGTCCTCAGCTTAATTCCTTAACCATCTACTCATTCTAATTATTGCAAACTGAGTATTTGCGATAACAAACTACAACATTGCCCACCTGTGTTGTTTATCTGCTGCTTTTGGTCAAAAAGAAGAAAATGGATAAGAAAAAAAGATTTTAATCAGCAATCCAGCAACTTTTTTTAAGCTCCATGGGTCAGTCCCATAAATCCTAGAAAAAATGCTTCCCATAATATAACCATAACAGCTTCTAATATTCTATTATCTTTGACTCATACCCAAAGGTTAGGTCAGACTTGGTGAGAAATCACTCAAGAATGGACCACAACAAGCCCTTACTATGTGAATAAAGCTATACTGACTGTCTGACTCACCTCTGAAGCTTAACCAGTCATGAAGTAGTTTTCCATTGCTCCCCTTGGGTACCTCAGTTACCAGCTCTGTCATTAGCAAAGATCACCTGTCACTCACAGCAGGCATTTGTTACCAATTAAACATCACAGTTTTGTTTAATAAAACACAGTGTGTGTGTGTGTGTGTGTGTGTGTGTGTGTGTGTGTGTGTGTGTGTGTGTGTGTGTGTGTGTGTGTGAGACAAAGAGAGACTATCACTGTCATATCAATTAGTGTACCTGTGCAGCTACCAATAATTCTGTGTGTGTAACCAAGCTGAGTCTGATACCTGACTGTGCATATGTGAGTGGATATCTGTGTTTCTGTCGGCTTTCTTCTCCCTCATTATCTTTACCTGCACACATCATTGCTGTCTTCATTCATCTTCCTATCCTGTCTTTCCATCCGTCAACAAAACTTTTCTTTGTCACACTCTAGACATTTCTCTTTCTTCTTCTTCTCTCCCTTCATTCTGCTTCCCAATCTGTTAAATCTGCATTTATATTTCACTTCATACCTTGCACTCTCTCCCACTCAGTCAAAGTCACACACAATTAACACCTAAAGCTTTAGCTTGGATACGTGGCCATCAACATGTTATTGTCACAAGGCATCCCCATTGTGCTCTCCATTGAGCTCTCTCCCCATTGTGACTTCCTCAAATACTCAAATCAAATCACAACTTGCTCTTATTTTGAACCACAAGTTGTCACATTAAATACAATTTAAAAGTACTAACTACTAAACTTGACAAGTGACTATTAACCTCACTTTAAGTACAAAAAGGAACACTGGCCTGAACCAAAAGCACAAGTGTATTTGCTAGAGGTATAGTTTGGTTAACTTTTCCAAACACGTTCACTGTATCAAGGTAAAAGATAATATATGTTGGTATCTTTTGTCTAAGGAACTTGGGGGAAAAAAACAACTAGACTTCTTTAAGTTGTAACTGTTCTTTAACTTGAACAAAGACACAAAATATTACTGTCTTATATAACTGTTTACATCTGTCTATCTACACCACTACCAAAAAATGCACATTAACATAAGTGACGGCCAACGTTCCTAAATTTTATGCACCATATGGACAGCTCGTGACCATTTGGTACCTGCTTACTAGCGTATATACATAGCACATTGTTACACATTTTGTACATAGCCTCCAGACTTTGCCCGTGTGTAGAATCTTGAGTTACACATCATTCAAGATACTTGAGTAATGTGCATCGTGTGTAAATAGACATTAGGGCAACACTGCTGCTTTAGAATTGCAAGACATCTGTAAAATAATCAACACTAATTTAGGAAAAATAAACACACAAACAATAAATATTGTTAATTCTTCTGAAAACGAATCACACACAGCTGAAAACATGTGGCAACTATGTCAAGTAAATCATCAACTTTAACTGCTGACTAATGACGGCGTTGAGCTGCTTACTGTCCTACCAAAATATCATATCACCACGATATATTTAACATAATTACTTATGCTAATAGGGTCATTAGCCAAAGCAGTAGTTGCTTTGATTAGCAAATCTTTTCTGTGTCACTGTACATGTTGTTAGACTGGCGTTATTAAGCTAGCTGTAGTGGTGGGATTCAAAAGAGTATGTTTTGATAGGAGAAGGATTTTGTACATCTGTTCAGGATTTTTTTTTAAAAAGTAGAATGATGACAGAGAAAAATTATGCTTTTTCAAATAATCACATTTCCATAAAACAACTGTTAGGGTCCAGAAAACACTGTTTAAAATTCTTAAAGTTTGGGCTCCCAAGGAGATAAACAAAGAAAATTCACCTTTGTGTTTCATCACAAATATTTTCCTGTCTTTTGTAGCAAAATCAACAAATGTCTTTAAAGCTACAAATGCTGTAAAGTGCAACTCATGTTGTTCAAAGGGGTGAGACGTTTAAGCTTTTCTTCTTGACAAAACTAAAGCTTCATTCTTGTGCAATGGGAATATCAGCCACAACAGCTTGACAGCTCAAAGCAGAAAGTTGGTGTTAATGTATTTTTAACCCGCATGAGGCAATCAGAACCCTGAATTGTGTTCCATGAATTTGTTCACTGAATAAATTGCATTAACGTGGTAAACCGACAAGTGGGAAGCAAACAGGTCATCTTTACTATCTTCTAACTGCTAAGTATCCTCATTTTTTTATTCATTTCCCTCAGGCCTGATTTGCCCTTTCAAAATATAACTTAGAAGCTACTCAAACCTTTATGTCTCCAAATTAAAATACTGAGACATGCTGAAAATTAACCTGCCACGATAACAGTATACTATACTATACAGTAATTTACTGCAATCACTCTTTTAACTTTTTTTTTTTTTTTTTTAAATGGAGGCATAAATAATGTCATCATCATGACGTTACCGTTTATAACCCAAAACATTCACAGCATTGCACAACAGAGTATGTTTTGTGATTTCTTATGCAGGTTTGTTTACACCTAAAATTAAAGAATATGAAAAGCAAGCTCAGAACGATTGTGCGGTTTAATTACACAGCCTCCTAATATGAAAACATGTCTTATTTGATACGTTAAAAAAAAAAAAAAATCCTCTCTGTCCCAACAGTTAAGACATAGACACTTGTATATGTGTGTGTTTGTGTGTATCTGTTTTTGTTTTCCTCCTCTAGAGCACATTACTTGCCGGAGGCTTCTTTATAAACAGGTTTTAGATTAGAATTACTGACACACACATCCATCCAGAAACTTACGCACATGAACACGCATGCCCAAATAACAGCAAAAAGTTATAGAGGTTCTATCCTTTGGTAAATACATAATTCATTTTACTTTGTACTTTGAAAGAATAGTTGTACACGTGCACTGTTGGTCTAATAAGAAACTAAATGTAATGTGGAAATTGGGAATGGACACATCTTAGGCTAATAAAATAAACCTTTGAAATGAAAAATTAAAAAAAGAAAGAAGAAGAATTCTAGTGGTGATGTCATTTTAACCACGTGGAGAAACTTTATATAACATAAGCATAAATTAGTATCAATCAATCTTAATTTAGTAATGGAGATGTTTTAATACATTACAACAGAATCATTGTGATTTTAATTTATTTTTAACAGAGTAATGCATCATTATATCTTTGTGTACTGAACAGTAGTTTGAGGTGGTGAGGCAGACAGGGAACAAGTCTTATGTTTTATTAGAGTAAACAAAATCCACAACACACTGCTAGTTTCGCTGGCCTCTAATGAGCATACCCATGTTTGGGTGTTAGTCCTTTATGTGTAGGTGTGTTTGAGATTTGCAAACATTGTTAACATGTGATGTAAATGAAGCTGCAATTAAGACCATTGCTAAAACAGTAATGGTGTACATGTTGCAGACACTACTCAGGGAAAATAGGAGGCTTACAGAGCCAAACTTTTAACACTGTGCTGTGTGACCAGAGAGAGCTGCTTTGCACTGAAGCGTATGAGTAAAAGTCTGTGCACGCTTCATTGTGAAAGATAATTCCTATTAAGAGATCAAGGGACGGATCAAGCAACAAAGAGAACGGTGAAAGGAGGAATGAAATTAAAGCACAAGATATTTCCTTTGATGTTGAGGAAAAGCATACAAATTCTCTATTTATTAGGTGAGTGTTACATCACAATCAGAACAATCTCAATGAAGCCACACTCAGAAAAGTAGCAACAAAACTAACGGGCCGTGTTTGTCTGTTATATGAACTCTGTTTAGCATGCTCGTTTACCTTTCCCTTATTGTGCTTCATTAAGCAACAGCATGAACAGGCTACAGTGGAACGATGAATTGCATTTACCAAATTAACTCAGGTCAATCATTTACTTTACTTTTGACTTAAAGTAAAGTACTTTCATCACTATACTGTGTACTGCCTGTTTCATTGTTTGCTTAATTACAATAACCAATCGTAGTATATCTACTGTGCATCAAATTTTAAAAGTAACTTTAAAAATTATTTTACTGTCATGTCCTTTTAACATCTTAGATATAAATGTTTAAGGGGTGCAGTCCGGGTCAAAAAGTGAATTTATGTTAGCATTGCTTTTAAAAAAGTTATTCAGAACTGATAATTGGTACTTGGATATTGATCAACAGACTGATACCCATTTAAAATATATAAAAAAGAAAAATCTAAAGAATAAATCAGTAAAGTGTGCAGGAATTTCTTAAACTGTATAGGCTGAGCCATCTCAACAAACTTTCTACTAAAGCGGAGATATTGATTTCTTTTTGTTAGTCATTTATGGTTGAGATCTTTTAAATATTTATAAGATGTTGATTGAGTCAATGCACAAAATCTGTCATTGAGCAAGATCTTCAAAAGCAACTGAGGTAGGACGAAAAAGTTTGACCTAGAAATCTAAATTACTGAGAACAAAAGTTGTCCTACACTGAGGGTTAAAAACAACCCTCAGAGTGGATCTGTTTGGGACCTCGTGAGGACCGACATCTGATATATGTCACGGATCTTCTTAGAATACAAACCAAGACTGACTAAACCATTGAAAGTTATCTTTTTTTAGATATAAAGAGTAACTCACAGTTCAGGCTGGAAAAGGGAAATAAAGTTTTAATTAATTAATTAGCTACATATTCTATAGCTACTGATAAAACTAGCACAACAATAAGGAGGAAGTCTGGACGGTCCCATCTACATCTACTGAACAGCTCTCTTCAGAATACGACTCTTGAAGAGAGATGGCCTTTATACTTTTCAACCATTCTGCTAATGACTTACTTCTGTGCTTTGAGTCATTGTCTGGTTCCATCATCCAGCCTTTCCTGAATCGTCATACCTACAGGCTCTGAGGTGTAAAAGTGCCCCCACAATACACAGCTGCTCTATGCTTCTCCGTTGGGATTTGTGTGTGTGTGTGTGTGTGTGTGTGTGTCTATTATTCATTTCTAGCTGACACGTGAATAAAGATTTTATGTGGTTTCATATTTGCACAGTATTTGCTCTCAGTGTGATCCTTGATGCCCCCTTGCAGCAAGAGCAGCAGTTCGGAATTTCTGAGTAGTACACCGAATTTAAAGACAGTTTGTCTTATGCTGGATAAACGGTTTAGAAATGTACTGTAGCTGTAACCTTTTCCAACATCTCTACGTTGCTTCTTATTAGTCTAACTTGTTATGATTTAGTCATGACTTGGATTGGACTAGTATTGCTATGTTTTTTTATAGGGAGGATTTACATGTGACTTACATGAAATCACATCGCTTTTTATGAATAAAAAAAGCGCTTCTACACCTGTATTTCTGTATTTGCTCATATTATTTGAACACTCTGTTACCTCACAATATTGCTATCTGCTTTTACTCAGTATGACAGGGCTGTAGTTGAATGCAAAGACTACAACGCAAGCTACCAAAATGTCCGGGAAATGTCAAGAAGAGTGAGGGCTACAGAGGCAGATGTTCCCAACTCACCTTTCCTGTTGACTGCTCTCCTGTTATCTTCCTCTCCTATTCCCCTTACACTATTACTCAGTGAGTGTCAATTCAATTCAGTTCAAGATGTTAGTCATCTGTTTTTCCTGTCTACCCCTCTCCATTATCGCTTGCTGTCTAAGATTACCTTAGATCCCTTACCAAGTGGTTCACTTCATTCCCATTTCCTGTCAGACGGCCAGGCTGTGTTGTGTGTGTTTAAATGTGACAAAAGCTGAAAAACACCATGTACTCATTTTTCACCTAACAATTGTGACTGTTGCCAGAGGCAGACCTGATAATGCAGTATCTGTGTGACCACTGACCATTATATTGAGGATAGTTTTCTATTATAAGAAAATTGTTTTCTGCAGAATTATCACGGCTCACTGTCAAAACCCGCTTACGTGGCCGCTTTCTCGACAAACAAGCAACTATTGTTGTACAGTCGAGCTTTCTCTAACTGAAGAGCATCTCAAAGATAAGTGCTACCTGGTCTGCATGCAAGGTATTTCTTGACTATTGTGATTCATTGTATCGAGAGTTGGGGCAAAAATAACAGCTAATTTTTTTTGTTTTTTAATATGAACTTTATTTAGAACAATAACAATGACAATCTCAAAGAGACAAGCGACATATTAAATCAATCAGAACAGAATCACATCTCCTATACACCACAATGAAATCGACAGTAACTGAAAGTAAACATACATATATATACATATATATGCATATACATATGCATACATACACATC
Source organism: Astatotilapia calliptera (assembly GCF_964374335.1). NCBI lineage: Eukaryota > Metazoa > Chordata > Actinopteri > Cichliformes > Cichlidae > Astatotilapia > Astatotilapia calliptera. Next base: position 15,328,267 of record NC_137440.1, on the reverse strand, counting down.
CATATTCACACATCTACATAATAATAATATAAAAAGATGAATAACCAATACAAACATAAATAAGAATAAAAAAAAGAATGAAAAACAAGGAACAGAAATAAAGAAGACAAGGGGGATCATAAAATCTCTAAAAGTGAGGTTCCATAAACAAGACTCATAACTTAAATAAGGGGCTAAGAAAAATCAAACTCTTCTAAAAATCTATACAATTTGATTGCTTGGGGCTTATTTATTAGCTTAAGAGATTTACGGAACAGGGAGAGGTCGTTTTTAAGAGCAGGCCATGAAGGGGGGGATTTAGCATATCGGCATTTATGTATGTAATACTTTGTTATAATAATGAGATTGTTAATTAAAAACTCACTATTTTTGTCCTTAAGGATTACTCCAATTTGAATATTTTGAAAAGACCAAAAATCAATATATCCATACTGGGACAATATTAGGACATGGAGAGATTTCCATAAATTCTGGATTGTCACACATCCATAGAACATGTGCTCTGTTGTTTCCGAAGTTATTTTACAAATATAACAGTTGTCTAACACAAATTTAAATCTTTCTCTCATAAATTCATTGGAGGGGTAAATATTTTTTGTAGTTCTAAAATGGACTTCTTTAAATTTGGGGGGAATTGGAAATGTTAAATATTTGGTTCTGATCAACGAGATCTCAGATTTGTTATAATCTTTAAAGACGAGTGAAAAAATAACAGCTAATTAATACCTTGAATGTTAGATTCTCACCAAATAAAAAACGCCTGAAATATTTTTCCTAGAGTTGATTTTAAGATTTTACTTGCTTCTCATATAGACTGACTGAGCTGTATCCATTGATACCTTGCCCCATTTAGATTCTGGTGGAATCTGACTTAAGAGTTGAGTCTGCTTCCAGAGAAAATAGTCAACTGTGACCACAAGATGGCAGTATTTTTAAGGCTGGATATCAACCCGTAAGAAGCTTTCTGACAGGGCACTGTTTTAGACCTCCTTTCAATTTGATTTTAATTAATGTCCCTTTTGATTTTATGGGTCAAACAACACTTGTTTTGCTTGCTGTGATGGATTGGCACACATGCTCCTGTATAAACAAAAGCGTGTGTGTTGGTGACAGAAAGCGAGGGACATGTTATGTGTACAAAAAATACTCTGCATTTATGTGATCAAGAATACTTCTCCCTGAAAATTCAACACTCCCTCCAAATCTTCGCACCTTGCATCACAACTTCTTTTGTTCTTCTAACCTTCCATATTTAGATTGACCCTTCCTTACCTTTCTTCAGCCTTGTTAGCAGAGTGTGATTACATATTTTTATGTGTTTTTATGTTCAGCCCTTTTGTATCTATCGATCTGCCAGTAACACTGACGTTACTGCTATTAATTACTGCTTTTGACAATTTGTAGGTATAAGACCAAAGGACATTAAATCTTGTAATACACTAGAATGCAAAAAGTAACACACCACAAGCTGGAGTAGGGCAATATGCTGAATGTTGTTCACAGCTGTTTAAATACAGAAAATTTCAATAAGCCTTCTTATAGATCTCATAAAGCTGTGGTCAGGCAAGACAATTAAGCCAGAGTTTGACTAAGGGAGGCGATAAAGAGGATTCATTCTGAGGAAGAATAATGTAAACCTAAAATGCAATGTGTAGCTGTTTTGGAGCTTAGCTTGCAGAAGGTACATTAATAGCATTTACAGTTAAAGAGGTGTGATATATTTTAATCCTAGTTAGTGGGTAAGAAGTTATGGATGACTTTCTCAGCTTCAAGCAGTGACTGGAAATGGGGGGTAGGGCTTGCCTGCACTGTGGCAATTCAGTGACTAACATCCTATCATTTGGCTAAAGTGCAAAAAATATATTTATGTGGCATATTAATGATATGCTGAGCACAGAAACTCCTCAGAAACTCCTCAGGTGGCTGCTATGTGATGCCATCAAGAGAAAACAAAATTGTATTTTTAATCAGTGTAGCAAAGTTGAGAGTTTTGGGGACAATATTCATTCACGGTTGCTACCTTCATCCATATGTTAGTAACAAATGCTAAAACTCTAAATGTTAAACTGTAGCTATTCTAGCGTCTTAGCTGCTTTCTTATTCCAGGGAATTGTTTACACTACAAATGTACCAACCAACGAGGACTTGGGCACTTGGTGGCTTTGGTGTGGTGGCTGGCCTCTCGTTCTCTGGGGCTCTTTCCCTATGGCTGTGGGGACTTGGGCTCCTCTTCCCTCTCCTATGTTGGGCACAATCTAATCAAGATGTGTGACCTCAGGTCTTCAGTACTGTTGAGGGTCTCTGGACAGACCTGTCTCTGACTTCTGGAGGGTGTTGCTTTTTTGCTTTTCTCTTTTTATTTATTTATGTATTTTTTGGTGATATTTGCTTTTTGAGTGTGTTTTATTACAGACACAGCAGTTGGAAAACAAGTCATTTTCACATGTGGTCTGTTCTACAAAAGGTTTGAAGGTTAGTCCAGTCCACTCACGGTTGCTACCTTTAGTTGTGAGAACCCTATATAGACTGAAATTCAAACACTAAGTTGTGTTTTATCAAAATTTGCAGAAGAAGAATGAGCTCCCTGTCATCATTACAGAGCGGAATACCTTTCAGATGCAGAGTGGAAGCTTTTATTGTTGGATGTGACAGTTCAGGCACAGTAGGAGGAAATGAACCCAGAAATCGAGTCTGATGGTCCTGTTGGTGAAGTTGGCAAGGTGCCTCTTGTAATCCATACAGCTCTGACATGCTGCTCCCTTTCAAGCAGCTCGGCCTGTGCAAGCATTCCAGACAGTCCAATCAGGCCAAATGACCCAAACACAAAAAGACAAATCCAGGCTAATGAGACGATGCCTTTGGACAACAGATGTTTGGGGAATTTTAACACATTCAAAGCATAGAGTATGACGAAATATGTCTGAAAAAGCAATACACAGTTTATCCATAATAGTATAAGTGGCTAAATTCAACAGCGGCCTCATCACATCATTTGTCCTTCACACCTTCAGATGGAGTCGACTCATTTCTATCTTCTCTTGTTGTCATGTGAAGTAGTTGGGCTCTTCTGTTATGTCTCTTAGGTCTGGTCAAAACTATTACTAATAACGTCAATTATTTCCATCACATAAATTAATGAAAAATGTAAAAATGACATACAGCAGTCAAGTGATATTTTTACCTGCATAAATGACAGTTTGCTATGAGTTACAGAAAGAACAGCAGGCCATGAAGCTGCTAGTCAGTCCATTGTCCAATTACTTTTGAGCCTCTGAAGATGGCTGTAATTCCCACACATGAAGCAGCAATATATTTGAAAAATCCCTTAAATTAAAGCTGAAAGTCTGCACTTCAATCACATCTGATTGTGTAATTTAAAATCCACTTTGGTGGTGCATGCCACAAAAAAAAAAATTCAGTGGACCTAACTGTATGCTTACATCACCCTTCAAATGGTACTTGGCAGTGACTTGAAATTTAGAAATGAGGAAATGTCAAGCAAAAGTCAATCCAGTTTAAAAAATGAGAGTTAAATAGAATTAACCTGAGACATGCACATAGGGTCCTGTGTACTCATTATTAAATAATTAGATGCATTGCAGTACTCTGCAAAGGTTGTAGGCAATACAAATAAAGCTAAAAACTGATGCCATTGCTAGTATAAAGATTTGAATCTTTATTGATCAGACCTGTTAATTTCTAGGCTAGTCCTAAAAAATCCATTTTCCGCTTCATGATATGAACACAGGGTTACACGAGTGCTGCAAATTAAGCTCTTTCAGCACACATATATACATACAAATATTCACATTTTAAAAAATGTATATAATTTGCCTGATTATCTATTATTCATTTAATTTGCTATGTATTCAGTGTTGCACCAAAGAAGATTCATAGATACGTAAGCTGACTTATTCTTAAATGCTTCTGTAATTGAATATTAGATTGTGAGTGTGAAACTGAAAATTATATGTATTTAAGTATGTTTAACATCATTTGTATTCCAAAGTTATCAATATCAGAAATGCAAAATACCGTCTCAGAAACACTAGATACTAAGCCAAAGCACTTGGCTGTTTAAGTATCTTCTGTCTCTTTGTGTGATGATGTTGGATCGAGGCTCTGTGAGGTCTGGTCCATCTGTCCTCATTCTTCTGGTGGGTTAAGATAGTCCCGTATGAATTAATTTAGGAATGATCAGACATAAATATGGTTTTGCTTAATAGGTAAAAAGTTTAAAGAGTAAAAATAACAACTTCAACAACCAGGGCTATTCACTTCCAGGCAAGGATTACAACATCATAGACAAATACAGCCCTTGCCCTCTGTCAGGCTCAATAAATACTATATCTTTGACGATGGGCATGCATTTGTATGCGATTAGTTATCCTGACAAATCATAGGTACATCATCTTGATGACTGAATAGCAGATGGCTACAGTTCACAACCTTCTTTTACCTCCCACTTGGTTCTAAAATAAGAACAAACCAGAAAGGAAAGAACAAGTTGTCCTACTTTATACTCAACAACACTTTGTGCAGTCTGTAAATTAACAGAAAAATGCCATATAGGATGAATTCTTGAAAGCTTAACTGTGTTTGGCAGTTGTCAAATGGTGGTGGCAAAGAATGCAGAGAATTTTCCGTAGGAGGAAGCAGAAGAATTAAAACAGGGATACACTTAACATAGCCATTATTCATCATCGGTGAACTGTAATGCAATAGCTGGATTGTTTCCGAATGCTATGTTGGGCCAAGAGATTCTCAACATATTTTTTAAGCACTTATGTGAAATCTTTCACAAGGTATTAAACAATGTGTTCTGCACTTCTGTGTGGTGAGGTCAGATCAGGATCCATCCATTTTCTTCCACTTATCCTTATCAGGGTCCCAGTGGAGCTGGAGCCTATCCCAGCTACGATAGGGCTAGAGGCGAGGTACACCCTGGATAGGTCTAGAGTCTGTCACAGGGTTCAGATCTGTGTAAGCAGTCCTAGTTGTCAACCAAATCTATTCATGACAAAAGGAACAGTCCTAAGAGAATAAATCCAAAACCTGTTGTATTTACTGCACTTCTCACACCATCCATCCACGTGTATTTTTCTTTTGTATTTTTTTGAGGAGTTTGCCTTCTCACATATACTAATGTACCACAAACAGGACTTTAATATCTGCTATTTAGCGGTTTTTTATCTACTTTTATCTACTTTTATCAATTCTGGACGATTATTCGTCCAGAATTGCTGTGCGTTGCTGACCTACAGCAGACAAGAGCTTCTGGACATCTGGACTCACAACTCCAACAGTTTTATCGCCGATCTCCGACTCATCCCAGAGATCTCCAGAACACCGGAGGCTGCCCACTCTCCCCGGCTGGGCGGAAGTGCACGCAGACGGCGCCGAGATCGTAAACAAAGGCGAGGTAGGCGCGGAGGGCTACGGGCTAAGCTAAAGCTAACACCACACCGGCTGCCTTTACCCAGTATTTTTCTCGCCAATGTCCGTTCTCTGGCAAACAAAATGGATGAGATACGGCTCTCCATCACTAACAACAGACGGATTATGGACTCAAATGTCATGTTTTTCACCGAAACATGGCTGAACAACAGCTGCCCGGACAATGCTATCGAGTTAGCAGGACGCCACACACACCGAGCCGACAGGCTAGCAGATGACTCCGGCAAGACCAGAGGTGGAGGTTTGTGCATTTATATTAACAATGCTTGGTGCATGAACTCCACTACTACTGAGAGTCACTGCTCACCTAATGCGGAGTTTTTAATGGTCAAATGCAGACCTTATTATCTCCCCAGAGAATTCACTTCGATCATACTCACTGCCGTGTATATACCCCCCGACGCTAATGCTAGGTTGGCCATGAAAGAACTTTCTGCAGCCATTAACAAACACCAGAATAAACACCCCGAGGCTGCTTTTATTGTTGCTGGCGACTTCAACCACACCAACTTAAAGACAGTCCTCCCCAGATTCCACCAACATGTCTCCTGCCACACCAGAGGAGACAAGACTTTAGACCATGTGTATTCCAACCTGGCTGGAGCCTACAAAGCCACACCCCTCCCCCACATTGGACAATCGGACCATCTCTTCCTGTTCCTCACACCTAGGTATTCACCACTCATCCAACGTGTGAAACCTGCTGTGAGGACAATTAAAGTGTGGCCAGAGGGGACAGACGCAGTGCTCCAGGACAGATTTAAAAACACAGACTGGAATATGTTCACCCACACAGACCTGGACCAGTACGCCTCATCTGTACTGGATTACATCTCCAAAACCACAGACAGTGTCACCACCCAGAAACGGATCACCATGTACCCCAACCAGAAGCCTTGGATGAACCGGGATGTTCGTCTCCTCCTGAAGGCCCGCAACACTGCCTTTAGGTCAGGAGATGCACACGCCTACAGTACAGCCAGGGCTAATCTAAAGAAGGGCATCAAAAAAGCCAAACACCATTACAAAAAGAAGGTAGAAGAACACTTCTCCAACTCCAACCCCCGACGCATGTGGCAAGGACTCCAGACCATCACAGACTACAGGACCACCAAACCCTCCCCCGCATCCTCTGATGTCTCCTTCCTCAACGAGCTCAACAACTTTTATGCTCGTTTTGAGCGAGGGAACCCCACAACCACAACCAAAGCAGACATGACGCCAGACCACCAACCTATGACTCTCTCCCCCACCGATGTAGGAGCGGTGCTGAGCAGGATCAATGTCCACAAGGCTGCAGGCCCTGATGGCATCCCCGGGCGTGTTCTCAGAGCGTGTTCTGGGGAGCTTGCAGGAGTGCTCACAGACATATTCAATCTGTCCTTGGCCCACGCTGTGGTACCGGCCTGCTTCAAATCCACCTCCATCGTCCCGATACCCAAAAACTCCAACCCATCTTGCCTCAATGATTACCGCCCAGTAGCACTCACCCCCATCATCACTAAGTGCTTAGAGCGACTGGTCCTAGCACACTTCAAATCCTGTCTCCCCCCCACCCTGGACCCCCACCAATTCGCATACCGCCGGAACAGGAGCACAGAGGATGCAGTCTCCATCGCAATGCACTCTGTCCTCTCACACCTGGACAACAACAACACCTACGCCAGAATGCTGTTTATAGACTTCAGTTCAGCATTCAATACAATCCACCCCTCACAATTCATCAGGAAACTGACAGACCTGGGTATCAGTTCCCTCATCTGCAAATGGTTACTGGACTTCCTGACCAACCGCCCCCAACATGTCCGGCTGGATAACCGCTGCTCATCTACCATCACAATGAACACCGGTGTACCACAAGGCTGTGTGATGAGCCCTTTCCTCTACTCCCTCTTCACCCACGACTGCAGACCTGCTGATGGTTCCAACACCATCATTAAGTTTGCAGATGACACCACGGTGATTGGCCTCATCAGTGACAACGATGAGGCCGCCTACAGGGAGGAGGTGGATCGTCTGGCTGAGTGGTGCGACAGAAACAACCTGCTGCTTAACACCGAGAAGACCAAGGAGCTCATCGTGGACTACAGGAGGAATGCTGACCCACATCCACCCATCCACATTAAGGGGACGGCTGTGGAGCGTGTGAGCAGCTTCAAGTTCCTGGGAGTCCACATCTCCGAGGATCTCACCTGGACGACCAACTGCTCCAAGCTGGTCAAGAAGGCTCACCAGCGCCTCTTCTTCTTGAGGACTCTGAGGAAGAACCACCTGTCCTCAGACATCCTGGTGAACTTCTATCGCTGCACCATCGAGAGCATCCTGACCAACTGTATAACAGTCTGGTACGGGAACTGCTCTGCCTCGGACCGGAAGGCGTTGCAGAGGGTCGTGAAAACTGCCCAGCGCATCGCCGGAGCACCACTTCCTGCCATAAAAGACATCTACAGGAAGCGGTGTCTGAAAAGGGCTGGGAAAATCATCAAAGACCCCAGTCACCCATCACATGGACTCTTCACCCTCCTGCCCTCTGGGAGGCGCCACAGGAGCCTCCGGACTAAGACCACCAGGTACCGGAACAGCTTCTTCCCCACAGCTGTCAGACTCCTGAACTCTGCCTCCTGACATCTGACCCACGTTAAACTCATGGACTGAACATACACACACCCACAATGGACAACTGTACCCTCAAACACAATAATAACATGGACTGAACCACCACTCACAACCACTAGCACTTTATATAGCCTCTGTAGAAACTATCTACACCCTCACTTATCTTAACTGCACTACTGTATAGCTCTGTGTAAATAATCATTCTGTACATTCGATAATCTTTAATCCTACAACTGTTTACAACTTGCATAGTTCCCATTTCTGTATAGCTGTATATCTCAGATTCTGTAAAGTTATTTATTTCATATTCTGTATAGTTTTTCATATTTATATCCTGTTCATATCCTGCACATAGCTTGTACTCACTACAGCCTGTACATACTTATAGTTATAGAATATTCACAACATACTTCATACCGTGTACATTATAACATACCATAATAGACCCATTTCTGTAATATACTCACATATCTATATTATTGCTAATATATATTGTAATATATCTATATCACTAAAGAACTTCTGGATGGATGCAAACTGCATTTCGTTGCCCTGTACCTGTGCATGTGCAATGACAATAAAGTTGAATTCTATTCTATTCTATTCTATTTTATTACGGAGTATCCATATAAATGGCCCACCCTGTAGATTGAAGCAACAGTTGATTTGGAATAAATTGATGTCCTTGAAAATTCCACTGCTGGTGACTGACAGATCAAATTAAATATTAATTGCAGTGAAAAGGGAACATTTTCCAGAGACATTGAATACAAGGTACTGGGCCTCCAGCTCCTGTGAATCAAGAAAATGATCAAATGATTTGAAGTTACAGTAAAGAGAGCACTGTATATGCAAAATATTGGAAAGTAATTTTTGCTTCAGTTTAATTTGCTGTCAACTAAAATGGGACACATTTCCCGCTTTTCCCCAACAGTTCAAATTTTTGCTTAAGAAATGTTAGCAAATTCACTCATAATCAAAAGTTAGGAAACCCTAAAACTTCAAAAGTCCTCTGTAGAGATGAGAAAAACATCTCAGCAAACCTAATGTAGAAAAAGGCTTGAAGGAAAAAGGCCATTCCAAATAAAAGGCTTTCTCATATGAGGAGAATGAGGGCATAAAAGAAAAAAAACCTTTTAATTACATTTTTAGTTCATGAGACAAAAATTGAACACCAAGGACAAAACTCCAAGCAGTATTTGAGCCCACACAAATAACTGCTCATCACCTAGAAAATACGATCCGTAGAGTGAACCACGTTGGTAGCAATCAATGTGCTATGGAGCACTTCAAAGAGAGATCAGGTTCAACAATTTGATATTGGTGCTTGCTTAATGATATCTTCAATCAGAAGACCACATTAGCAATGTTGCTTACTTTCTCCCACGAGATGGGTGAAGCTATGCTTAGAATTCAAAGAGAAAATGTGCAGTGATATGGTGCGTGTTCAAATAAAGGGTTACATGTACTCTTGGTAGGTAACTGGATGCATGCACTGGAGTAAAGTAGGCAAAGGAAAACAGAGCAGGTGAAAACTTTTATTTAGAAGCTGAGGAAAAAAACAAAATTAACCCTGATTTTATTTAGCTATCTCTCAGCTAAGTGCACTTGGTGTTATCTATAATAAAACTGCAAAATAGGCCCAACTGCAAAGAGCCACTGTAGGATGGCTGTGGAAAACCACAGGAAAACTATGCAGTCACCCTGAGATGAAGTGCTGTTGAGATGAAGTCCTGGCCTTTCTAAAAAAAAAAAAATAGTTCTCCTACCAAGGCAGACACCAAGGCAGACACTCAGTCAGTCTCAAGAATGTTAAATGTGTTACAAAAAGGGGACAGCCAATAACCCATACAAACAGAAATATAATTTTAAACTAAAAATATACAATGTTCTCACTCGGCACTATTGTAAACACAAACTCAGTGTGATAGAAATTAGATGTAATTTGTGGAGCTGGGAATCTGCAGGTCTCTTTCTCTCAAACGTACATACTGCAGTAGAAAATTTTAAGACTTTGCTACCTGTCTGTATTGAGTGACCTCAGTGGAATGAAACGATATATATATATATATATATATATATATATATATATATATATATATATACATATATATATATATATATATATATACTACCGACCAATAACCTGCCTCAGTACTACATGGAAGCTCCTGTCAGGCATCATATCGGCTAAGATGAACAGGCACATGGGTCAATACATGAGCGGGACACAGAAAGGAATTGGCAAGAATACCAGAGGCGCAAAACACCAGCTACTGGTAGACAGAACAATCAGCCGAGACTGCAAGACCAGACTGACCAACCTGTGCACTGCCTGGATTGATTACAAGAAGGCCTATGACTCAATGCCCCACAGCTGGATACTGGAATGCCTAGAATTGTACAAGATCAATGGGACCCTAAGAGCCTTCATCAGGAACTCAATGGGGATGTGGCGTACAACACTAGAGGCCAACTCCAAGCCCATAGCACAAGTCACCATCAAGTGCGGGATCTACCAAGGAGATGCTCTGTCCCCACTGCTGTTCTGCATAGGCCTGAACCCCCTCAGTGAGATCATTAACAAGACTGGCTACGGATACCGACTACGGAACGGAGCAGTTGTCAGCCACCTCCTGTACATGGATGACATCAAGCTGTATGCCAAGAGTGAACGAGACATCGATTCACTGATCCACACTACCAGGCTATACAGCAATGACATTGGAATGTCGTTCGGACTGGAGAAGTGTAGTCGGATGGTAACAAAGAGAGGGAAGATAGTCAGAACTGAGGGGATTGAACTACCAGAAGGCAACATTGCGGACATAGAGGACAGTTACAAGTACTTGGGGATCCCGCAGGCGAATGGGAACCATGAAGAGGCCGCTAGAAAAGCTGCAACCACCAAGTACCTGCAGAGGGTCAGGCAAGTCCTGAGGAGTCAGATGAATGGTAAGAACAAGATCCGGGCCATCAACACGTACGCCCTGCCCGTGATCAGGTACCCTGCTGGGGTAATAGGCTGGCCAAAGGAGGAGATAGAAGCCACTGACATAAAGACAAGAAAGCTCCTTACCATGCATGGAGGGTTTCACCCCAAGTCCAGCACCCTGAGGCTGTACGCTAAGCGGAAGGAAGGGGGCCGGGGACTGGTGAGTGTCAGCACCACAGTCCAGGATGAGACAACGAACATCCAAGAATACATTGGGAAGATGGCCCCAACTGACCGAGTGCTCAGTGAATACCTCAGGCAGCAGAAACCCAAGAAAGAGGAGGGAGACGAGGAACCATCATGGAAGGACAGGCCCCTGCACGGTATGTACCACCGGCAGATAGAGGAGGTGGCTGATATCCAGAAATCCTACCAGTGGCTGGACAAAGCTGGACTGAAAGACAGCACAGAGGCACTAATCATGGCAGCACAAGAACAAGCTCTGAGCACAAGATCCATAGAGGCTGGGGTCTATCACACCAGGCAAGACCCCAGGTGCAGGCTGTGTAAAGATGCCCCAGAGACAATCCAGCACATAACAGCAGGGTGCAAGATGCTAGCAGGCAAGGCATACATGGAACGCCATAACCAAGTGGCCGGCATAGTGTACAGGAACATCTGTGCCGAGTATAACCTGGAAGTCCCGAGGTCAAAATGGGAGATGCCCCCAAGGGTGGTGGAGAATGACCGAGCTAAGATCCTGTGGGACGGACGGACAAAATGGTGGTGGCTAACCAACCGGACATAGTGGTGGTAGACAAACAGAAGAAGACGGCCGTAGTGATCGATGTAGCGGTTCCGAATGACAGCAATATCAGGAAGAAGGAACACGAGAAGCTGGAGAAATACCAAGGGCTCAGAGAAGAGCTTGAGAAGATATGAAGGGTGAAGGTAACGGTGGTGTCAATTCTAGTACATCTAGTACATCATCCTGTGTACCAAATGAGTATTTGGTACACAGGTACACAGCCTGAACTCTCTTAGCAAGCTTCGCTGCAATTTCTTGCAGTGTTCTTCCGTAATAGTTCTCCAGACTTCTTGAGGGACATTACAAAGCTGTTGATGTTGGGTCCAAAGGTGTTCTTACGATGTCGACCACCTTTTGTTCTCTCTCAAAGTGATCCCACACTGCTATATTGTAGAGTGGATCAAATGGTACAGTCCAGCTCTAGGGTTCAAGAACTGGATGGAAAATGAGTGAAAAAAGCAGCTGATGTCCCCCCAAAACTATTGAGAACTGTTGTTCTAGACCACATGCAAAAATGGCAAGAATCTCTGGCACCTTAAAAGCAAGATATAAAGAAATATGAAATAGGTCAGGTACTGTAGAATGTAGAATATAGTTCACTCAAACGGTGAGATCAGTGCATTTTACAGCTAAGACACATAGTGGCTTCATGATTCAAATATTCTCAGCAGGTTGGTGGGCAAATGTTAATGGTACCACATAATTATACTGCTTTAATGTCTGTATTTCAATCAGGAGGTTTCTGCAGTTTCACACATAGTCACACACAAATACAAACAGACATAGCTTCATATTTTAAATGGGAGGCGGTTAAGCTGTTTTGTAGGATCTACAATAAATTACTGTATATCAGTGAGATAACCTTACAATAAACAATCATAGTGTTCATGTGAAACAGACATGTTCCTCATATTCATATAGTTCCAGTTCAGCAAGGGCCTCATAAAACACCCCAGTCACACAGCAGAAATGTCATGCTGTGAGTCCACCAAAGTCAAGTCACTGCATAACTTTTATTCTTTTCACGGTTTGGCTGGATTCTGTTGCAATACAGTGTAATCGGGTGCAATACATGCCTACAGCTATTATACTGTAGTCAAGGTAACATGAGTAGCAGAGATATAATTGCTCCACAGCAGGGAACTTAAGAGCTGTCACCCAATGAGAGCTTTTTATTGACTATAAATGTCATCTATTTTTGTCATTGCCTCGTTCTTCATTGTGAAAATGAGCACTTCTGAGTTGTTTTTGTGAATCCCTTTAATTTCCTGTTATAAGGCAGGAAAGAAGGCAAAAATTTCTATGAATAATTTTACTAGAGCTGTAGACCGAGTAAGTTTAGATAACTAAATAATAATTTGAGAAGTGGAGTCAGTATTTTTTTTAAAGACAAGGTTTTACTGGAAAATGCTTATAGGTTTGCCAAAACGATAGATAGCTTAATTCTTAACTTGTTTAACTTGAAACTTTACTACACCAAATTTGAAAAGTTTCTGGATTTAATGACACTAATGATATTAACATTAGCCAAATGCGACTTAAAACTTAAATTATTCTTTTCACAAGTTAGTTTAGCCATTAAATTCAATTCAATTCAATTCAATTCAATTTTATTTATATAGCGCCAAATCACAACAAAAGTCGCCTCAAGGCGCTTCATAGATACAATAGATATAAATTCCATTAAAAACCATTAAAATCCTCCTCCTGCTGACTTCTCTTGAGAATCAGATTAACCTGGAATCAGTTTCTTCCTTTTCTTGTTAAGAAAAATCAGTGCAAGCTCATCATTGCTAGATAATGAATTCATTTGTTCCACAAAGTGTTTTTTGAGGACAAACTTTCTGCAAAATCACAATAATTTTGGTGTGTATATACTTCACGCTACACATCTTCTGAAAAATTCAGAACGTGTTTTTTTTTTGTTTTGTTTTTTGCAACGTGCATGTGTGCTTGACACCTTTTTAGGTGTCAAGCCATAAATTACAAAAATGGATAAATCAAGACAAATTCATGAAATTCATATTTTCTGACAGTGTCAGTTTTCAGTGGGTTTTTTGTCATTTTTAAAAAACGTAAATATTTATAAATATTAGGCAATAGTCACAGGTTATGTAAAGATCATTTCCTCCTTCTTCTCTGCTATCCAACACCTCCCTGAGGTATTTGTCATTAAAAATGGCTGAGTGGAGACTATCAATGTTTCACATCTCCCCTGTCAGGAAGCACAGAGGCAAGAGTCATTATCTGGCCAGACTTCTAGATTGCTCTACTGTAAAACATGACAGCTGTAGAGTGAGTACAGGAACTCCAAATCAGAATCAGAATCAGAATCAGAATGGGGTTTATTGCCAAATGTTGAGCAGGTTTACAACATTAGGAAATTGCTGCGGTGCTTCAGTGCAAACATAGTGTCATAAATAGCACTTAAATAGACATGGAAAAAAATAAAAGTAGGGATAAGAATTAAAAGTGCTACGTGGAAAGATATGTGCATGAGATATACATGAGATATATACATGAGAATAAGAATTAAGAGTGCTACGTTGAAAGATATATACATGAGTGCAGGTGGTGATCAGTGCCAAACATGGAATGATGCAGTGACACAGCGTAGGGTCATGTGTTAGTGGCGGGTACAGTCATATGGTTATTGTTCATGTGTCCAACAGCAGAGGGGAAGAAACTGTTCTTATGGCGAGAGGTTCTGGTGCGAATGGACCGGAGCCTCCTGCCTGAGGGGAGCAGGTCAAACAGACTGTGTCCAGGGTGAGAAGGGTCAGCTGAGATCCGAGCTGCACGCCGCAATGTCCTGGAGGTGTACAGGTCCTGCAGAGATGGGAGTCTGCAGCCAATCACCTTCTCAGCAGAGCGCACAACACGCTGCAGTCTCTGTTTGTCCCTGATAGTGGCTCCAGCGTACCACACGGTGATGGAGGAGGTGAGGATGGACTCGATGATTGCAGTGTAGAACTGGATCATCGTCCGTGTTGGCAGGTTGAATTTCTTCAGCTGCCTCAGGAAGTACATCCTCTGCTGGGCTTTCTTGATGACGGAGGTGATGGTGGGCTCCCACTTCAGGTCCTGGGTGATGGTGGTACCCAGGAAGCGGAATGAGTCCACAGAGGTGATGGGGGTGTCAGTCAGGATGATGGGGGGGAGTGGGGCTGTGTGCTTCCTGAAGTCCACAATAATCTCCACTGTCTTCTGGGCATTCAGCACCAGGTTGTTGTGGCTGCACCAGGACACCAGACGTTCAACCTCCCTCCTGTAGGCAGACTCGTCCCCGTCCGAGATGAGTCCAATAACGGTGGTGTCATCTGCAAACTTGATTAGCTTGACAGACTGGTGGGTGGAGGTGCAGCAGTTGGTGTACAGGGAGAAGAGCAGAGGAGAAAGAACACAGCCCTGAGGGGAGCCGGTGCTGATGGTCCGGGAGTCCGAGACATTCTTTCCCAGCCTCACGTGCTGCTTCCTGTCCGTCAGGAAGTCAGTGATCCACCGGCAGATGGGATCAGGCACATTCATCTGGGAAAGCTTGTCTCGGAGATGGTCTGGAAGGATGGTGTTGAAGGCAGAGCTGAAGTCCACAAACAGGATCCTGGCGTAGGTTCCTGGGGAGTCCAGATGCTGCAGGATGAAGTGTAGGGCCATGTTGATGGCGTCGTCTACAGACCTGTTGGCTCTATATGCAAACTGCAGGGGGTCCAGGAGGGGGGCCGTGAGGGTCTTGAGATGGGAGAGAACTAGGCGCTCAAATGACTTCATGACCACAGATGTCAGAGCCACGGGTCTGTAGTCATTTAGTCCAGTGATCCTAGGTTTCTTGGGGACAGGGATTATGGTGGAGGACTTGAAGCAGGCAGGCACATGACATGCCTGCAGTGAGGAGTTGAAAATGCCAGAAAACACTGGGGCCAGCTCGTTTGCACAGTGTCTGAGGGTGGCAGGAGACACACCGTCTGGGCCGGGAGCTTTCCGAGCATTCAGGTTCTTAAACTGCTTCCTCACATCTGCTTCATGAATATGAAGAGTTGTGGTGGGAGGAGGTGGTGTGAAATCCTCTTTTGTGTGGGGTGAGGAGGGGGGTGTTGTAGGTGAACGGTTTGAAGGTGGTGATGGCTCTATGGAGGGGGGAGAGGTGGGGGAATTAGTGTCCAAAGTGTCTCTATTGTTGGGGCCGTTGGAGGTGTGAAGGCTGCCTGATGGCTCGTCAAAACGGCAGTAGAAGTCGTTAAGGGTGTTGGCTAAGAGCAAGTCATCAGTGGAGTGGGGGGTTTTAGGCTTGTAGTTTGTGATATTCCTAAAACCTTTCCACACAGAGGCCGAGTCATTCTCTGATATCTGCTGCTGCATCTTCTCAGAGTGCTGATGTTTAGCAATGTCCACTTCTTTAGTGAACCTGTACTTGGCCTCTCTGTAGCAGTCCAGTCCAGTCCAGTCCAAATCGATCCAGTGTTGAACTTAAAAAGGAAAAAAAAAAGTCTGCTTTAACACTTCCAGCACTAAGAGGGAGAAATAAACTGATCTAAGATCAAACTGAAAATTAAGGGGAAAAAATGAAAATTAAGAAGACAAATGCATACAGAGTTAAAGATGCTTACAGTCACACTGAAAACAATAAAAGAGAGAATACTGTACAAGAACTAAATTCTAATTACTATGAAAATCGATAGACTTTAACACGTGCTGATCTCCATTTGGAGATCTGTGTCATATATGTCATGTGTTTTACTTGGTTTGTTTCCTGTTTGGGAGCAACAGGGAGCAACACTCACTTTTAGGCCCTTTTCAATTTTTCCATTTTTGCTCTTATTTGTTTCTTAGTTGGGTTTATTCACCAAATGCACTTGGTTCGGTTAAGACATTCAAAACTTGGTGGTTATATTTGGAAAAGATCTTAATTTAATTTTACAACAAAATCTGTGCCTGTGGGGGGAAAAAAGAAAATACACACTAACCCAATGTATTTAGATGTTACGCCAGGGGGTCATTTTCAAATGTCCATTTGTGACAAAGAATACTGATCTGTCATATATCAAACGATTTTGTAAAATTAAAGTATTGTTTTAACACTGAAAAAGCTGCGTGAACTCCAGGGGAACCAAAATGCGTCACTACAAATTATGTGATAATGTTCAGTCTGTTTATTATGGTAAATGGCCTGTATTTATATAGCGCTTTACTAGTCCCTAAGGACCCCAAAGCGCTTTACATATCCAGTCATCCACCCATTCACACACACATTCACACACTGGTGATGGCAAGCTACATTGTAGCCACAGCCACCCTGGGGTGCACTGACAGAGGCGAGGCTGCCGGACACTGGCGCCACCGGGCCCTCTGACCACCACCAGTAGGCAACGGGTGAAGTGTCTTGCCCAAGGACACAACGACTGAGACTGTCCAAGCCGGGGCTCGAACCGGCAACCTTCCGATTACAAGGAAAACTTCCAACTCTTGAGCCACGATCGATTATTACCCAGATGTGTCTGGGATGAGAACAACAAAACTCAATACAGGGAGAAAGTGCTGTGTTCTGCACTATTGGAGAACATGGAGAAACCATGTTTATTTTACAGCTAGTTGCTAGCCCGTACAGACCGTTCCAGCATCCCATAAAGCATACGCCACACCGAGAACACCTCCAAAGTGTCTTATTTGCTTCTCACAACAGTGACCAAATGAACAGACTAAACACCACAGGTGTGAAAATACTCTAGGAAAATGGGATGCAAAAATATTTTGTTAAAGTTAAAAAGAAGACAAAATAATTTGATTTCCTGACCTGCATTACATAAAATGTGGCAACTGGACAAACAGTTGTTAGACTTTCAACTAGGAGACTTGGGTTTGTGTGAAAACTAGACTACTAAGCATTTGTCCATTTTGTTTATTTATTTATTTACTTATTGAGTCAGTGAGTGTAAGTGGATGTAAAATGAACGGCCCCTTTACAAAGGCAGGGACAATGTTTTGCTGTCAGAGGTGGGACACATTTTTTTTTAAGTAATAAATAAATAGTTGGGGTTTTTTGTTTTGTTTTATGTTTTTTTTAACAAACAGAAATGACAAGTAATAAGACAATACAATAAATAAATAATACTATAAGTAGAGCGCAACAACCTGTTTTTGTTTACCATGGCACTTTTTTTGCTCAATTTTGTTAACAAGAATCTTAATTGTTGCTGAACTCCAGAGAAATTAATTCCTAATTATTATCATCATTCATACTGTTCACCCAACACAAGCTTCTTATTGCAAGTTCAACACTCCCTGCATGTTTGCCTCCATTTCTCTTTCCCTCCACATCCACTGCACTGTGCTCATTACCACCAATACTGGCCACTGGTGCTCAAAAAGCAGAAAACATACAGCCACATCATTATACCAGTGATTTTTACACATGTGGCAGCATCTGCCTGAAGGACTTATTTCTGCTTTTGCTCCTCCCGAGGTGAGATGAACCAGCTCCCTATGTTGATCTATTACAAAACTGAGTCACAGGACTTCACTACAGATTTTCACAAACACAATATGTTCAGCTTGACTAACAGAACATTACAAAGAACTATCCTTTCTATACCTTAATTACAGAGTGAACAGACCTGTATGTTTGCTGAGCTGCTCACTAAGAGTACATACATTTTTTCCCCTTCCTTCTACAAAATGGTTGTAGATGAAAGATGATTAAAATTACACATCCTATCCATGCCTGTTTGGAGTTTTTCTGCTACTGATTTGGAACTCATACTTTTTTTTGTCATCTTTGTAGTGGAACTGTTCTGTCAGGACCACAGATCAATAAAAACAGCTTGTAAAGCACTCTAAAAACAGGCCTACACCTTGATTAAGAAAGTATATTTAAATCAATTTTTGTAACAAGAAAAAAAACAGTAACTTGCTCCTTTAATTGCAGCTACTGCCTCCGTTTCCACTAGCATTTGCAAACTCGTACCTCAGAGCAGTGAATGCTGAGCCGGGGCAGGGGCTGCTTGATTGCGTAGTAGTTTCCTGTTAGTGTCACATATGTCAGGGAGCACAGGTTTACAATCGATATACAAAAACATCCAGCCTGCTCCTGTTTCTGTTAACGGGACATGAACACACTCACAAATCTCAAATTTCAAACAAATGTAAACTTTTTTGTGTTTTTACATCCAATGTCACTTTTACAGGTCCCAGGTTTGAATGCATTACTTATTTCCATCAACATTATGCTCATTCATAATGTTGTAGTTACACTATATTTATGGATCATTCGTTGAGCAAGCAGTACAAAAGCAAAGCGTTTCTTTCCCTCTCTCAGGATTTAGCTGCCACAACTTAATTTTAACTTTGTAGCAGTGAATCCTCATCAGGCAGTCACTCTGATTTCCCCGAATGCCGCCACAGCTTAAATTGGTGAATGCTAACTACTAAATTCCTTCATTTAAAAAGAAGACGCCCCGCTTCCTGTTTAAGTCTTAAACAAGACAATTTAATCCAATTTGACATCAAAGCATTTCACTTTGATTTATGTATTAAATGGAAAATATCTGTACAACTAGATTTGTGAAACTATGAGTGAGCAGATAACTGACTGGCAGATGAGCAGCTGAAGAATCAAATGTATGTTAAGTCAGTCTGTCTCTTCCTCTCTTGTGCACATGCACACGCACACACAGGCATACTTTGTCCCCACATTATGTTTCAGGCTTGCAACTAATGGGGTAAATCCTACCCTGCCTCTTTGGGCTTGACACACTTTCAGAAACTTATCAGTGAAATAAAAATACACACAAGCAGTGGGGAAAATTGCTTTACCAGTAAAAATCAAATATTGTTTTAATTCTCTGTGTTGTGTGGTAATTTTATCATTGCTGGCATCTAGGCTGAAGTGAGTTCATCCCTTTAATATTTAAGCCTGCCTTCAGGCTTATTAACCTCAGTGTGGCTGAGAACTTTCTCTGGCTAAACCTGAAACGTTGATCTTAGGGATTGACGTTTGCAGAACAGGTGAAAGGAATAACATCAAATGAGCTTTAACATAACCTATTTAAGGTATTCCAACAACAACTTCTCCTGACCATAACTTTCAGTCAAGTAGAAAATGTAAAGTATATTGCAGATTCCATATGCTGCCAGGTGCATGCAGCTTGACTGTAAAAAGCTACTAGCTATTTTACAGTGTGTGTGTATGTGTTTGTGTGTGTGTGTGTGTTTACATGTGACGGTGTGATTGAGCAAGGATACATGAGGTTAATTCTACAAAGGCGGATTGTAGGGTTACTGAGGTTAGAAAATAAATTAACTCTAGTAACTTCTCTCACAGGCCTCTCTCACTTTGTCTCAGTTGTTGCTCATATATATATATATATATATATATATATATATATATATATATATATATATATATATATATATATACACACAATTTTTGTTATACTATTTTTGTTGAATACATTTTTTTTGTACCTAACTGGGTTCCGGAGGCAGTTTATAACTTTCGCGAATATCGGGAGATTATTCCATGATGCTGCATTACTGACGACTGCAGTCGGGTGCTCTCGTGTTTGTTCTGTTTACGTAGCTCTGTTAGCTCAGTATTTTACAAATAGGCTGTTGACAGAGTAACCTTAACATTCGGTGTAAAAGGTTAAAACAATGCTTGTGTAGTTGTGTCGAATTTCATGCACTTGTGGGAGTTATATCATCTTTTTTTTTTTTTTTTTTTTTTTTCTAAATGACATCAGAAACAGCAGTATGCGACATTACGTGATGGCAGAGCTTCAGTTCATCCTTTGTCTTTTTTTTTTTTTTTTTTTTTTAATAAATAGGACAGGGGGAATGAATGAGAGAGAGAGGGGGAGAGAAAGAAAGAAAACCAAAGGGGAGAAGAGACGGTGAGAAGGGGGGGGGGAAGAGAGAGAAAAAAAAACCTCCTGGGTCACCTGTATGGAGAAAAAAAAAAAAAACAAACAAACAAAAACAAACAGAGGAGACAGCAAACAACAAAGAGCAACATAATAATAGAGTTATATCATCATCATCATCGTTTATTTGTATAGCACTTTGGTCTGCCTAGTGTGTTCTTAAAGTGCTGAACAACACAGATCAAAAAACAACTAGCAAAATTAAAAATACAACAAAATTATTAAAAATACAATAAATTAATAAGAAAGGTGTCAGTTTCCTACGGAGTTAAAAGCCAGGGAATAAAAATAGGTTTTTAAACTGGACTTAAAGACCTGCACTGATGACACTTGTCTAATATGGAGGAGAAGGTTATTCCAAAGCATTGGAGCCGCAATGGAGAACGCTCGGTCTCCTCTGCATTTCAGCCGTGACTTAGGAACCGACAGCAACAGCTGCTCAGCTGAACGGAGCGGGCGAGGAGGAACATTTGGCTTTAGCAAATCAGATAATCAGATATATGGTACATTTAAGTTAGTTTTGCAGACACCAAGATGTAGGCTATGGACTAATTAACTTTAGCATAGCTTCCCGTCACTCACTTAGCTGAAACTCCCCACATGGATTTGGGCAATCAAATAGAAAAGAGTGTTGCTGTGTGGTAGCATTTTACAGTCAGTACTGCAGATGAAACCAAAGTGATTTTTAATGTGTGCAAAAGTCAAATCAGCAGAGGCAGATATATCAAACATCTGTTAACGTCTGCTATGCATAATCACATGCACTTAAAGCATCCTCTCCTGGTATTGTCTGCCAACTCCCCCACAAGCACCAATTCATCATCACAGCCTTGTTCTGCACCTGCAAGTCAGTTTCGCTGTCTGTTCAGTGTCCACCAACAAGGACGGGTGGTAGTGGGGTTCATGATGTTCGCAATGGTATTTTATCAGTTGCTGGTTTAACCATGGATGTTCCTCTTGTATTGTTTATTTAGGATTTGTAGTATTATTTGAAGTACATTGTAGTCCATCAGTCAGGCTGATGTAAGAATGCATAAATCAGACTTCTTTCTGTCAAAGAAAAGAAGACAACAAGGTCAAACTTGGTTGACCCTAAACAAGGATTTAAGGTATCTGTCATAAAGTGCTTTGATTGGTCAGTTAGACCAAGAGAAAAATAAGTGTTTATTTATCAACAGAGTTCTTAAATTTCTGGAATGCAAAATTAGATTAGCATAAAGACTGGTACTGGGAAGAAAAAGGTTGTTTTTATCAGCACTTAACAAATTAGCACATTAACCCACCACAACTCTTTTGGTTATCTCTGCACTATTCAATGATTTTATAGGTATTAGTGATTCTGAAAAAGAAAATGACAATAGCTCTGTTAAGAAGTTTTTTTGGAAAGATGAAACAAATGTGCAGAAGTGATAATTTATTATCCCGCACAGTGTATAGAAGTGTAATATTTAATATACTACTCTCTCACTCACACACACACACACACACACACACACACACACACACACACACACACACACACACACACACACACACACACACACACACACACACACACACAGACATGAAGTATCAGGTGGGTGGAACCTGTTGCTATTTAGATTTGACCTTGGTTGAATCAACTGAGAAAGCTTCATCCAGGAGGACTTAAAAGTATTACAAGTCATAGTGAGGACATGTGGTGCCGCATGTCAGGGAACTGGTCTCATACTGTTTGTGTCTATGTGTGTCTGTTCTTTACATTCCTCAGCTCCTTAAAGGGTCAACTCTGTCTAAACCGCCTTGTCTCAGGATTTTAAGACACCTCACTGTGTCTGTGTGTGTGTGTGTTCGGTGTGTTTGTGCGTGTTTGTGTTGAAGGATAAACTTGGTAGTCTCTCGGCAGGCACAGGGTGGTGGGGTTATGCTTACTGTTCTTAGACTGAGTGGCGTTTCGAAGTGGTAAACAACTCTGTGGGCTTAAAGGGAGCAAACTGTAGCACCCATGGGTGAATACAAGGTCAGAATAGAATGTCTCTGTAAAACTGTTGCTGCTTAACTCACAGAATAACCACAAACACATAACCAAAATGGAAAATAGTGTCCAAATACTGTCATATGTGAAAACTCATCCATAACAATATTTTATTTACAATGCTAAGTTGTTAATATCTCACAAGTTTCTGGCACCTTTCTTTTTATGGAATTAATTACATTTTTCACATGTATAAACTTCCAGCTAAATAAGGTCCTCCTTGTGGGCTCCTTGTGTTTTAAAATGTCTAATACCCTATGGAAAAAATATTATTCCTACCATGAAATTGCATATGCTACTGTATTACGTTGTTGCAGACATGGTGTGTTAGGTGTGATAAAATACCTGATATATTCAGTTTGAAAACACCTACATTTGTCTCACAGATGCTTGCAACATTTTTGGTGGTTTGACATAGTGAGCAGCAGCAATAGATCAGTAGATACCATTGTTATTACATCACCAATTTCATGCTGTCAGGTACACCTGTGTGGCAGGAAAAGATGAACCCTAATGTAGAACTTGGGAAAAGAGAATATGAAAATCAAAAACAGATTTATTGCTAAAAAACGTGATTGATTATTCACAATTTCTATGTAAGGAGAAGGATTTTGAATTTAATTCTGGATTTAACAGGGAGCCAGTGAAGAAAAGCCAGTATGGGTGAAATATGAAATCTTTTTAGTCCCTGTCAGTGCTCTCACTGCAGTGTTTTGGATCAACTGAAGGTTTTACACTGAGTTTTTAGGACATCCTGATAATAATAAATTGCAGTGGTCCAGGCATGAAAGCCATGCATCAATTGTTTTACTCAGCATCACTCAGAGACAGGATATTTATCATTTTAAAGATATTGTGCATTTGAGTGAAGGTTCATATGTATCTGTTTATTATGCACACTAAATGACATATGCTGGACTCCAGAAATCTCAGTGTTACTGGAGGTCAAGACCCCATGGTTAGACCCCATGTTTCTTAGATATTTAGGACTGTATTCAATAACCTCAATTTTTGTCTGACTTTATAAGTATGAAATTGGAGATAATCCATGCGTTTAAGATTGATCGGTAGGCCTTCTCACACATATCATTTAGCTGACTGGTTTTTGTAAATGATAAATTGACTGGTTTTGATATACAGTCAGGTTCATAAATATTTGCATACAGACACATTTTCTAATGTTGCTTCTGTACATTACCAGAATGAATTAAAAATGAAATGACTACAATGCAGTTGAAGTGCAGACTTTCAGTTTTAATTCAATGGGTTGGATGAAATGAATGCATAAAAATGTGAGGGGGGAAAAAAAGTATTTTGTAAACACAATCCTATCATTTCAGAGGCTCTAAAGTAATTAGACAAATTAAATAACTGAAAATAAAATGATCATTTCTATTACTTTATTCAAAACTCTTTGCTATGACAGCCTGAAGTCTTGAAGTCATGGACATCACCAGATGCTGGCATTCCTCCTTATTAAGGCTCTGCCAGGCCTTTACTGCATTGGCTTTCAGTTGCTGTTTGTTTGTGGGCCTTTCTGTCCTAAATTTAGTCTTCAACAACTGAAATGTATGCTCAATTGGGTTAAAATCCAGTGACTGACTTGGCCGTTCAAGAATATTCTATTTCTTTACTTTAATAAAGTCGTGGGGTGCTTTGACTGTATGTTTTGGGTCATCGTCCATCTGTATTATTCAATGCCACCCAATCAATGTGACTACTTTTAGCTGGATTTGAGCAGACAGTATTTCTCTGATCACATTCGGCTGCTTCAGTCCTGTGTCACATATTCAGTAAACACAACCAGTGCCACTGGCAGCCATGCATGCCCAAACCATCACACTGCCTCTGCCATGTTTTACACATGATGTGGTATGCTTTGGATCATGAGCCGTTCCATACCTTCTCAATACTTTTTTCTTGCCATCATTCTGGTAGAGGTTGATCTTGGTTTTATCTGTCCAAAGAATGTTTTTCCAAAATTTTGCTGTCTTTTACTAGATGTTTTTTTTTTTTATTATTATTTTAAGTCTATTCTAGCCTTTCTATTCTTGAGGCTTATGAGTGGCTTGCACCTTGCAGTGAACCCTCTGTATTAGGGCTGTTCAATGTGACGATATATATCAGATGACGATATGAAAACATCTATTGTTTCATATTATACACTATCATTTGTTCTGTGGTGTTGCAAAATATTTAAAAAACTTTACTGAAATGTAATTAACTGAAATGATATACGTTTATTCTCAAACATCAAATTTAAGAATATACATCAAACAAATCACCTCAAATAAAAACATGAAGTTACTATAACTGGTGCTTACAGTCACCATGTGGATGCAGGCACAGAGAACACCAGCATGGCCAGTGAAGATGAGGCAGAACCAGGTAGCTCCAAACAGAAGGACCAGTCAAAACAAATCAAAAATGACTCGAACAAACATGTTTTAGAGCTTAATGTGGAAAAATGTTGTCGTTAATTTCAGCATGTTTCAGTTTTACAAACGGCGCCCCATAGACTTAAATATCAGAGTGCAAACAAGCAAACAAACAAACAAAAAAAAAACCACTCAGCAAATAATAAGTTGACACTTTGCACTTATTGCCCAGTATACAAAAATGCTTGAGAAATGTCACAATTTAAATACACTTTGCAGGGACCAGGTCAAATAAACAGTGTCCTCTCTCACTCTCTCTTTGTCTCACACGTACACACACAATATCTCAGAAATGTCGCTACATGAAACAAAAAGACAAAGTTAATAGGAGGCAGCACAAAAGTCTTGAGGGGCTGAAGAATAAATGTGTGCTGCCTTCTCTCAGAGGATCACACACACCCTTCCATGGCTCATCAGTTTACAGAATGCTGAGTGCTGCACTCTGCACAGTAATAAAAAATCATTTATTATCATTTATTATCACTCACTCTTACTTTTTTGCTCTTTGGACCAGCATGTCTGTCTATTCATCTCTCTACCACCCTTACTGTTCTTTCCAATCCCCTCTATGGTCTGTCAACATCACTGGCCAATTACATCTTTGCTCACTGCTTTTTGACTTTTTTTTTTCTGATGACCTTACCTCCACTAATGTCTTCATACTTTTTTCTTAAAGTCTGCCATATTTTGGCCTACATTATGTTATATTTCAGTTATATTTCTGAGTGGTAGACTGGTTTAGTGGAATGACGCTTCTATGAAGACTTCCTATATTTATACAGACACAAATTACATTACAGTACATTTTAAACAAATCAAGGTAGCTGTGTAAGGTAAATTGATGTAAGAACAGTATAAGCTAATTAAATTCCTATATTAATGCCCTTATTTACACTGCTCAAACAGACATCTGTCTTTTGTTTGTAATGTTCCATGAAATAAGGCATTCTACACAGTCTCTTGTGCAAGCTAAATTAGGATAATGAATGTAAAACACACTTAGAAATAAAAAAAGAGAAAGAAAAAAGATGAAAA
Source organism: Astatotilapia calliptera (assembly GCF_964374335.1). Classification (NCBI taxonomy): domain Eukaryota; kingdom Metazoa; phylum Chordata; class Actinopteri; order Cichliformes; family Cichlidae; genus Astatotilapia; species Astatotilapia calliptera. The sequence continues at coordinate 15,302,049 of NC_137440.1, read as the reverse complement.
GATGAAATATAAGGCTAAATAAGTAATGGTTTCATTTGTTAAATGATAGTATGGATTATACAGCATACATCGGTGCTATTTTTTGGCGCTTTGCAAATAAAAAATAAAGCTGAACTGAAAAAATCAAATACATGTTTTCAGGATTCAGTTATTCAGATATACATAGTTTTGTAAGTTTATCTTGTTGAAAATTCTTTTATGTACATGCTTCACAACAAATAGCCTTAGCCTTGTGAATGTTCTATGTAGATGTGAAAGGTTTTGTGAAATTGTAGGAAGTAACATCTTTTTTTGAAAGGCACATTGTGGGCTTTTAAGAGCTTTTTCTTTTCTTTTCTTTTTTTAAAGCCTGTAATAAGAATAACGCTGCCATCATATTATATTAGTTTGCTTTGGAGTTATTGTGCAGCTCAAGTAAAGATTCAAATAAATGTCCATGTAAACCTTATTATTTTTTCCACAAAAAAGACGAGCTAGATATTTAGGTTTTTAAGGAAGGAAAAAGATTCACAGTAAATAATCAATGGAACAAAATTAGTTTAGCCAAACAATGGAAACTGTCCAGTTCTGTCATGATCCTGGGCCATGTTGGCCCAGCATTCTTAGTTTTCGTGTATTTTTGTATTTTGCGGCCATGGCCATGGTATTTGGGCCATGGTTCCTGGGTTGCTCTGTTAAGTTGTTCCTTATTTTGATTTCCCCTTGTGACTTTTCCCCCCTGTGTGTCCCTCTGTGTATCTGTGAGCCCTCGTCTCCCCTCCTTGTGTTTTATTCCATGTTTCGCCCGCTATGCCTGTGCTCTCTCTCCCCCTGCCTGCACCTCTGTATTTCCTGTTTTACTTTGACAGTCTCCCGTCAGTGTTGTGTTTACTACTGCCGTGTCTCGTTATGATTATCTGTGTCAGCTGTGTTCCCCGTGTGCTCCCACTTCCCTGGTTAACCCTCTGTGTATTTATGTGCATGTCTCCCTCAGTTTGGTGTCGCGCCGTCAATGTCTCCTCCCCGAACCTGTGTGCCTTTCTGTGTTCCCTCGGTCCTCAGTTAGCATTCCCAGTTTAGTTCTGTTTCTCTGCAATAAAGCAGTGATTTTGAGTTCAGCTTTTTGTCTCCGTGAGTTTTGCGTTTGGGTCCTCATCTGCCTCCACACAGCCAGTTCATGACAAATTCTACAAATGAATACAATGAAAAATGTTCATTTTGTGACCTTCTATGTATTTTATTATTCATGCCTATGACGTAATATTAATTAATTTTACTGCCTATAACCTTGTGTTTTAGTCTTCTTTCTGTCCTATTAATGGCATATATTCTAAGTAAACTGTCCCTTTACGTTATTCGATAACACAAAATTTGTCATCCTCCTTGCTTCAATTTTAATACACCTGAACCTTATTTACCACATCAGAGTAATACTAGACCATTTCAATTTCTAGTGTGGTATTTGACTCTCACAGTTGTCTTTATGACTTTATATAAGAAATTCACTTCCTTTAACTTATCAGATAAACTGAATATTGAGCCCTCTCTCACTAAGCCAGGTTTTGATTTAAATTATTCCTTATTGTGTGGGCGTAATGGCCAGTGAGATGGACTGAGGTTCACCAGAGTACAGTGCTCAATTCACCTTAATGGTAGGAGCCATGCATATTAAATACAGAGATGGGGAGGGTAAGAATTGGGGAAGAGAGATGACTGAGTATACGCTCCATTCCACTTTAATCGCCTTCATGGACAGAGAGGCTTTTAAACACTGAAATGATGGGAGGCTCAAATAGGACTGGAATATGAGATGGAAAGATGCAAACAATTAGGCTAGAGAGGCACGTGAAGAGGAAAAAAGAGGGAAGCAAAAAGAGATTGTCATCTTCTCCAGTGACCCCGGGTGGTGTATTGCTGATGACAAACTTAATGGAGCCTCATTTCCCCAGGGCTGTTCACCTCACTGCACCTGTCTGGACCTTTCCCCCTCTCCTTCTCCGCTCTTTATCTCCCTCTTTCTCTGGGAACCACTCTAATTGTGTATGCTTGAAGGAGACTGATCACTCTGCCCAGTCACCGTGTTAACATTAATAAAACAGGGCTCTTTGGAAACTATCTTCTCCTCTCTTTTCCTCTTCTCTGCTAGAGCATCTGTTAATACACTGTCATTACAACTAAACAATCTAAATGGAGAATATGTATCTACTGCAGTTAATTTAACTTGTGATGAATGTGAATTTAAAGCAATGAGGGTTGAACGCTCAGCCACCACCGAGGTCTTCAAAATCCATTTCAAAACATGCAAATGAATAGAGTCAGTGACTTGAGGAAAAATTCATCCGTAACTTCTGGATAGTACCTGGCATAAACTGGTTCTTTCATAATGCTTGAGCACCAAAAATAGGGTTTAATCAATAAGGCTTTTTTTAAGGAAAATAATGAAGTGGTATGGATGGGACGGGGTCAGTTTTAACCTCTAGAAGTTAATTATCTCAACCAAGATGTAGTCTACTTCATGAATATTGTAAGTAAGGACTACTTACAGTACTAGGTTTATGCTGTAAGTTTATACTGATATTTTTTATTGTAATATAGCTTTTACTACCTTAACGTGCTTCTTGCTTTCAATTGCAGGTTAGGTTAAGTTAAAGCAAAGCAATAGACAAAGCTCCCAAAACTGTTATTATATCATACAGCCTTGAACCGCCGTCTTCTGCTTGACACATGAGACCCCGACTCATCAAAAATTAAATTAGCAACTGTCCGGGAAGTTTAAAATCTCAGTTTGGAATAATTATTGACTGCTTTTTGACTCAGGCTCAGGCTCTTGATCATATCCTTGACTTGACGTTTAGTCCTTTTGGATTTGGTTTGGACTTTTTGTCTTGACATGTGTCTCCATTCTTGTAGGTCTTTGAACTTGGACTTGATTTAAGCAGCATTGAGTAGAGCCACATATAACCCATACACATAAAATCAGGATCCAACTGTCCCCAACTTCTTGCAACTTAATCATTGCTCTTCCCAGTCACTTCAGGGTCAGGAGCTCAGACTTTATGTCACGCTGCCATTGACTAGTCATTGTATTTTGAATAATTCTTGGTATGCTACTAAATTAGACAATGCTTTAAAACAAGCTTGCACGTTTAGTTCTTTAGCAGGACTCGACAGTGACAAATGCTTTTGTCTTTTTTTATTCAACAATGTTAATCTTATAGCTTGCTGGAAGCTTATCTATTGCTGCTCAGCAACGATGCATTAAAAATGATCTATCACCACCTGTTTGTGTGTTGTAAATACATGTCTCCACATGGAATTCAAATGTGACCATACCTTTACATAGCCTATAAGCACAGGTATGCACTGTAGAATAAATACTGCTTATAGCCTTGGATTAACTCACAAGCTGTTCATGGAGCAGACCTACTAACAGCCACTATTTGTAAGTCATGCTGTAGTGTCTTAATCAACAGAGCTATATGAGGAGTGAACGTCACAGGGGAGGGGTTCACTGAAAAAGGCGGATTATTCCAGAACATGTGAACTGGATGTGGGGGTGATTATTTTGGGAGTGTGACTCAAGTGCAATGACAACGGTGTCCTTGTCACCAACATTTGGCCATTCTATGTTCTTAAACGAAGCAAATCAATACTATTAAATAACACCATCAGGTACTTTTCATAATGGGTTGAATAAGAAAAGTTACAACTTGCTTCTTGTATCTTGAGGCTGGAAAGGGGTAAGTGTTTTAACCCCCATTGTTTTCTTTGTGAAAGAAATTGTCAATTTTTCTACTCAGTTAATTACATCATCAATTGCGTTTTCATTTCAACATGTTTAATTCCCTCAAATATATAGTGTTAAAAACTGACACCCTTGATATGAAAAATGCAGAAGCTTGCAGCAAGACTAGAACTCGGCAGATAATAAGTGTTGGCATGTAGCATCCACAGAGAACGCTATAGCCTCCAGCCATACAGCACCAGGATGTCTAAGGAAGGCTCTTTAACCTCTCAGCAGGACCAAACGTTCCAATCAAAGAGCCATCAGTCTACTGAGGAGCTGCAGTGTGTACACCCTGGGAACCAAATGTCAACTATTACATGAAAACATATGAGTGAAGCTACAGAAAAGGTCAAACCAACAACATTACAATCCACAAGAGGTCCTGGCTTCCTTGAGGGATGTTAACGCATTGCCATTTACTCTTTCTTTTTAAAGTATAAACGGGTCAAACCTAAGAGACAGAGATGGCTGTCATAATGAAGAGAAGTGCACACAGAAAGAAACGTGGTTCACCTGGCTTCTTGAACCACCACTGGGGCTCTTGTTGATGACTTCTTTATGGGAAAAACATGTATTTTGTTACTTTCCAGATTACTTTCTTCACTTGTTTCCATTTTATTTATTCTTTTACATTTACATTTACATTTATTTTTATTATTTATTGTTTGAAATCTAGTGATTACGCCACAGTATAACAGCAACTCTTCAACCTGTGGGAACGTATACTTCTTTAATGTTTCACAAAAGGTGCAATGTTTTATTTCGTATATCTACCTATTCAAGCTTTTCAATAGGTACCCCCATGATGGGCCACCATCAGTGTCGGTCAAGTTACTTGAAAAAAGTAATCAGTAACTAATTACTGATTACTTCCCGTGGCAGCGTACTGTTGGTGCTTGCTCAGAAGTTTAGGGGTTTCGGATCGGTAATCGGATTACAGTAACACGTTACTGCCCATCTCTGGTCACATTCCCTTAATTGGTGTAAGAAATGTAGAATCTTGCGGTAGAACTAGACTAGAACTCGCACTAGAACTCACGGAAACAGACACCGATTCACATTCAGACCTATTGCAAAACATGCATATCCTTGGAATGTGTTACTAGGATCAGCCATGGAGAACTGCAGGAAGAGGCTGTCCCAGCAACAAAGTGAGCAGAAGATGGAGGAAGGTGAAATAGTAAGAAAATAGATTGAGCGACTTAATTAAGAAGGGAGAAATTCAATGATTCAAGTAAAATGGATGGCTACTTTGATCGTGACTGTTAAAAGCTAAATTAAAGCTTTTTACTGTCACATGTTGCAAACTAGTGCAATCAAGAAGTCCCAACCTAACAACTCTACTAATCTTACAAAAAAGAAAGAAAGAAAAAAACAAACGTTTAAATATCGATAATTAAACAAATTGAAATAAACAGAAACATATATTAGCTTAATTAATTTGTGTACAGCCTAAATATCCAATTACTTGCAGTTTCTTTAGTATGCGACAATTAAAAGCTACAGTTTAGCTGGTACCAACTCAAGTGTCCCAGCCCAACAACAACTGTTTGGTTAGTGAGACTGCTCTTTACTTTTTTTATTCATCAGCGTGTGCTGCTCATCACACGGTACTGTTTATTAAATAAAATGAAAATCCAAACAGGGGAGCATTTGATATAGCATAACCAAGCACTTTCAACACATTCTTTGCTCTACATCTATATTAATCCTTTTAATCATATGGTGTCCTTTGGTGTCCCATAATACTATGACCATGTCAATATTGGCTGCCAAGAGCTTGTTGATCTGCTAAGAGACCTGTAGACTGCATTAGAAGGCATTGGGGTGCAAACATTGCAGGTTTGTCAGCCAGGAGCTGGTAGTTTGTGCCTACTGTGTTTTTTAAATTTGGTTTTCACTTTTTGTATGATTCTGTGTTTAGGTTTACGCACTGAAAACGACTTGGTTTGTGTGAAAAATATACTCCTTCACAATAGTAACCTGCACATTAAAAAATGCCAAGTTGGAAGTGACAACCCTGCTTCACAAAAACCGTAATGTCATAGGATAACTTCTGCCTTAGTTGCACCTTAAACTCAACAGACACTGACATTTGCTCCTGAGTATTTTCCTCAACAGCAAAGATAGTTGACCTGCTTTGTACATGGTGACCTGACCTACAGTATTTGGTTTACTAAAACAGGACCGAAAGAGGATGAGAAGGGAACAAGGTCAAAGACAAACAAAAGCGTTGGAGAACAAAACAGAGAAAAGCCATTGGGAATTAGAAGACAACTGAAACTGAGAGAATGGCAGACTTATATGAAACTAGAGCGGTGCTCAGTAGAGCAAAACTAACACAAAGCACACTGACAGATATACACATTCCCACACAATTTCTGTGTCTCGCTGTGCTTCGCTGTGTGAACACAGGCGAAAGCTTTAGAAGCTGACAGCATCACACACCCTACTAGACACACAGTTATTCTTTTGACTGCTAAGCACTACCCGACTGACTCTGCTCTGGTTGTCAAACACTTTGTTGGGGGCCAAAGGTGGGGCACATGGACGCCAGAATGTCTCCGATGGTATTTATTTATTTTTATACATTCTAATGCATTTGCAGAGTTTGAAACAAGACAAAGTTGTGTTTTTTCAGTGTTTTGAGAAAGAGTGAACTGAAGGAGGGTCACGGAACGAAGAAATAATTGAAAATGAACAGACTTCTTATCACAGTAATCACTGATAAAAACAACACAATTTTGACCTGGGCCCCTAACCCTTATAATAAGTGTCTGTACTGAAGTTAAACTGCAGATCAAACTGCCATGCTGCCCTGTTTCAGATCTCGTATCTGTGTTAAGGTATCATCTTTCATTATTTTAACATTCCTCTCTGTGGAAAGCTGAGCAAATGTGGTGGAAATATAGAGAGTTCTCGAGACAGTGTCAAGGTCCCCCTTGACTTCTGTCACCACTATCCCATAAAAATACACACAGGCATGACATGTACAGTTTTAAAGTTTCAAGACTCTCCAAAACCCACCGTTTTACTTGATTTGACCCTTACTGGTTGATTTACAATCTGGATGGATATGGGTCAAATTTGAAACCAAACAGCCTCAATGTAAAGTAACCCTAACCCTCCTAACCCAACAAGCTAAAAGAATAAAATTTGAATGTGCTTTTACTTTTTTCAAATGTCAAAGTTGTTCTAATTTGACCCACACAGTGTGTAAGGATTAACACATTGTTTGGACCTTGTTAAGATATCCACTGGTGTAAACTTTACAGTGCTTTGACAATATGAATCAAACTTTGGCAGATAACAGATAACATGTTATTATATTTAAACCAGGCTGTGCAATTGTATAAAGTCTATTTCATTGTTTCTCTTCTGATAAGATTTTTTTGAAAGTTTTGAGATTGCCCAGGGGAATGCAGGGGAGGAGGGGGGGAGTCTAATAGAGATAAGAACACAACTGAAAATGCACTGATGTAAGTGGGGCAATCAAAGCATGTGCAATATAATACAGCCATTAGATTTTTATTTCAGATAAAATTACAGATACTGTGGATACAGCGATAGCTTGCTAAACTGAACTCATTTTGGGTCTGTTTTTTCTGTTATTACTTTCCACTGATGACTTTGAAGTACCCACAAAAGATGTCTGCAAGTGCAAGTGTAGTAATTCACTGCAGTCAAAGAAAGTGTGATTTTCTGTATTCTGGGTCACAAATGTAGCTCCCAATAGTCTCAACCTAGGATTTTAAGTTACACAGTTTTCTAAGTGGAAACTGATCTGATTCTCTGAAATATCGATGTGAAGTGGCTCAAGCATGTAACGCTCGCCATGTATTTTAAGCTCTAAACTCATTATGCTTTGGGTTAGAATGTATAATGGACTGTGGACTCAACTGAGTTTCCCAAATGATTATAACGGTAATATATTTTAATGAGCTTGGGAGACTTTGTGAAACATTTCAGCAGCACTGTGCTGCTGAATGACAAAGTGGCATACACCAGCCACATATTATATAGTGGATAATAAATACAAGCATATGCAAAGAACACTATACTATCCTTTAGATGATCTTGGGGACATTTTGTGCCATTTCATTTTTTATTTTCATGATATTTTGGCTGTGCTGAATAAATATAGCTCATATTTGCCAAAGGATATTTTTTATTTTATTTTATTTTGAAATTGTTGTCTCAGTTCTTTAAATTAGTGTCAAATAGCTAAGCTACATTTCATCCTCAGGCCAAAAAATGCAGCATTATAAATATTTTTGATCTCACATTTATCTTGACATAAACTAATGCATTCTTTTATGTTAGGATTTTATTTTGGATTACTCACCTTCAATTTCTTATTTTTATATTTGTCCAGCAGTTCAATGATAAAAGGTAGAGCTACTTTTTATCATTCAAAGTAGGCAGCAAAATTTCACACTTTTTCTGTTTTCTGCAAGAGTGCCTTACTACTGAAATGGTAAGTGCGTGCTTCTATTGATTTTGGATAATGGTATACGAGTGTGTGTTTATGTGTGATGTTCACCTTCAGGTCTTTTCTTAGAAGGTCATGCTCTGTGTTATAAAATGATTCAATGATAATAAACTATGAGTAACCTTTCAGAGCTTCAAAGATATCATCATCAGCATCAATAAGCAAAACTAAAATCTAAATTTGTTATTGTTGTTTGTAAACAAACTGGCCTTTAAACTGTTCAAATATTAATGGTATTTTTTGGATTTTATGTCTATACTTCAGGCTGAAGTAGTTTAAAAGGATTAGTAGTAGTTATACACTGTAATATTTTTACAGCAGTTTTTGGCATGATGTCATTTTGTGTTCTTGGATAAAAAGTTTTTCTTAAGGATCATGTAAGGACTATACAAGTAAGCCAATATACTTTACAGGCATTACACAAGGAAAGCATGTGATGTACACTCATACACATAATAATGATAATGGTGTCTCTGTAGCAGCCAGGATGGTCAAGCACCCATCTGGACACAAGGAGAGTGTGCAATGCAGCTTTTCTTGTAATTCTGACAAATGATGTATTGAGCTTTAGAGTCCTTTTGAGTCCTCTTCTTTAACACCATTCTTATTCTCTCTTTCAAAAACATCCCATCTCTCTCTGTCTCACAAATAAGAATTAAATTTATAGCATTTACAATTTAAAAATGATCAATAAAAATGCAAAAGACACGTGAAATGTGTTTGAAAGTCAAACTTAACTTGAATTATCCCCAATTTATCAGACAAAGGATGAACCGTGTAAGGTTCACACCGTCTGAAGGTCCTTTATGAATATGCTTTTTATGAATAAAACCCCTTGAATTAAAGCTCAAAGTCCCTTTAATCACATTTTGATTCTTTGATTAAAATCCACTATTGTAATGTACAAAGTCAGAATTACCAAAAACTGTGTCAATATCCAAATACTCATGACTCCAACTACAGATGATTTGAAAGAAAAGGAACTACACAGAGATGCAGAACGACAAGAAATAGTTGCAAAACTACTAAGAAATGAAACATAACTATGAAAATAATCACAATAATTCAAAATTGATTCAAAATAGCACAGAAGCAAAACAAAGGCGTGCATTCCATTTCCTCCATGGCCCATGGCCTCATCTAAAAGTTTACTTTAGGCAAGTAAAACATCTATAGTACATGAGTCATCTTTTGCTTTGCCTCATTTCCATTCTTTATTAGTCAAACATCAGTAAATGACTTCATGTCTTTTAAGATCGTCTTTGGTGTGTATTACTGCATATTACTGCGGGCCTCGTTAGCAAAAATGTCACAGTTTTTATGTTCTCTATTTAAGCAGATGCCACTTTTACGGGAGTAAGTGTGGCAGCCATTTATTTCATACAATTAAGAAAATCAATTCATCATGCTTTGATTGTATTTGAAAAAGCTGGTATGTGAAAAATTTTGATGCATCATGATTTTAATGAGTAAACAATCGCAATTGTAGTTCTTCTTCAAGTGCACTCTGCAACATCATTACCAGCAATAAAAATATACATTTTTTTGTATTAGTATGAGAATAACATTTGCATGTAAAGCATGGATTTTATTAAAGTGATTTTTAAAATTATTCAGCAAAGCTTAATGCATCATAATAAAGTTCTTTAGCAGAGCTGGTGTCTTACATTATCATATGTGCTATAAATGCATTGGGTGACATATGCTGCTGTAACATTCACATATGGAGTTAGACTTGTTTCCCTGCTTGTTCTTGAAGTATGTTGTTGCACACTGAACACGGCTTTATTAACAAGTCTACCAGTAAAGACATGTAGAAATATTATTTTTACAACATCATATTCACACTGACAGTTTAACAGTACTGGATGTGCTTAATGTCATATAGACTATCAGTGGGCATCTTTATAAGCATGGCGTTCAGTTACCACACTTGACTCATAAAGGGACATCAGTCTGTCACATCAAGTGCCCATCAGGTTGTTTGGACCAACTGGCTGCTTAATAAAGGCCCCTTTACCTAAGCTCCAAAGTCAAATTAAAATGTTAATTAAAAGCTAGACTGCTCAATTACCAGGTTATCTTATCAACAGGAAACATATTTGGCACTGTCAGATTAATCAGTTTGGCAAAGAAGGTGGTAAAAAAAAGAAAGATTGTGAAAAGACTGCGGTTGTGAAATCTGTTGCACTTGCAGTCTGGGTCCTATTACTGTCTAATACAATTTGGTAGATGGCAACAGTAATAATTACAAACTACTGAAAAAATACAAAATAATGTTCAGTCTTGTCAGTGGGTCAGAAGCACACACATTAACACAGACACATACAGTGGGGCAAAAAAGTATTTAGTCAGCCACCGATTGTGCAAGTTCCCCCACTTAAAATGATGACAGAGGTCAGTAATTTGCACCAGAGGTACACTTCAACTGTGAGAGACAGAATGTGAAAAAAAAAAAATCCATGAATCCACATGGTAGGATTTGTAAAGAATTTATTTCTAAATTAGGGTGGAAAATAAGTATTTGGTCACCTCAAACAAGGAAAATCTCTGGCTCTCACAGACCTGTAACGTCTTCTGTAAGAAGCTTTTCTGTCCCCCACTCGTTACCTGTATGAATGGCACCTGTTTGAACTCATCATCTGTATAAAAGACACCTGTCCACAGCCTCAAACAGTCAGACTCCAAACTCCGCCATGGCCAAGACCAAAGAGCTTTCGAAGGACACCAGGAAAAGTATTGTAGACCTGCACCAGACTGGGAAGAGTGAATCTACAATAGGCAAGCAGCTTGGTGTGAAAAAATCAACTGTGGGAGCAATCATCAGAAAATGGAAGACATACAAGACCACTGATAATCTCCCTCGATCTGGGGCTCCACGCAAGATCTCATCCCGTGGGGTCAAAATGATCATGAGAACAGTGAGCAAAGATCCCAGAACCACACGGGGGGACCTGGTGAATGACCTGCAGAGAGCTGGGACCAAAGTAACAAAGGTCACCATCAGTAACACACTACAAGGGCAGGGAATCAAATCCCGCAGTGCCAGACGTGTTCCGCTGCTGAAGCCAGTGCATGTCCAGGCCCGTCTGAAGTTTGCCAGAGAGCACATGGATGATACAGCAGAGGATTGGGAGAATGTCATGTGGTCAGATGAAACCAAAGTAGAACTTTTTGGTATAAACTCAACTCGTCGTGTTTGGAGGAAGAAGAATACTGAGTTGCATCCCAAGAACACCATACCTACTGTGAAGCATGGGGGTGGAAACATCATGCTATGGGGCTGTTTTTCTGCCAAGGGGACAGGACGACTGATCCGTGTTAAGGACAGAATGAATGGGGCCATGTATCGTGAGATTTTGAGCCAAAACCTCCTTCCATCAGTGAGAACTTTGAAGATGAAACGAGGCTGGGTCTTCCAACATGACAATGATCCAAAACACACCGCCCGGGCAACAAAGGAGTGGCTCCGTAAGAAGCATTTGAAAGTCCTGGAGTGGCCTAGCCAGTCTCCAGACCTCAACCCCATAGAAAATCTGTGGCGGGAGTTGAAAGTCCGTGTTGCTCGGCGACAGCCCCAAAACATCACTGCTCTCGAGAAGATCTGCATGGAGGAATGGGCCAAAATACCAGCTACTGTGTGTGCAAACCTGGTAAAGACCTATAGTAAACGTTTGACCTCTGTTATTGCCAACAAAGGTTAAGTTACAAAGTATTGAGTTGTATTTTTGTTATTGACCAAATACTTATTTGCCTATTGTAGATTCACTCTTCCCAGTCTGGTCCAGATCTACAATACTTTTCCTGGTGTCCTTCGAAAGCTCTTTGGTCTTGGCCATGGCGGAGTTTGGAGTCTGACTGTTTGAGGCTGTGGACAGGTGTCTTTTATACAGATGAGTTCAAACAGGTGCCATTCAGTAATTTATAAATAAATATCATTCGAGAAAAATCTGCTTTTTACAAACTTCACGCCCTTTTACTGAACTCAGATGCTTTAATCTCTGTAAAGTTAAACATACAATGAACTGAATAAATTAAAGACAGCCTGTTGACTGAAAGATGAATACACAAATCAGTGCATGCAGTTGGTTTGGTGGTTTGAGCTCATAACATTCCTTTTTCCAACAACATTTTACACAAAGGCATGTGCCGGTTTAAAATGCTTAAATGAAATATGAATAAAAAACCACAGTAAATTTGTCACTTGGAAAGCAGATGACTATGTATGCATTCCACAAGATGTGAGTAGGAATTATTACAACAGGTCCATAAAAATTTAAAACACTGGCTTATTTAGACGTCACACATTGCCAGTTAGCTTTTAATGCAGCTGCTATTTTATGATCTCACAGTCCACTCTCTGATTTCACCATGATAGTTTCCAGTCTCTAAACATTAAAGTAGTTTTCCAGTATCATTGGGTTGTGAATTGTGACTTCATCCCCCAGGATGAGAACATCGATAAGCATGCTAAGGTTCCTGAGAGAACACTGAAAGGAAACACTCCGAGGGTGCATGCCAGTGTGCCATCTTGTGCCAGTTCAGAGCACAGTGAAAAGATGGATTATTTTTTTTGGCCACACCAAAATATTTTTCAGTTTAAGTTATTCTGGACAAAACCACAGTGGATTATTAATAAAAAAAAAAATCAAGATGTGATTACTTTTTTATATAACATCAAATCATAGATTTGGTGATTACAGTGATTAATTTAAAGTTTTTAATTCTACGTTTATAATCTTGTGTAAATGTTGTGATATCATGTATACTTAATGCGTATAGTATGTATACTGACCTATGAAAGGCTGTCCAGGATAGCTTAGTTATGCTTCAGTCACCCCGCAACCTTGAAAAGGATAAGTAGAGGAGACTCAATGGATGCAAAACTGTGCGTGTGTGTGGGGGGGGGGGGTCCTCTATCAGAGGTCTGGGAGCTTGAGGGTCCTGCTTAGTGTCTTTACTGTTCCTAGGACTGCACTATCGTGGACAAAGATCTCGGATGTTGGATCTGCTGGAGCCACTTGCCTAGCTTGGGAGTCACTGCACAGAGCACTCCAGTTGCCACTGACACCACCGTTACCTTCACCTTTCATATCTTCTCAAGCTCTTCTCTGAGCCCTTGGTAGTTCTCCAGCTTCTCGTGTTCCTTCTTTCTGATGTTACTGTCATTTGTTATAGCTACGTCTATCGCTATGGCCGTCTTCCTCTGCTTGTCCACCACTACTTTGTCGGATGGTCAGCCACCACCATTTTGTCCTGTATCTGGAAGTCCCACAGGATCCTAGCTAGGTCATTCTCCACCACCCTAGGGGGTGTCTCCCATTTTGACCTTGGGACTTCCAGGCCATACTCGGTACTGATGTTTCTGTATACTATGCCAACCACTTCATTATGGCGCTCCATCCCCTGCCTGCTAGCATCTTGCACCCTGCTGTTATGCCCCGCATTTTCTCAGGGGCATCTTTACACAGCCTGCACATGGGATCTCGCCTGGTGTGGTAGACCCCAGCCTCTATGGATTTCGTGCTCAGAGGTTGTTCCTGTGCTGCCATGATTAGTGCCTCTGTGCTGTCTTTCAGTCCAGCTTTGTCCAGCTACTGGTAGGGTTTTTCTCTCACTCATATCCGAGGTATATCTTTAAACCTATGCCCATACTAGGATACAGGAAAAATCAGTCAGGTAATCAGATCCATCACTTACTTCCCTTTCACACCCCTCCCCCACCCAGTGTACATGACACGTCCTGTACTGGTGAGTTTAAATGTCATGTTCTTTAAATTGATCTACAATCAATATTCAGGCTCTGAAGCAGTCCCACAGTGGCTAATCAGACAACTGAGGCCAGCATGGGTCAAAATATGCAGGATGAGTTGTCACGTTCTCTTACTAAAAGCACATTTTGGTGTAATAGAAATGGGAATTGATTTTCACAAAATTTTGTATGGCATGCATGCAAGTATGATGGCTTATAAAACGAGTTCTGATCCAAATGAAGTGCCTTAAAATCTTTCTCACACTGATATTATTCCTGGCAACACTTTATAACAACTACACACTGGTAAGCATTAGTTTGGTATTAGTAAACATTAAATAATCATTTATAAAATATTCCTTAGTAGTGGTTGGTATGTAATTTATAAATACAGATGTAAATGCTTTATTTTTGACTAATAAGTTCCTATAAAACTTTATTGTTATATTTATTATATAAGGAATATGTACTAAACATCAAATACAAATCATATTAGCATTCAAAGTGATGTATTAAAGTAAAATAAAGTTTGGGATGGTAACTTTAGCACACAACATGGCAAGTTTGTTTGTTTTTAGCTACTAAACAGGGTGCAACCCAAAATTATGTCAACTAATCAAAAACACAACTATAGTAGGGTTATTTAAATATGTTTATCTGAAGATAGCCAACTGAACTAAAAAAATACTAACAATGAAAAGAGGATGGTGTAAGTGCTGCAAGCGCTTCCAGCACAGTTAATCCTGGCATGCAATCCAGTTCATTTCAGTTTATTTATATAGTGCCAAGTCACAACAACAGTTGCCTCAAGGCACTTTACATTGTAAGGTAAAGACCCTGCAATAATAGAAAGAAAATTCCAACAATGGCAACTAGGCTCAGGGAGAGACAGTCATCTGCTGAGGCAGGACAAAAGACACATGGACATAAACATGACTTGTGTTTTTTTGTTTTTTTTTTTGGGTTTTTTTGTCATTTAAAATCTAGGTAATGTGTATCCTCTGTTAGTGTTACACTATGCACAGCTGCAGCAGCTACCTTGCAATGCAAACTCTGTTTTATATTTAATAATACATAACACATTTAATATGACAACTGCACATGTGCATTTGTTGTTTGATTTGCTCATTAAATTAAGCTACAAAGAAGTCACAACTAATACAAAGAGGCAGAATTCTTTGTGCAAGAATTGCTGTAATACTGTTACATTTATTAGGTTACTGTTGCTTTGCTTATGTTTTATGGTAGTGTTACGTATTTACTAATATCTTACTAATGCTTAAGAGTGTGCAGTTAATATGAAGTGTTATCTGATTTGGAATTACTTTAATCTAACGGGTGCTTTCACAATGAGTGCTCATGTGTGAAATGTGATCCTGCTCTATTAAACTGAGGCAAGATATACAAAATCATTTTGAGTGTTTGTTTATTGCTTATATCGTGAGTGTGACTTCTCTTTTTTTTTTTTTCAGAAGCTCCAAGTTCAATTTGCAGCAAATGTCAAATGTGAATAGATTTTATAGAATCAGCACCTCAGCGTGTTAATATTAAGACTTTGTAGCTCGCTTATAGATAAATGAAATTCTCAGTCACTGATTTCAGTGGCTTCTTTTCACCTTCATATCATTATTTTTAGCCTATTTTATGGGGTCTCTAGTTTTTCAACCATTTGCCCATGAATTTATTCGTTCACCTTCATATGGTATTCAGAAGGTGACTGTTCACATCTTCTTCTAGCTGTATTTTTACAGCTACAGGATAATCTCTCACAGACAAGAAGAGCAGTAACTACAATAATAAAGAGATCGCTATTACTATTCTCTAAAAGAGTAACACGTGGCAAATTTAATAAATACACATATTTCAGCTTAAAATTAAACCTGTTCTTTTATTATGTGAGCCCTAAAACGTATAATCTGTCATTAAAGTGCGATTGATGTTCCTGCTGACAGTGAGAAAGCCTTATTTGTGGAATACTTCTTGACAGAGTGCACTTGTTGCCGGGATAAAATCCTGGCAAATAACCCGTACACAACTATCAGAAGATAAACAATGTATTACTTTGTTATTATAACAATTTTGTACAAAGCTCTTCATAATTTGCCTCTTATTTTTCTGACACTGAGTTACACGCCCATGGCAGAACTCTTCTATGCATCTCACTTATTTGGAGAGACATTTGGACACAGTGTGTTGCGTCTCGTTTGACATGTTTTCATTGGATAAAAATTATGCTTGGCTGATCAACTAAACACCATTTCATCTTTCAAGATTTAGCCTACACTTTTCCATCAATAATGTGTGTTTTCCAATTTAAATGGATTCTTTGTCTTCACTGATTTATTTTAGGGTTGTTTTTCTGTTGCTTTCATTTTCAAAAATGTTTTAATAATGGGAGACAAACAAATATTTTTTTACAGTTTCTTTTCTAGTATTTAGATCCAGCATTTTTGAAGACAGTGTGCTATTATATAATGGTGGAAATTAAAAGGAAAAATGCTGCAATTTACAAAAACAACATTTCACAGGGGTGGCAAAATAATATTTCAAAAGGGATTAAAAAAATAAAAACAAATTATTTAAAGTAATCATCACTAATTCTTCCAACTGTACAAAGCTTTATAAATATAGTATTATAGCTATATTGTGGAACCTCAGAGTTCTATTCCTGTATTTCAAAGTATGTCCACTGAGTTACAACTATGTGTATTTAATAGGTTTATAAACTGAACAAAGGGAGCGTGTGCACATAAGGAAAAAAAATGAAGGAATTGTTTGTCTTGCCAAGCACATGAAACTTTCAATTATCATTTACATTCCACAGAAAACAGGTCAGTGATCTGTTCGATCTTGAGAGCTCCGTAAAAGTGTGAGCAGGTGAAGCTTTTCCCTGCTGACTTTGATTTGACAGAACTTGCAGAGGTGCAAATTATTTTTATCATTTTCCTTAGTTGTTAAAAATGATGGACAAATGATAGCTGAGATGAATAAAATACATTGCACTCATGAAAACTAATCATAGATCACTAAAATCTTGTTCAGCTTGAGGAATAAACAAACAACTTCCATTAATTCTCAATAACATACCAAAACATAATCATGCAAAAGTTAAAATACTTCACAAAACTAGTGAATACCTGCAAAAATCCCCATTTCATTAGTCTCATAGAAGCAGGTGTTTGCAGAGCTGCAAAGTTATACAGTCATAGTGGAGCATTTTTAATCTGTAAATCTATTTTCCTTCTTAGATCTTCACTAAGTACCTTGGATTTTCCTATTGTTTTGCATATTTGTCAATCCAATGAGTGCTGTCAAAAATCCTTTTTATACTGGCAAAGAGAAACGACCGCCTACAGTTAATCATGATCACTAACGAGAAGTTAATTGGCCTTGGCCTTGTCAAGTTAGAATATACCGTAGAACCTTAAGGAGAGTTCAATGAAATCATTAAAAGCCCTTCCATGACATTCACACCCACAATGATATGTATGAAAACTTCTAACCACAACTGTGCAGGACAGTTACAAGTACCTGAGTATCCAATTGCTCAACAGCAACCATTATAAGGATACAGAAAGTTCAGCCACAGCCAAATATCAATAGTATGACAAGCAGAGATGGGCAGTAACGCGTTACTGCCCATCTGGAATTAAGTGCCTTGACGGCTGCCTCTGTCATTTTCCCCTCAGGAGGAGCGTGGAACATCGGAGGGCAGCAGGCACGGGGTGTGTGTGGACACACGGCAGTGGAGAACACGGAGCACGGACTTTTTGGGAAGACACGACACGGGAGTCACGGGAGAGCACGGGGATTTACTGTTATTGTTTCCATCACTGTAAATAAACGCACTGTTTATACAGAGAGCACCGCGCGCCTGGGTCCTCATTCCCCATATCCCCACGGTCTGCCATGCCGCACTGTGACATTCCCGTAGGAACGCTGCGTTACTGCGTTACTACAACCGTGGTTTTTTGCAAGAATGTCTCACGACAGTGACGTAAACAAGTGCGCCGTTGGTGACAACAGCTGTGTGCAGATCAACAATGGATCATATATCGATTGTGGGAGAGAGTATGAGCGTGCAGCGTTTAAAGCGTGGAAGTACTGACCTTACTTCGGGTTTGATTCCCTAAAAAGTGACAAAAACATTAGCGTCCATCGTGCCTGGGAAGAAAACTTCTTTTTACAGCGAAAAAAACCGCTAAACTTCTGAGCAAGCACCGAGTGTGCAACGACTTCACAGAGAAACTCGCGGATTCTTCAACTGACCGCGGCACACCTGCACCAGGGTAAACCTCCGCCTACCCCACTCCTGCTTTACAGGTGAAAATAGAGCAACAGGACCGCTGAGTCTTTGACTTTATTTATTTCCTGCTGTGTTTTACTTGCATCTATTTGAAAGAGTGAGTGTAAACACAAAAAATATTTTATTTTATGTGCTGGAATGTGTAGAAAATAGGTTTAAATGTTAAACGTATTTATTCAAGTCAGAGAATGTTGCATATAATTAAATTTTTGCTTGATGCATAAAGTTGAAAGATTAAAACTGATAAAACAAGTTAAAAAAAGAGACTTTTCCATTTGATTACATTTTGTATGATGGATTATGTAGAAAAAGTAGAATTGGGCTAAAAGATCTATCGCTTTATCACCTCTTCAGGTTGTAAATCGTGTTTTTAAAAAGTAACTAAGTAACTAAGCAATTAATTACTTTTGAAAATAAGTAATCAGTAAAGTAACGGGATTACTTTTTTGTGGAAGTAATCAGTAATTAGTTACTGATTACTTTTTTCAAGTAACTTGACCAACACTGATGACAAGTACTGAGAAGCCATCTGACTGATCCGAGCCATCAATACATACGTCCTACCGGCCATCAGATACCCAACTGGAATGATACACTGGCCAGCAGAGGAGATAGATGCAGCTGATGTGATGAGGAAATACTCCTGAAAAGCTGTTTGCTGTGTGCAGACTGTACAAATATGTCCTAGAGACTGAAGAAGTCACTTGGATGAGTGACAAAACATTTCTCTCACTGAAAATACTACATCCAGATGAACAGAATCAACCTTTTGGGTGTCCGAGAGAACATCCAGGATGTAAGATCCAAGCTGGAATGGCATATACTGATAGACACAACCAAGTGGCTGGGATAGCGTATGGCAGTGTTTCCCAACCTTTTGGACCCACGGCACATATTTCACACTAGAAAAATCATAGCGGCATAGTGGAATTGCCTCGGTTTGTCCCCAGTATATCTTTTTTGCTTTCTTCTGATCACTACTCATGATATGGCCTTGATCTGGGTCTGAGTTTTCTCCGGGACCCAGGTCAGACTGACTACTTGTTCTTTTCAAATATTTATCTGTTGCTATTACGCACTGCATGGTCTCACTCGCAGCATGACTATTATGTAATTTCTTCTTCGTCTTGTTCTGTTTTACTGGCAGTTGGCAACCCATTTAATTAGAGCAGGCAGTTGTACTGCCCTCTAGTGGAAGAGAATGTAATTGGTCTCCCGTTACTCAAGCCAGTCATTCAGAGTACTAATCAGGTGGAACCAGATGATCTTCCATGGCACACCTGATCATTTCTCACGGCACACCTATGTGCTGCGGCACAGTGGTTGGGAAACACGGGTGTACATGAACACTAGAATCCCAAAGTCAGCAGATTTCTGCTGTTTGGTGAATCTTTGTCCATCTGTACTTCTGAGAAACACCTAATACTAGGGGTGCAACGATATTCGTATCGATATTGAACCGTTCGATACAGTGCTTTCGGTTCGGTACGCATATGTATCGAACAATACAACATTTGTAATTTATTTCATCAACTTTCCTTCTGACGATGCTGTCTGTGTTGAGCGCTCAGTGAATCTGCGTTCGACTACTCCGCCTAGGCTGCACTGTCGAGCGCAGATCCACTGAGCGCTCAACACAGATAGCATAGTCAGAAGGAAGAGCGCAGGGCAAGCTAGCAAGACAGAAGTTAAGCTTTCCTTGCAACATGGACCTCCCATGTTGCTATCTGTGTTGAGCGCTCAGTGGATCTGCGCTCGACAGTGCAGCCTAGGCGGAGTAGTCGAACGCAGATTCACTGAGCGCTCAACACAGACAGCATCGTCAGAAGGAAAACCAAAATAATTCCAAACGCCAGATCTGAATGAGGGTGGGGGAGGTCCCCACCCTCATTCAGATCTGGCGTTTGGAATTATTTTGGTTTTCATGTGACATATGACCCTGAAGGTAAGCGAGTCATGGACTAAAGTAAAACAGTATGTTGGATGTGCCACGCAATGCTCAATTACATGGGTGGGAACTAGTGTGTTAGCGCAGTTAGCTCGTTAACGTGTTGGCCGTCTAGCCCCATGCACGGGGCGATCGGCGGTAGCTCGTTAACAGAGATTTGCCGTGTTGTGGCGTTAAGGTCATTTCAATGAGATTAACCTGAAAGCACTAGTGGGAACACAACGAATATGACTGCACATTTACGCCGACATCATCCTAGTGCAAAGACAAAAACAACAAGCATGCTACTAACTTTAGCCGAGTCATTTAGACAGCTGTTAGCACATGATTCTCCTTATGCTGCTGAGAATATAGCCCAGAAGAAGCGGATAGTATAGCTTTTATTTTGGAAAGAGACATTTCTCTGTAATAAACTCTCTTTTCCAAAGATGAGTGATTCCTCAATCAGATACAGGGCTCGCAATATCGCTAGCCCGACGTCCCGGGGCTAGCGATTTTTTCAGTCGGGGTACCAAAATCTATCTCTGCCCTGCCCGTCGGGCTATTGTAGGAAGGAAAAATATATGTCAATGCTTTTGCATTTTTTCAGAAATGTAGCTGGGTAATTATGTCATTGGCATCGGTGAGCCACTGTCAATATGTGACATATTGAAATCGCGTTTGAATGTGCGCCTGTTTTTTTGCTTTCACTTTGCAATCGTGCGAACTGTGTATAGAGAGCGACAGCACTGATCTGTGAGTGATGATAATTTGTGCACCAATTCCTCTGACATCGTCTTATTAATCGTTAGCTTACTATGCAAACATGACAAGTGAAATCTCCCGCAGCAAGCTTAAACATGTGAGAGGTTGATCGCGCAGAGAATCGCTGACCGTTATGTGAGTGCGTGTGTAAAAGCAGCAGGATTTATATTTTAGTTCTGCTGAGCCAAATAAGACAGGTCAGGGTGAAGAAGTGACAGCCAAAGAAAAGCTTACCACAAAACGGAGAAGTTATGACAAATCAGACTATAAGGCAAAAAGAAAGTGCAGCTTTATGGTTTCATGGACAAAATAATTTCTGTGGCTGCAATATGACAAGCTAAATAACCAGGGCTGCACATAAGTGGTCCGCAGGTGCGCATTCGCTGTCAAAATAAAAAACATGCACAAGGGTTAGGGTTAAATTTAAAAACTGTACTTTTGAGTTCAAATATATATTTATAATTTTAATAAATGACAAATTAAAAAGGCATGAACATTTTTTTTGTATCGAAAAAATATCGAACCGTGACACCAAAGTATCGAACCGAACCGAACCGTGAATTTTGTGTATCGGTTTTTTGTGTAATTTTGTGTAACCTAATACGTAATTATCCACTTGTTGCCAATGAATCTACTTTGTTGCAAATATGTTTCTCCCCTGTGTCCATCACACCATTTTGTTCCTTCACTTGCTTTATAACAGAGATAAGTAAAAGCAAAAGGAAAACGATTAGTGTATTTGTCAAAAAGTAAAAATCTCACTGAACAACAGCAGTCAGTATTTCAACAAGCACAAGTGCTTTGAGAGGAATTATGTATTCAGCAGCATTGTCTTAAAAGTCATTTGCATTTGTCTGTGAAGTTTATAAAAAAAATGTATTGTAGGGGAGGCATAATTTTTCTGAATATGCTTTTTCTGCCCTGATGGATTTCCATCAAACTGGGTTATTTTTCACCGTGGCAGAAGTTAATTAAACTGTCGATGTTAAGCAAGTTGTGTCATCATGACCTTTCATTCTACTGCCACTGTTATTGTATGTTCAGCAAAGCTCTTTACTGAGGTTCAAAGATATATATTTTTTTAGAAACAAAACTGTAATCTTCAAATATTTGTGTTGATCCAATGAACATGGAAATCAATCTTACACTACTCTTGTCAGTCTTCTGTCCTTGAACCATATATTGATTCCCTGCCATATCCCAGTAGTCTTCTCCAGCTCATTCTACATAATATCATCTGTAGAAAGCAAAAGCCACCACAGAGAAATAGAAGAAATGGCTGAAATGGAGAAGTCCTACCAATGGCTGGACAAAACTGGACTGAAAGACAGCACAGATGCATGAATCATGGCAGCACAGAAACAACCTCTAAGCAAAAGATCAATAGAGGCAGGGGTTTACCACAGTAGATAAGACTCCATGTTCATGCTGTGTAAAGACGCCCCTGAGACTATCCAGAAGAGTGCTAGGTTCTAGCAGGCAGGGCATACATGGTATGCCAAAACCAAGTGGTTGGCACAGTATACAGGAACATCTGTGCCGAGTATGACCTGGTGGTCCCAAGGTCAAAATGAGATATGCGCCCTAGGGTGGTCGAGAATGAGCAGGCTAAGATCCTGTGGGACTTCAAGATAAAAACAGACAAACTGGTGATAGCTACCAATCAGAGATAGTAGTGGTGGACAAGCAGAGAAAGACAGCCATAGTAATAGATGTACTTCATTTCTAAACATTTCTAATCCTATTTATTCTGGTCACTCCCAAAGAAAATAGTAACATCTTCAACTCTGCCACCTTCTGCTCTTCCTCCTGTCTTTTTTTCAGTGCCATCATTCCAACTCGCACATAGCATAGCAGGTCTCACTGCCATTTTGTAAACCTCCCTTGCCACCATCCTTCTGTCCCAAATCACCCCAGAGACTCCTCTCCACCCACTCCACCCTGCCTGCACTCTGTTCTGTTCTTCCCCTCTCTTTTAGACTGTCCATTGCTTTGGACAGTTGACCCCTAAGTATTAAAAATAATACATTTTCATTCCCTTTACTCCTTGTAGATTCAGTGTTACACCTGTTTCCCTCACACACAAATGCATTCTGTCTTGCTTCTCCTTACTTTCAATCTTCTTCTTTCCAATGCAGACCTCCAGCTCTGCAGGCTCTCTTCCACCTGCTCCCTACTCTCACTGGAGATTACAATGTCATCTGCACAGATCAATGCTTTCTCTAGACATAGTGCAGTTCCTTAGGATCTTCAGTATTCTTACTTATTAACGCTGTCAAAGCAAATTTTGTATCTATAGTGCTGTTTCTCAGTATGAAACCAAACTCCTGCTTGCTCATCATAACCTCTCTTGCTAATGTAGCTTTAACAGCTCTTTCCTGTATCCTATATATTGATTGTTAAAGCCATCATACAGACTACTATCCCCTTAGGAGGGGCCTATGGGTACATCTTTAACCATCTTACAGTGCAGTGATTGCAGCCATTGCCCAGCTCCCTGAATGGTACTCATGACCATTGATCAATGGTCATGACAATTTGCATATTAATGATCACCAAATGACCTCTGGGGGTGGCTGTAGCTCAGGAGTTAGAGCAGGTCATCTAGTAATTGGAAGGTTGGCAGTTTGATCCCTGGCTCCTCCAGTCTCCATGCCAAAGCATGCCTGGGCAAGATACTGAAGCCCAAGTTGTTCTTTGATGCATTTATCAGAGTGTGACTGTATGACTGTGGGACTGTTAAATGGAAAACCCTTACGCGTAGAAAAGTGCTTGTAGGTCAGTGTGAGAGGTTTTGAGTGCTCAAGTAGAATAGAAAAGCGCTATATAATGACGAGTCAATTTAGAATTTCAACCTGCTGAGACTGAAGAAGTCACTTGACAAGTAATGAAACGCTTCTCCCATTGAAAACCCAATATCAGGATGAAGAAAATAAACTTTCTGGGATTTCCTTACCTGGATGACTGAGCACCCATCACACATGTCAACAACTCTTGAATTGGTGTCCATGGATATCCAGAGGGAAAAGTATAGGATCATACAGGGAGTGCAGAATTATTAGGCAAGTTGTATTTTTGAGGAATAATTTTATTATTGAACAACAACCATGTTCTCAATGAACCCAAAAAACTCATTAATATCAAAACTGAATGTTTTTGGAAGTAGTTTTTAGTTTGTTTTTAGTTTTAGCTATTTTAGGGGGATATCTGTGTGTGCAGGTGACTATTACTGTGCATAATTATTAGGCAACTTAACAAAAAACAAATATATACCCATTTCAATTATTTATTTTTTACCAGTGAAACCAATATAACATCTCCACATTCACAAATATACATTTCTGACATTCAAAAACAAAACAAAACCAAATCAGCGACCAATATAGCCACCTTTCTTTGCAAGGACACTCAAAAGCCTGCCATCCATGGATTCTGTCAGTGTTTTGATCTGTTCACCATCAACATTGCGTGCAGCAGCAACCACAGCCTCCCAGACACTGTTCAGAGAGGTGTACTGTTGTCCCTCCTTGTAAATCTCACATTTGATGATGGACCACAGGTTCTCAATGGGGTTCAGATCAGGTGAACAAGGTGGCCATGTCATTAGTTTTTCTTCTTTTATGCCCTTTCTTGCCAGCCACGCTGTGGAGTACTTGGACGCGTGTGATGGAGCATTGTCCTGCATGGAAATCATGTTTTTCTTGAAGGATGCAGACTTCTTCCTGTACCACTGCTTGAAGAAGGTGTCTTCCAGAAACTGGCAGTAGGACTGGGAGTTGAGCTTGACTCCATCCTCGACCCGAAATGGCCCCACAAGCTCATCTTTGATGATACCAGCCCAAACCAGTACTCCACCTCCACCTTGCTGGCGTCTGAGTCGGACTGGAGCTCTCTGCCCTTTACCAATCCAGCCACGGGCCCATCCATCTGGCCCATCAAGACTCACTCTCATTTCATCAGTCCATAAAACCTTAGAAAAACCAGTCTTGAGATATTTCTTGGCCCAGTCTTGACGTTTCAGCTTGTGTGTCTTGTTCAGTGGTGGTCGTCTTTCAGCCTTTCTTACCTTGGCCATGTCTCTGAGTATTGCACACCTTGTGCTTTTGGGCACTCCAGTGATGTTGCAGCTCTGAAATATGGCCAAACTGGTGGCAAGTGGCATCTTGGCAGCTGCACGCTTGACTTTTCTCAGTTCATGGGCAGTTATTTTGCGCTTTGGTTTTTCCACACGCTTCTTGCAACCCTGTTGACTATTTTGAATGAAACGCTTGATTGTTCGATGATCACGCTTCAGAAGCTTTGCAATTTTGAGACTGCTGCATCCCTCTGCAAGATATCTCACAATTTTTGACTTTTCTGAGCCTGTCAAGTCCTTCTTTTGACCCATTTTGCCAAAGGAAAGGACGTTGCCTAATAATTATGCACAGCTGATATAGGGTGTTGATGTCATTAGACCACACCCCTTCTCATTACAGAGATGCACATCACCTAATATGCTTAATTGGTAGTAGGCTTTCGAGCCTATACAGCTTGGAGTAAGACAACATGCATGAAGAGGATGATGTGGACAAAATACTCATTTGCCTAATAATTCTGCACTCCCTGTAGTCAGCAAGTCAGCATCAATCGCAGAGTCCAATTCTTTCTATGTGAGCACACCAGTGGAGGTAGAGTGAATGGGGTTATAGCACTGGGAAAAGAGCGAGACAGAACCTACATCACCTGAAAACCTTCATGCAAATCAATAAAAGATCAGAGTTCTGGCTTTGATTCAGCTGTTGACAGGATTCTTATGGGGAGCAGGTGGGGCTGGTAGTAACCTTAGTTTTCTGAGAGATATTCTGTCTTACCTTTTGAATGATCAAATGGCTCCAGGGATGGATGAGGTACAGAGTATATTTAATTCAATCTACAACAAGAACAGAATTGTTCTACATTAAATCATTTACCCCAAATTATAGTGCATATTGTGCATAAAAACAACCTTTATTTAGTATATTTGTTAGTATGCACAGTTTGCCCTTAGGCCTATGTCACTTGCATAAAATGTATGTATATGTGTGTGTGTGTGTGACTCATTTTAAATGTCACATAGTCCACAAATGCTAATGCATGTCAGATTTAATTTAATTTATTACTGCCCTTAAGACCAATAAGCAGTCATTGGAGTGCTTGACTGGAAATCAGAACATCTACTCAAAACAAGTTTCTGTTATAGGTTGCAGGTGCGTGTTACTTTGTAAATATATTATGTATATGTTCACATTTTAAATCAATAATAATTGATTTCTGATTTATTAAAAATATTTTTTACCGTTTGCTGCCATGGTAAAAAGGTTTCCACAGAATGCAGTCCAGTAAAAAACAAACATTGCTTCAGTTCAGTTTATTTTGCAAGCAATTTTTCTTATGCATAGCATCTTAAAGTCCTGCCACAACATCTCAATATGATGTACTCGTGGATCTTTGATGGTTCATCTTGGAAAGTGGTTCTGACTCTCACTAGTCCACAGCCTCCTTCATTCTACTCAGCGTTTAATCTCAGGGTGCTGGATTTGGGGTGAAAGCCTTCATGTTTGGTAAGGAGCTTTCTTTTCTTGATGTCTCCTTTAGAAATCTGATTATCCCATCAGTGTATCCAATGACTGGGTGTAGGTGTTGATTGTCTGGACCATCTTCTTCCCATTCTGCTGACTACTCAGTACTTGCCTTATTCTCTGCAGGTATTTGGCGGTTGGAGCTTTTGCAGTAGCCTCTTTGTAGTTCCAATTTGCCTGTGGTATTCAAAGGTACTTATAGCTGTCCTCAGTGTCTACAATGTTAGCGTCTAAATAATGTTAGGGCCTGTTGCTGTCAAACTGTTCATATCTGAGACTCTTTATTGGACATCTGCCACGGTGGTGGATACTCGATCCTTCTCAGTGAGGTCGTTGTGGTCTGTTCTTAGGAGAACAACCCCACCAAGAGTCCATACCTCAGAGGCCTCAGGTATGAACAGCTTGTTGTACTACTTTCTTCATCACACCTTTCTGTGCTTTTGGATATCTAACTTCCCTCTGTTTTACCTTGGTCTTGGCCTCATCATCAGTCCCGGGTTGTCAACATCTGACGTGCACCTGACCTCACACTTTAATTAGTCAATTAATCAAGTGCATTTGGATAGCCGCACCTTGTTGTTTCATACCCTTTTCATTTCAAAAAGGGTATCATTAATTGGAGTCTGGTAAAAGGTTTATTTTCCCACAACTACATCTATTTTCTGCAGGGATCAGGTTTTGGAATAAGTAGACAAAATAGACATTCAGAACGTACATCATGCCAGCAATGTTTCCAACATCACAGCTCCCAGCTGGCATTGCTGAGGTGGCAGCAGCTGTTTTACACTTGGGCTTTTATAAAATTGCAGTGACCAGGTTACATCTCAGCTGTGTCCGCTTCTTCTTCTTCTTCTTCTTCTTCTTCTTTTTTCTGTCTTTATCAGATTTGCAGGTTTGTTTGATGGCCGGTACACATAGAATACAATCACAGCTGATAGGATGAAACCTGCTCATAGAGGCATTATATTCCTTTAGGTCTGTCTGGATGTTTGTCCAAGTGTATTAATGCTTTGGCATAATTATTTCTCTGATCCACTGATTTGTTTTTATTAACACCACATCATCTTTTCATTCACTTTCCTGTTTGACTGACTACCAGAGATGGGCAGTAACACGTTACTGTAATCCGATTACTTTTGTAATGAGTACAGTAAGGGATTACTATTGCAAAAAAGGTAATTAGATTAACGTTACTTTCCCGTTAGCATGCTGCGTTACTGCGTTACTAAAACCGTGATTCTTTTGTGAGTGTCTCATGACAATGACATAAGTGAGTGCGACGTTCGTGGCAACAGCTGTGTGCAGATCAAGAATGGATAATATATTGAGTGCGGGGGAGAGTATGAGCGTGCAGCGTTTAAAGCGCGGAAGTACCGACCTTACTTTGAGTTTCATTCAGTAAAAAGTAACAAAAACATTAGCGAAGAAAACTTCTTTTTACAGCGGAAAAAACCCCTTAACTTCCGAGCAAGAACCGAGTGCGCTACCACATAATGGGAAATTCACAGAGAAACTCGCGGATTCTTCCACTGACCGCTGCGGCACACCTGCACCAGGGTAAACCTCTGCCTACCCCACTCCTGCTATACAGGTGAAAATAGAGCAACAGGGCTGCTAGTCTTTGATTTTATTTATTTTCTGCTGTGTTTTACTTGCACCTATTTGAAAGAGTGAATGTAAACACAAAAACCTATTTTATTTTATGTGCAGGAATGCGCAGAAAATAGATTTAAATGTTAAACAAATTTCTTCCAGTCAGTGAATGTTGCATATAATTTTATTTTTGCTTGATGCATAAAGTTAAAAGATTAAAACTAATAAAACACATTATAAAAAGAGACTTTTTCCATTTGATTACATTTTATATGATGGATTAGGCACAAAGTAGAATTGGGCTGAAAGATCTATTTCTTTATTACCTATTCAGTTTGTAAATCATGTTTTTAAAAAGTAACTAAGTAACTAATTACTCTTGAAAATAAGTAATCAATAAAGTTACCTTTTTGGGAAGTAATCAGTAATTAGTTACTGATTACTTTTTTCAAGTAACTTGACCAACACTGCTGACTACTGCTGCTTATGCACATTCTGTTTTTCCTTCTACTTTTTTGCTTCTCTATTTCTCTCTCTCTCTCTCACACACACACACACACACACACACACACACACACACACACACACACACACACACACACACACACACACACTCTTTGAAGGAAAAAGAAACACTCTCTATGAATTTAATCTGTTGGGTAAAAGCCTTAACCATTTCTAACTTTCATTTTTCATTTGTTCCACTGTTTAATGTTCCTTCTGATTGGTAGTTGGTTTCTAGTGTTTCTAGCCTCTAAATTTGATCAACATAATGAGCCTTGAGCACCACCCACTCATTTTCACAAGCTCAGAAGTACCTGGCCCTGAACAGGCACTTCTTTCTTCCTCAAAACAGCCCTGAAAGATAAGATAAGCTAAGATAAGATAACCTTTATTAGTCCCACACGTGGGAAATTTGTTTTCCCACGTGTGGGACTAATAAAGGTCCTTCAAATTAGTGAGTTTCCCACTATATGAACACACATGGACCACTGTTCACTGTTTGCTTCAATAGCATGTCAAAAGTTTAATCCATCCTGATAGATATTTCATTTATTGAAGATAGTAGTACATGCATTCTTGGTTCCCATAGAGTTAATCCTATTGAACATGGTGATCACTCAACTTTATTTCTTTAAAAACATATATTTGCACATTAAAACTATATATTTACCTGCAGATCTGTCTGCCACTGACTGATGTTCCCCTGGTCCCAGCTCCTATATTTGTTCCACTTTTAACAGTAATACACAAAACTCTGGACTCGGACCTCTCTTTCCCACAGTCAACACAATACCCGTCATAATCACAAACAGAGAGCAACAGAATTATCACAAATCCAGTAACTCCAAAAACATTAATAACCTCCGGCCTCTTCAAAAATATCAACATCCATTCAACTCTATTGTCAAAAATCCACCAGTCTCAATCAGTATGGCACTTTTAAATGTCCGCTCTCTGTTGAACAAGTCTTTTATTATTAATGATTTAATTTTAGATAATAAACTTGACTGTTTATTTTTAACTGAAACATGGCTGGGTTCGGATGCACCAGTTGTTCTCACTGAGGCCTCCCCCACCAAATTTTAATTTCTCTTTTTCTATTAGAAGTGGTAAGAGAGGTGGTGGGACTGCATCTTTAGCCAACAACACACTCACCACCAAACAAATTCTATTTGATCATTTTACCACTTTTGAATTCCATGCTATTGTTTTCAGCAGCCCTCCAGTTTTATCTGTCACAATTTATAGACCACCTAAAGACAGCGCTGCTTTTATCAAGGAATTCTCAGAATTTTTAACAAACATACATTCAAAATATAATATGATAATTTTAACCGGTGATTTTAACCTGCACATAGATAATCCTTCTGACCCTGCATCAAAAGAATTCTTAAACATTCTTCACTGTTTGGATTTTACCCAGCACGTCACACAGCCGACTCACAACAGAGGACACACTCTGGACCTGGTCATCACCCATGGGCTGTCCACCAGCGTGTCCTCTGTTGTTGACTTGGCTGTCTCTGACCACTACTGTGTGTTTTTTAACATCACCGGTTTTATTCAGCGGGAGACCTCGGTGCGAACTATGAGGAGGCGCTATCTAACCTCTGAAGTGGCTGCAAATTTTACCAGGGTTTTAGACGAATGCCCCCCTGTGATTTTACCTGCACCCTGCGATTAGATTTTTAATCATTTCAACAGCAAACTGAAGAAAAGCCTTGACTCCGTTGCTCCACTCACCACCAAAAAGATTAACGTAAAACACGTATCACCCTGGAGAAACGAAGAAGTCAAAAAACTCAAAAGAAATTGCAGGGCAGCAGAAAGGAGGTGGAGGAAAAATAAAATTACTATCAACCATCAAATATTTTGCAAGCAACTTAAAGTGTACAATAATACATTAAGGAATTCAAGAAATTCATACTTCGCCAAAATAATCAGTAATAACTTAAATAATCCCAAGGTCCTCTTTTCCACCATAGATCACTTATTTAACCCTGATTTTAACAGCTCCCAAAGAACCCCCACAGACTCACTCTGTGAGCAGTTTGCAGACCACTTCAGGGGAAAAATCAGCGCCATCAGATCTGATATTTTATCTAATCGCGATATGTTTGTAAACACATCTGCGGGCTCGATTGTACCTGAGGAGACACTGGACAGCTTTGTCCTGGTTAATGCTGAGAACTTTCAGAAGGTTTTCTCCACAGTGAGACCCACCACATGTCTTTTAGATCCAATCCCTTCTTCACTCTTTAAAACACTTTATGGATTTTTTGAGGCTGAGCTTTTATACATGATGAATTGCTCTCTTCAGTTGGGTGTCTTCCCTGCTGCCTTTAAAACGGCGGTGGTGAGGCCCCTTCTGAAGAAGAGCAATTTGGATTGTAATGATTTTAATAACTACAGACCTGTATCCAACTTACCATTTTTAAGTAAAATCTTAGAAAAACTTGTTTTTACTCAGATTAATGATTTTCTAAATGATAGACAGATCCTGGAGATATTCCAGTCTGGATTTAGGGTGAACCACAGCACAGAGACGGCTCTCCTAAAGGTTTTAAATGATCTTAGATATAACTGGGACTCCCAAAAGCTCTCAGTCCTGGTGCTACTGGATCTAAGCGCAGCCTTTGATACAGTAGACCACGCTATTCTTTTAAACAGACTGAAACACATGGTAGGCCTCTTGGTGCTGTACACAACTGGTTCACTTCCTATCTCTCTGACAGAACTTTTATGGTGAGTATGGATACATGCTCCTCTAAGATCCATAAAATGACATGTGGTGTGCCTCAAGGGTCGGTTTTAGGCCCTGTACTTTTTAATTTGTATATGCTCCCTCTCGGCAGTGTCATCAGGAGGCATGGAGTGAACTTCCACAGTTACGCTGATGACACGCAGCTGTACATCTCTGTGTCTCCTGATGACACCAGACCAATGGATGCCCTTTTTAACTGTATTTTAGATATAAGATCTTGGATGGCAGAAAACTTTTTACAGCTTAACCAGGACAAAACTGAAGTTTTAATCGTCAGTCCTGAGGCTCAGAGAGAGAAACTCTTGTCTAAATTACAGGCAGTTTCACTATGTCCTTCGCTACAAGTGAAAAACCTGGGTTTTTCACTTCATCATAAAACATGAGACATGTTGTCATGCACTTCACAAAAGAAGTTTGTTCTTATGCATTCAGAGTTGTGTATCTAGGTACAGGATTCACTCGCACATCAAAACAGGAAACTCAGTGTTTTAGAGTCTCCACTCTAACAAACTCCAAACATCCCATTCACTCGTGCTAGAATTCAGTCACCTTTCATTAATCTAAGAACGATCAACTAATTTGTATATCAGCTATTAACCAACTAAGATGACAGGACAACAGAAATGCATGTTCAAAATGTTATCACAAAAATAGAATTTCCCTCATACAGTAAATTACTTGTGCTGCATCAATCAAGCAGGAAGCATCTCCCAATTTACTATATTAACAACTAAATTTATTGTCTGATCACTTGTTGGTCAAACCAGAATCTTTTTTCCTGCGAAAGTTAAAACTGTTGTCCTGCAACCTAGAGAGTCAATTTTTTGCACTGGATAAATTCAGCATTTGATAACAAGTGTCTGCTAAATTTAGACTTTTATCACTGATGAGAGATAACAAGCTAATCTCCATTGCATGTGCGTTTGTGTTATTAGGCAGATTGGAGCTGCATATCCAGCAGAGCATGTTCTTAAATCTGCCTTTCCTACACATTTCTCTGCTATTAATTAATCATTTTGTAACTGATGTGCTATGAGTCCACTGATCTTTGCATCACTTCTCATCACACTAAGTGACTTGGACAAGATGATAAACAGACTCACATGCTTAAGATGTTGTCTAATCTTCATAAGCTCTCTTGTGTTTGGAAGTGTTAGTAGGGTTAGTAGTAATGCATGTTCTGCTTGTGTGTGTGATTTTGTATATGTTTCTTTTTGCAGTGTTTCAGACTCCTTCACAATTTTGCCACTTAAACAGTCAGTTTTGTTTTTCCCAGGTTTGCTAACCCAAATTTTGATTTCCCACATTTAACACCAGCACTCTGTGTTCTACTTACTCTCACTCTGTGTTCTCTCCCACTTCAACAGTCCAATAGCCGGCAGTTCTCTTTCAGCTTTGTCCTGTGTTTCACTGTCTCTTCTTGCCATTTTCTCCAAAGGTGGCAAATGTCAAACTCCAACAGTGTCCTCAGTTCTCCTCAAAAGTTTTCTTCACATGCATAGTGAAGTTTCAGCTTGTTGTAAACACGGTGCCATTCATCCAATCAGGCAGGATGATGGGTTTGCTCTTCTTCTCTGATGCTGTTTGTCCACACTGCTGCTGCTTGCTGGGACTCTTTTCTCAGGACTTTGCTGCTGTCTCTTTATCTGCCATGTTATTGCTCCTTGGAGCTGCATTCCTTGTCTTCCTTGGGAGGAGTGAGAGCTCGCTTGTGAGTTTGAGAAACACATGGTGCTGTAAATAAGTTAGCCAGAAACTTGGCCTGAATGTTTCCAATGATGTTAAACTATAACTTTCTTCCGACTGCTGCATGTGGAAAATTGATTCAGGTCTGCTTTTCACCTGAAAGTGACAAACTAAGAGGTTTTCATTATTATTATCACTGCTTAATCAACACACATCTCTCTCTCTCTCTCTGTTTTTGTGAACAATCCTTGCTTAAAAGCAGAAAATGAGATTGTAGTTGTTCTTGGCTGGTCAACACAAAACCTTTTTCTTATTATTATTTTTTATCTACAATGTGAATTTTTTCTCTTTTTCACTCTTTTTCACTCTTTTTTTATTTTTTATTTTTTTTAAATAGCTGGTGACCTGCAGAATCACCGCTCTCACAATCAGAGGCAATTACTTTTTACACAGCGCACAAAGACACCGTGACGTCAAACACATTCACACTCACTTTTTCATCTGCGTAAATAAATCACATGGCTGATGTTATGTGCCATGGTGATCCATAAATATGATCACAAGTTTATTTAACTATTTTTCAACCCAACAAAACAAATAAACAGAAACATGATGCTGATGCTATAAACACTCCACACACATGAGTCAAGATGCAGAAAAACTGCTCACGGAAACTCTGTACACTCCAGTTATCACAGTTATCATAGTTCTGTTTCCCTCTCTTTTATGAGTTCTCAGCCAGATCTCGATCTGATAATGTGTAGCTTGCTCATCAGCTCAGAAGAGACCG
Organism: Astatotilapia calliptera; assembly: GCF_964374335.1. Classification (NCBI taxonomy): domain Eukaryota; kingdom Metazoa; phylum Chordata; class Actinopteri; order Cichliformes; family Cichlidae; genus Astatotilapia; species Astatotilapia calliptera. The sequence goes on along the minus strand of NC_137440.1, from coordinate 15,268,107 downwards.
CAACGCAACCTCACAGTGGTTGCGTGCTTTGCCCCACACAGTGGCAAAGACTTGCACTTTCATATTCAATTCAGCTTCTCCAGTAGTTTTCAGCTGTTTCATACAGGGTTCAGCATATTAGTCGTTTTCATAGGTGTGCTCTATATGTGAACCAAGACGACAGTCTTTCAAACAGGTCAAGTGCCTCTATGCACGTCATTAGTTTAAATATTTACCTATTTTACTTCATATGTCATTGTACTGAATTTGAGCAACCCTGAGCTTAATTCAGATTACTATTAACAACTGGTTAAATTAATGGTCTGGAGCACCGGCTGTTGTTGATCAGGGCAATCTAAAGAATCTGCGTTTTTTTTTTTTTTTTTTTGCTTCTTGTGGATTTCTCCACCTATTTGCACTTATTTTACCTGCTCCGGTTTGTTGTTTTTCTAACTATTCCTCATCAGGTGTTAATTTTACTTGTTTATTCCCCATTTTCAACGATTTTGCTGGGCCGTCGCTGGCACGCTTGACTTCAGAGTGGTTTACTGATACAGCCTTCGACTTCACCCTAACGGTGAAACGGTATCAGTTTTATGAGATGAAACTCAACCGTTCTCCTTTGTCACCAGTACGTGAGCCTCAGCAAAGAAAACAAAAATAGAAGTAGTTCAGCAGCGTATTGTGCTGTAAAATCAACTTACTTCCAGACACATACACACATATAGACATTTGCGCGCTAATTTGTCACGAAGTAATTTCAGCTACCTCTAAAACTAGTCAAAACACAGTTCCTTTTGGCGAACTTAAACCTATTTTATCACATTTCTTTAAACCTTTGTGGCCGTTTTATATACCAAAATAGTGTTTCTCCCCCTCCGACTTCTCACTGGTGGTTCAGATCATCGGACTGAATCCCACCGCCGTGGACCAGATTAAAAACACCGGCCCAGACCCGAATGCACGTCCTGGGGCTCTCTCCTCATCTAAGAGGGCTGTCGACAGACTTCGGTGCTGGCTTCCCACGGCGTCAGGAATCAGTGCTGGATCTTGGAACAGAGTCACAGATAACAGTTCTGATGTTTTCTGCTCCGGCTATGAAGGACCAAATAATGTTAAGAAATATACTCTAAAACACTTCTTCAGTAAAGACTCAGAGAAGAGAAACACACAGAACTTCTTGCTAGCAAGGGCAGCCTCCAGAACTGAGACTCGCACTGAGAAACTGCCCCGATCTTTATTTATACTTCAGTGAGCGTTTGTTCCTTACATTGGAATGTGGAGGTGTACGTGTGTGTGTGTGCGTGTGTGTGTGTGTGCGTGCGTGCCTGCGTGCGTGCGTGCCTGCGTGCGTGTGTGCGTGTGTGTGGGTCTGAGTGTGGCCCCATAAACGACTTCCCTTAACCTGCTGGTCTGGAAAATCCAACAGTTCATCTACACTCAACAAAAATATAAAAACCACATAAACTAGACCATATTCTTATTTTTATCCTTTTACCTGGTAGTTTGAAACACATTTTTACATATTTTTATGTAACTCTCTAACCTTATATTTCTATATTTTATTCAGCAGAATAATAATTATAATAATAGGTTATAATAATAGATTGGGCTGTTGGCCAGATCTTCTTAAGAGGACAGCATATGTGATGTCAGTGAGAGTAAAAAAGCCTTACAAAAAGCCTTACAAAAAACAATTAGATTAAAAAGAAAATGGCATTAAAAAGGAGGCAGGACAGAAACACAAAAATGAAGGTAATGACTGAGTGGGTAAGGAGAAGTGTAGCCTATGCGCGTGTGTATCCCATATTCTACAAGCATTGATATTAACTCTTGTATTAAGATGATAATTCCTCATTTTATTCCACTAGAGATTTCTTAATGACCCGCCTCCCTCTCTCTTCTCATGCTGTCACTCTCTCTGCTTTAATCCCATTTTGTTTCCTCCCTTATTGCCTACTTATTCCCTCTCATTTAGCTCTGATTAAAATGTGTTCACTGATCCTCCTCTACCCCTATTCCTACCCTCATTTTCCCTTTCTTCATCTCTACACAACATTATCTCAGATAATTTATTGTTTCAAGCCCTGCTGTCCCTCAAAACATTCACGTTTTGATCTGTTCACCATCAACATTGCGTGCAGCAGCAACCACAGCCTCCCAGACACTGTTCAGAGAGGTGTACTGTTTTCCCTCCTTGTAAATCTCACATTTGATGATGGACCACAGGTTCTCAATGGGGTTCAGATCAGGTGAACAAGGAGGCCATGTCATTAGTTTTTCTTCTTTTATACCCTTTCTTGCCAGCCACGCTGTGGAGTACTTGGATGCGTGTGATGGAGCATTGTCCTGCATGAAAATCATGTTTTTCTTGAAGGATGCAGACTTCTTCCTGTACCACTGCTTAAAGAAGGTGTCTTCCAGAAATTGGCAGTAGGACTGGGAGTTGAGCTTGACTCCATCCTCAACCCGAAAAGGCCCCACAAGTTCATCTTTGATGATACCAGCCCAAACCAGTACTCCACCTCCACCTTGCTGGCGTCTGAGTCGGACTGGAGCTCTCTGCCCTTTACCAATCCAGCCACGGGCCCATCCATCTGGCCCATCAAGACTCACTCTCATTTCATCAGTCCATAAAACCTTAGAAAAACCAGTCTTGAGATATTTCTTGGCCCAGTCTTGACGTTTCAGCTTGTGTGTCTTGTTCAGTGGTGGTCGTCTTTCAGCCTTTCTTACCTTGGCCATGTCTCTGAGTATTGCACACCTTGTGCTTTTGGGCACTCCAGTGATGTTGCAGCTCTGAAATATGGCCAAACTGGTGGCAAGTGGCATCTTGGCAGCTGCACGCTTGACTTTTCTCAGTTCATGGGCAGTTATTTTGCGCCTTGGTTTTTCCACACGCTTCTTACGACCCTGTTGACTATTTTGAATGAAACGCTTGATTGTTCGATGATCACGCTTCAGAAGCTTTGCAATTTTGAGACTGCTGCATCCCTCTGCAAGATATCTCACTATTTTTGACTTTTCTGAGCCTGTCAAGTCCTTCTTTTGACCCATTTTGCCAAAGGAAAGGACGTTGCCTAATAATTATGCACACCTGATATAGGGTGTTGATGTCATTAGACCACACCCCTTCTCATTACAGAGATGCACATCACCTAATATGCTTAATTGGTAGTAGGCTTTCAAGCCTATACAGCTTGGAGTAAGACAACATGCATGAAGAGGATGATGTGGACAAAATACTCATTTGCCTAATAATTCTGCACTCCCTGTATATTGACAAAGTTTTAGCTTACCTGAAGAAAGTAAGAAAGCTGGCAAAAACTCATACTGTATAAGTTAACAAACTTATCAGTTTTGCAGCTCCTTCTTCAGGACAAAAAATAGAATGAATCACAACTGAGTAAGATAAGATAAGATAAGATAAGATAAGATAAGATAAGATAAGATAAGATAAGATAACCTTTATTAGTCCCACACGTGGGAAATTTGTTTTGTCACAGCAGGAAGTGGACAGTGCAAAAGTTATGAGGCAAAAATTAGGATACAACTAGAAAGTGCATTTTCTGAAGAAACTGCAGTGTGAATGCTTGAATCTGAATGTATGCATTGAAATGAAATAATTACTGAATTTAAGTTAAAAATTTTGAATGAGATAAAAAAAAAACCCCGAATTTAACCTGAAAACAAAAGTGCTGAACTGCTAAAAGCTGAAGGTTACACAGAAGAAGAAGTTGGAAAAAAGCTGAAAATGTTTTAATTGTAAATTAGAAAAACCTAAGAAATGAGAAAAGAACATTTAGAGTCAGAAAACATCTGAAAGAATATTAAAAGGTCATATTCTTTGAATCACTGAATGACTAAAATGTGATCCCTCCACTTGGACCCACACAGTTTAAAAAGTTTACATCTCTGAGCTTTGAAAGACAAGATGTTGGAAAAAGAACAACGATGGCGACGTTTTGAGGGTAAAATGATGGCTTTAACACTGTGGACACAGCAGCAGTTGAAAGAGAAGTGTTTAAGATGAATCTTGGTACAGTGGCAGAGAGAGCTCGTTAAGCAGGCAGGTGTGAGCCTGGTTGCTATAGTGACCGCACCCAATGGCTCCATACACACGACACAGACATGCACCTCACTTTTGCTGCTTAAAATGAACAGAAAAGTCAGGCCGAAACAAATCGTTCCCAAATGAAAAGTAAAAGTCGTATTGACAAAATTCTTTCACCGTGAGTGACAGCAATGTCTAGTCTACCAAATTCTCAGTTTTCATGTCTGTGGAGTTTATTATATGGACGTGGTGACAGTGGAAAGACACCATGCTCTTCTGATTTTCAAACGAACCTTCTGAGCCATTTTAACATTAGAGTCTATGGAAGAGTTGGAGGGAGGAGGCTGTGCATTGGTGACATTTATGAAAGAACCATAACACCTAGTACAATAGTAAACACATTGGATGAAAGAGGACAGCCATGGCTACGTTTTGAGGGTAAAATCATACCTGTAGAGCAAACGCTGCGGACACAGCAGCAGTTTTAAAAAAGATTTTAAGATTATTTTTTTTGCTCCTCTCACTCTAGCAGTTGAGCTGCCTCACTCTAGCCCCAACATTCCGTCCCATACACACCCATTATAAACTCTGAAACGGGTGAAAAAACATCATGAAACTTAAACTGGAACTGAAGAAAAAGTATAATAGATATTGAAAAGATAAATGCAAGTTGAATAGTTGAATGTCTTGTCTTCGTTTTAAAGTTTGAATGGTGGCTCTATGTCAATGTATGTGGAAGTAGTAAGAGTTTAAAAATGAGTAAGTTGAATGAGGATTTGAAGGGTCTCCCCATTGAAATACATTATAAATTTTTGTTGAATAAAGTTGAATAAAATTAAAAATATAAATGTTAAAAATATGAAAAATGGAAGCAGTGTTGTCCAAAAGAATAGGAATCTAACGGTGTTGGAATGGTTTTTCTAAGTTGAACGGTTTTGAAGGAGTAGGATTACAAAAAACGTACGGAATACAGAATAAAATATAATAATAACTAGAAAGATTTGCATTTCCTGCGAAAATGCAGTGTGGATGCTTTAAAGCTGAAGCTGTATGCAAAAACTAGCTGAAAAAGCTGAAAAGTTGCAGAAATTGTAAAAACTTTGCAGAAGCAAAGGAACTTTGCTAAAATGGAATAACTTAGCAGAACTGCAATATCTTAGAGGAAACATAATACTTGACAGAAATACAATAGCATAGCAGAACTTAGCAGAAATATTGTAACTTACCAGAAACATGATAACTTCTCAAAAATACAAGAATTTAGGAGAAATAGTATAAGATAACAGAAAGAATATATTTAGCCAAAAATACTTAAGCATTACAGAAACACTATGATTTAGAAAAATAGTACAACAGAGCAGAAATACTGTGATTTACCAGAGACACTGTGATGAACTATGAATATTGTAATTTTAAATCAATACTATGTTTTAGCACAAATACTATAATTTGACAGAAATACTATATTTAGCACAAATCTTATAAAATAGCAGAAATAGTATGATTTAGCACAATAGTAATAACTTAAACAGAAAAATTGGAAAAGCAAAATGGACAGCTGAAAAAATGCTGAACATGCTAAGGGTCCCTCAAATATACTTGTTAAATGAAAAAAATTGGCAAAAAAATATATAACAGCCACACAATCACAAATATGGACACATATGGAAACACACATGCACAGAGAGAGACACACACAAGATCCAATTCAGTCAACCAGTCTAAATATATTGAATTTGAATCTTACAATGAGATCATCCCATAAAAAGGCTTCCTCTCTCTCTCTCTCTCTCTCTCTCACACACACACACACACACACACACACACACACACACACACACACACACACACACACACACAGAGAGAGAGAGAAGTAAGTTTCTAGCTCAGTCAAGCAGCCTTGGAGCTGCTGAATTTGAATCCACCAATCAGAGAATTTCCTACCCTCAAACAAGTCTAACTCATTTCAGAACGGTAATAGGTGAGAAAATAATTCTTGAATTGTGAGCGTCAGGAGTGTCTGAAGATATACTGGGACAAGCCTTATGTCTTAACTTTGCTTCGTTAAGGAGATATGACGATTCGAATATGCCTCTCATTACAGAAATCAAGCGGTGATTTTGAACAAGCTCTCCATTGACTTTCTATGGAGAGTTTTGCGACTTTGTGTTGGTCTGAGGAGATTTGCCAAAATTCTATAAATCCCACAACAATGATAGTGACATTTTCGGAAACCCAGCAAAAATACCTAAGTTTTGATGTATAATTTGTGGAAGTTGAGTGAAGATTGAGCAAAGTAGCAAGAAGTTGTTCGGACATGAAGAGAAGACTGCAAAACCTTCAGTGGCACACTGGAAGCCAAGTGCATAGCAACCATAACAACGCATGTATTTTGTGAAAAATCACAATTTTGCAACTGAAAACTTTAAGAGGCATAAAGGTAAAACGGTAAAAGATTTGAAAAAGCTGAATCATACCTGAATAGCCCAATAATTTGAGAACATTTTAAAGTTTGAATGGTTGTTCTACGTGAAAATATGAGGAAGTAGTTAAGTTTCAGAAACAAGCAAATTTTAGCAGAATTGCAGAAGTTTCCCATTCATTTCAATGGGACAAATTAAGCTTAATATTTTAAAAAGTATAATAGTGAAAAATACCAAAAGACATAGCAGGAATTAGCAGAAATAGCAGAATATTTTAAAATTTGAACGATGAAAATCGGCTGAAAATTGTGGAAGTAGTTAAGTGCCAAAAAGTGTACGGAAGTCCCAAGAGGAACTCAATAGTGTGGATGCTTAAAGCATCCACACAACTAGAAAAATTTGCATTTCCTGCGAAAATGCAGTGTGGATGCTGTAAAGCTGAAGCTGTCTGCTGAAAACAGCTGAAGAAGCTGAAATAAGTATTTGAAAAGTAGTTGAACTTTTAATCAATTTGCAGAAGCATAACAACTTAGCAAAAATTTAAAAACTTAGCTGAAATGCAACTTGGCCGAAATATTGTAACTTACTAAGAAATAGTATAAAATAGCAGAAGTATTGTAATTCAGCTGAAATGTTAATATTTAGCACAAACATAACAATTTGGAAGAATTGGTTTAACAGTATAACTTGGTATACAATACTATAACATTGTAGCAGAAATACTATAATTTAGCAGAAAAGTAACAACTTTAGAAAACAGTGTGACTCAGCAGAAATATAATAATCACAAATACTATATCATAGCAAAAAATATATCTAGTTAAAAATGTCATATCTTAGTGAACATTTATGACAGTTATGACACAAAACTGAAAATAAATAAATAAATAAATAAACAGAACAAGATGACGTTATCTCAAAACTACTTGTGAAAAATTGGCAGAAAAACCATGTCAACACATTTATTTTCTTTAAAAAAAAAAAATCATCATAAAATTGGTGCACCTTACTCAATGCAATTGGGATATGCATTTCTCCTGAGATGATTGGAACCATGATTCCAAGTGTATTTTCAGTGTTCTGACATTCATGTCTGAATACAGGGATAAAATGTTTTCATCAGTACAAATCCCACACTACCCTGAATCGAATGATAAGATTTATTACCACACACTATTCACTTAGAAGATTTCACGTCTAATGATACATGTGGAGAGAGCAAGTAGAAGCATTAAGGCGATCAAAATATTTGACACCATTATCCCTCTGAACGGTGCTGGCAGTGCACAAGTCTGCTTCCTAAGTATTATCAAAACAAACCCCTGGTTAAAACTTTGGCTAAAGATTTCACTGTCAGTGAAGTTGCACAGTTCACTTGGCATTTAGATTGCTCATCTGGTAGATAGGGCACCTCATATACTAAAGCTACGAGACCTCTGCAGCAGCTGCAGTCTTGTATTTATTCCACTAATTGAATTCAACAAAATGTTTTAAAAAGCTGCACCGCTCAGACCAGTGCTTGTAACTGCACTATTTTTATAGTAAATAGTTTTATATTGGTTCAGGTAGATTATATATGATGTAAATGATTAGAGCTCTAATTATTGATAACAAACAACAATTTTTAACAAGTAAATGTAAAAAATGGTTTTAATGAAATTCAAATTTTAGTGATTGTAGCCCCTCAAATGTAAACATTGGAACTATGCTTTGGCTATTTTAGTAATGGTTACATAATCACATTTATGAATTGCACTGATTTACACTTGGATATATGTTTTTCCTGCCAAGAATAAAGAAAACCTACATTTATTTCAACATATGCACAGCTAATTATGCAACCAAGCACCCTGTTGATTTACCATTAAGATTGCATTAGATGAGAAGAAGAAACTGGAGAGTGCATGTGTTTGGTGTGACCAACATACTGAACATTTAACTTGGCATCTTTAAATCACCTGTACTTTTTTAAGACCACACAATAGAAATCAAGTTATTTTTAAGAGAGAAGTGCATCAGCGTGTGAACATGAAAGTAATACCAGTCCACGCTCTCTCTGATGCTGCTGTTAACTTTGTGTCAACATAGTCGTTACGAGTGACTTTTACAGAGAGACAGGGTGCCATTCTTAGTTGAAGGTATCTGAAGTGAACATAATTCCTCACATAAAGACACTTTATCTCAAGCAGTCCAAACGGTGGCTGTGCAGATGGATCAAAGATCAACCCATCTCGTGAGGAACCAAGCCAGGGAGCGTCAGGGTGGACAACGAGGCCATGAGGCCTATAGTTAAAGTTTTTCAATTTGCAGTTTTCTCCAGCTGCGTTAAACTCCATGTCTGTCCCTGTGCTCACGTCTGCAGTCTGTCTCGTTCCTTTGAGGATTCTCTCTGCACAGTTTCACCCCTCATATAACAAACCTCTTAAACATGAAGATGTAATCTTGGCCTCTGGAACTGATGCCACTCCTGGTCGGCTGCCTGTTCTCCTGTTGCTGTCTCAATCTTATTTGCCATGTCGTCTGTGCTTTCATCCTCACTGCAGACATGCACACACTCTGTGGGGTCCAGCCTGTACTCACAGTGTAGAGTAGCAGTGGCAGGTAAAGAAGAGGATCTTGGTAAATGTTTACAGATGTTGTGGCTAATTTGGGCTGCTGGGGCCTGTTCTTCGTACCTCGCTAAGTAAGTTAGCTGGATTAGATTGTTGACGATTTCGCGTGATCTTGGATCGTTCGGTTCCCCGAAGCTCATCCGGGACTTGCCGTCATAGCAACAGAACCGTAAGCGTAAACCTGCTCGGGAGCAGATGAGCTGCTCGGGAGCAGGTTTACTTTATGTAAACAGGATTAGATCGCGGCCACGCAGGTATGTCCGCTTCATTTATACGAAAGCAACAGCGATATTCCACCACTGTTTCACCATAAATAAATAACATCAATGTAACTAAAGATAATGCAGCACTTGATCCTTTTATTGATGTCACACAGATACATACAGGTCATTCCCTAAAAAAGGGAAATGTACTATTAACATTCTATTACATGTATGTGATTATTACAGATGTAATTCATATTTCAGAGTAGTAATTGTAAATTACTTCGTGTAATCAAGATGAGAGACCACGGCTATAAAAGCGAAGGTGGATTTGGGAAGTCTGTCGCAGTCATATCCTGTCCGTATACGCGACCAACCCATTGCGGAAGGTGCAAGATTGATAAGGAGAGTCCTCAGAATTCAGCGTATATTGCGGGATAGACAGGATCCTTTAGCTCAGCGCGACAGTGTGCTCATAGAGAGATATCGATATTCCCGTGAGGGTATTATTTACTTAACCAACTTGTTGACGAGGGGGTGCAGGACCTCCACCTGTCTTTTTTTTGCTCTGCCCTTTTCTTGGTTGCTGTTATGAACAAACTAACAGAGTATTACAGGCCAGTATTACCTTGCCAAGAGACGAAAAGCAATCTAAGAGATAAATATTACCATTCTGTAGAATACTCCTGTATTCCACTTTTACTTGTTCCCATGTTCTTGTGGGTCCTGTTGTGGCTCTAATGTGAAAGGGGATATGATATAACATATTATAATATAATATAATGTCATATGATATTGGACAATATAGTGTCATATGATAGATCTACCCTACCGCCTACTGGTGTTGGCCAGAGGGGCCGATGGCGCGATATGGCAGCCTGGCTACAACCGTAGCTGCCTCCACCAGTGTGTGAATGTGGGAGTGAATGAATAGTGGTATCGTAAAGCGCTTTGGGTGCCTTGGAAAGCGCTATATAAACCCAATCCATCATTATTATTATTATTATTATTATTAAATTACCTACAAGTTTGATTTGTCAGCAACTTTCTGCCAGCCCTCTCTCCTTGCTTTTGCAGCCTTTGCAGTGTTCTCTTGCGTTTTCATTAAACTCTGAAACTCCTGAAATCCCTCACTCATGAGTTCTTGCTCTGCTGCCGGAAAATACCAAGCACGCCCCTTCGACATTTTCGCCGACCAATCAGCGGGTTGCCGATCAACGTTTCTACTATCGATGCGTAGCCCCTTTTACGACACCCAGTGATGTCACATTACTGCGTCCAGCTGTACTAATCGTCAACAGCAGGTGTGTTCGGAGAACCGGATTAGCGAGCTCACGGTTAGCGCGATAGTTTGGTCTTGGATGTGTCATTTGATCTTGGATGTAGTAAGCGACCTACGAAGAACAGGCCCCTGGTAAGAAAGCACACTCACCAATGCTGTCTCAACACAGGTTTTCTCATCACTGATGCCCATGGTTGCTGTTAGAGGTCAATCTATTACATCAAAGTCTTTGCATGATTCTCCAGTGTTTAGCAAGGAGATGTGAAGTGGGTCACCAGCCAAGTCGTTGTACAGTTTATTTCTGTTAAATGCCTCACATAATAATATGAGGGTAAAATGAGGCACTGTGAAAGTCATCTGTGTAATAATGACAATAATAATAATATCAATAATAATAATAATAATAATAATAACAATAATAACAACAACAACAACAATATATACACTTAAAAAACTACCCTGCACACAATAGTTTTGCACCTGAGCACTTAAAGTTAGAGCACTTTATTCATCACTTAAATCACTTTTAACTGGATTGTCAACGTCTGACAGTTTTTGGTCTGTTTACAAGTTTTACTGTTTATGTTTATTTGTCTTTACTTTTGTGAATAGCTGCTGTAGGATGTATATATAATTATATTAATTATATTTAAACATTGCACTTTCTATTGTGCTTGGAGCATGTTACCTGACTGTTGTACACTAATATTGTATATAACAGCAGCTTACTATCTCACCTGATTCCTCCTTCCATGACTTGATTGAGCCTTGGTCTGGTGATGACCATTTAATAGCTGGCCCTGGTTCCAACCCCTGAAAAAAAGCAATAACAAATATTTTTTTTTAAAAATACTTATCAAACAAGCATATAACATATTATTTATTGCAGGTTAGAAAAGAACATTAAAGGGTCAGGCCTGAATATGAATCTCAGTGCTGTTTGGGTTTGTCTCACTGTTGCTCTGTCTCGGTGTAGGTGTGAAGAGACAACCTGCAGCTTCATTTCTGATTGAAAGAGCAAGGCTCACACTGTGCGATTTTGTCAGTCACGTTATTCAGCTCCTGCTCAAACTGCACGATTGACTCACAGGGGTTAGAAGATCGTAGGTCACGATGCAGGTCTCACACTATATCGCCCGATGCTCTGAGTGCTCACACTGTGCGTCCATAAAATGAAGGTTATAACAGAAATTCTGTCGCTCGCTCTCCCTCTCTGTCTTTCACTCACACAGACACACCACCGCCATCAACTTTGCTAAATTGCTAATGAAAAACGTCAGGCAGCTGTGATTGAGCAGCAGTGTAAATCCAACTATTTTCACGGTTGTTGTGGTCGTGATAATTTTGTGATGCCACATCGAAAAGGCTCGGGTGAGCTTTCCAAAGTTCTACAAGTTGTGCCTCCATCGCTTGTGTCCAGATCACACGCTGCACAGCTGTGCTGCTCCGTCTTTTTCGCTGACATTTGTGTTTGCGCGTGCGAAGTGTGAGAAGCTGCGGTGACACCCTCACGACGGTCCCGAGGCAGGACCAAGCGATTGATAATCGGGAGCTGGTCGTGAGGTGTTAATCGCTTCTCGTTACCCCACGTATACTACACGATGCACGAGGCAGGCCAAAATCGGGCCGATCACCAAAACGGCCGCACGACTGAAAAATCGGCTCAAAATGGGCCAAAAATCGCACAGTGTATCCCCAGCAGAGAGGCACTCTTACACACAATGGCTATAAAATAATTGAGAGGCAGAGGCCTGTGACATCCACCAGGTACAAAGAGGGCTAGTTGATGGCACTCAAAATGAAGCTCGAGTTAGTCAGAGCCATTTATAATTCTGTGAATTTATCTTTTTACAAGTAGACAAACAGCAACACTGAACTGAATTGAATGCATGCATTGTTTACCAAGTCTCTCAGAGTATAATTTCTCTGACCTTTTTCAGTGTCCGACAGAGTACCCAAATAGCATACCTTTATTAAAATGTAATTTTAATAAATAGCACTAGAATACAGGTAACTGATATTCAATTTCAAAAGTTATTTCTGGAAATAAATTTAATTCAAGTGTCAAAATGATAATAAAACCTTTTTTCAATGTGGCATTTTGTGTATTATTTATAAGACAACACATAAAGTTCAACTTAAGTGATGATCAAATCTACAGGTCATTAATCAATGTATAAAACTAAAATAAATGTATTTTAGTTACACAGCACACAAACACGGAAGCAAGACGTGTAATTAGAATTACATAAATATGGATTCATTAGTGCAATTTCTTTAACCATAGAGAATGACTAAATCCTTCAGGACAATGGTCATATCAGTGCACTGAACTCACTATGTTATCCATCTAACAGAGCCTCAACATGTTCCCACTGTAATTTCCCCTCATGAATGAATTTATGCTGCACTAATCTGAATGTTCGGAGGGAAATCAAACGCATTTTACTGGCAGTACTCAAGCTGACTTACCTTTGTTTGAATGATGACGTATTCACAACGTGGAGTCTAAAAATAGCCAAATCTTGTAACCAAACATTGGTTAATCGGATGTGCGCCTCCAGACACTTACAATTGCAAAATGGTTCGCTGTGTATGCGCTGACTCCACAGGTACGGAAATATATCAGGCTTCGGGGTTTCTGCTCCACTGTCGTTTTTTCATACGGGTCCACATTTCCAATGCACGCTATTTTTTGCAAGTACCGTCTCTTCTCATCCGACACAATCTGAGTCTATAAAGTTCTTTTTGTTTTGAGCTGCTTTTAAGTACGGTTTGTATCTTCCGTCCAAACGAGTGTGTTTGTTTTGATTCGTGGCCTGATAAAATGGTGGCATGCTCCCACAATGCATTGCGGCGTGACGTCAACTCCAAAGCCCTATAACAGATTTTATAAATCTCAAATTTTACGTTTGAGACTTATAAAATAGTAATGATAATTCCATAATTAAAATTAGACGAGTTAACAAACAAAAAAAACCCAAAACAGTGATAACATAAAATCAGCACAAGGCAGTCCAATCACGAAACACAATCGTAGTTAGCCAATCAGGGCGGGTGACAACAGATTACGTCACAAGTTGTAATTTAAAGACCGGCGGGAACCTTATTTGATCTTTCCGAATCTTTCCAAGATACTTCGAGGGACACAGACGGCTTTTACTGTTCTCAAAAACTTCATAAAACGTAAGTATCTGACTTCTAACTCCGTTAAATGTCATAAATTCCGTTTTCATGGATGCCTGGATGTTAAACTCAATTGTTACACCTGGTAGAGCAGAACACTGATCATTTTATTAAAGATGAAAGACTTTAGACAGTTTTTCAACTCTCAGTAATGCCATAGTGATCGTTTGATATATGGAGTTTAGGTCCAGACACGACTAGTGAAGTAAGACTGAACAACCGGATTGAATTTTGAGGGTGTTTTTTTTACTACCCTTATAATATGTATAATACAATATAGGGCAAGACACAAGATCTAGCCATTTAACTTGATGTCAATATAAAGACTGTCAAAATACCAAAACTTAATCTGACTTTTCTTTCTTTCTAAACGTAACATAGGAAATGTTACGTTTCTATTGCAGAGAAATTCATTATCAATAAATTCACATTTACTATTGACAGTAATATATTAGTGGGTGTCATAGTTGATGAACTTATTGTCTCATGGGTATTTAATTGAAAAAAAGATCTAAATGTATTAATGAAAAATAATTTCAGTCCTAATTTTTTATATGAAATATTAAGATCTTAACGAATTTGACAAATCTTCAAGATCTATAACAGTTTTATAAACTTTAAGATGTTAAGTTTGAGCTGTGAGTCTCTAACTTTGCTTAAGGCTGGCACTCTGCCCTGGCAACAACACTTTCTAGCACTTTCTCAATTAAGCTATACAAAAACTGAATAACCAATAGGAATTAAGCTAAAAGAGTTAAACAAAAACCTAATGGAAACCATATTCTGAATAACTTCATCTCCCACAATGCCTCTCGTCAAAAAAGCCATTTTCCGCGCAGTTACAGAGGGTGAGACTGAAGTGAAAACAGGGTACATTACTGTCATTCTATTGGCTCAAATGATTAACACAGGGGACCAATAGAAAGAGCCACAGAGACTATGCAACTGCATTATGTTTATGTGTGTATGTGTGTGTGTGTGTGTGTGTGGGGGGGGGGGGGGGGGGGGGGTAAATGTATACTGAAACAACGAACAATTTAGGCATTTCAATAAAGTTAAATCATCTCTGCTCTTTAGAAATTCAAAGCCACAGACCAAATTGTGAAATATGAATAGAACTGTAATTTCACTGTTTCACTTCAACAGCATCAATCTTTGCACAGACAATCTTCATATGATGATTTCTTGTTTATTGTCAGTATTTTCAAAGGAGATTATATGCTAGAAAATACAAAAAATAAATGAATAACAATTTGGTGAGAAAAAACATTGAGTTTGAGTCCAGTCCTAAGTTACTTTCACCAACTTGTCTTTGCTGTAATATTTAGATTAATTCATAGAAGTCTTAGAACTGTCAGCTTTATTTTAAAACCAACATTGTATATCAAAAAAATACTTTTAGACAGGCCTGTGTTTTTGGCCTGTCATTTTTAAGCAGGAACCTCAGAAAGGTATTTATGAGTTTTGTTTGACATCAGAAAGTAAAAAGACTGCACAAAAGCTACATGTGTTACCATATTATATGACCCTTGCTATAATAGAAATGTATTAACCCCTTAATATTTTTTGTGTTGCTTTTTTTTCAGAATGGCTTTGACAAAGCTTCTCAACAACCGCCCTGACACGCCATACTTCCGGCCACCCCCACTGCACATAAAAATTTTAAAGTCCTGTGACCAGCTAAAAGTCATTAGCTGGGACTTCAAAGATGCAACACCAAAACCGCTGATAACAAAGACGAACACCATTGCGGCGATCACCGATGGCCAGACTGTGACAAAGATCACAATGTTCGAAGAATATGCCTCTAAAGTCCAGCAGGGGGGGTCATTTATTATGAGAGGCCATGAACTCAGGGGCACAGGCCCCCCTTACAGCATCAGTGTCACACCCAGAACACAATTTTTTAGGGCATCGACCCTAAGTGTGAGGGAAGGTCTTGCAAAAGAAGCAGAGGATCTTCTGCATCCTCTAGCTCCTCTCACCGCACTCAACATGAGCTCCACAAATGACGGACTCATGACAGTTCAAGGGGAGGTGGTGGAGGTAAGTATTTGTGGTTCCATCAGAATTTACATGGATTTAGGTTTCCAAATAACCCATTATTGCCAGTATTTTTTACAGTGAAAATAATTTGGGTTTTTGCTGTCAAGCAGAGACTAAATTCTGTTGAGATTGTTAAGCACAATTTTTAAAAAATATTTTCTTCAGACCATTTCTGGTATTTTTGCAGCCAATTTGCATTGTGCCTACGTACATTTGTGTTGTAAGGGCTAGATTTTAATGAACAGTCTCTACTTGATAATAAAACAGAATAATTATTTTATACACTTCTGTATATAAATTTGCACAAAAGTCTTAATCTAAATATATCCTTTATTATAATAATAAAAGCAGATACAACAGAAATGGTCAGAAAGTACCCTGAATTGGACATAATGGAAAACAAATAGATTTTATATACCTGAAACTGGAAAACTTTTCATTTATGTTGCTGTCACTTAAACTAAGTTGCAAAATGTATTGTTTATAGAAGGATTTCCTACAACCTGTTTCATAATCACAGTATATGAAAAACATCCTAATGACCAATACAGATAAAACTGCTTCTGATAAGATAAATGGCATGTGCAGAATACTTAACAACAACCATAACATAATCTAAACAGATTACTGAAGAAATAAAAACCTATCACAGATAACTACACTGACTATTACTGACATTAAATTTCAATTTACTTTTCAGGTTTCTGCTGTAAAGAAGGTGCTGTCGGGAAAACAACACGTTCCCCTTAAAAATCTGCAGCTGAAGGAGGTAATGGTGGAATTTAAGTTTTATATTGAAAATGGTTAAACTAATGTGACAAATTTGACATTGCTGGTACAGAATGTATGAGGCTGTGAGCTTTTTTTCTAGTTACTGGACTTGTTATTATTTAATTAATTAATGAATCTTTAATTCTGTCATGTTTGTGATTTCAGGATGGTTTTGCCATGACAATCTGCCTCTGGAGGGAGGCAGCTGTTAATAACTTCAACGTGGGAGACCACATCAGCGTCTCTCACGTTAAGCGTAGACAGTCGTCTTATGGCGTACATCTTCACAGTACAGCCTTTACACAGATTGAGGTATGATGAAGCTAAACCTTTGTTTGTCTTATCAACAAATGTTTAAAAGTATGTTTTCAAATTTGACACAACATTATATATATTATATTATCTTACACACACACACACACACACTAGATAGATAGATAGATAGATAGATAGAAAAATACCCCGCTCGCCCCTGCGGGCGGTCAATCCTTCAAGCTCGGGTCCTCTACCAGAGGCCTGGGAGCTTGTGGGTCCTGCGCAGTATCTTACAGAGATCCCGCACCACTATGTCCGGTTGGTTAGCCAACTGGATATAGTGGTGCGCAGTCCTGGGAAGAGCTAAGATACTGCGCAGAACCCTCAAGCTCCCAGGCCTCTGGTAGAGGACCCGAGCTTGAAGGATTGACCGCCCGCAGGGGCGAGCGGGGTATTTTTTTTTTTCCAGGTGAACATAATTAACCATTTTGGAATTTACTTACCTGGATGATTGAGCATGCATCAAGACATAATGTGTGTATGTATGTGTCTTGGTGACTTAGTGAAACCACGTGATGACCATAGGTTTTTTTTTTTCTTGTTGGATAAAGAAACCCAACGTTTTCTGGGCTAAATGTGTGCCTATGCTGTGTCAACAGACAAAAGTCGAGGAGAGAGCTGACATTCTCATCATTGGTGTGGCCACGGCAGAAATGCCAAACCACCTGGAGGTGTTACTGGAGGATGGAAAGAACCTTTACATTCAAAATGAGCTGTGGAGTCCCTTTGACAAGGAACTGGAGGAGGCAGCAATCAAAGTTACAGTTAAAATAAAGGGAAACCATATTGTACATATTCAAAAATATCAATACGAATAGTTTAAACAAAATCTACAGTTCCTTTGTTCAAAAATGTGATTGTATTTTATAACTTAAAAAGTATGAATTTTTTTTCCTATCAGTATTTATAATTTTTAATGACATTTTGTTAAGTTCTCTACTATAGTTAACAGTTTTAGTATTTTCCAGTGTTAAGTATTTATATATTAAAAATTCTACATAATAATCTTATATTTGTGTTTGTTTGTAATTTTTAAGGTCTATAAACAATATTTGATTTGTACCTTTTGAAAAAGCCAACAAATTCCTTTCATTATTGATTTTAACATTCCTGATCTTTTAATTTTTAATTCAAATAATTGTGGTAGGGCAAAATGATGAACTCGAGATTTCTGGGTGGATATGATATCAATTAGAATAGAATAGATTAGAATAATCATTTAATTGTCCCACAAGGGGAAATGTGCTTGTATCAGTAGCACAAAAAAACCCCACATATACAAACAGAACAGGACACAGAACAGAAACACAATTGTTACATATTTACATCATGGACAATAGTTACCAAAGCAGAGTACAGTACAGTTGTTAAAATTTGAGTACAGATCGGGTGCAAACAGAGCAGGATACTGAAAAATGTTTAAATAGTTAGGAATATTTACAATAATTAGAAAACTGCAGATTGTGTATCGTACTTGTGCATTAAAAAGTAGACATGTAACTCCCAATAAGGGGGTGTATATATAAACTGAGAAAAGTAATGTACATAGGTGTAGATCAGCAGGTGGTTCTCCTGAAACCAGTGGACTCAGTACAGACCTGTGGTGATGACAACTATGGCAGAGTTGTCAGAGAACTTCTGTTGGTGGCAGCGTGGGGAGGTGATGGAGAAGTCTGCAGTCTAGGAGGTGAAGAGGAACGGTGCCAGCACAGTTCCCTGTGAGGCCGCCGTACTGTAGACAGTGTATCGGAGACACAGCCCTGTGTCATCACATACTGTGGGCGTTCTGTGAGGTAGTCCAGTATCCATATTGTCCATAAAATTCCGAGCTCCATTGTGGGAGATCAGTCCACAAAAGAAAAGCTCAGTCCACAGTTCACAATAGAAAAACAAAAACAAGGTTCACAAGAACAACAAAGAAACAAATATTAAAGGGAAAAAAGGACTCTGTCAGGCTGGAGCTGCTGATACTAGCTGCCAGCTCGGAGCGGCGCCTGAAGCTTTTTTTAAAGGCATTCACAGGCAGTGAATTAAAACAGACATAAAACAGACTTAAAGCTGAAGCTGTCTGCAAAAACTAGCTGAAAAAGCTGAAAAGTTGCAGAAATTGTAAAAGCTTTGCAGAAGCAAAGGAACTTTGCTAAAATGTAATAACTTAGCAGAACTGCAATCACTTAGAGGAAACTGTAAAGCTGAAGCTGTCTCCTGAAAATAGTTGAAAATAGCTGAAGAAGCTGAAGAAATCAAACTCAGTGTTTAAAAAGTTGCTGAAATTTTAATAACTTTGCAGAACAATATCAAGTTAAGAAAAATGTAATAACTTAGCAGAAATGCAATAATTTAGAATAACATAACTTAACATAACATAACATAACAAACAAAAGTAGTGTAACCTAGCAGAAATAATATAATTTAGTAAAAAATTAAAAACTTGGCAGAAATATTACAACTTATCAGAACTGCTAGAAATTTGCAGAAATGTAATAATTAGGCAAAACTGTCAACAGATAACAGCTGAAAATGCTGAAGTAACCTCAAAGTTACTTGTTTAACTGTGAAAAATTACCAAAAACATTAGAAAAGGAAGAAAACATGCCGGCAGATAAACTAATGTGGAATAAAACCAAGGTAAAATTGCAGAGTTTGCACAGCTGGTGAAATCTAAAAATGGCAAACAAAACAAAACAAAAGCAAAACCCACACAAACATTTAGGTAATAAATGAAAAAGATGCTGCGGTCAGAGATTAAAACACCCAAAAATAATGTTATTGAAATGCCAAAAAGTGGCAGAAAGTTTAGAAAGTAGAAAACCAGTAGTAGAAAAGTAGAACATTCAAATATTTTTAGAAACATATGATACAAAATATTTACTCAGTTGTTTCCAATGATTACAATAATGACATAAAGAAATAAAAATACCATTTGGGACAAACAGAAAAATATTAATAGAAAATGCAAATCAAATTAATCTAAAATCTATACAAACAATTGAAGCATCTGTTGGAATTGTGAACATATCCTTGTTTGCCATGTTTATGTTTATGGCCCTAAGATGCGCAGACACATGATAGGCTATTAACTGCAAAAATATACACATATATAGCAAGTGAGAGATAAAAATATATCCTCTGATTTGCTGGAATTTTGTGTAAATACCATTTGGCAAGGATAAACAACATGTTCCTATGCCACATTAAAATTTTCATAAGCTTCATTTTTTCAATTAGTTTACAGTTTCCTGATTTGATGATAAATATGGTACCAATCTACAAAATACTGTCAAAATGAAGTCCACATTGTGATATATTTGAGGTGTGGAGAGTCACACAGCTGAACAATCGATGTGCATATTTAAAGAAACAAGGATCAAATAAAGAACATTGTTGTGCAATAAATTACAGTGAAAAATAATCACTGGTTTGCGTTAGAGAGTGACTTATGATGAGGTATTAATTGGCTTAACTTTACCTCTAACAGCTTTTCACATAGTGCTGTGACCAGGCTGAAATCCATCATAAAGTAACTGTAAACAGTAGAACCATTAGCATGAATGTTATGGTTCTACTCTGATCAAAACTCAAGTCAGCTGTGTGACCTGATATAAAATGATAAAGAGGAACACATATAAATGACCTTTATGAACTTTTCAAAATGACTTTATATGTCTGACCCATTATCTATATATATTACAGCAGCGGTCCCCAACCCCTGGGCCTCGGACCAGTACCGGTCCGTGAGTCGTTTGGTACCGGGCTGCGAAAGATGAGGCTCAGGTGTGAAATGTATAGTTTTCAGGGTTTTTATCGGTTTTCAGCGTTATTTTGTTATCGTTTTTATCGTTTACTCGGTTTTCCTGGGTCTTTTCACGTGTGTTATGAATAAATTTTCTTTTTTTCGGTACCGGTACTAGTTTTATTTTGTTATATTTATCCGCGACACCTTAAAGGCCGGTCCATGAAAATATTGTCGGGCATAAACCGGTCCATGGCGCAAAAAAGGTTGGGGACCGCTGTATTAGAGCAGATGTGGAAAACCACTGTTAGACCTACTCTATACTAATGTAGTTACTGACACCCCATACTAAGGCAGGATTCATACAAACACACATTATTTATTCTCTTAAACACTTTCTTTTTTCACATTTTGAGATTGTGTAATTTCTAAAAAGAATACATGTAATGGTTCAATAGATATAGTTATTTAAATGTCCATAATAATCACATGATCATTTTTCTACATCCTACAATCCAGGATTTAGAGCTGTGTGTCTGTATGAATTCAGCTTGCTATACTTATAGACTTAGATATATTAATCCACTATTTACCCAAACAAGTTACATTGTTTGGGTAAATAGATTGGGTTTGTTCTACAAAATAATTATTCAACAATAAAAAAAACACAAAAAAAATCTGCACATTAATCCAGAGTTCAGTTTCATATGTCTGATATTGTTTGTTAAATCTGGTGACACAAACACAGTCAATAATTCATTG
The DNA here is from genome assembly GCF_964374335.1 of Astatotilapia calliptera. NCBI lineage: Eukaryota > Metazoa > Chordata > Actinopteri > Cichliformes > Cichlidae > Astatotilapia > Astatotilapia calliptera. Next base: position 15,246,741 of record NC_137440.1, on the reverse strand, counting down.
CTAGTGTGACATGTGGTCCTTTTTGCCTTTGACCAATGATATGCTGGGTACTTGGACCAGTTTAGTATTTGCTGTCACAGAGGAATGTTAACCATAAATCCAAAAGACAAAACTGAAAAAAATATGTTAATTGCAAACATGTTTTTGCTTAGTAAAAGGATTGAAATTACATGGAAACTGTCACCTTAAAGCCTCATTGTAAATATCATCACAGACAGATGTTTTCCACACAGTTAACAAAGCTCCACCACATCCGATCACTGCATATAAATCTAAAAGAAAACAAAAACAAATAAAAAAAATAAAATTAACACAAGGGAAGACTTTTGATTTAATAACTAAGCTTAAAATAAGTGTTACCTTTGAATATTTGTGGGAAAAATCTGATGCTACCCCGAGAATACAAAGCCACACTGGAAACGATGACAGGCTTGCAGCCCTCTGTCTTCCTGGAGTGAGGTGCCTGATCAGTAGCAGTGAGTTGACAGAAGTTGGTGTCTGTAAGAGTGGCCAAACACTGATACTCTGTCCACTTGAGTAGAGTCTAAGAAGCTGGAATGCAGGCACACTGGACGAGCTTGTTCTAAAAAATACAGAAAAAGGAACATTTTATTTGTGTTATGGCCTAAAAACTACAAATAAGTTATACAATGAACAATGTTGAAATACCTTATAGGTGCTGCAGGCCACATAACCAGAATCCAGAGCAATCTCACACTCACATGATGGTGAGGAAAGACATGAGCTCTGCAATGAGGTTTGAATGTCCCAGTTGGGACACTGAAGAACTCAGAAGACAGCAATACCTGCACAGAGAGACAGAGTAGAAAAAGCATAGATTTGTAATCCATAATGTGAATTAAAACTCAAAAAGTGTCAACAAGTATAATCATTTGAGTGTGGAATTATTTATGCACTAAACAGGATTTTAATATATTAATTGAATTAAAAACACTGACATTTTTTTTTATCAAAGATAAAGAATCATACCTCTCTCTGCTCTGAGGATCACTGAGCATCTCTGACAGGAAATACAGTTTCCTCAGTAGGAGTCATCATTCATGGTCTCAGAGGTTGTAGTGTGGCAGCATCATGATGATCTCCAGATCAGGCAGGAGGTCAGGTGATGGGTGTGTCATCTTCTCCATTGAAGACATACTGGTATGGCAGTTCATAACACAGCAGTCTCTGTGTGGCATGTAGTTATCTGTGCAGTCCAGCACTGATGGATCAGGTTTGGCTCAGCAGTTCATGAAGATGGTGTTAAGATGTTGTTGTTTCAGCTGAGGATGGTGAAGTTTGAAGGTTTTCCCACAAAAGAAACAGGACTGTGTGTGCCCTGTCTGAAAAAAATACATCTACAAAACATAAAGTGCTTTTAACACCCCCCCATAACCACCCATCTCAGCCCCGCAAGTGTCTATGTAATGCTGGTATGGGGTGTCAGTTACTAAATCTAATTAGTGTGTCAGAAAGCGGGGGCTACACCTAAAGCCCCCGCTTTCTGATGTCTTTGTTTATTAGCAGCTTTTTCCAGCTGCTCAGAGAATTCTGACTTGGCCTTTATCCACCCAAACCCAAACCCACCCGGATAAAGGCCAAGTCAGAAAATGGATGCAGAAACTTTCCATGTACTTCTAAATCAGTTTTTATACAAATTCTGTAACCTGTAAAAATGTTTTTCTCTACATAATGTATAATTATAGACATCTCTGGTAGCCTAAAGATAGTTTAAAACTTTTAACATTTTTTACCTGTAAAACATGATAAGCAAAACCTCATTCATCCCAAAAACATTTGATTTTACAAAATTTACTATAATCAAGAAAATATAATTGTCTGTATTTATTCACGTGACCCATAATAAATACCTGCATTTATCTGGGATTTATTTATTTACTATTTCATATTTGAAAGCATCTTGGAGGGGAAGATCTCGTTTGTTGAGATACGTCAGAGTAAAAAAAGTATCAAAAAAGGAGATGACAATTAACATCCATGAAAAAATGTATAAGTAGATTTAGTCATTTAAAACATGAGAATAAAAAATAAATTATGTCCGTTTAATGCAGTATATTTCAGATCTGAGGTGCATGATAACAGAAAGCAGATCTCCCGGCTCTGCATGAAGTACAGCCATGATTTGGTGAAATGATTAATAACATTGCAATAAGAAAGGGTCTTCTTACAGACAGAGTAGGGAAGACAATTTTTTCCAATGAAAAATATTTTTCATACTCTACAATCAGTAAAATCTGTAACAAACATGATCTGTAATTGTTTCAAAACTCACCAGACGACTTCATGATTGGCTCGAGGACAGGACACAAAACACAGGGTTGTGGTAACTGTAATATGTCCTCAGAACACCTGACTGCAGACATTTCTGTGGCTGAGAAATAAAAATGAGGTCAAGCAGGGTGTTCTTGTCTGTAGTGGCAGAAGAGATCAGCTGTGAATACCCTCTAGACTGAAACTGCTCCAGAATCTGTTTTCTTCCACTCTGCAACTGGTTCTCATTAAAATCTCCACATACAATGATTGGGTGACAGTCCATGATTTCAAGGGAATCTAAAAGACTTACCAGGTTTTGCATGAATGGTGTCAAACTGTAGTCAGGGGGTCTGTACACAACAGCAATGAGTGCAGGGAATGGAGCCTGAACCTTCAACACTAAAAACTCAAGATCAGTGACATTATGCAGATACTGTTTTACCTGAACCTGAAAATGATTCCTCAAATACACAACAACTCCACCACCACTTCTGCTGGCCATGTGAGGAAAGTTTGTGTAGGACACATGTCTGTTGCGTTTGAACATGGTGTAGCCGTCCAAATGAAGACTGTCTGCAACAAAGGAGCCTTGGAGGTGAGACTCTGTGAGACACAAAACATCTGCTAAACACATTTCATGATGACTCTTGATGTCACTGATGTGAGATGGCAAACCCTCCGTATTGTGATGGATCAGTGTAAGAGTGTCAAGTCTGCTGGCTGTTTCTCTGACCTGAAGAAGAGGCATCATTTCCTCAACGCTGGCTTGTCTCATGGTTTGGAGTGCTGCAGTTACCTCGGGATTGGAGTAAATCTTTTTCTCATCCAAGTCCTGCAAATAGAGTCCACTGAGAGACGTCACCCTGCTGAGAGCAACATAAGCCATACCTGGTTCAAAAATGTTCTTCATTGAAACTACAGCTGTCTGTGTTGTAAGACCCTGAGTTTTGTGAATTGTGCAGGCAAATGCTAGCTTTACAGGAAACTGTCTGCGTACCGCTCCTTTAAACTTCAGACTCTCCTCTGCTCTCTCAATGTAAACCAGATCATCAGATGCTGCATTAGCACTGCGGTTGTGTCTCATAGGCTGCCGGTTGTCCATTCTGAGCCCCAGTTTGATTATGTGTCCATCATTTTCAGATCTCACCACCTTTACCAGTATACCAAAAGCACCGTTGACCAAACCGTTTAGTGTGTCCAAGTTTCTGGTCAGCATGACTCGAGCTCCTTCAGCAACATTCAGAGTGTCAGGTAAATCATTTCGCCCACCTGTAAATGGTTTGTCTCTTCGTTCCATTCTGCCTGTACGTTTATCCTTCTGGAAATCGTCTGCAGTGATGATTATGATGTTTGAATGAAGCTTCTTCAGGGTATCTGTGTTGTGGGATTCCACATTCTTGTTGGTGGCATAAATGTGTAAGACCTCAGTTGGACATTCTTCTGGTGCAGTCACAGCCTGTGACAACAAATCTCTGTCGCACTGAGAAAGCTCATCTGTCTTTTCTTTGACTCTAATCCTGTTCAGCATCTCTGCAAAGGCCACATCATCTTTCTGACGCATGATCTCGGTTAGAGTGATCATCTGAAAATGCTCCTGCCATAGGTCAATCTGTTCTGGATCGTAAACACAGAGAGGTTTAGACTGTCGCACTGGTGGCAGCTGGTAAAAATCTCCAACAGCTAAAACTGACATTCCACCAAAAGGTCTCTGAGTGCCTTTGATTTGTTTCAGTCTTGCATCCACATAAGCAAAAAGGGGTTTTGAAACCATTGAAATCTCATCAATAACAATAATTTCAGCATTCATCAGCTCAGATCTGACTTCATCCAGTTGGTTACCAAGTCCTTGAATGGGTGGTTTCAGACTCCTGGGTAGTTTCAGTAGAGAATGTAACGTAGAGCCACTGATAGAAAAAGCTGCTGTCCCGGTAAATGAAGTCAGTAAAACAGTTGGATTTGATATGTCAGCTTCTTCTGCATTAGCAGGCAGTCTGCTCAGGATCTTTGATGCTTCAGAGTGAATACACTTAATCAGATGTGACTTTCCAGTTCCTGCACCACCGTTGATATAGAAGAAAAATGGATCTGGGTTCAAACCACAAACTCGCTGAATACACCAGTCTCTTATGGCATAGAACACGCAGGCCTGCTTCTGGTTCAGATTCTGATACATTACACGTACCACGGCTGGATCGACTGCAGGTTGTTCTCTGATGGCTCTGATCTCTGTTACAGCATCAGACTGACGACTGTAGTCGGGAACATTTTCCTGTTCGTTCTCATCATCAGAATGTCTCTCAGGAAGATTCTCATCACATTGCAGCCTCATAACTTCAGATTCAGGAGCCAGATTACACCATTCATCAATCACAACATCCCTATTTTGTTCAAACTCTTCCAGTGCACTCTCAATATCCTCAGAGTTCTTCTCATACTTGTCTTTATTTCTTTTCACAATCCGTTTAACAGACTCACTGTGGTCTGAACATGGAAGTCTTACAAAACCTGAGTTGTAGAAGGACTGATAGGTTTGGAAACATTGTGGTTTCAGTTCCTGCTCTGATCTGTGTGGAAGGTAAAGTCTCAACAGTCGACCATAATATTGCTCAGGATCTTTTTCCTGTGAACAGTGGTAATACCTGATTATAGCTGGTTTATCATTCTTTCGCCTTTGTACAAATCCAAGCTGGTTTAGAAGAGGAAGCACATCTTTTCCTTCATTTGGACCACTCACCAACCGGCACAGGGCAGCAAAATCAGCCAGTGACATTTCCTCATATTCTGGGGTCTCAGGTCTGCATTTGTATTTATCACTCAAACTTGTCATCCAAATATTACAACTGTCATGTGTTGTGCTTTCCAGGAAGCTCATGGGGCGACTCATTTTTACTGGGTTATCATCTGTTGGTACAAATACAACACTGCGGGAACATTTTTTCATTTTTAGGCCACAGACTCGAGTCACACACTCCTGTGCGCTGATCTCTCTCTTTTTTGAGTAAGCCTGCATCACAGCTCTCATTTCATCACATTCATTGACGGTGTTCTTATCAGAGTTATCAATAACTGTCTTCAGGTATTCAGAGAGGCCAGATTCTTTCTTCGTTATATATTTACAGAGGTATTCTACACATGAATAGGCATTCAAAATGAATGAGACATCTAAATTAGAGTTCCAGGCTTCAAGCAGGTGTGGGTTGTAATTGTTGATCCAACACTCATTTGGGTCACGTTTCAGAATCAGAGCTGTTTTCTTGTTTATGTCTTGGAGGCAATGTTCATACTCATTCATTGTCAAGTTGCATCGTGACAGAATCTGCTCTATGGTGAGGGAAGCAGCTTCAGGTTCCTTCAGCAGGTTCAACAAAGGTCTGAGTTTGGCTTTTGCAGCTTCAGTGTCTGAATCCTCATCCTGTCTCACAATCATTGTTCTTGTGGCTGGTGGTTTTGGAAACCCAAATCTACAACCAGAGTTCACACTCTTAAAGCATGTTTTTGTGTGGTTTTTGCTGTGCTTTTGTAGTTCAGTGACTTTTTTGTGCAGTTCAGGTTGCTTTTCTGGATCAGGGAGTTGAGCTGAGATGTATCTGTCCACAAAGTCACAGACAGTTTGGTCGTCATCCACATCTACTTCTACCTTTTCTTGAATCCACAGCAACATGTGTATATGTGGACTACCTCTGTGCTGGAACTCAACTCTGTAAAAGTAATCAATGATCTCACCAAGGGGCTGTGCAGGAGAAAAAAGCAAATCTCTGAACAAAGCCTCAACACGCTTATCAAACATTCGCATGGTGGTTACTGGATTTGATCTTAGAATTTCACACTTTTCTGACCAGTCCAGGGCTTCAAAATCAACCTCTTCACCTTGCTGTCTCTTTATTGCTTGAATCACTTCAGGCCATCTCATCTCAGCAGCAGAGAATGTGACAAAGAACTGAGGTGTTCCTATCTGACGAAGCATACTGAATAAATCTTTGGTAGTTTTCTGCCAGTAAGCTGGAGTTCCTCTGAGTGGCTGCATAAATCTGATTGCATCTTTATTTCTTACCAGCTTCTCTACTTCTGTCTTACTTTGTAACATTCCTGATGTGATTTTGCGTCCATCTTTGGTCATAGTTTTACCTTTCCTTAGCTGTATTGTCATGCTGGAATTAGCCAAGTGTATTTCAGTGACAAACTGTGAGAAAAACAGGTAATTTGTGTCTTTAGCAAATCTTGCATCAATGTTGAAAAGCCTTGACTTGAAGTAAGCACTCGGTGTGAGTTTAAGAAGTCTCTTTTCATCCAGTGTATTCTGACCAGTAGGAAACTGCACAGGAAATGCCATGGCTTCCAAATGAGGAGTTCTGAAGAAGCTAACAGGATTGTTTCTTTCTGCAGGAGCCACACAATATGTGTTATCAGTGAAACAGAGAATCTCTTCTGAAATGTCTAAAGGCTGCAGACAACTTTCTAGAGCAAAACCTCCATTGTTCAAATCACTTTCTGGTTCCTCTGGATTTTGTTCCTCTGGTTGTTCATCACAGGATGCCATATTAATATCTTGTTCTATTTCAGACTCGTTTTCGCACAAAAGGGCATCTTTTTCATAGTTGTCAATTTCCATTAAATCTTCTTCATTATAATCATCACTTGCCATGCTGGCTTCATCACTGCTGTCATCATCAGGTAACGTTGGATCACAAAGCAATGCATCATCTCTAATAACAATATCTGTGTACTGTGGATGAATTTGTTTCAGTTTACGCAGGGCTTCAATGAGTTTAGACCAGGTGACAGTCTGGAACAGCTGATGGCCTTTGTAGCACAGTCGTCTTTTCAGCTTGATCTTCATTATCTGTGATTGGCTTCTGAGCCGAGGTAGACAGTCAACTGTTTGTTGGACTTCAGATGGTACACACACCACATTACCACGTATGAGTCTCTGTCTGCCCTTTGGAAGTGGAATAATCTTAGCAAATGGTATGCATTTGGCAATCAGATGTCTCTCCAGAATGTTGAGATCACACAGTTCAGCTGGAATATCCTGCAGCTCTAAACCGTTGACAGCAGCAAGCCTTGGCATGCGTCCACTTTTGAGGGAACTGTGACACGTGTGACAGATATACTCCTTTTTTCTCTCAACGGGAAAGCTGCAGTGATCATTACATGCTTCATCACACACATGAACAAATTTACCAGTTAGACACTGCTGAGCTACAGTCTGGTGTTTTGAGTAATTTTCTCTTTTGCAGATTTTCACCTGATTAGGAAAAGAAGCTTTTAGACAAACAGTACAAACATAAGATGGTGCTGACTTAATGTTTGATCTGAAACGAGATATGGCCTCATTCATTAAACTGTTATCTGGATGACACTGTAAAGTTTCAGCTGGTCGATGCATCTGACGATATTTTCTTTTTATGTTCATTGCACATCTGATATTATGCATCTGTCTAAAAGAAAAACCGTTCCAATATTTTACTCTCATTCGTTCTCTCATATTCTCTTTGTGTTGTTGCTGAAATTGTCTCTCTTCTCCATAACGTTTAGTGATGTAACATTTTTTTTTCTGTCTAAATTCTACACTTTCTTTATATAGGTTAGAAACATATGACCTCATGTAAGCTTTATGTTTCTCTCTGAATTCGGCACAAGTTCTGTATGTTCTTGTTATTCGTTCCTTCTGCTTTTCTCTGAATGAAGAATCTTCTTTATACATCCTTATGACACGTTCTCTTTTTCTCTCTCTAATTTTAGCACTTTCTCTATAGATTTTTCTAAAATGTTCTCTCTGTTTCTCTCTGTATGTAGCATTGAGTTTATACAGATTATTTTTGTACACACTCTTTTTCTTACTGTGATCAGAATCATGAGACTTTCTACTAGAATCTTTTTTCTTTGCCTTAAAGCTTTCATCAAAAGTGTACATCTGTCTTTCTTTCTTTTTCTCATTTTCCTTTCTCTGAGGTAGTTTTTCTTGGACCAATAGTTGTCTCCTAATTTTTCTCCTTTCCTGTTTAGTACGCTTCAACAGTTTATGTGAGAGTTCCTCTGTTGTCATAGTTAAACAGGAGGCAGTGTTTAAATCATTCTGAGGAACAGAATCTTTTGTTACCTGAGTGTCTCTTACAGAAGATGCAGAGGTTTCTATTTCTAAATAATCAGAATTGTTCAGCTCAGCAGCTGGCTCATTTGAAGAATCCACTCTGGATGACATCACTTCAGTAGCTAAAGTGTTGGCCACAGTTTTCTGTGTTTGCTCAGTGGACTTTGGGGTTTCAAATTCAGGTTCATTTAAAGCTGGTGCTGGAACAGTTGTAGCTGTTTGTCTGTTTTCATCAGCATTTCTTTGGTCAGCAACGTTTTCACTGTGGAACTCAACAGGCTGTAGCTCATAAGCGCAGGTTGGTGCGATGCTAAACATTCTGTACAAACGTTTGATCCTGTCAATCATGTCGTTAAGACGTGTGAATTTTAACATAACTGCAGTTCCACCACTTACACTTAGCGACAATGGCATTCCTGTAGACTTACGTGGGTGAGGGTCAAAGTATGCGTATTCACCTGAAGTCAGCCTGCTAACTGCAATGACTGTTCCTCCCATGACTAGCAAAGCGTAGCAAATGTCTGAAGCCAAACGCTGTAGTCCCTGTTCAAGGCTCGGAAGATGATCTGTACCGTCAAATGTGCCGTAATGAGCAAACTGAGACATGTCGACTTGATACTCGTGTCTGCGGCTGGTGACCAGTGAGGGAAGTTCATTGCAGGCTAGAAACACGCTGTTCACAAACCTCTTTCTGGCATCTGAATACACGGCATGGCCTTTGTCCAACACACGGTTAAGATCTGCTCTGGTAATGAATTCATCCTCGTGTAAGAATGACAGGAAAACCAAACTGTTAGCCATGCATTGCTGATTCCGGTACTTTCCATACTTAGCATTGGCCTGGCTTCGGGATGCACAGATGCTACTCACTCGTGGACGACTTTCACTGTTTGTAACCTGTACATGAGACGGTCCTGGAGCTTCTCCATCATGCTGCGTTTGCACAGTTAGCTGGGGTTCAGTCTGGATTACCTGTTGTACTTTAGCATTTGGCACAGATGATGAGCAAACACCTCTCTTTACCACATCTGCATAAGACACTGCGGCTGTCTCAACGCTGAGCTGCACTTCTGGACTGGGAATACTTGTAACAGACACCTTTACCTGCTCACCGGTCTGAGAAACATTTACCTGTTCCTTCTGCTTTTGCCATCTAAGCTTCTGGGACTGTGACCTCTGACCTTTCCTTGGCATTTTGTGCAAGTACAAAGTGGACCTTATATGTATTTATACACAAATGTATACAAAAACTCAACCTGTAAACACTGAAAAACTCAAGTTTCTATTAAATGGATAAATGTAAAACTATACAAATGGTAAAGTGTTCTTATAACTGTTTAATTGATGTAAAAGGCTGACTTAAATACAAACTCAATATAAAAGTTATTGAAAGATCCTTAAAAAGTTTTATTGTAGCTTTTTCAAAAACTGTATATTATTCTTTTTTTTTTAACCAGACTGGTTAATGAATAGGTCTATACTTCTGTGAAGTAATATGCAGAATAAATCTCAACGATAAATCAACAGGCTATAATAAAACTCTTAGCTTTGAAGTAGACTTTGTGTAAATCTTTCAGATATCTAAAATCTAAAGCAAATATAAGGAGCTGTGGTGGTGTGGTGATCAGATGACAGGCGATGAGGATTCTTCAGCTGGATGTTCTGCAGCAGTCAGGAAACAGGAAGTCTGGGTCCTCAGGGCAGCTTCTCAATGACAATTGTAACTCAATACTTACACTGAGTAATAGAAATGGGTTTGTCCTTAAATAATATTAGTATAAACTTACTGTAGTCAAATGTTATAGTCAATGAAACAGACTTGAAAAATGTATTTGAATCTAATTTAATATTTATCTAAATAGAGCAGTCTGAATGTATATATTACAAAATAACCAGATTGTCTTATTACAAATAAACCTTTAAGAGGTGTATATTTTATATAATTTATCAAAGCAATTGCACCTGTAAGCCAAACAGCCAATCAATGTTTATTCCAAAGTGTAATGCAAAATTAAAATGACAAATGTAGGGCTGTGTAAGTAGTTTCTACAGTGACTTCTACTGTACTGTATATTCAACTTCTTACTTGTAATTTCCAGTAAAATGAGTGGATATGAGAGAGTTTAACGACAGGAAAGATGGAGCAGTGAGAGCAGAGATCTCTCAGAATTCTGAATACAGATCGACGAAGTTGTGGTAACTTCAATTTCCAAAAACTTGGTTTGTTGTCAACCTTGGTTTCTTGTCAAACTTGGTTTCTTGTCAAACTTGGTTTCTTGTCAACACAGGTTTAAGCTTGTCAAAATTAGATAGAGCACATGGCGGAGAATGGATAGAAGATAGAATGGCTTGTCAACAAAGATGGAGCAGGGAGAGGGAGAGTGATAGGACAGACTGAATTGCTTGTTAATGATAGAGGGAGAGGGTTTTCTGCAGCAGGTCACCTGTAAGACAGAAAGAAAGTGGAATTAGACACACTTCCAATAAACCTGGCTTTACTGTATTTTTCAGACTATAAGGCACATTTAAAAGCCTTTAATTTTCTCAAAAATAGACAGTGCACCTTATGTATGGTTGTGCTTACTGATTTCAAACCAATTCTATGTGGTACACGGCACTCTGTCAAATGTTTTAGTATGACTTTGGTAAGCTACAAAGCAGCACCACTTGATGTATTGTCGGAGCATGGCTACCATAGTCAGCACCCTCGTAGAGTAATTCGTACTGTGCTTCAACATAATATGGTGTGTGTGTATAAGGGCCTGGCACCTGTTGAGAGCCATGCTTATGAAGCAGATTTCAAACTGATCAATCCACATTCATCAGTCCATAAATCCTGAAAAGTGAGTGTATTGTTCTGTATTTTATGTCTTACAACTGAACAATTTTGAGAGTTATTGTAAATGAGTTGAATAAAGTTTGACTCATCTGTTTTGTTTGGCTTAATGTGCCTTAGAATTTAGTGCGCCTTACAGTCCGAAAAATACAGAACATATATATCATTACACACTGAAGAGTCGTACAGTACATTATTAGATTCAACTGAATGAAAATGTTTATCATATGGTGGTGGAACATTTCTAAGGACATTTTTGCATTCTATTACCACAATAAAAACAAACAGAGTCTGTAAACCAAGATGTGGTGCTACAGTAACTTACTATAAACATTATATGGTCAAGCTAAACCCACACAATGAAGTCAGAGCAGACAGTTTCAGACCACGTGCTTTAAACACTTCACATGCACTCAACTCACATGATCCTAAATGCCCAAAGGTCTCAAATTCCCGTTTCTGTGTGTACTTACCTGGTACAACAGTATATCATAATGTCTGGGGAGCCGTTAACATAAAAGTAAAAAATAATTTACTCAGCATGACTTTTGGCAAAATGAAAAATTTGGAGACAGATGACTCCTATACAGCAGTTTCTACATTTTTCAGTCAAATTTGGGGCATGTTTAATACACACTCCACTAAATCTACAATAAACTTAGCATGGTCGATATTAGGGCCTAATTAAAAATGTACTATGATGATAAGAGTGATCTGTAAGTCTGGAAATGTTTACATAGACTTTTCTAGGATCTGATGATTGCCAAGAGCTGTGCTGACTCACTGCACTAAACTGAATCTCCTATAATGAGAAACATTTCCTGCACTGCACCTCAGACACCTTTACTTACCAGACTTGAGACGATCAGATCAGCAGTCTAGAGAAAGGAAACAATTCATCAGATCACTGTTTGATGATTCAGACTGTTGAGCCTCTTCACACACAATCCAATTTACTGTGACAAAAATTAACTAGTAAAATTCTTAATTTATTTAAGGCTTTATGAGCTTACTGTAGTCTAAAGAGGAGATAAATGAACTGCAGCGTCTCACATGGCTATAGCAAGTGTAATAAAAGCATTCATTACTACAGAAATACAAAGAATAGCCACCAATATTTGTTGGCACAAGTGCAGGATTTACCAAATATTTCCTACACAGAAGCTTTGTGGCTCCAACATTTTCTACAACAGGTCAGTACTAGTAAAGTGTGAAAACCAAAACTTTTCAAAATGTTAGATACAAAGTAATTATATAAATCAGAAGCAACAGAAAACCTCATCATGTCTGATATGACTATACCTTTAAATATTGACATGTTACAATAGCAGAGGTGCACCATGTTTTGTAATTAAAATTAAATGTCTTAAATTTTTACACTAAAAAGTCCTTTCATTATACCTGTTGCTAGGAATATTTATGTATTTTGCAGTGTACCTTTTTGGCAACATTTCTATTAAATTTTAAAACACATTATATTCACCAAATAAGTGATAAACTAATTAGACACACTGGCTGTAATGTACCTAACAATGTCCACTCACACCTCTGGTTCTCTTAGTTTTTCATTATTGCTTAACTGTACAAAATACTTCTACAGTGTTCTGACTTTAATGTAACACATCAGCAGAATTTGAGAGACAATATGAATCAATCACTGTGCAGCTCTTAAGTGTTTGAGCAACCACTTATACTGACTCCCCTAAAACACTTTCATTGTTTTGTCTGCTACTTAAATCCACAAACATAAGGAGAAAATGAACAACTGACATTTAGCTATGTTTGGATTTGATAAGCCATAAGAAATTGAAATCATACATAAATGGGCTATTAAACTTCAGGGACATTTTCAGGGACAGTCAGAGGTCCCGTGTGAGGACTTTGCTGCTACGTGTAATAAATCCTGACTTTGTGTTTTTGCCAATCAGTAAATGGAAACATATCACAAAAAGTCAAACTACTGTATGTAAGTCGTCAAATGTGCTACGCAATGCCAGGTTCATACTGCCTCAGTTACAATCACTGTTTACTTACCAGCAAAGGCAAAACCAAAGATCTCTTTCACTCTGTGTAACAAAAGACAAAGCACAAAAACACAGAATGAGACAACTCAAATCAGCATCACAGTCAATACTGCATCACTCTGTGTAGTCCAAAAGATTCAGTACACTTCTTTGTTTACCACAGCAACAAACAACTCACCTTTTTCTACACCTTATTAAAGATTACTGTCTTCATTAAGGTAAAATGTGGTTTCATCCATTTGTAATAAGCCACACACGTCTCTTAGTTATGTGATAGCTCTATTAGTTTGGTGCTATTAGATAACACAGTAGATTTAATAAGCAATGATTTGCTACACCTAGCTCTGCACACTTTATCAAATTCTGACATCACAATTGCAAAGCACGAACAATCATAAATGAAAGCTTGGATGATATTTTTGTAGGCTTCAACATTTGAGTTGGTCTGCATTCAAATTCTGCTTCCTAAAAATATTATCACCTGCACACAGTATCATTTAATATGCTGTTGTTTTAAATATCTACATATCATATTTATAATATTAATGGTGCACTGCTGCATTTTATTTATTTGAAGGTGGACTTTTTTATATTTCGTTAATTTTTCACAAAGTGAGAAGTTAAACAGAGCTGCAGGTGTAGGTTTTATTTTTAAAAAAACCAACCTGCACAAACAAGTGCTCGTTAAACAGTTCTTAAAATTTAACTAAAAAACTAAAATTAACTAATTAAAAAAAACTTAAGTTAAGTGATGTTATTATTCTTATATTATGTATTTCATCCTCACTCTCTCTCTCCCTTCTGTTAATTAACCCACAGCACCAAAACACACCGGTACAGGCACGTGACTCTTTTTCTCCCGGCTTTCAGTCAGAAGCTGTGTCCCAAAATGTCGGCCGCATTAGAAGGCCGATTACGTCACAGCCAGTCGACGAAGGCTGTCCCAAATGCGGCCGACAAATGCCTCCTTCATTTCCCCGAATAAACTTTTAACATATTTTTAGGCGAGAAAGTAGCTGTGTAAATTACAAATATCTGCTTGGTTTATCAAGACATCGCATATTTGCAAAAGTGTGCCGACGTTTTCAGAGACGTCTGTCACCCACCGGCTCGATAGCAAGCGGGGAGGGGGGTTCAGACCCCCGCTCTTTCGCTACTCAGGTTAAACATGATATACAAGTCAGTCGGATAACTTAAAAATGTAATTGTTTGCCTTTTTCTGTGTTTTATTTGTTCTGGAGTAAATCGGTTTGGCTGAGATCAAAGTTATTAGATTAAATAAAGCTTTATTAATCCATCCGGTGGGTTCCTCCGGGATTTTCACACAGCTCAATAAACGTTAAACGGTCGAGAATTTACGCCAGTGTCCTGTTATATTTGAAATAGCAAGGAGCAGACGGCCGAGTTTATTAAACTCCAGCGAGACAGCGGTGATGCAAATCTTAAGGCTAGACCGTCCAGTTTCACAGCCTTCTCGGTCTTTGAAGGACCCGGCCCACGTAGACCGCGAAGGCCGGGTCCTCCGAAAGATGCAGCCGACGTTTTGGGACACAGCTAATGGCGGTAAAATGGCTCCTTTGAAGTTGCCGACCCTGCTGCTTCAGCAGCTAATCAGTGGTTCTCCTTACCTTACAACCTAAAGAATGAGGCCGTTTTTAACTGGCTGATTTGTGAAGAGAACTAACTTCAGCTTCCCTAACAGACTCAGAAACACTAACACACCAAATACAACACAATAACTGTAATAAACAATCAAATGAACCATATTAATTTCACACTGGGCCTATAGCACCTAGGCTAGGCGTTAGCGCTTCGGGTGTTAGGGCTAGCATACCAAACACTCCTTTTAAATAGTAAAATTACAACGTTTCACTAAAAAAGCAGTCATTGTGTTACTTTAACATGACTTATACTTCGACTGGCTTCATAAGTCACTAACAACAACTGGGTAAATCCCTCATACAGCTTATAGACATTTCATTTCATTTCAGAGAGACAGAGAAGCAACGCTTACCAGGATCGAGCTGAGAGTGGGCGGAGATTCAGGAGTCAGGCGGAGACGTAAAAAAAGAGGCATTCACGAGTAGTGGGAAACTCCGCAATTACACAAAATTGGCATGGAAAACGTGAAAAATATATGTAAATTTAAATATTATTATACTGGATTTTTTTGCAACAAAAAGCAACTAGCAGAAATTTAATTCTATAAGTTTAATAAATGTTTCAAACAGGATTCTTTGAATTTGAAATAATGGTTAAAAGACATAAATAAACATAAGGTCAATATGTTAAAATGTACTTTATTATGATAGATTTATTTAACTGACTGCAGTAATAAGAACAGTCTTCTTCTGAACACCAACACCAAGGAGCTGGTGTTGGTGATCGCCTAAGCATCCTCACAGTAGGAGCTGCAGAGGCTCAACTCACTCCACTGCAGGACTCAAGACATTCAGGAGGTCCCTTAACCACACTGCCATGAGACTTTTTAACAGCGACTCCTGCACATTTGTTTCTTTTATTCTAATACATATTGGTTGTAATCATGAATTCTGAATTGCTTTAAAGCTGAAGCTGTCTGCTAAAACTAGCTGAAAAAGCTGAAAAGTTGCAGAAATTGTAAAAACTTTGCAGAAGCAAAGGAACTTTGCTAAAATGTAATAACTTCACAGAACTGCAATATCTTAGAGGAAACATAATACTTGGCAGAAATACAATAGCATAGCAGAACTTAGCAGAAATATTGTAACTTGCCAGAAATTTGATAACTTCTCAAAAATACAAGAATTTAGGAGAAATAGTATAAGATAACAGAAAGAATATATTTAGCCAAAAATACTTAAACATTACAGAAACACTATGATTTAGAAAAATAGTACAACATAGCAGAAATACTGTGATTTACCAGAGACACTGTGATGAACTATGAATATTGTAATTTTAAATTAATACTAGGTTTCAGCACAAATACTCTGGTTTAGCACAAATATTATAACATAGCAGAAATACAATTATATAGAAGAAATGCTATATTTAGAAAGAAAAATATAATATAGTAGAAATACTATGATTTAGCAGAAATACTACAATATAGCATAATAACAATGATTTAGAACAAATACTATGATTCAGCAGAATAGTAATAACTTAAGTGAAAATACTGGAAAAGTAAAATGACGAGCTGAAAAAAAAACGGAACATGGTTAAGCTCTCTCAAAACTAATTGTTGTTCACCTGTGAAAAAAAAAAAAAGAAATAAAAATAAATTTAAAAAACAAGAAGGAACAGCCAACAGATACACACAAAATATAATATGTATACACAAATGCACAGAGAGAGTGCGAGACACACAGAGGGTCTATGCCAGTCAACCAGTCTGAATATATTACATTTTTTTCCAACAATGAGATGCTGCCCTAAAGAGGGTCTCTCTCTCTCTCTCTCTCTCTCTCATACACACACACACACACACACACACACACACACACACACACACACACACACACACACAGGGAGAGAGAAGCACACAAGTGTTGACAATTTATCATTAAAATATGAATTTTTAGAGATATATGACATTGATGACAGATTGGTTTAGAAGCCACGAAGGCCCCAATATGCAAATTTGAATGCCTCAGCCCACATATATGATTGGCTGGCTGGGAAGCTGTGCAGAACCTGATATGTAAATTTGAATGCCTCAGTCCTCACAGAGGATTGGCTGCCTGGGGACCTGGCAGAAATATATAGAAATAGTATGATTAAGCATAAATACTACATTTAGCAGAAATACTATATTAAGCACAAATCCTATAAAAAGCAAAAATACTATATTAAGCAGAAATCCTATAAAAGCAGAAATAGTATGATTTAGCACAATAGTAATAAGTTAAACAGAAAAATTGGAAAAGCAAAATGGACAGCTGAAAAAATGCTGAACATGCTGAGGGTCCCTCAAATATACTTGTTAAATGAAAAAAATCAGCAAAAAAATCTATAACAGCCACACAATCACAAATATGTACACATAAAGAAACACACATGCACAGAGAGACACACACACAAGATCCAAATCAGTCAACCAGTCTAAATATATTGAATTTGAATCTTACAATGAGATCATCCCATTAAAAGACTTTCTCTCTCTCTGACACACACACACACACACACACACACACACACACACACACACACACACACACACACACACACACACACACACACACACACACACACACAGGGAGAGAGAAGTAAGTTTCTAGGTCAGCCTGGGAGCTGCTGAATTTGAATCCACCAATCAGAGAGGCTGTTTACGTTTTCCCGCCAAAACTGGTGCCTGCAGCACACACAGAGACACAGGATTTTTGAAGTCTATTTCTCATAGTGAGGACTCCCCTCAAACAAATGACTATAATTTCCTAACCGTAGGGTCTAGAGCGGTCATTCTTACACCGTTTTGTTCGGAAGAGATGGGGGAATCTTCCAGTGTTGACAATTTATCATTAAAATATGAATTATTAAAGATATTTGGCTTTTAATGCACCATAACTGAGTAGAGCGAAGCAAAAACTGCCTTGACTTGCCCTCAAACAACGCTTTGTGACTTGAAATCTATTTGGAGTATCGATATCATTCTTTCACCGTAAGAGACAGCAGGCTTTGGTGAACAGTCATGGAAATTTTCAGGTCTCTGTGGAAATCCAACAAAAAGTTATGACGAGAGAAAAAAGTGGTTCATTTCCAGAATTTGAAATCTGAAGAAATCTGAACGAAGGACGAATTTCCTACCCTCAAACAAGTCCAACTCATTTCAGAACGGTAATAGGTGAGAAAGAAATTCTTGAATTGTGAGCGTCAGGAGTGTCTGAAGATATACCGGGACAAGCCTCATGTCTTAACTTTGCTTCGTTAAGGAGATATGACGATTCGAATATGCCTCTCATTACAGAAATCCAGCGATGATTTTGAACCAGCTCTTCATTCACTTTATATGGAGAGTTTTCTGACATTGTGTTGGTCTGAGGAGATTTGCCAAAATTCTATAAATCCCACAACAATGATAGTGACATTTCCTGAAAGCCAGCAAAAATACCTACGTTTTGATGTATAATTTGTGGAAGTTGAGTGAAAATTGAGCAAGTAGCAAACAGTTGTTCGGACATGAAGAGAAGACTGCAAAACCTTCAGTGACACACTGGAAGCCAAGAGCATAGCAACCATAACAACGCATGTATTTTGTGAAAAATCACAATTTTGCAACTCAAAACTTTAAGAGGCATAAAAGTAAAACAGTAAAAGATTTGAAAAAGCTGAATCATGCCTGAATAGCCCAATAATCTGTGAACATTTTAAAGTTTGAATGGTTGTTCTAGGCAAAAGTATGAGGAAGTAGTTAAGTTTCAAAAACAAGCAAAATTTAGCAGAATTTTGGAAGTTTTCCATTCATTTCAATGGGACAAATTAAAGGAAAAAAGCTTAATATTTTAAAAAGTATAAAAGCAAAAAATAGCAAAAGTCATAGCCCGCATTAGCAGAAGAAGCAGAATAGTTTAAAATTTGAACGGCGAAAATCGGCTGAAAATTGTGGGACTAGTTAAGTGCCGAAAAACGTAAAAAAATTTGGCAACTAGAATAATAAAGAACTAGAAAAATTTGCATTTCCTGCGAAAATGCAGTGTGGATGCTTAAAGCTGAAGCTGTATGCAAAAAGTAGCTGAAAAAGCTGAAAAGTTGCAGAAATTGTAAAAACTTTGCAGAATCAAAAGAACTTTGCTAAAATGGAATAACTTAGCAGAACTGCAATATCTTAGAGGAAACATAATACTTGGCAGAAATACAATAGCATAGCAGAATTTAGCAGAAATATTGTAACTTACCAGAGACACTGTGATGAACTATGAATATTGTAATTTTAAATTAAGACTATGTTTTAGCACAAATATTATAATTTGGCAGAAATACTATAATTTAGCAGAAATACTATATTAAGCACAAATCCTATAAAAAGCAGAAATGGTATGATTAAGCATAAATACTACATTTAGCAGAAATACTATGTTTTAGCACAAATCCCATAAAAAGCAGAAATACTGTACTATGATTTAGTAGAAAGACTATAATTAATCAGAAATACTAAATTTAGCAGAAATACTATATTAAGCACAAATCCTATGAAAAGCAGAAATAGTATGATTAAGCATAAATACTACATTTAGCAGAAATAGTATATTAAGCACAAATCTTATAAAAAGCAGAAATACTATATTAAGCACAAATCCTATAAAAGCAGAAATAGTATATTAAGCACAAATCTTATAAAATAGCAGAAATAGTATGATTTAGCACAATAGTAATAAGTTAAACAGAAAAATTGGAAAAGCAAAATGGACAGCTGAAAAAATGCTGAACATGCTGAGGTTCCCTCAAATATACTAGTTAAATGACAAAAATCTGCAAAAAAATTTATGACAGCCACACAATTACAAATATGTACACATGAGGAAACACACATGCACAGAGAGACACACACACAAGAGAGACACACACACACACACAAGATCCAATTCAGTCAACCAGTCTAAATATATTGAATTTGAATCTTACAATGAGATCATCCCATTAAAAGGCTTTCTCTCTCTCTCTCTCTCTCTCTCTCTCTGTCACACACACACACACACACACACACACACACACACACACACACACAGACAGACACAGAGGGAGAGAGCTGCCGAATTTAAATCCACCAATCAGAGTGGCTGTGCACTTTTTCCCGCCAAAACAGGTGCTTCTGTTTACACACGCAGCACAGAGAGACACAGGATTTTTGCAGTCTATTTCTCATAGTGAGGACTCCCCTCAAACAAATGACCATAATTTCCTAACCGTAGGGGCTAGAGCGGTCATTCTTACACCGTTTTGTTCAGAAGTGATTGGGGAATCTTCAAGTGTTGACAATTTATCATTAAAATATGAATTTTTAGAGATATATGACATGGATGACTTATTGACTTAGAAGCCACAAATTCCCCAATATGCAAATTTGAATGGCTGAGGCCACATATATGATTGGCTGGCTGGGAAGCTGTGCAGGCCCTGATTTGTGGATTTGAATTCCTCAGCCCTGATATGATTGGCTGGCTTAGAAGCCATGAAGGCCCCAATATGCAAATTTGAATGCCTCAGGACACTTATTTGATTGGCTGGGAAACTGTGCAGGCCCTGATTTGAAAATTTGAATGTCTCAGTCCTCACAAAGGATTGGCTGCCTGGGGACCTGGCAGAAATATATAGAAATACTATTATTAAGCATAAATACTACATTTAGTAGAAATACTATGTTTTAGCACAAATACTATAAAAAGAAGAAAAACTATAATTTAGCAGAAATACTATATTAAGCACAAATCCTATAAAAAGCAGAAATACTATAATTTAGAACAAATAGTATAAAAAGCAGAAATACTATAATTTAGCAGAAATACTATGTTAGGCACAAATCCTATAAAAAGCAGAAATACTATAATTTAGCAGAAATACTATGTTAGGCACAAATCCTATAAAAAGCAGAAATACTATAATTTAGCAGAAATACTATATTAGGCATAAATCCTATGAAAAGCAGAAATAGTATGATTTAGCAGAAATACTGTATTTAGCACAAGTACCGAAAAGTACCAGAAATACTATGATTTAGCAGAATAGTAATAACTTATTGAAACACAAATGCACAGAGGGACACACAAACACAGGCTCTAATCCAGTCAACCAGTCTAACTATGTTCAATTTAAATCCTACAATGACATGCTGCCAAATAAGGGCAGGGTCCTCTCTCTCCCACTAAACACACACACACACACACACACACACAGGGAGAGAGGACTAAGTTTCTAGGTCAGCCTGGGAGCTGCCGAATTTGAATCCACCAATCAGAGAGGCTGTTTACGTTTTCCCGCCAAAACAGGTGCATCTTTTTACACACCCAGCACAGAGACATAGACCTGCTTCTTTCAGTTTATTTCACATAGTGAGGATTCCCCTCAAACAAATGACCATAATTTCCTAACCATAGGGGCTAGAGCGGTCATTCTTACACCGTTTTGTTCAGAAGAGATGGGGGAATCTTCAAGTGTTGACAATTTATCATTAAAATATGAATTTTTAGAGATATATGACATGGATGACTTGTTGACTTAGAAGCCACGAATTCCCCAATATGCAAATTTGAATACCTGGAGCCCACATACATGATTGGCTGGCTGGGAAGCCGTGCAGGCCCTGATTTGTGGATTTGAATTCCTCAGCCCTCAGATATGATTGGCTGGCTTAGAAGCCATGAAGGCCCCAATATGCAAATTTGAATGCCTCAGGACACATATATGATTGGCTGGGAAACCGTGCAGGCCCTGATTTGAAAATTTGAATGTCTAAGTCCTCACAGAGGATTGGCTGCCTGGGGACCTGGCAGAAATATATAGAAATATATAGAAATACTATGATTAAGCATAAATACTACATTTAGTAGAAATACTATGTTTTAGCACAAATACTATAAAAAGCAGAAATACTATAATTTAGCAGAAATACTATATTAAGCACAAATCCTATAAAAAGCAGAAATAGGATGATTAAGCATAAACACTACATTTAGTAGAAATATTATGTTTGAGCAAAAATCCTATAAAAAGCAGAAATACTATATTAGGCACAAATCCCATAAAAAGCAGAAATAGTATGATTAAGCATAAATACTACATTTAGTAGAAATACTATGTTTTAGCACAAATAGTATAAAAAGCAGAAATACTGTAATTTAGCAGAAATACTATATTAGGCACAAATCTTATAAAATAGCAGAAATAGTATGATTTAGCACAATAGTAATCAGTTAAACAGAAAAATTGGAAAAGCAAAATGGACAGCTGAAAAAATGCTGAACATGCTGAGGGTCCCTCAAATATACTTGTTAAATGAAAAAATCAGCAAAAAAAATGCACAGGGAGAGAGAAGTAAGTTTCTAGGTCAGCCTGGGAGCTGCGGAATTTGAATCCACCAATCAGAGAGCCTGTGTACTTTTTCCCGCCAAAACATGTGCCTCTTTTTACACACGCAGCACAGAGAGGCACAGGATTATTGCAGCCTATTTCTCATAGTGAGGACTCCCCTCAAACAAATGACCATAATTCCCAAACCGTAGGGGCTAGAGCGGTCATTCTTACACCGTTTTGTTCAGAAGAGATGGGGGAATCTTCCAGTGTTTACAATTTATCATTAAAATATGAATTATTAAAGATATTTGACTTCTAATGCACCATAACTGAGTAGAGCGAAGCAAAAACTGCCTTGACTTGCCCTCAAACAACGCTTTCTAACTCGAAATCTATTTGGAGTATCGATATCATTCTTTCACCGTAAGAGACAGCAGGCTTTGGTGAACAATCATGGAAATTTTCAGGTCTCTGTGGAAATCCAACAAAAAGTTATGACGAGAGAAAAAAGTGGTTCATTTCCACAGTTTGAAATCTGAAGAAATCTGAGCGAAGGACGAATTTCCTACCCTCAAACAAGTCCAACTCATTTCAGAACGGTAATAGGTGAGAAAGAAATTCTTGAATTGTGAGCGTCAGGGGTGTCTGAAGATATTCGGGGACAAGCCTCATGTCTTAACTTTGCTTCGTTAAGGAGATATGACGATTCGAATATGCCTCTCATTACAGAAATCCAGCGGTGATTTTGAACAAACTCTCCATTCACTTTATATGGAGAGTTTTCTGACCTTGTGTTAGTCTGAGGAGATTTGCAAAAATTCTATAAATCCCACAACAATGATAGTTACATTTTCTGAAAGCCAGCAAAAATACCTACATTTTGATGTATAATTTGTGGAAATTGAGTGAAAATTGAGCAAGTAGCAAGAAGTTGTTCGGACATGAAGAGAAGACTGCAAAAGCTTCAGTGGCACACTGGAAGCCAAGAGCATAGCAACCATAACAACGCATGTATTTTGTGAAAAATCACAATTGTGCAACTCAAAACTTTAAGAGGCATAAAAGTAAAACGGTAAAATATTTGAAAAAGCTGAATCATACATGAATAGCCCAATAATTTGTGAACATTTTAAAGTTTGAATGGTTTTTCTAGGCGAAAGTATGAGGAAGTAGTTAAGTTTCAAAAACAAGCAAAATTTAGCAGAATTGCGGAAGTTTTCCATTCATTTCAATGGGACAAATTAAAGGAAAAAAGCTTAATATTTTAAAAAGTATAATAGCAAAAAATAGCAAAAGTCATAGCCCGCATTAGCAGAAATAGTAGAATAGTTTAAAATTTGAACGGCGAAAATCGGCTGAAAATTGTGGGACTAGTTAAGTGCCAAAGAAGTACAAAAATTGGCAACTAGAATAATAAAGAATAAAGAGAAACAGGAACTCAATAGTGTGGATGCTTAAAGCATCCACACAATAAAGAGAAACAGGAACTCAATAGTGTGGATGCCTTAAAGCATCCACACAATAATAAAGATTACAACAACAATACTGTGAATGCTTTTCAAGCATTCACACTAATAAGAATAAATACAGTACACAACTGTACAGAATAGAATAAAATAAAATACTATATACAGTAGAATAAAATAAAATAAATATACAATAAGATAAAAATAGAATACAAATACAAATGCTATATACAACTGAGTAAAAATACAACGATGACAGAAAGGATTATTGCACTTAGTATTATTGCACATGTGTGGATGTGTGTGTTTGTTCAGTTAAAGTCTTTGTTGTGGAGTCTGACAGCAGTGGGGAGGAAAGACCTGCGAAATCTCTCCGTCCCACACCGTGGGTGCCGCAGTCTCCCACTTCCCACTTCAGTCTCCCAGTCTCCCACGTATTTCAGTATATTAATGTTTAAAGGATAGTTTTAGTAGGGTTTAAAAATCTGAAAGTGAGTAAAGAATCTGCCCGTCCATCTAGATCATGGGGGAAGCCTAAGCAGAGAAAGCCAAAGTTCTCTTACACTAGCCACTTCCTCCAGCTCATCTTGGGGAACACATGGGGCGTGCCTAGGCCAGCCGAAATATATTATTTTTCCAGCATGTCCTGGGTCTACCCTGGGGCCTCCTCCCAGTAACACTTCAGCCAGGAGGTGCCCAGGAGACATCCTAGGCAGATGACTAAACCACCTCCTTTTGATTTGAAAGAGCAGTGGATTTGCTCTGAGTCCTTCCAGAATGACTGAACTTCTCTATCTCGAAGGGAGAGGCAAGCCACCCTTTGAGAAAAGCTCATTTCCATGACTTGTATATGTGATCTCATTCTCTTGGTCCCTGCTCAGAGCTCATGATCATAGGTGAGGGTAGATAGACGGGTAAATTGATAGCTTCACTTTTATGGTCAGCTCTGTCTTCACCACAACAGACAAGTACCCCAGTCCATTTGACAACCTCCCGCTCCACTCTTCATTTGTGAAGAAGACCGAAGATGCTTAATTTTCTCATTCCATAGTCTCAGACTTGGAGGCACTAAATCTCATTCATGCTGCTTTACAGTTGGCTGCAAATCATTCCAGTGCAAGCTGTAGGCAACCCTCTGATGAATTGAACAGCATCCCATCCTCTACAAAATGCAGACACATGATACTGGGCCACCAAAGCCATCTGCCACTTGGCTCCTTTCTTTCCTCAAAAATTATAAACAGAATCAGTGATAAAGGGCTTTCCTGGCAAGGTCCAACATCCACTGGCAACGAGTCCCAAACTCTCATTATGGTTGTTTGTGAAACGAATGGCAATAGCAACAGGCCAAATACCCCATACTCCTGAAGCACCTTCCACTAGATCCCCCGAGGGCTGCAGTCAAATGATTTCCCTCTGTCCACAAAACACATGTAGACTGATTGGGCAAACTCCCAAATCACCGTGACATATCCTCAAGAGAATAAAGAGCTGGTCCAGCATTCCACAACCAGGACAAAAGCCACATTGTTCCTACTGAATCCACGGCTTGACTAACAGATGGACTCGCCTCTCCAGTACAGTAGTGTGATTGCTATATAATTGGAGTACATCCTCTGGCCCCCTTCTTAACCGTCTGTAATACTTAATGGCGGGCTGGCATGTTTCTACTACTGTTTGTATATAAAAACATTTTTGTAAACACTATATTTTAACATATTTAAATAATATCAACAAAAAAAGGATATATGACAAATATTTTGCAATATTTTACCCCTGAGTCACCTCAAATGCTCTGGCCAGTGTTCATAAAGAGCGTGCAGGCTGCCTGCTGTTCACCTCGTAATGCCAGGTGTGGACCATCCCCAACTATCTGCTCTGGAGGAGGCTGTAAAACTGTGTGGAAGGAGTCTGATTTGGGTCAGTGAGTTAGTGAAGGGGACTTTAGTCAGATGACAATAATACTGAGCTGAGTTGTTGAGGATTTCCAGAATGGTTCCTTTGGTTAGCACTGCTGTTTTTGCTGCTGTTAGCCAGTGTTACTGAAACTTTCTTTGAGCGTGCATCTAATACTCACAGACTTAGCGAATAAAGTAGGACAGTTGGATCTAGGACTTTTGGCCTATCATTAGCTGGTATATTGTTAGCTTATAACCAGCTTTTTACAGCTGGTTTCTGTCAGCTGTCTGGAGACGGGATCTGCTGAAAATCAGAACAATTGTGACAACATCTGGAATAAACACGTTTATGCATGTTTTGTGTGTTAGACTCCTGACTTCAGTTCAGGAGATGAGAGTTCAGGTTAGCAGTAAGGAGATCAGGATGAGACAGCAGTGGTCGACGAGGCACATGAAGAAGTGGTGGAGAAAGACTGGAGGAGTGGGTATGAACACACACAATGTCATGCAACCGCACGCCATGGGTAGTTTAAGTTCTTTTTTTTAAATTTTAAAATAAACTGCAAACAAATACATTTCAATCATGATTGATCACCCTTTTTTTTGTGGCCATGTGACCTAGTTTGTTACAGCATACTAATCAGGAAAACAAAGACAATACATGTATCTAAAAAAAACGTCAATATTAATAAAGTTCAAGTCTCAAGTTTCACTTGGTGCAAACTCAGTTCATTATTCTTTTTCTGAAACCTAGTTAAAGGTATACTTTGGCAATTACAACTGCTAGTAGAGCTTTGGTGCACTTTAGCATTTAAGTGCATTTAATATTTGCTTAGCGGAAAGCTCGCTTTTTATGTTTCAGTGGACATTTTGATCTGGATACGTGCTTATCATATGACCATAAAGCAAAAAATAAAAACAAATAAAAAAGGAAATACATATGCAGTCACTACAATTATTAAAATTGCAAGCTGTTTTGCTGTATAACATGTTTTTAAAAAAGTTTTTTATGATAACATTTTTACCAGATTTTGAAAGCAAAGCTGTTCCTCGCATTCTGGTTCATTTCTATCAAGCATGTATTCTTCATGTGTTCTAATACATAAGCACAAACTGTAATAAGCCCTGTGTATATTCTTTTTTTGCTCCATTAATGTTCATTTGTAACTGCAGCAGACGATTGCCTGTTGGGACTTTTATGTTTTAAGTATTTTATTTTTAATTTTAAGCAGTCCGTTTTCTTTGCTTTCAGTGTATTTTTCTGTTCATAATGTTAAGCTGTCTGTTAAGCTGCTGTTATTGTTATCATATTTGCTTACTGCTGGTGCCATTTACAGCTTCAGTCAGAGTCAGAAGGTTTTGTTTGAGATTTGTTTTTTGTTCTTCTTTTATTCGGTTGTTGTTTTGGTCGTGCTCCAAACCAGCATTGACCTTTGTAAAGGGATAATCCACTAAATCGCCCAGCCGGCCATAAAGAGCTTTTTATTTACCACACACTGTCTCCTGGCATTTTAAACCCACTCTTCAGTCTCCAACTTAGCCACGATCCTCCCACTCACTCGCTTTCTCAGCTGTCTCTTTTTCCATTTTCATATCACTCATTAGCTTGAACTCTTGATCACTAGCTCTCAGCTCTATTGCTTACACATCCTTTGCACCTTCCTCAATGTACACCTTTTACTTCCTATCGTTAACCCTCTTTCGTTTACTCCTTTTCTATCTCGCGCATCTGTGCTTCTTCTGTTTATCCATATACTTTTCATAGTACCTTTCTCACCTTCTTGTGCTTTTTCCAATCAAACAGCGTGTGTCCCTGTAACCCTTTTGAGGAATGTACACAGGAGGGGAATGTAGACAGAGATAAACAGCCACACAATAAATGTCAGGAGCACAGAAACACTACATGCCATAAGCAGTAAGTTAACAGTGTTTTGGAGTTTTGTGTCATATGAGCAGATGCTTTAATCTATGCTCAATATGCCCTTGAGTAGAAATGCCAAAAATCAAAAACATATAAATCAGAAAAATCTTCATATTTAATTGCCAAAAGTGACTTAAAATGTCAAATTACAGTTTTTAATTTTTAAATTAAATTACTCATCATCCTTTATGTTTCACCGTTGAGTTTGAATGGTTTGGATGGGGCACTTTTGTCTTTGTTTACCAGTAAATGTTCTAAAATCTTTACACCTGATCGGGAACACTTTACCTTCACACTGAATTGAGCCAGCTCTGCCTCTTATGATCCTGATTATGATGCCTTGTGTGCATCTCCTAGATTAGGTGTTTCAGGCATGTCCGGCCAGCAGGGGAGAAGGGCAGAGCCAGGATATAAGGTTCTGTCTCAGCTTGTGAATGCCTTGGTTTGTATATGAAAGAGCTGAAGATTTTGTCCACAAGGGAAGTCTGGATATTGCCGCTTAAAATGCTAAGTGATAGGAAATGATGTGTGTGGAAGTTCAAGAGGGTATTAGATGTCTACTAGGTGGTGTTGAGTGTCAAGTAAACACATCTATGGATCAACAAAGAGAGGATATATTGTGCTGAAAATTAAATTAAGGGTAGGTCTTTCAGTTATTACCTTCATAGCATATATAAACATGGCAGAAATTCATTACTTTTTTTATTAATCCTTTATTTATCCAGGTAAAAAATCTCATTGAGATTAAAAATCTCATTTCCAAGAGAGACCTGGCATCATGGCAACAAAAGTCACATACCGCATAGGTATATAACATTTAAAACAAATTCAGTATCCCATACAAACATGTGTAAAATATACAATAACAGATCAAATTAAGAGTACATTAAAAACAATCACACTGAGTAAAAGAGCTGTTCTCTCCTTCCTTCATTAGTGGGCTATGGCTTAAGTTTGTATATTAGTATAATATATTACATAGTTATATTATACTAAAGTTATTTCTTTTTTTTAATGTTTATCCCTGGGATCTAAACAATCACAGGCAGAACAGCACAACTTCTCTAACTCTGTAAATCTGCAGAAAACACATGCATACTTGTAAAATAAGTGAAATGCTGTTCACTTTGTCAAGCCATACTACAAACATTGAAACCTTATGAAAACATTATCTTCTGATGTAGGAAAACTGCATTCATGCTCAGTGGGAGATAATTTGGAAAGCACCTTTGTTCATTTCCCCTAATAATGTAAGGGAATGTAATGTTTTAATGTAATGTTTTGTAGCAGAAGCCTGATACCTTTTTGCATATAACTTTATTTTTAATGGGATTCAAATACCACATAAAACCTGAAAAAGGTGAAAAATATAACATGCATTAGTGAAATTTAATAACGTATTCTACTTTTCTTCATTAAAAAATTTAGTTTTGGTCAAAATTGCCTCAAGGTCTAATATTTCACTATCCTTCCTTTTGCAAATGAAATTCATAGCAATTTGCCTCAAAAACTGATACATGAATCATTAAGATTCAGAGACACTTTAGATTAAAGATATCACCTTATAAATGCAATTACCTTTGACTCAGTGTGCCGAAAAACATATGATACTTTCATAAGGCAAAAAAATAAATCTATTCTCACATTTTCATGAAGTTCCTGAAAACAGTTGTGGTCTTGTATGTGCACTCCACAGAGCTCGGTGTGTGTAAATGTGAGCATCCAAGAATCCGTCTTAACAGCACAAGCCAACCTACAAATCTCATGAAAGACTCACACGTCACACACACCTATCCAAAGAGGCTATTTAAAAGGGCTTTGATTCCATATAGACCTGTCTCACACCCTTATACACCCTCCACAGAGAAAAGCTGTGATAGTAAAATATTGTTCAGCAGCGTACTGGGGTCCGTTCTTCGTACGACATCCAAGATCAAATCATCGTGCTAACTTTGAGCTCGCTATCCCGGTTCTCCGAACACACCTGTTGTTGACGATTAGTACAGCTGGATGAAGTAATGTGAGATCACTGGGTGGCTTAACAGGGGCTACGCATCGATAGTAGAAACATTGATCGGCAACCCTTTGATTGGTCGGCGAAAATGTCGAAGGAGCGCGCTCGGTATTTTTTGGCAGCAGAGTAAGAACTCTTGATTGAGGGATTTCAGGAGTTTCAGAGTTTAATTAAAACGCAAGGGAACACTGCAAAGGCTGCAAAAGCAAGGAGAGAGGGCTGGCAGAAAGTTGCTGACAAATTAAACTAGTAAGTAATTTAATAATAATAATAATAATAATAATAATGGCTTGGATTTATATAGCGCTTTTCAAGGCACCCAAAGCGCTTTACAATGCCACTATTCATTCACTCTCACATTCACACACTGGTGGAGGCAGCTACGGTTGTAGCCACAGCTGCCCTGGGGCAGACTGACAGAAGCCAGGCTGCCATATCGCGCCATCGGCCCCTCTGGCCAACACCAGTAGACGGTAGGGTAAATTTATTATATTATATTACATTATATCCTCTTTCACATTAGAGCCACGACAGGACCCACTAGAACATGGGAACAAGTAAAAGTGAAATATAAGAATATCCTACAGAATGGTAATATTTATCACTTATATTGCTTTTCGTCTCTTGGAAAGAGACCCTGAAATAATCTGTTTGTTTATAACAGCAACCAAGAAAAGGGCAGAGCAAAAAAAGACAGGTGGTGGTCCTGCACCCCCTCGTCAACATGTTGGTTAAGTAAATAATACCCTCACGGGAAAATCGATATCTCTCTATGAGCACACTGTCGCGCTGAGCTAAAGGATCCTGTCTGTCCCGCAATATACGTGGAATTCTGAAAACTCTCCTTATCAATCTTGCACCTTCCGCAATGGGTTGCTCGCGTATACGGATGGGACATGGCTGCGACAGACTTCCCAAATCCACCTTCGCTTTTATAGCCGTGGTCTCTCATCTTGCTTACATGAAGTAATTTACTATTACTACTCTGAAATATGAATTACATCTGAAATAATCAAATACATGAAATAGAATGATCAATAGTACATTTCCTTTTTTTAGGAAATGACCTGTATGTATCTGTATGGAATCAATAAAAGAATCAAATACTGCATTAACTTTAGTTACATTGATAATATTTATTTATGGTAAAACAGTGGAAAATATTGCTGTTGCTTTCGTATACATGAAGCGGACATACCTGAGTGGCTGCAATCTAATCCTGTTTACATAAAGTGAGCCTGCTCCCGAGCAGGTTTACACTTACGGATCTGTTGCTATGACAGCAAGTCCCGGATGAGCTTCGGAGAACCGAACGATCCAGGATCATGCGAAATCGTCAACAATCAAATCCAGCTAACTTACTTAGCGAGGTACGAAGAACGGACCCCTGGTGAGATTTTGGTATTGTGTGTAAGGAAGAGACGAAAGAATAGAATTGAAGTAAAGGAGAGAGTGTGTTTACTGCATGCACACTGATCAGAAACACACATTTTAATGGACAAGAATAAAAAGACTTTTAGAAAATGATGATATAAATAATCAAAGCTGTGAAGCGGCAAAGTTAAAAAAGGTGATGCTGTTACAAAAATACTTTTATAGCTAAAACTGTCATGATCCTGGGTCCTTTTGACCCAGCGTTTTGTGTTTTCTCTTCGCGATTTTGGTTCTGTTCTTCCTCTGGTTAGTGTTTACTCTGTTCTGCCCGTGTGTTCCTGTATCTAGTCCGCGTTTCTTAGTTTGTGTCCTTTCATGTGTAAGTTCCTGTTTTATTGTGAAGGTCTGTGTCTTATGTGAGTGTTTTCAGTTTGCCTCCCTAGTCTCCTCATGTTAATTACTCCCAGCTGTGTTCCCACCTGTATGTAATCCCCCTGTGTTCTCTGAGTGTATTTAAGTTGTGTCTTCTGTCATAGTAGTTGCTGGTTCGTCTGTGTTGTTTCCCCTCGGTCTCCCTGTATGTATTTCCCCGGACCTCCCTGCACCGTCATTCCTGGTTTGTGTTGTTAGTTTACCCAGTTTAAGTTTCGGTTTCATGTTCACACCCCGTTGCTGTTTGTACCCACTGCTGTAAATAAACACTCACCTGCACCAGAGCTGCCGCCTTTTGGGTCCTTACTACAAATCCACACGGCTTGCCCCGCAAACCGTGACAAAAACTATTTTTGTAATGTGAAAGAAATTACCAGTAATGTTAGGTTAGGCCTGCCACAGGCTGGCAACCCTTGCACTATGGCACCTCGAATAGCCTCCCATGATGGAGGGACAGAACTGAGATAAAAAACCCAAAAAAGAAAAAAGAAATGAAACATAAAACAAAGTTTGGTTGGAAAAAAAAAGAAAAATTATTCCATTCTTTTTTGAGAATTTTGAGCTTTAAGGAACATCCCGACAGAGTAAAAGTAGGATATACAGAAGGGTCTGATCATCATGGGAAAAGTGCAGAAAGGACTGGGATTAATATATTCACTCTTGTTTGAAATTGTAAAAATCTTGCAAACATCCTTTTGAATTACTTCAACATAACCTAAGACTGAGAAAGTTCAAGCAGATATGACATTCATTTCTCCAACTCAGAGCTCTGGAGAATAGATCTAATTATTTGCTTTAAGTTTCTTGAAAGCTCTTAAATTGAATGGAATTCTAATCACTTAATTTCCTTGTTATAACTGATGACATAATATAGATGTATCATCAAACTGTATGAATTTGGACTGTGTCATGTGACAGTATAATACTACTTGCGGTATGGAAACTGTCATGAGAACTGAGGATAATGCCAGATGGGGCCACAGTTCTGAAAATATGACTTGTTGAATTGTGCTTGTAAAGTGTAAACAGACTAAGAATGACAAACTAATACAGGAAATTAAATCATAGAAACTCAACATCATGAAACACTATGAGATGTTCCACAATTTTGTCTGCCTACCAAAAGATGTGGATCAGACTTCCCTGCTGTTTTAGTGTAGAGGAAGACTTCTGCAAAAGTACCTGCTAGTGCCTGTAGACTCATCATTCATGCACAAACAGTATTTACAGATTTAACTGGCTTTGAGGGGTCATATGGGAGTGAGGTAAAGAGAGGACAAAAAAGGGCACACGCAGGAGGACAAAGAAGATTGAGCAGGGGGGAAGAGGATTAGCGTGAGAATAAGGATGCATTCAAAAGCTTGGCTGAGAGGGGGAACATGAGGAAGCAGGAGAGTGGGAGAAGAAGAGAAGAGAAAGAAAGAATGTAAGGGAGAGAGCACATAGACTGAAGGAGTTGAAAGCACTTCAAAGCAAAAGTTAGAGAGTCAGAGAAAGACAGAGTAGGAAAGCAAGGTAGACAGAGGAAAAGCGAAGGAGAGATAGAAGGAACGTCTTCCATCCTGTTAAACACTGTGGAGTGGGAAATGGGATTTTGTGTCACATTGCTTTGGCAAATTGCTGCATGGTGCTGGCTTATAGAGGATAGCCAGTGCTTCTTCTTGACATATACAGCTTTTCAGAGACTACTGTGGAACCCAAAGGTGCCCTGCCGCAAAGTTAGAATGGGTGTCCACATCATTCCAGATAAATTGGTTCCTGAGGCCATTGTTCATGGATGCTGGTAATACCTTGGCTGGCCTCTTGTGGAAGGGACCGAAGAACAGTCAGGTTAACTCTGATAGGTCAGAAGGGACTTCAGTACTATTCTTAAACTAAATGTATAAAATTAGGGACAAAAATAGCTAGTTAGCTTTTATAGTTGGCATTTCAGAAAACGGAAAGCAGAACCATGATGTCCACAGTACATCCCTAAAAAGCAATGGCCTTAAATGCATGTTATTACCTCGTGTTACAAGTCTGTCCCACAAATGCTTCATTAGTACTATGTAATAATATAATAATATTATAATAATGTAATATAAAAACAAAGAGTGTAAGTGAAAATGTGTTTTTACAATGTTTATTATTATTTATTTATTCATTATAAAGATTCCCTTTGTTTGCTTGCTTCCACATTCCATGTTTATGACGATGATCTGGTTATGTTGAGCAGCCTCCCGGGGTGTGTGGACGGGATATCTCTGACTCACTGTTTCTCACACCTATCAATGGTGCTTTGTTCCCATCTCTGTCTTCTTTCTGGTGGCGTCTTGTGTGCTGCGTCCTATGTTTCTCAAACAAGTAATGCGGTTTAATAATTTATACCATTGAAAGGCGATGTTGTTTCTTTTTAATAAGGCGACACACAAACACATCACAAACATAGATAATGGGCCACACCATGACTAAAGTCAAAATCAATACTTTCTGAAGGATAGTATCACTTCCAGCCTTTTACTGTAAAATATTTTTCAAATGTCAAGGCTGAGTAGGTTTTAAAAATCCCAGAGTGGTATTATTGTTTCAGTTCAGAGCATAGATAATTAGCAAACATTAATATAAAAGGTCTTTGTTTTATCTCTTATTTAACTTTGATAAATGGACAATTACCTATATAGCGGTATTTACCCTACCTGAGCACTCAGCAATAGGTTTCACATTTTAGATTATCTATTGTTTTTCTTGATGATCGCAATGCATTTATTATGATTTGACTGATAGTTTGTGATACTTTATTTTGATAGATTTTGACACACTAATGGCCTTTCTGAAGTAGTCAGTTGGAGTAGTTTTCCATTAAGTAGAATTCCTTGCTTATTTAAGACAGTCTTGTGTTGTGTCCTTCATTTTGCTGCTGGTAATTTTGTAGGGTGCAGTTTTTTGAGACATTACCATAAGTGAAGAGATAAAGGTTTCTTTAGATCACTCGTTCAGAAGTGATCTGAAAGAATATATACATTTTTAGTGATAATATTTTACCCTGGAGCGTATTTAAAGGCCTGGTGCTAACACACACACACACACACACACACACACACACACTCACTATAGGTGAAGCATAAATATGAAGAGAATAAAATGTAATTATTGTACCAATATTATATCATACAGTACTTAGCAATTTCATTATTGCAGGTATGGCTGGTGAGAGCTGAAACCACACATGCTTACCCTTTGTGCCTCTTGCTATTGATCAAAACATTAGCAACGTAGCTCAGTAATGAATTGGAAAATCAAGGCAGGCTTTCCATTGTCTCTCCATTCTTTTGACATTTTAAACAAGCCAGCATAGAACCACTGCAAACGAATTCTTGATTTATAAAGCAACATGATCCTGAGTTCCCTTCAATATATGGTACAGTTTTTTGATTAGCTTTGAGGCTGGTGGAAACATTTTATTTATTTATTTATTATAAATGAGTTTTAGTTTAAGTGACTTTTGATATAGTGTAAGAACAGAAAGGACAAGCAACCTTTGGTGTTTCTGCAACTGGAGGATTTGCAATGTCGATGATTTCAGGGAATGTGACTCTCAGATTCATAACTCTGTGACTTTTATGTTTTAATGGCTTACTGAAATTCAGTCAAAACCCTAAAGCGAACAGTAACAGCCTCCTCCGGTTCTTTATCCTATACTTAAACATTAAATAAAGTATTAGCATTATTTACTCAGGCTATCATAAAACAGCTTAGAAGCCGAGACATTTCTAAAAGAAAAGGGTGCAAAAATCCAGACATTACATTTTTTTATGTATACATTTTTTGCTTGTATATTTTTTCAACATATGCTGTTGTTTTCTTTAACAATGCCTATCTTGTTATATAAAATTATTTCCACTTTTTAACCATTTCTGCGTCTTTTTAGCCCATTGTTTATATTCAACATTCAGTGCTGACTTGGAGCTAAAAGTACATTCACTGTATATTGTTTCCAAATTTGAATGTCTCAAGTAGTTTTATTTATTTATTTAGGACAGTGCATGTTAATGAACATAAATGTAAAGAAAAAATTACATGAATGTAAACATACCAGATTATAGCCAAGGGCTAATTTCCATCTGTTGTCCTTAAGCATAAAAATAGACATAATAATTCATAAAAATTCATCATTCATTCATAATAAAAACTCCATCACCAAACTTACACATACACACCATTCTGTTCCCAAATAAAACATTAAAACTATACAACTCATACATGATCACACACTTGATTTGTCCATAACCAGTTTTTAACCTTTGCCTTAAACAAATTGAATGTCGAGCATTCTCTAATGGGTTGAGGAAGACTGTTCCACAGATGGCCACCCTGGACAGAAAGGACGTTCTGCCCAAATGCTGTCCGTCTGTGGGGTATGAACAAGTCTCCTCGGATTGAAGCTCGAGTGGTCCTGTCTGAGCTTTCTTTATGCCTAATGAACTGCTTTAGTGGTGGTGGAGCAAGGGAGTGTAAGACTTTATATAATAAACTCACTCTTTTAAGTTTCACTAAGTTATTGAAGTTCAGTAATTTATGTTTTTTTAACACATGACAGTGGTGGTGGGAAGTCGGTTTTTTGTCAAGTAGTTTTAAACTTCTTTTATAAATGTTTTCAATAGTTTTAAGTGTTGTTGGACAAGCAAGTGACCAGGACGTCAAACAATAGTCCATATGAGAGATGGTCATTGAGTAAAAATAAGTTTTTGCAACATTCATATTTAAATTATTACGTATATGATTAAAGTGGTGTTAAATAGTCAGATGCTGGAGAATTTGCTCTTCATAAGAGCTCTGTAGTAATTAGAACTTGGGCACTTGAAGTGTAATAACATCCAGTAAAATATTTGACATTGGTCATCAACAGCAACATATATGTCAAGAGCATCTCATAGTATAATAAGCAAATATAGTGACTTAAAAAATTGTGACATGTTGGGCAGTGACCCCAGAAAAGGGCAAATGGCTCCAGCAGATACCAGCAATGACATCCGAGATCTGTCTCCAGAAGAGCACTTGTCCTTTAATAACTCTTGTTATTAAACTGGCTCTAATGACTGGGCTATGACATGCTGTTCCAAAATTAAATTGGATCCTTTTTATTTTGTACACACCCCCTACTATACTACCACCAAAGCATCCTCAGACTGCCGCAGTTTTTCCACAGTTCTTAAAATCTAAATTTGTTATTCCAAAAGGGTTTCTCCCAGTTTTTTTCTGACCACTTTGTTCTTTTTGCCCTTATTAATCTTTTACTTTTTTGGGTACTTTGCAAGGGCATAGATTTGGCATGGACGGAAGGGACATGTCCCCACCAATATCCAGCTATTACTGAATTGTCCCCACCAATAATTTGATCTCTTCGAGTAAAGAAAAACAAACCCGATAGAAAAAAACGATCTGTCAACGTCTCTTTCACCTAGCAGTGCAGAAAGAGTTAAATTACATTCTCTACTGGAGTCCTACCGCATGTGACAAATATGGCCAATATGATTGGCTGTGCCTTTCAGGGAGCTCTGTTTAGTTTTGGCAGCGGCAAGCCTGCGCTGCGAGGACCTGCAAGGAGGAGGATGGCAGCAAAAAGGAAGAACCTGGATATAAGAAAGTATTTTTCAAAGAAACCTGTAAGTCACTTAAAGTCAAGTTCACTCATAAAATGTGTCCGTCACAATAACGTTACAGGCTATGCTAGGCTTTGGCCCACATCAGTCTAAAATTGTATGTAACCATGAATAACGTGTTTTGGTAACTAACTGCACAACAGGCAGCACCCTTAGTTATCTCAGTAAAACAAAGTAGCATTTCTAATTTTGATTGAAACTGTCAGAGAAAACGGCAGCCTTGAGCAAGCCAGGATATTAGTTTACAGAGGCTGTTAAAATTATATGTCTAACATGGCTAAGGTCAACAATGACTCATATGAGATTAAACAATGCTGCTGTGTGCCATGTCCACCAAGAGAGACTGGACAGTGTAGATGTAAAACAAATAATGCCAGCAGTTTATCTCAGTTAACGAGAGGAGAAGGCATGTGTTTGGCTCCTTCACATAGTGGACATTGAGTTGTTGTGTGGGGCACCAATAGTCCATGTCTGTTGCTGTAACAGTAGTTCATGTTTAGAATAAAAAAATCCCACCTCACTGATTTGATCGGGGCAACAGTGCCTAAAATGTTGCATAATTTTGCTGAGAGATCTTGTACTTTGTAGTCATCTTAGATGAGTAGTTTTATGGACAAAAACCACCAGGTCATTCAGTGTTCCCTTAGTGCTAATGTATAAGATATGTTGGTGTATTATAACTGAAGTAATGTTGTTAAGTCCTTAAAGTCATATTGTTTTATTGTCATGACTGTATTTGAAGCTATTTTTATTTTTGTATGACACCTGATTTATATGGAATATGGCTGAAGTAAACGAAAGTCTAAAATACTTAGTCATTTGTTAATAGTAATTTAACATTATATAATTCACATATAAAACTATGAATTGTAATTTTAAATGGTTTAAAAGCATGTAGAATAGCATATGTAGGCAAGTATATTTCTCCTTTTTTTGTTTTTTGTTTTTAAATCAAGAAGCAAAGACAAAAAGGAAAAAATAAATAAAAAGGGGAAGGGTTCGGTGGTTGAATCATCTGTCCCCACCAATGCCAAAACCAAATCTACGCCCTTGGTAGTTTGAGATATCATTTTTCCTTTACAGACCTATAAGGCCAACATGCTGGCACAATGACATTGCCATAGTGTGGTTGTGTAGTCACTGGCATGGCAGACTCACAGTGGTTACAGAAACAATGGATTGAACCTATCACCTTCCTTCTGCCAAAGACGACATCCAGTTAAAATCTGGGCGTACAATTTAATCACATACTGACAAGCACACTGGATATTTTATTTAAGTTTTCTTACCTTGTGTCCCAGCAATGACCTGTCTGATTCAGAAATACATCAAGTGTGTGCTCTGATGATTCTGCCTGAAGAGGAATGTAGCTCCACCACAAGTTTATCTGATTAGCTGTCTGTGGCTTGTTGTTGAATTATTTTCACACAGAGTAAGTAAGCTCCACAGAAGTCACTCCATCGCATACGTCACTGTGTGAATCAGAGGAAACAGCTTTGTGTTCCTCTGTCCTTCAAATATTAATTTCTCTCATCAAATTTGTCACTGGGGTGATAACTTTTAAGTGATTTTTTGCATGACCAAGAAAGGAAGTTAGAGTGAACCGAAACAATGAGAATCCCATTGAAATTTTTTTCTTCTGATGAAGCAAACTTTGGATATACCTACTCCTCACCACCTTTGCTGCAGAATCAGGCTGACTTTAACCTGGCATGCTGTTATGGCCCATACACAAACAATTCAGCCTGTTCTCATCCATGAGGTGTCAGTTAGTGCAGCTTTCTCAAATGCATGTCTCATTTATGGTGAAGGTTTTTTGGGTTATGTGAGAGATATATCACCTCCAATCCATCATTTGTTATTTAGCAGAGTTACCACTGTCACAGGCTGCGTTTTTAAATCCAAACCAAGCTCTTTTCTTAAACCTGAGTAGTTCTTACTACGTAAATGTAAAAGTAAAAAATAAAAAGAAAAGGGAAACAGACATTAAACCATAACCCAGTAAAAGTCTAAAACACATCATTCCCAGGATGTATGCAGGACAGGAACACCTGACTGATAAGCATGCAACTTAAGCCACCATCTCTTTTCCAAACTTCTACTGTGGACTCTAAAATGGGGTTTTGATAGCTCAGAAGAGGATATTGCTGTGGGAGGTGCATTAGAGCACAGAGCCCAAAGAACACCTTGCACATGATTAAGAGACACATGGAGTGTGTAGTAACAGGCTACAAGCAGTGTTTTTGTAAAAGCATAGCTGGACAATTGAGGTATCTCAGGTGCTTCACAATTAGATTAATGCAATGATAACTAAAACAACACTATTCTGCATCACTGAGTCTGGGTAGAATTAAAATAAAGCATGCTGGACTCAGAAGATTTAAACTGAGCAAAAATAAAATGTAACAATTGATGGAGCAAAGCGAAATACAAAATAGGGGAAGAAAGTTAAAGTCATTATTGTACATTGAGCCAATTAACAGGCTAAACAGAGCAGAAAGGGTCAGAAAGAACAGTTTGCATTTCTGCCAGCAATCATTTCTACTAATGAACCATCCTTCATAGAATCTAATTGACTGCAATGTCATTCCTCAGAACACACAACCACAGCTACATGTTTAGTCAAGTAACAAATATGCATCCACATTCACAGAGTGAAAGTACTAATGAAAAATTAAATGCAAAAAGGTGGATAGCTTATGTGTCATTATGTCTGACGTAATTCTCCCTGTTTCACTTAAGGAGCCTTATGCCTTTTTACACATGAGGTTATCCTGTTATTCCTCTTTAGAGAGGGCTTTAATACTCTTAATTACACTTTCAGCATTGATTCTTCATCACTATCTTGAACCTGTAGCTTAGATTGTCCACTGTTTTGCCCATCTGAATCTAGTGTGATTGGTGTAAAGCAAGAAATTAGCTTCCTTTTACATGTGTGAATCTGCAGATAGCCTTCCACTGTTCAGTCTGTCTCGGTCTTTTCTGCATCTCAATAATACCAATGTTGATGTTATGTCAGTGACATAAATTCATTAGTTTCAGTTTCACAGGTTAAACTCATTCATGCACACATTTCTAAGTCCAAGGACATTGTCCAAGTGTGCCATCAAAATATCCCATCAAACAGACATGACTTGCAGCTATCTCTAGGGTAATTGAATTTAGCTGTTGAGTTTCTCTAAATTCAGATAAGAGAGTGTTTAAAATGATTTATATATATCTTGCTTTTCAAGAAGCTGCAGGGCCAGCCATCCCTTACACTTAGCTTTGTGCAGCTTGCTCATTTATCTCTATCGCTAAAGTAAAGACGATAAGCACAAAGCTACAGATCTCATAGATCCACTCTAACCAAAATTAAAAGGGAAACTTGTGAAACCCAAGTTGTCACTATTTGTACTTAATTACCTCTCTGAGATCAACTGTACTGTTTCAATTGTGTGAAATTTATTGCAAACATGTTTTCATTCACATTTTTTCTTTTTCAGTGATTATCAGTTTGACCCAGCATGATATATGATCACTGCTCATTAATAAGCAGCACTCTTACAGGTAGTACAGATCTTTCAGTTATTGTCACTGTACTGACTGCAGGTTAATGAGAACAGCTGCATTGTGAGATTGGTTATATTGGCATTAACATTAGTGGGAGACAGATGAACAGCGAACTGTCATATTCAGTACAGCTACAAGTCTCACTTGCTGCAGTCATGCATTCACATATCATGTATTCACTAAACATTCCTGAAACAGTGACAAAGTAGCTATTTAACAATTACACCCACTGATATAATTAACAATACAAATAATTGTATTGTTTACTAGTTACATCTCTTCACCTTTGGCATGTAAAGTGAAACAACACTTCAGCAAAACACCACATTTTGTTTTGGTAGCTGATGCTCCAGGGTTTTGCAGTTGCTTTGGTTTGCAGAACACTGGGACACAGATGTCACTCCTACCTGGGTCCTGTTAACCACAATTGAGTTAAACAATTGGCAGCAGAGTGAATAAAGTTGGAAAACCTATGTGTTCGTCTGTTCATTTGGGCGCACATATTCATAGTGTTCATCTATTCCTGCATGTGTTTTTACTTGCAGACTTGTGTGACGTTTTGATAAAATGAGAAGAAGACCCTGGTGTCTTCTTCCCAACATGCAGTGATTGCGAGTGTGTGGTTGTGTTTGAGAGAGACAGAACTGTTAATATGCTGCATGTTAGCCCGCTTTTGATATGCTGTACAGCAGCGGTCCCCAACCTTTTTGGCGCCACGGACCGGTTTATGCCCGACAATATTTTCACGGACCGGCCTTTAAGGTGTCGCGGATAAATACAACAAAATAAAACTAGTACCGGTACCGAAAAAAGGAGATTTATTCATAACACACGTGAAAAGACCCAGGAAACCCGAGTTAACGATAAAAACGATAACAAAATGACGCGGAAAACCGATAAAAACCCTGAAAACCATACATTGCACACCTGACCCTCAACTCTCACGGACCGGTACCGGTCCGAGGCTCGGGGGTTGGGGACCGCTGCTGTACAGGACTAGAGACAGTCTCATTTTAAAGAAATTTGCTGGTTTTGGTCAACTTTCTGTCCTTTTATTTGGATTGGTAGTTCCAACCTGTGAATCATATAACTCACCCTTTAACAGCAGCACAGACCTGCGGTCAGCCCACATTTCTCAACACATTAGCTCGGTCTCCCACCGAGGTCAGAAAGAACAAAATGATAAACCGCAAACCTGTAGATCCACAATAAATAGGTCAAGCAATTTACCAGAGACACAACACCTACTCCTGGTTTGGTTTTGTTTCCACATTAATGAGGTCATTAGTTGAGGGTGGTGCATTGAGGCGTTGAGCTAGGCCATCTACACAGTTCACCATCTGGGGCAAATGTTTATTTGAATGCACTGGCAAGTTCTCATCACCCACAAGCTCAAGACATTTGAAACACATGCACTATGTTTACTGTGTACATTTACTGTAGATTACTATTACTATTGAGCTATGCTGTGCTGGATTTTTTTTTTAAATGATTAATCATTTTAGATGCAATTACTGACTCTCTTTAGGGTTCTTCCATTTTCATGGAAATTGTAGTGATACTCACCAAGTACTTATAGAAAGTGCTTGAGCGTCTTTGTTTGCTGTAAAGGAGGGGTCACACAGAGGTCTAAACTAATCATGAATGCCAGTGCTGCTTCTTGGAATAAGGGGTGGATGTATGGGAGAAACGTATAAGCCAAGCTGTGACTAATCTTGGACAACACCTTCCATCCTCTAAAGGAAGCTCTCGAGAAGCTTGAGAAGCTCCTTCAGCAACATCTTAGGTACTGGTTTTACAAAAGAAAACTCAATGTAATAGATTTCTCTGCCTAACCACATGCTCATTGCATACACACACAGTTACGCCAAAACATGGCTAAACTGAGAGATTATTACTTAGATAACCATACCTTCTGCTGCAATCAAATTTAATTCATAGGTTCAAGCTCAACTGATATCCATCCATGTAACCTATTGATGACATGGATGACAGGAGAGGTCTACAGGCTGCTGAAAGCTCGGAATGTTGCCTTCAGAGATGGAGACGAGGCAAGCCTGAGGACAGCTAGGGCCAACCTTTCCCGTGGCATCAGAGAGGCTAAGAGACAGTACTCCAGGAAAATATCCCATCACTTCAAAGACAGCAGAGACTCACGGAGCCTGTGGCGGGGCATTCAGACCATCACAGATTACAAGCCCCCACCACAGACTTGTGACAGTACTATCCCCCTGCTGAACGAGCTGAACACTTTCTTTGCTCGCTTTGAAGTCCGAAACAGCACCACTGCACAGAAGACCCCACCTCCTCCTGGTGACCAGGTGATGACTCTGTCCCCGGACAGCGTGAGGAGATCCCTCAGCAGGATCAATGCACGTAAAGCTCCGGGTCCTGACAACATTCCTGGTCGTGCACTGAGAGACTGTGCAGTGGAACTCACTGATGTCTTCACAGACATCTTCAACATATCACTCATCCAGGCTGTCGTCCCCACATGTTTTAAAGCCACCACAATCATTCCGGTCCCAAAAAAGTCATCTCCCTCCTGCTTTAATGACTACCGTCCTGTTGCACTTACTCCCATCCTGATGAAGTGCTTCGAAAGACTAGTCATGCAGCACATCAAGACTGTCCTACCCCCCTCCCTGGACCCCTTCCAGTTTGCATATCGGCCCAATCGCTCAACCGATGATGCCATCTCCACTGCACTCCACTCAGCACTCACACACCTGGACAAAAAAGATTCATATGTTCGAATGCTGTTCATAGACTTCAGTTCAGCATTCAACACTATAATCCCCCAACAGCTCATTCAAAAACTGGTCCAGCTGGGGCTCAACACCTCACTGTGCAACTGGCTGTTGGATTTCCTCACCGGAAGACCTCAAGCAGTACGGGTTGGCAGTAATACATCCAGCACCATCATTTTAAACACGGGGGCCCCGCAGGGATGTGTGCTGAGCCCCCTCCTCTTCACTCTGCTGACCCATGACTGCACTCCATCACACAGCTCCAACCTCTTCATCAAGTTTGCGGACGACACAACGGTGGTGGGTCTCATTAGCAACAGGGATGAGACCGACTACAGAAGTGAGGTGAGACGCCTGGCCACGTGGTGTGCTGACAACAATCTCTCTCTGAATGTGGAGAAGACGAAGGAGATTGTTGTGGACTTCAGGAGAATGCACACCCAACATGCTCCTCTGACCATTGACGGAGCGTCTGTGGAGAGAGTGAGCAGCACCAAGTTCTTGGGTGTGCACATCACAGAGGATCTCTCCTGGACGTACAACACCACAGCACTGGCCAAGAAATCACAGCAGCGTCTCTTCTTTCTCCGCAAACTAAGAAGAGCAGGAGCTCCAGCCCCCATCATGCACACTTTCTACAGAGGCACCATCGAGAGCATCCTGTCGAGCTGCATCACTGTGTGGTTTGGAGCCTGCAATGCGTCCTGCCATAGAACCCTCCAACGCATAGTGAGAGCTGCAGAGAGGATCATTGGTGTCTCTCTCCCCTCCCTCCAGGACATTTACAGCACCCGTCTCACTAAAAAAGCCCTTTGCATAGCGGCTGATCCCACGCACCCAATGCAAAGCTTCTTCAAGCTGCTGCCGTCAGGGAGGAGACTGCGGAGTCTCCAGGCCAGGACCAGCAGACTGAAGGACAGCTTCATCCATCAGGCTGTCAGGAAGCTAAACTCCCTCCCGATTCTGCCCCCCTCTCCCCTCTTCTCCACCACGGTCTCACTGAACTCTGTCACACACACACACTCACTCTCTGACGCACTCACTGGCCTGCTCCAGTCACTTTGTGGAGCATTGGACTGCCATTACCTCATAAGACTTTGCTGTTACACTATCTCTTACCATACACTACTAAATCTCCATTTGCACTATTTGCCTATTTTGCACCACTATGCCTTCTTACTTGAATATTGTATATTGCATAGCTTTTTTTTTTTTTTTTTTTTTTTGTTATACGTAAAATTGTATTGTATTTATTTAAATTTTTACTTTTTAATTATTTTATTTGCATTTTTCTAATCACTAGGGTTTGAGAGTAACGCAATTTCTATTCTGTGTATGTCCTGTACATGTGGCAGAATTGACAAATAAAGTTGACTTGACTTGACTTGACTTGACTTGACTATTGGCAAAATTTTCTTACATTTCCTGCAAGCTGCTTTCCTGCCGGTCTCCACACCAGCTCCTTCTTTCTTATTGTGTCTGAATTAATGTAATTTCTGTTGTTTTTTTCTGTGCTGATGAGACGGTC
Source organism: Astatotilapia calliptera (assembly GCF_964374335.1). NCBI lineage: Eukaryota > Metazoa > Chordata > Actinopteri > Cichliformes > Cichlidae > Astatotilapia > Astatotilapia calliptera. The sequence continues at coordinate 15,201,954 of NC_137440.1, read as the reverse complement.
CTATAAAAAGAACCATGTAGCCAAATATAAGATATATTAGTAATGTATCTTTTAACAATGAGGAAAAAAATGTCAAGAATGTTTCCCATCACATGCTTACGCTATTTCTACTACATTTCTTTCCCTTTTTGGTGAATCTGCTTTTGTTATTCAGCTTTGTTTGAAACTGAAACACCACTAACTTTGGTTTACCCTTACCCATATTCTATTTACTTATTCTCAGAAAATCATTATATTTATTTATGTTTGCTCACAGAGCAATCAAATTCTGTTTTTGATGACAATTTACACATGCATGCACACAAAAATAGGCTGCTTTTTTGAGTGAAAAATTGCCTCACCTTTGGTAACAACACTGATGGAAAATAGGATGTGGAATGGATCATTGCATCTTGGGGGGGGGGGGGGGGGGAGTCTCTAAAGCGTCACAGTTCAACTGCTTGTTAACACAAATATCTAATCAGCCAATAATATAGCAGCAACTGTTGGAATTAATAATCTTTAATACAAATATACCTCAATATTTTATATTTCACAACTATCTCACAATTAGCATCACGCACTTGTTTTATACTTTACTCCACATATTTATGTATTGTAGAGTAGTTTTAGAAGTAGATTGCTATACTCAGATACTAATGGACATAAATAGAGGAGACCCGTTCTCTGAGGAATTTCAGTGGGAAGATCTGCCTGACTGGTGAAGGCACCAGAAGGTAAATAATTTTAAGCCTCGCTGTGCTAGAGGAAACAGAGCTGTAGATTTGTGGGGTTAGAGGTGCTCTTTTCCCCTCTTTCTCCCTATGCATACTCCTCTCTTTATGCATGTCTAACCGGAGGACCAGAGGTGGTTGCCATTGTGACGGGTGAAGTGGCCTCTCCAAATAAGTAGATGTCCAGAAACATGAGCCGAAGTGCTGGATTTCAGCCAAATAGGGAGGACTATGACTTTCCTCCAACTTTTGACCAATCACCTTAGTATCCTGTTTATCACACATGATAAAAAACCATTTACTGTCTGGGTGTGGGGCCTTTTTTCCTTCAGCTTGCTATTTAGTAACAGACCCCCTGCGTTTGTTTTATTTTTAAACTCAAACCTTTGATTGCTTGATTAAAAGAAAAAGTCATACTCTGAGTTTAGATAGTCTTCTCTCTTAAAAGAACCCGACCCAACTCAGTGCATTTAGGCATGGAGCAAGGTATCGACTAATTGACTCTGAATGTAGTATGGTAGTTACGGTCAAACAAATTGGTTTGAATATGGGATGTTCATGGACAACCACCTCTCAAGTTTGCAGAGAATGGTCCAAAAAAGAGAAATTATCCAGCAAGTGGCAGTTCTCTGTGCTTAAATGCCAGAGGTCAAAGAAGCATGGCCATACTGCTTTGAGCTGATAGGATGCCAAAGTCACTTAAACAGCCATTTGTTACATCCACAATATGCAGAAGAGCATCTCAGAATGCACGCTGAATACACAATGAACCTTGAAGGCGATGGACTGCAGCAGCAGAAGACCACACTGAGGGTCATTCCTGTCAGCTCAGAACAGGAAACTGATGATACAGTTTGCACAGTCTCAACAAAATTGGACAGTAGAAGACTGGAAAAATGTTGCCTGCTCTGATGACTCTTGATTTTTGATACAGTCAGATACAGATGTTGGAGTCAGATTTGATCTAAACAACATAAAAGCATGGATCTATCACTTAAGGCTAAGAGGTAGCCATAGTTATATTCTGGTGATGGTGGATTTCAACTGTCTTTGAGCTTTTCAGCAAAGAGAAAAAATCTTAAGACATTTTGTAATGTCATTATTGGACATGACCCTGGTACTATTACCCTGAGTGACCACCAACAAAAAATTCAAATACACAAACACAAAATTATAATACGCCTTCAACAGTCATGCTCTCTCCGTCCTGAAAGCCTTTAGCATTGTGACCACTGGTCATGATGATACGTCAGTGGAGAAGATTTCAAGCACTGACCAGTTTTGTCCCAAGCACAGGATAGACAGTTAAAATGAATCTTATCTAGCAGAGATCCTGCAGAATATTTTTGGAACAATAACAATTTGTATATGCTCCTTATCTCTTCCTCGGCAGCCCCAATACCTGTTAAACAAACAGACAAAGTAAGACATCAGCAGCAATGATTGAAGCCCACATAGAGGCCGTCTCGCTGCCTGTTCGCATTTGTTTGAGACTACTGCTGATTAGTACTCGGAGGGTTTAGATGTCAGCAAGGATTCACATGATTTATCTCCAATTCTCCTGAAAATCTGCTTCAAACACACCTGAGGTGGCGCAAGATATTTATACACACCGACAAGTGCGCCCACGTGTACAGATATGCATGCTCAACAAATAAAGACATGCACAGCCCACGCAAGTCAAAACAATTACACATACAATATGTGCTTCCACATATAACATCTGAATTCAGTAAAGTACATTTAACTTCCAAACATTTCCTGAAAACCTATTACTTTGCTGTTAAGAGGTTGGGTGTTTTGCAAGACTGCCAATAGCCTGATCAGTCATTTAACATAAAAATCCATACTGTTACACAAGTTGGTTTGCATGGTTTCACACATGCCACCAACCTGTGTGAGGTTTGTCACATGTGCTCAGTAGCCTCCAAAAAGTTAAACGGTCCTTCATGTATATGTCTTGTGGAGTTTTCCTCAAGAAAAGCCTATGTTAAAATCAAGACTGGGGAAGGGAACAGAAGCCTATGAATTACTCGCACTTAATAGCCCCATTTTTCCTCCATGCTTCCAGTCCTCCATTTTTTTTAACCAGCTTTACATTTTTTAAGTGATATAACAGGTTCTGTTTACCAGCAGGGTTGACTTAAGCCCAACACTGGGTAAAAGCCAACAGTTTTATTTGGCTAATGCAGCCTACAAAAAGCAGTTTTAAAGAAAAAAAAACTAGGCACAATGATTTATAGGGACAAGTACTTGCAGGGTGTGTTATGGTTGGATTAGGGTGATTTATTTTAGGATGTATGGCTAACATTAAATGTGTAAACTACCAACTTCCTCCATATTTTTTGTTTAAAGGAAATCATTGTTATTGATGTGGACTTTATCCTGTGTGTGTATTGTTCAAGTAGTTTTGTCAGACTTTCTTTCGTTTTTTAAAATAAGCATTGTGTAAATTTTAACCACAGTCTGGTTATTTCTAATAGCAATAACTGCATTATATCCCTGTGATTTATTACTAATTCCCACCTCCTCACTTAACACTAATCCGACATAGCAGGTATGCAAAGAAAATGAATGCATATATTACTGGTACCTCTACAGTATTACAAAAATTGAAACAGCACATTTTGCATGCATAAAAATATGTCAAACAGAAAAGTGGTCAGTACGAGGAAGCTGTCAAAAGTATGTGACCTGATTTGTCTTCCGTTGAAATATAGCTCCTGCTACAAATGTTGAATATCATAATACCTTCATCTAAACTCAAGGAAAATACATTTTCAGCAGACCTCTAAATCTGCATGGGAAGCTTCCCCCTTTTTTCATCATAAGTTCACTGGTTAAAAAAAGTTATTAGATGTTTTCAATTTATACAATAACTTAAATTTCAGACAATTTGTACCTGTAGATATCCTGGGGTAAACGTATTTGGGTATTACATGAAGAGGCCTGGCCTCCACTATCTTGAACAAAAATGGCTGAGGTTTTCTAAACAGGAGCTGCTTTGCTCCATGATAAGCCCTATATGTATGTATGCATGCTCCATAAAATACAAAATAAAATCTGAACTGCTGGTTGAGCTCCTCTTGGCAAATCACAAAGATATAATTCAAGTCCTTGGCTGAACACAAAACACATCAACAGGACTCTTTATGTGCTTTAGATTCAGGTTAATTTGTCAGGATGCCCACAGTGCTGCACAGTTCCAGTTCCACTTTACAGTGTAATCAACCTTTTATAATAATAAGTATAATATAAATAACATTTTAACATATATAGTATTAAAAAAATAATACTTGGCATAAAAGTGTTTATTTGTACCAAAATTATATATTTCACATAATTATTTGTAATGTATTTCGACATTTTGTTCAAATCTCCCTGTAAAACAAAATTCTTCTGGCAAATATCGTATTAGATTATAAAAGACTCTCATGTTAAATTCAATTTTTGCCACCACATGTAGTTTTGGATTTCTCACTGTCTTTTTTTAAAAGCATAAAGTAAAATACTGTCTGCATGAGCCAGAATTTAGTCCTTGCCCACTGTTTGTACAGTAAAGAGATGTGATTTTTGTAGTCTCGCATGCAGACGAATACAATCAATCGCTTTCCAAACCTGTGGCCTAAATTTACTCTGCCTCTCTCCATTGGTTTTAAAGTCACAGTTTTGCTTGTGTGCATATATGTGTGTGTGTGTGTGTGTGTGTGTGAGTGAGAGAGAGAAACACAGCTGCTGTATTCAGACCAGCATGGAAAGATGCATCTAATATGCTATATAAACAACACTCAATTCCTCAGTTGCTATCACTTCTATTTTCTTCTTCTCTATTTGTCTCTCTTCCTTTCCCAGTTCTCATCTTTACCTCCCTTCTCTCAGTGTTGTCACACCTGGTCTGTCTTTCCATAAAATCAGTCTACATCTGCCCACTCTTTACTTTGACTAATATTTGTTTCTCTGTATGTGTATGTTTCAGTATGCACCACTTCTAAACAATAATGCACTTGTGAATATTTATATTTTTATTTAGAATTTTCTATGCAGCCCCACTTTAGGTTTAGTACATTTTGAGATTGGGTATTACAAGGATTAGGATTAGATTAGATTAGTATTTGAATATACCTGTAAATAACAAGGTTTTTGACCTTGTCACTTACAAATCCTTATTTTTCCACAATTCTGTTCAACTTCCATTCTCAGCCAAAATCCAGACTTGGACATAAGTAAGATAAGTGAGATTAAGAAAATGTTTTAACAATATTCACCCATACTTTTTTTTATTGTTAGTATGCTGCACTCTGGCAGTCAAAATAATGGTTTGCACACAAAACTAAAAAATAAATATCCTGATTGAAAGATGATAAATTACAGTTTTGTTGTCCACCCTCTTAAAGGAAAGCAAGGAACCGCTGCTGTTGTATTAATATTTTAAAATACTTTGGAATTTGTACAATTAAGCTTTGAATAAAAATTATCTGTTTGAAATCACAGTCAAATGTATAAGAGTTAGTCAACATGGTCGAAACTTGTAAAAAAGTTATAATGATTTGCATTTAAATAAATGTGCACTTCACATAAAAAATGTCCTTTGATCCTTATATGGTAACAAAAATTTAAAAAATGAAGTACTAATGGTTTAGTATTTACTCTGTATTGAAATATTTATTTATCGAACTGTGAAGTACTAATAAAAGTTGCCCTTTTGTGTTTTTCTTGTGATTGATATAAATGATATATACACACCATGTGATTCAAGTATGCATTACGTTTGCAAGAAAGGTTTTCACACATTTAAACAGTGGAATAGCTTGTAATGCGTTTTGAGTTTCACCTGAATTTTAGTGCACAGGCTCACACAAAGTATCCATTCATTTGGATCAGAAACGTTTTCTTTTATATTAAAACATATTGATTTTTTTTTCAATCTTATTTTTTTTTTGTCTGAGCTGCTGTGTTGTTTTCAGAAAGAAACACATCAGAGAGAAAAACCTTTGCTTACACTATTTTGATTATTTGAAACGACCACATTGATTTTTTTGGTTTTTTAACCATATGGGTCTGATTGGTCGGATCTGTTTATTTTCAGCTCAAAAGCTGGAATTTTTGAGCTTGATTGAAAAATAAAATCATACAAATTCATCAAGCAAAAGTATGCAGTCCATGTTAATGGCTGCATTACAAACAGTTTTATCTTTAAAATATTTTCAAAGCACAAAATAGTAAAACAAAATCCCATGTCTGCTATGTACAGTAAAGGTCTTAATTGTATTCCTGGGTCACTATATTTTGAAGAAAGCAATCCCTTTAACCTACTGCTATTGACATGGCCATACAAACTGTGAAATATTTCTGCAGGCTCAAAAACGCATTAGAAAACTAATGTTTAAAGTGACAATCTCAATAAGAATAAGTCTTTAGACTGTTAAGAAAAATATTTGCCTAAGAAAAATCTGGAAGCTTTGCATGGGTTCTCTAAATGAAAGTTTTGATCTTGATTGTTCCATTAATCTACAACTTCTGCTCCAGAAGTCAGTGTTTGCCAGCTAAACTAACTGACAATCATGCATGTGTGCATGCTCTACAAAACCATGTGAGCAGAATCAGCAGATATCCATCTTCTGGGTTGTAATCTTAAATCTCTCCTCAGCCTGTTCAGTGGTGTTGTGTACCCGCAGCCTAACTAGATTATCTGTCCAGAGCAGCTGATGTGTGTTGCTTTGTTCTGTTGCAGCCTATTCATTCTCACTGTGTTACGCTGTCAAATTACTTCACAACGCATTATCTCTGGGAATCCATCCCCACACACAAAAATATACAGAAACTTTATAAACATACAGTCTATGACTATCAGAAGAGACAACACGGGGGAAACAAAATACAAATCATAACTACGTCTCCTTCCAACTCTAGATCTCTTTTTCTGCTTCTGTCACATACATCAAGCTGACAAACTACCTGGTGTATGTGTCGGAATGTGAAACTATAAACATGAAATACTAACTCTAACCCAGTAATACTGGACTTTCCAAGAACTTATTATTATTATTATTATTATTATTATTATTATTATTATTATTATTTTTATCAGTTGGGAGCCTTTGCCAGTTGTCATAGGGTGGAAGGCAGGGTACTCCCTGGATTGGGCACCAGTCTACTGCAGGGCTAACACATTACATGAATTTCTTGAAGGAAGAAAGCCAAGTACATGGAGAGAGCACTTTGAAGGCACAGGGAGAAAATGTAAACTCCACCCTGTAATGTCCCTCCGAACTTGGAACCATTTTAGCAATTTTTAAAAGCTCTGGGGGTTTCTTTAAGCTCATAAAGAGACCACACCGCTCCTCATCTTGACAGTCCAGGTGCTCCACTTTTGTCTCAGTATGTAGAGTGTGGTTTCACACATAGCAGAACTGCTCAATTACAGTTAGCTGGGAGTGTTGTGGGGTGGAGGAGGAGGGCTATGAAGATGAGAAAATACTTGTAGCCATAAAAAATGGGATCTGTTGGGGTAAATATACAAAATTTTTAATCCAAAGAGGAGAAGATTCCATTTGTTACAGATGTCCTTGTTCAGAAAAACAGGCAATTTCATTTGATTTATTTGCATTCTATGGAGATTACCATAAAGAGACACACAAAGACAAACCAAACATAAATTCTTGGTCTGTAACACCTTGCAAACAAAATGTTTCTGACTGACATATTGTTAATATTAAGTAACATCTTTTGCAGATTTGAAAACTATGCTAAAAGATATGAAGGAGTGAGACAGCATGTTGCTGCTTGGAAGGGGAAGGTAACTGGGTTTTGCCTCATGAGGAATAGGAGCCATTTACAAAAAGTATATATCTCTTTTGTCTTTGTTTGATCCAACTGCCATTCTGTTATCAGAACAGTTATTTCTCTTTTAATGGGCAAGAAGTCATAAAACTACTCAGTCAGGCCCATCTAGAGCCCTAGAGTAACGTGTGGGGCTTTATATCCAACAGCTGAGGTTAGGCCAAAATTGGCTCATGCAGCAGGACAATGATCCCAAACACATCAGTAAATCTTCAACAGAACGGCTGAAAAAGAAAAGACTACAATACCTGGTCAAAGTCCAAACCTCAGCCCAAATAAAAATGCTGTTGCTCTTACTGTATAAAGAGTAGCACACACACAGTAAACTGAAGCAATACTGGAAAGAAGAGTGGGCCAAAATTCATCCACAATGATGTGAAACTGATAAAATCATACAGAGAACCATTAGTTCAAGTTATTGCTGCTAAAGGTGGTTGTACACACACTGCTTCTGTAGACTTGGTAAGGAATTGATCATTTTTTATTATGTAGTACTGGTTTGGAAAACGTTAGAAGTGAAAGAAGGTTTAGAATCATGATGAAAAAAGAACCAAGTATAGTTATATAGACTCCTGTGTTCTTAGTCTGGTTATATTTATTTTTACTTGAATTCATCAGCGTAATGTAGTGAGTGTAACACTGCAGAGTAAATCTTTCTTTCTAATTTAGCAAGCTTTGTACCTATGACACCTGAGTTTAATAAAAATACATTTATATGCATATATGGAAGTAACATTGTGCCAGCAGTAAGCAGTGTGGAAGTGATGTGCTTGGGACATGATAAACAATCTGAATGTATAGCGGGAGGTGGATTTTTATTACCAAATGAATGCTGAATGAATTCGCACAAGTTGCTTTGAGAACCGGAGTTAATGAAACAAGATTAATGACAAGGAAAGGTAGAGAAAAGATGACACTGTCTGACCATGACATCAGCCTCATTAAACTGTGCTTTTTTACCATGTGCGAAACATTCTCACACAACATATCAAGTATCTCAAGGCACGTCTTATGCAACACCATTCTACCGAAGTAGAATCTTCTTTAGTCCTCTCCTCACAGTTATACACACTGGCGACACACAGGCAGTCTCGCACCGACAGAATCACATGTGGTTGTGCATATCCAAAGCTACCCTCATCTTCTCTGTTGTTTGCAGTCCCCAGTGTTTAAGCATTTGAAGTAGAATTCCTGGAAGCCATTTTAAACCTGCCTGCTTTGTACCTGATATCAAAGACACGATCCTCAATTATTTGACCATGAAAAGTCTACATATATTCAGGTGAATTCTCAAGCCATTATGTCTTGAGTTTTAATATCTAGATGATATTAAAACTTGGATGGCCCAAAGTTTTCTAAGATTCAATTCAAGCAAAACTGAGGTGATTGTGTTTGGTCCTAGTGGACCTTTGACCCCTCCACTTTTGATTTGGGACCCCTGGCAGAGTATTTTAAACCTGTTGTCACTAACTTGGGTTTTAAGATGGATAGTGATTTTAAATTAAACACTCAAATTAGGGCCACTGTCAAGTCCAGTTTTTATCACCTAAGGCGATTGGCAAAGCTAAGACCTATTTTATCTCGGCTGCATTTTGAAACAGTAATCAATGCTTTTATTTCATCTCGTTTGGATTACTGTAATGCACTGTATTTTGGAGTTAGTCAGTGTCTTCTCTCTCGTCTGCAGCTGATCCAAAATGCTGCTGCACAACTTCTAACCGGAACCCATAAGAGAGACCATATAACTCATATCCATTGGCTGCCTGTTCATTTTAGAATTTATTTTAAAATTTTAATGTTTGTTTTTAAATGTTTAAATGGTCTTGCTCCACCTTATCTCTCTGAGCTTCTTCATGCTTATGCCCCTCCTAGGTCTCTCAGGTCAGCTGACAAGCTGTTCCTGGAGGTACCCCGGTTTAAGAGGAAGCTCAGAGACAACAGGGCCTTCTCTATTGCTGTTCCAAACCTCTGGAACAATTTGCCTTAGCACATAAGAGAGGCTCCATCATTGTCTTCCTTCAAAGCCCGTCTTAAAACTCACTTTTACTCCCTGGCTTATGACAAAGTCTTTATTTTTATTAAATTTACATTTTTTTTATATATATATACTATTTCACTATTGTTATTTGTTATGTCATATGTACATCACTTTGTTTTCAGCTGAGAGTTGTTTTGAAAGTGCTATATAAATAAATTGCTTGCTTGCTTTCCCTTCTTTGTACAGTCTATCATTATTCAACAAACTGCATAGATCTGAACTGTAGGTATAAAAAATGAGTTATTAATATTTTCTGTGTCAGAAAAATTTTACACTAACTCTTACTTAGGATTCTAAAGGTTTAAAATATTTGTGTTTAAGCAGTAGTGCATCTACAGTGAGGGATATAAATTATTCAATCACCTGCTGAATTTGTAAGTTTGGTCACTTACAAAGGGAAACAAATGCCTCTAATTGTATGGTTGTTTCATTTTAACAGACAGAATAATCCTGAAAAAAAAAACATTGTATAAAAGTTAGAAATTGATTTGTATGTCATCATTTCAAGTATATAATAACCACAAATTGATTGTGTGCCTGACACATAGGTTACTGAAGGAAATTGCCTTCCCGGGTTTCCTCCGTGGCGTGAGCGATAAGCAGAGTTCTGTCCTTTCCTTCTAAGATTCCTAATTATTTAAAGTAACACTCAGGTATGCCATTCAGCGTGTTAGTACGAGCTCGGGAGCAGCTTGGGAGAACAAGAAAACAGAGACTGCTTTAGGTTGCCTTCCCAATCGACTCAAAGGTTTATTTGATACACAGCAGTTTATATAGATGAAAAAAGGTTCGTGTGTCAGCTTTCCCAGTTCAAACCGGTACAGACCAAATAAGGAAACGTCTTCCTGCCTTGTGAGCCAAGAAGTATCCTGTGTGTAGTTTATCAGTTCAGCTATAATTTATGATCATCCCAGCAAAATACACTCCTAGACATAGAATACAGAGTTCTTTCATCAGTGAATTCTGAAACAAACCACCTAGCCTTTAACGAGCCTTTTCCAGGAGATAAAGAAAAAGGGAGGATGGGAGTAAGGAAGTGGTCTCATCTCTGTGGTGTTTTCGACCTTGAGGTACCAGCCTGTAAGTCTTACACATTAATTCTTGGGTCACAGAGAAAGAGAAAAACAACTAGTAGATCGGCCTTATTGAGTAACAGTTTTCCTGTATAAAACAATATCCTGTAAATGCTTACCGTGGTATCAAAATATCATAACAGTTCTCCCCTTTTATCATGTAATGATAACATAGTATAAAGACAGAATGTAATAACATAATATAAAGATAAATCATAAATGTGAAACAAATCATAAATGTAACTGGTCCTTCGAGCAAGCTTAATATCAAAAATTCCGAGAGCGTATACATGGTATCACACAACAGACAATAATCATCAAAAACATGCTGCAACGGTTACAAAGGCTACAATTAGTTCCTTCCATCTTCCAAACGTGTCCTGTAGCCACTTATGTAGCCACTGACCGTGACCTGTATTGGCAATTAGTTCTATCTGCAATGCTTCAAGTTTATTCATAGCTTGTGTGAATGAACCGTTAGGAGCGGTATTATTGGGAATGAAAGTACAGCATACATCAACGGTTACTAGACCACAGGTACCGGTCCAATTAACAGGTAAAGCTAATCTAAGAGTATTATTGCACATCCAATAAGCATGTGGGATTGGTCTGGTCAGGCGCGTGACCATGTGTGATTTAACTAACTCCCCCCAGTCAGTGTCATTTAATACACCGTCTGGGGGAACAATGATCGGGTCTCTGCTCGAACTTGAACTGTGTGTGTGTTCCTCCAGATATGATAAAACTTCAGCCACAGAGACAGCTAGCCATGTCTCATTACAGCGTGCACCTGGGGAGTCAGAGAAAAATGTGTAGTTATCCTTTGTGTAATCTATGTGTGTGTCTGGGCCAGTTAACTTTAATCTGCGCAGACATATCATACTAGTATTAAAATGGAGAGGGATCTGTCCTAAGGGCAGTGAGGGCTTTAACCTATTCTTAGGGCGTTTCATTGGGGCGCAGGTCCCTGCGGTGTCATTAGATAACTTCAATAATTCGCCTAATGGAGTCTCAGGGTTAGTTGGTGTGTGTGTGTGTCTAAGTAGGCAGTCGAGAGGGCTCAGAGTCAACTGTAAAGCGTCTTTAAAGAGAGCATTATTTCCGCTGATTTTCTCTAGTCCCTCAGTGAGGGGGAAACCGGATATGGGGTATCCTACTATTACCTGTTCTGGATTAGCCTTTGAACAGACATAACAGTTACTGTTTCCTAAATCACGAGCGGCTGTTCTGGCATTTTCATACCAGGCGTTAGCTCCTGTTCTAGAGGGCGCATAAGATGGTTTATTAGTGGCGTCTATGTTGCTATTTACTGATTTTAGGGAACGTGAGGAGTGCATTAAGTAGGTGTCTTGCAAAATGGAGCATGAGGTATAGTCAGCAAAATATGACCTGCAGAAATGTGAACATGGTTGCAGTTTACAATACAAAATAGCAAAGAGAAATCCTAAGGTTAATGCGATAGATATGATAAATAACCTAAATATATAAGAAAGTATATAAGAAAAACAGTTCTTCAGTTGTCTCCTGGCCTGGTCCCAGGTTCGAGAGACATTGAATAAGCGTCGTATGATGACAATGGGCATTTCATTTTCTCCATTATCAGGATGAAATGAGTCTGGCTTTATCAGGTTAGACATCATGTGGTACTTTTGGCTTTCTGTTCCTGCTGGATGTTTGAGTACCTTGTTGTTGATCTTTCAGACGTTGTGTCTTAATCAGTGATTGTGTGTGTGTGTAAATTGGATCCTGGCGCTGGCTCGCCGGAGATGTCATCTACCCGTGTGTTTATTTGCTCTGGATCCGGGCGCTGGCTCGCCGGAGATGTCGTCTGCTTGATCCGACGCCTGAGATGGTCCGATTGGGCTGGTCTTAACCCTGCTGGCATGAATCCACTGAGGTTGTCCGTCTGTGAGGATGCTGGTTCTTCGTCACTGCCAATACAGTCTGGGGCTGGAACACGCGCGGCCTCCCAGAGAGTCCTTGGTTTTAGTGGCTTCTCCAACATGCGTCTCCTTGTCTCCACTGGTGGAACTGTGGAGGGGAAAAGCTGAGAGAGACAAACTTTCTGATAGTTATTATTCAGTTTTTCTACCAGGTTGTGAACATCAGTGGACAATGCAATATACATCACCTTCTACTAGCGGTGCCCCTCTGGAAGCTGACCATGGTCTTGGAAATAGTCTTATTTCAAATGGAAATAATTTGGTTACTGCAGATTGAGTCATTCTAATCTCACACAGGACTTGAGTAAGTAATTTGACCCAGGTCATTAAAGTTTTAGCACATTTTTTAATTACTTCTCATGTGAATGAAGATCCTCTATCACTGTTAATCTGGTGAGGTATTCCGAATCTGGGTATTATTTCATTGCTCAACTTTTGACAGACTACTTCTGCAGTTTCTTTTGAGGTTGGATAAGCTTCTACTCATTTACTAAATTGATCCACTATTACCAGTAAGTACTTGATGCTTCCTTGTGCTGGCATGTATAAAATCAATTTGTAATGTATGAAATGGAAAATCTGGTTGTGGTAAATGCTGATGTTTTGCTTTTGATTTTCCTACATTAGTTCGCGCACATGTTAGGCAGGTTGCTAATATGCTTTTTACTGCATGTGATGTTTTCTCAATTACAAATCTTAATTTTATTGCCCCTATTACCCCTCTTTGTCCGACATGACTCACACAGTGAAAATGTCGGACAAGGACTGGCAGCAGGGAATATGGGAGGGCAATCAAACCCTTAAGATTTAGTATAGGCCATCTCTGTCATCTAAGGTACAGTCATTATTCTATGCAGAGGCTTGCTCTTGTATAAATTTTAAATCAACATTTGTGTCTAAATAGTCTGGGAGTGTAACAAGTGGCAGCTGTATGGGGACAGATAATACTTCCTGCGGAGGTGGGAGCTGTGATGCAGCTGCAGCCTTGGCTGTCACGTCTGCTAGAGCATTACCTGTTGCTTCGTCTGTGTCAGCTGTACTGTGTCCTTTCGTTTTTACAACTGCAACGGCCGATGGCAGCTGTATAGCCTGAAAAAGTCTTTGAACAAAATCAGAATTTAGCAATTTATTTTCCATCAGCAGATCTAAATCCTCTCTGTCTCCACAATGTGCCAAAGTCATGCACAACGCCAAATGCATAGCGGCTGTCTGTGTAAATCGTCACATGCTTATCCAAATGTAGCTCACAGGCGCGTATTAAAGCCATGAGCTCTGCTTTTTGTGCTGAGTGAAATGGTAATGAGTGAGCCTCTAGTATGATGTCAGGCACTGTTACCACTGAATAGCCACAAAGAAATGAGTTGTCATTCGGCCTTGAACAGGACCCGTCCACATAAACCGTGGCTGAGTCTGGGATAGGTGTTTGCTCTAAATCTGGACATGGTGCTGTGGATTCCTGTATACGTGTCATGCAGTCATGATCGTCAAGCCTGTCTGAGCCATCCTGTCGGTCAGAAGAACACAGCATAGGATCAATAAATGTGCTGGCGAATCAGGTGTGCTGCTCGCTTTTATGGTGAGATTTGCATATGTTGTGTAGTTATGTTTGCTACAATGGTCGTGACCTAGTGATTTGTGTGTAGAATAGTGTCATGTGAGAGTGTGAGCTTCCCGCAGTCCCTTATCATGATAGAGCAAGCTGCTACTGCCCTCAGGCAGGCCGGCATTCCTGAACAATTCAGGCAGCACCTTTGAGTGGCGGAGGTCAGCACTCCCTGTAATGCATTGAAAGAGGCAGTCATTTCTGTGGACCACAGTATTCGAGGAGGCTTGTCTTTTTTACAACAGTCACGCAGAATGTGGTCATGAAAAGAACAGTCTGGTATCCACTGTCTGCAATAGTTCACCATGCCCAGGAAGGACAACATTTCCTTCTGTGTAGTGGGACGAGGGACGGAGGTCACAGCTTTGACCCTGTCTGCAGTCATGGAACGTTTTCCGTGAGACAGTGTGAATCCCAAATATTGAACACAAGTCTGACAGTACTGCATTTTCTTTGCTGATGCTTTGTGGCCAGTCTTTTGGAGGTGCTGGAGAAGCATGTGTGTAGCAGTTTGACACAGTTTTTCACTTTCAGCACAGAGGAGGAGGTCATCCACATGTGGATCAGGGTGCAGCCCTGGAGGAGTGAAGCACCATTGAGAAAGCAGCAGAGCTGTCTATCATGCCTTGGGGCAAACGAGTCCAAGTGTACTGCTTATTTCTATGTGTGAATGCAAATAACGGCTGTGTGTCTTCATGACTGAGAAAAAGGAGCGGAGCATAAATCCACCACGGTAAAGTGTGTATGCAATGCATGTCAATATGCTGTGAACATCTGAAACGAGAGGTGGCAGAGGAATGTTGACTGCATTAATTTGCCTTAAGTCTTGTATGAAACGCCATACGCCAGGTTTGTTAGGCTTTGGCACAGGATTGACAGGAGTGTGGGCTTTATTACTCCTGTAGTCAATAAATCTCCTATGATGACATCTAGAGCTGCGGCTTTTTCCGTGGAAAGGGGATGTTGCTTGACATATACTGCTTCTTGTGTTTTAATATGTGTACGTGATAAAGTGTACAGTCAATAAATCCTATATCATTCTCACTTTTAGACCACAATGTCATATTCTGGTATTCAGCTGGCAACATAAGTGCAGAAATAGTACAGTGGATAGGGTAGGTTAGATCTATGTGTCGACATATTTCGTAACCTATGTCTGAGTTATGTAACAAAATCACTGTTTGACCTTCACTTGTGTGAGCAGTTATCATGTTGTTGAACAGTGTGAGAGAAACAAAAGTGTGGCTCCCAGTCATGGGATTACCTGTTAGTGGCGTCTGTACACGTTTTTTTTTTTTTTGGCACAGTGTGTGACATAGAGTACCGGACAAAAAGGAAGTTGAGTTCATTCTCTGCTGAGGGTCCAGCTGACACAGAGGATGTTCCTTCTCCATCATGTCGGTACATAGGGCAGAGAAAACATAAGCTGTTATCAGTGTCAGCAAACATTTCACCCTTTATGTTAAATGAAATACACAAATTCATTTTTGCTTTGGGTGTCTGCGGCTGCTGGAAAACTGAGCTGAATTTGCACCTCTAGCTTGTCCAACAGTGCATAAAGCGTTTTATGAATACTAGGATAGATTCATCAGGCTTCTGTTTACACATAGTTACTGCATTTAAGTCAATTTTGTCTCTGGACATTGTTAGCAGGAATTTCTTTAGATTCTTAAAGAAATCGGCGACTTTGTCATTATTTACCCTCCTTTTGTCCATAGCGGTAACATTTGATGCATCACGTCGCGGCATTCTATCATATATTTTCTACAGGACTTTTTAAGCAGACTACTTTTCTTATCACAAATGATATTCAACATTTCTACTGACCTGTTTTCTGGCGATAATCGTTCGGGATAAGGCTCCGAAAAGAAATTAGAATGCATTGAACTTCTTAAGTTGTAAACAAAGTCAGTCACATAAGCACTCCCGCATGTTCTGGATACGTGATCATGGACGTCTTCACCGATTCGCGGACGTAGGTTACACGTAACCGGAAATGGGAGTTGTACTGAGCCGTTATTTGAGACTTTATTTTGTATTTTATTAATTTTTGGTTTTACAGGTACTTTAGATTTTTTATCGGACCTGTCTGTGGTCTTTGAATTATTCTGACCCATGTTCAGTGATTTCCAGAGGGGTTTACACGCTAGGAGGATTTAGGTTAGTATTTTCGCTGCGGCACAGCTGAGGTCACTTTAAATTTATTGCTAGCAATTTTTTTGTTTGTGTGAGCAACTCTCACTTAGCGAGCAACTTCTCGCTTAACGAGCAACTTCTCGTAAAACAACAGGCAACTTCCTGTGTCTTTCTGCTTTTAATTTACTGCTTTTAACCCTTGTATGGTAATCGGGTCTGTGAGACCCGTTCAACTTCTCCCTGTGTCACTCTTTGGTGAGCAACTTCTCACTTAACGAGAAGTATTTAAGACAACAGGCAACTTCCTGTGTCACTCTTTCTGAGTGAGCAACTTAAACAAAATTAAAATATTCAAGACAACAGGCAACTTCCTGTGTCCACCAACACCACACAAGGGTTAATTTACTTTATTCGGGGACTGAGGAAGTCAGTCAGTGTATCTCTCTGGATCACTAAGTGAAACTTCGTCAGCATATCCCGTTTTTTTTATGGATCGATCACTGAGAGAGGTATAATAGGTCTTTATATAAATATGAAAGACGCATATTTACCTTCTGTCAGTAATCCCACTTCTGACACCAAAATTGAAGGAAATTGCCTTCCCGGGTTTCCTCCGTGGCGTGAGCGATAAGCAGAGTTCTGTCCTTTCCTTCTAAGATTCCTAATTATTTAAAGTAACACTCAGGTATGCCATTCAGCGTGTTAGTACGAGCTCGGGAGCAGCTTGGGAGAACAAGAAAACAGAGACTGCTTTAGGTTGCCTTCCCAATCGACTCAAAGGTTTATTTGATACACAGCAGTTTATATAGATGAAAAAAGGTTCGTGTGTCAGCTTTCCCAGTTCAAACCGGTACAGACCAAATAAGGAAACGTCTTCCTGCCTTGTGAGCCAAGAAGTATCCTGTGTGTAGTTTATCAGTTCAGCTATAATTTATGATCATCCCAGCAAAATACACTCCTAGACATAGAATACAGAGTTCTTTCATCAGTGAATTCTGAAACAAACCACCTAGCCTTTAACGAGCCTTTTCCAGGAGATAAAGAAAAAGGGAGGATGGGAGTAAGGAAGTGGTCTCATCTCTGTGGTGTTTTCGACCTTGAGGTACCAGCCTGTAAGTCTTACACATTAATTCTTGGGTCACAGAGAAAGAGAAAAACAACTAGTAGATCGGCCTTATTGAGTAACAGTTTTCCTGTATAAAACAATATCCTGTAAATGCTTACCGTGGTATCAAAATATCATAACAGTTACAATCAATCAGTCAATTACAGATACTTCTGGTCTCAACTTTTGTGTATAAAGCACACCCATTTGCAGAATCAACCTCCACCACCATGGACAAGGCCAAAGATCTGTCAAAGACATCGGGCAAAAGACTGTAGATCTCCTGAAGGCTGTAATTGGCTAAAAAAAACATTAGCAAGAAGCTTGGTGAGAAGCTGACAACTGATGGTGTGATCAGGACTTGTGTTTGTGATTCAGAAGTAAGAAATAAAAAATGACCATCGGTCGACCTTGGTCTGAAGCTCCGTTCAAGATCGTGCCTCATGGGTGAAAGTTAGTGCGAAAAATGTGGTGGATCAGTCCAGAAGTACACGGAAGCAGCTTGTTAATGATCTGAGGACATTTGGATCCACAGTCACCAAGAAGACCACTATCAACACCCTACGCTCTAATGGATTGAAATATTTCAGTACCCACAAGGTTCCTCTACTCAAGAAGGCACATCAGGTCCATCTGAAGTTTGCCAATGAAGATCTAAATGATTCAGAAAAGGCTTGGAAAAATGTTGGTGCTTAGATGGAACACTTAGAACACTTAAGCTACAAGTTGTCAAGCAACAGCTAAGAAATCTAAAGGATTTAGAGAGTTTCTGTTAAAAGGAGCGGGGGGAAAAATCTCTCCTGGGTTGTTTGGTGACCAGTTACAAGAAAATCTTATGACTGTGTTTGGCAATAAGGGTTTCTCCACCATTTACTAAGCTATGCTTTACTGGGGCATCTTTCTTTCTGAATATCTAGTGTGTAAAGGCCCATTCCCAGAAACTATATTCTAGTGGCATGATGTGTTAGTAAAATTGGGTTTGTCATGTTAAAAGTCAAATTGTTTTTGCACAGCAGTAATCTGCAAAGCTGATTATGAAGGGGAAAAAAAGCTTTTTAAGTGTCTGAAACTACCTTTGTTGATTTGATGATTGGTTTATGAAAAAAAAAACAACCTAAAGCTAAAACTTGTCTCAGTGTCTTTGTTTAAGAAAATAGTGAAAAGGAAGAAGAAAAAGAAAAAAAGGAAATGTAAACTAGCTGATTAAACAAATAAGCTGCTTTGGTTATATTTTATAAATACATACAGCCTACATCCTTTCACAGACCTTCAAAGAGTTGAATTGAAGTTATCAATATAAGTAATAAATAGGTGAAAAAAATGCCGAAAGAAGTTAAGGAAACCTTCATGCTATATTTAAAATGCAGTCACTGTTGATTATTATTTCTGTCAACAGATTACAATTTAGTTTAAGAGGCCTGAGAGTGTTTCTGTCAGTTGTCGCAGGATATAGTTAAAAAAAAAAATCACAGTAGTAATAATGACTATTAGTGGAAAAAATAGCATATATGCAATATGCATAATTAAACTGAAAGCTAATCCTAATGACATGTGGGACCCTATGTGCCCCGGCCCAATTAATGCATTGATGACATTGTTTGTTAATACTGCTGGGCATAAAGGAAAGATCTTCTACAGTGTGTTGAATATTACCTGCTTGTCATCAAAGGCAATCTCAGACACATTGTTACAGAAATTGTTTCATGGTGGTTCTTCTGTTACAGAGTATGAACCATTTTAAGATAACAACAGAAAATCTGGTTTTATAAGTAATATCCAAGTATTTTCTTCTTACTATTTAATATGAATTTTTAATGTTCTAGTTTTTCAAACTTCTGTTTCATTTTATTTCATGTGCCCTTTAGATGTGGTGTAGTGTTTGTTTTTGAAGTTGCTGTTTTAAATGAAAAAAAAAAAAACCCAAACACTTTCATGCTGTGCTAGAGTGGAATTTTGTTTCTAGACATGCTGTTTTAGCATGATCTGGCAGGGGTGATTTTACACTCTTTATTTTCTGGTTTCCTTTCTTTTCACTACAGGAATGTAGCTCTAAAGGAGTCTATTTAAATTCATATCATAGTAGGACTTACTGATTTAGTTTACCTTCCAGTGTTTCTATAACAACATGTTCTTTTTTTTTCTCTGTTTCTCTCTCAGTCGAGAAGGAAAGATGGCAGTTTAGGCTTTAGCACTTGGAACTGTTTATTTTTGCGTGTGTTCATAAGATTGGTTTGACCACTGGTCGTATTGTTGCACCTCAATTACTGTTCCTGGTCTGAAACTTTGTTGATGTAGCTATTGAGTCTGAATATACCAAATTTTATTCTTTCCCCTTCTCCTGTTCTATTTGGCATTTGTAGCATGGATATATAAGAAATACAGTGTTGGGGAGTAACGGAATACATGTACTGGCGTTACGTATTTAAAATACAAAATATGAGTAACTGTATTCCGTTACAGTTACAGTTTAAAAAGGTGGTTATCAGAATACAGTTACTTTGTTGAAATAAAGGGATTACATGGTGGTCTTTTCCTATTTCATATGTTAGGCTATGCCCTCTCTATTTTTGGTAATTCCACACCGGTGGAAACCCGAAAAAAACCCCCGCATTAACAGGCTCTAATGATTGTGTCTCAATCTTGAGGTCCATCCCACCTCTACTTGCGGTCCACATAATAATAATGGATTGGATTTATATAGCACTTTTCAAGGCACCCAAAGCGCTTTACAATGCCACTATTCATTCACTCTCGCATTCACACACTGGTGGAGGCAAGCTACGGTTGCCATATCGCACCATCGGCCCCTCTGGCCAACACCAGTAGGCGGTAGGATAAAGTGTCTTGCCCAAGGACACAACAACCAGGACAGAGAGCCCGGGGATCGAACCGGTGACCTTCCGGTTACAGATACGCTTCCCAACCCCTCTGAGCCACGGTCACCCCATAATGAAATGATGAAATATTTTTAAGAATTATTGTTCAAAAAATGATTTAATATGAAGGCAATAGGCAGAGTGTTACAGGTAGAGCATTAAAGAATGTAGCCTCATGGGCAGTGTAGCCCAGTTGTAAGTAAGCTATTGAGACTTGACTGTACACTGTGTTCGTGTTTTCCTCCAAAACAATAAGTTCCGTTGGAGCAGCCTTTCAACACCCCTCTCTGTCTCTTGCTAGCAAAGTTGACCCAGACAGCAAAGTAAAGACGAATTAGCCAGAGGTCCCTTTACTACGGTTCGGAGCGGCGGACCTGTTTTATATACATGCGGAATAGTTTTCTATCCGGTTGTTCAGTGATGACGCGACGAATCCTACTTCCGGGTCTAAAGTAGTCTGCGTTTAATATGGCTTTTGTGTTGTTAACATGTTTAATGTTATGTATTTTCTTCTATTTGATCTCAAAAAGCTCCTAAAACAGTCAGTGATCCCTGTTGACCTCCCTCGGCTTTTATTACCGCTAATCATTTATTTAAGCTCAGTTTTTAAAACCTTAGGATGTAACTACAGCCCAGCCCATGCAGCAGTATATGAATGACTAACCTCGTATTGTGGATGGATTATCTCAGTTGTTCTCCTGGCTGAAGTTTGGTCCTTTTACAGCATCCTGCCATGCGATTACATTTGTTCCTGACCACCAAGAACACTCACGTTAACTTTTATCGAGCGGAAAAAAAGTTAGCTTGTTTATATTATGCTAACATAGCTGTTTCGCTAGCGGTCACGTAGCACATCATTATATACCAGCTAGCCCAACTTCAGTAACCCTACAAACGTCACTGCTGTTTAGTTTTCTGTCTTCATTTATGTTGGAAGTGATAGCAGAGCTGTACGTTTTAATTTGTTTCCAAAACCCCGCAGTCAGGACATGCTATATTGTATTTAGATAGAAGCTAGCGAGCTAACTCCCTGCTAACTTCTAACTCCGTTAAATGTCATAAATTCCGTTTTCATGGATGCCTTGATGCCAAACTCAATTGTTACACCTGGTAGAGCAGAACGCTGATCATTTTATTAAAGATGAAAGACTTTAGACAGTTTTTCAACTCTCAGTAATGCCATAGTGATCGTTTGATATATGGACCTGCAGCGGAGTTTAGACCCAGACACGGCTAGTGACGTCAGACTGAACAACTGGATAGGAGATCGCTGCAAAAAGTGCAGCCTTACCTAATGTCCACCCTACTGTTACTCATTTATATTAAGATTTAAAAATTTAGTTTGGAATTGGTAGGTATTGGTATGGTGAGTAACCTTCAGTAATAGTAATAAATCACCCAGCAATAGTATATTCATGTAGTTGTAAAAAGCATGATAACATATTAAGTAATCCAAAGTATTCAGAATATGTTACTCTCATTGAGTAATGGAACGGAATACGTTACAAACTACATTTTGGGGCATGTATTCTGTAATCTGTAGTGGAATACATTTGAGAAGTAACCTTCCAAACACGGGGGAAATATGAGAACTAGAAATCAATTTTAATTCAAGTAAAAACTTGAATCGAAAAAAAGTCTATTTATTTTCCATTAGAAAAAACTTGCATATAAAAGATTTTCGTGAGGCAGCTTTCAAAATATTATAGAAATCTCTTTTAGACAGCCACTCCTTTCCATTATACTGGGAGCTTTGCACTGGCTCAGTGTAGAGTCAGGTGTTGAGGAACCAGGGCACCCTGATGAGAAGTGGCCTACATCAGGGTGCCCTGATGTAGGCATCGGTGGGCAAGAGACAATAATAGGGTGTTGTTCAAATACTACTACGCAAGTAACCCTGGAATGGATGTAGTGGTTCTGAATGACAGCAACATCAGGAAGAAGGAACATGAGAAACTCGAGAAATAACAAGGGCTCAGAGCAGAGCAAATGTAGAGGGTGAAGGTAACAGTGGTCCCAGTGGTAATCGGAGCACTAGGTGCGGTGACCCCCAAACTAGGCAAGTGGCTCCAGCAGATCCCAGGAATAACATCAGAGATCTCTGTCCAGGAGAGTGCAGTCCCCAGTTTATTTATGTTATTTTTTTTATAAATAAATAAATTAGGCAGCAGACTCGACCATCAACATTCCAATTAGTAGATGACCTGCTCTGCTAATTTATTAATCCCTAATTTCCTTCGGGATTAATAAAGTATTCTGATTCTGATTCTTCTGACCTACAGCTACCCCAAGGCCATCTCTGGGAGGCCATCTTCCTAATCTGTGGAGGCTTTGCTCCATAGATTGTTGCTCTGACACTAATTAACTAATGTGACTAATCTTTCTGTCACTTGTAGAGCTTCAGGGTGTTGGACTTCAGGTTGAAGCCTCCATACATTATGAAGTGTTTTTGTGTCTTGACACTGGTGAGTCTGATTGCAATGTGTTGGCAAGCTGCTTAATTTTATAAATTTGATGGCAGTTATTAGCAAATCTTCAATAATCTGTCTGAAATTGATTGCATTCAATCCCAGTCCAACTGAGCTGATTTTGAAAGAGGCCGACTCTCACCGGAGGACCTGTATAACTGGCTTATGGTTGAAAGTGGTCGTGCAGAAGTTGAATGTACTGCATCGTCAACCTCTGGGCAACCAGGTGGATGTGTTGACCACCTGGTGGATGTGTTGACCAACACATCCACTTGTAAAGCAGTCCCTGTCAACAAACAAATTCAATGCAATTGAAAAAACAACATGGCAACCTCTACTTAGACAGAGGTTGCCATGTTGTTTTTTCTCTACTGTGACAGAGGCCTAAAGAAAGATGATGAGAGAGAGAGAGAGAGAGAGAGAGAGAGAGAGAGAGAAAATACAGCAGTGGGAGGAATAGAGGGATAAAGCAGAGGGGGTAGAGTCAAATAAAAAAAAAGACATTCATAAAAGACTTAGTGTAAGAAAGGGAGAGCAAAGAAAAGTCATTTTTATTATTGGGGTTTTACCTAAAATCCTCTGATATCTGCATTGCTGGCAAGTGTGGGATTTTTGTCCCTGCAAGAATATTTTGGCATGTCAGTAACCACCTTTGTGCATCATAACAAAACACACTTAAGAATGAAAGAAGACAGAGGAAAGGAGAGCAGCAGAGAATGAGAGAAGGGTTGGATGAAAGACATTGGAGAGAAGAAAGGATTTAGAGGATACACTGACTAGTGAGACTACAATCCAGGGACACACAGCCTGTTTTTTCTTTTATGAAATCTGAGTGTCTTTACTTTGAGAGAGAAGGAAGGCCCACCTCCCTCAGTACGATTCAGATATTCTGCATCCACAAACAGCCACATTTGTATTAATCATTTCACAACGGATAAACATGTCTTTTGCCAAATTGATTGGTCGGTCAATTGCACCACAAGTAAGATTATTGCATTCAGAAAAATTCTGATAATTGTGTCCCCCCAGTGTTGCATGCCATAGCTATCAAAACAAGCAATGACTATAGAGAAAGATTAAGCCTTAAAAATGATGATCAAGACATTCAATATTTGATGACAGTAATATAATTGTTTCTACCCATCTTCCTGTCTGAGTCAGGACCATTTCTGTCTTTGCTTCAGTGATATGAATATTGAATGCTTTCTCTCTGTGGGTTTCCATTTTGGTGTATAAGGTCTATAATTCCCTATTGACAGTCTGCAAAGGTAGAAGCCATTAGCAGTCATGCTGTGCACTCAGTGTGTATATTTGTGTGTGTTCCTGAGTTGAAGGTCAGGAAAAGGGGAGGCAAACACCATCACACTTGTCAATCAGAACACGACAGAGCAGGAGAGAGAGAAGGAGGTGGTGGAGACGCAGAGAGGACGTGATGTTCTGATAACTTTTGAAAAAACGAGAGAGAGAGGGGAAAGGAGAGAATACTCCAAATAGAGTTAAAAAATAGACAGGAATCAGTTCAGACAATGAATAATTGAAACAACGCTGAACTTAGTTGTTAAGAACTGCTTTAAAAGGGGACACAGCCGCACCCAAACACTCCACACTCTGTAACCCAGATTCTTTTCTCTGATCTTGGTGTCTGAGTATGTGTTTTGCTGTTTTTGCCATGCATATCAAATGCTGCCGGGTTATTAAAAACAACTTTTAAAGGTGGCAAAATGACTTGTGTTCACCTAGAATCACTGAGGGAAGTAACTTAAACACACAATAACCTTCCTTTGCAACTTAATTTTGTTTACTTGTGATTCTAATCATGGCCTAATACCTTTTGTTTAGTGTTTTTGGTTTTGTTTTGTTTTTGCATTTCCAAAATAGGAGGCAGGGCTTTAAGCTGAACAGCGACATGATCCTGGATTTTCAGTTTTCCTGTGTTTTTGTCAATTTGTATTATGATCTATGCATAATATCTCTTTGCTAGTCTTAAGTTTTTTTCTGATGGTCCCTGTTTAGTTCCTTGATTTATTAGATATCCTCTTGTGTCTTTGCCCTCTGTGTCTGTGTTTATATGGTTGTGTGAGTTTGTGTCTTTTTTTCCTCCTTGTGTTTTATTCATTTATGCTCTGCCTCTCCTCTACTCCTGCATCATGTTCCTCTGTTTCCTGTTTTATTGTGAAGGTCTCGTGTTTCCATGTTCATGCTGTTCAGTTTTGCTTCCCCTGTCTCATTATGGTTATTCGTGTCAGCTGTGTTTCCTTGTCTGTTCTCATTTCCTCGTTATCCTGTGTGTTTATGTCAGGATCTCCCTCACAGTTGTGTGTCTCTCCCTGTGTTTAGATTTCCCAGTTTAGGTTTTTGTATTGCTTTTTCCAGCCATCAAAAAAAAAGCTGACAAACAGATCTGAAATGCTCATGAAATCATTTGGATCACTTGGATCTCGAGTTGGATCCCACCTGGCTGCATCTGTGTTTTTATGCTATGATTAGTCTGTATTATCAAAGTCTACAGGTTAGTGAAAGTGCTTTGGGATTTTGCAGAAATTTAGTCTCACATGTGCAAACAAAAAGAATACAGATGCACACATTAGCACACAGGCAATGGTTACAGTACCTTTATTAAAATCTAGATTGCTCTTTTTTTGTCACTTGTCCATACATTTTGCAGGTTTATATCCCATGTATTTGTTGTAAACCAGACCTTCTGCATAAATAGTGTGTTTAGATTCATGCAGAGAACAGCTGCCTCAATCTCAAAGTCCTCAAACAATCTCTGCCAATTTCTAATGGAAATTGCTCAACCTTATATCAATTAACATATTGATTCTTCTCCAGCTGCCTCCCACTGATCTGAATTGCAATGTCTTTTTCAGGGATTAAGATTTCTGTAACACGCCATTATTTTTATTAGAACTGGCTCTCTCAACAGGTGTCTTCATTTTTTGACACTGTGATTTGTCATGTGCTTAGTAGATAGTGTTGGTCAGAACTGAAAGATCTAGCTGCATCTCTGTTCACGTAGGGAATTTGGGCCAATGTCTCCTACTTTCAGTGGAAATTCTTGGATTTACTTACATTCTTTATCTCTGTTTTCTAGGACCATTGCTCACCATCCAGCCTGCAAACTCTCCAGACCAGCTCTGCATCACCTGCTCAGCCAACCACAACCTGTCACGCTCTCTTTCAGCCAGCTTGCAGTCAGCTAATTCGTCTGCTTGTACCTCTGTCTATAGTCAACCATAGCTCAACAGTAATTCAACTGCTAGGTCCCTAGGTAAGACATTACACACACCCAAGCTTTTAAAGAAATCTTGTCAGTCATTTTGTTCTAGTTTCTATTAGAAAATAGAGGTAAGTAACCAACTATTATAAAATGAAACTGTGAGATTGTTTTATTTTTTGAGTAACCAACCAGCACTTTAAGAAGCTCATTGTGTTTTGAGAGAAAAATTGTAAATACTTACAGTGACACTACAGTAACTCTTACATTAAAAATAAATAGCTGTAATTTGATGCATTAATATCATTTAAACAGTGTCATTTGTTTGAGTATGCAGATGGCCAAAGACATCTGAGTGTTTATATGACTAATGGCAGGACAGATTGAGAAATGGATGAAATCCTTTTTATGCGCGTTGCAAATAGTGTCAAAAGAAATCGTAATAGAACTAAAGCCCGCTGCTGTGGCACGAGATATATTATACTATAGTAGAGACCTGTAGTATGAAAAACTCCCACTGGTCACACTGCAAGATGAAAGCCAAATCCTTCATGTCGTAAACGGTAGTTGGGATGCCAGACTCGAATTCCGGTGGCTTAAAACAATCTCGGTCTTTTTGATACCTACCGATGTCATCACTTTTCTGAGTACACCCAGGGGCTGCATTTGCATGATGTGATTGGACACTGCTGGAGACTTCTCTTGTGTCTCTTGAGGCATTCAGCTCATAGTGGGAAGCAGTAACCCACTATGATCAGAAGGAGGAATTTCTAAAAGAGCATCACTGCACTGATAGCTTGCTGATACTGAATACAAGCTTAAACAGGCATCTGAAGGGTGTTTACTGCAATTCTAGTGTGTGGGAAAAGGGCTCTTGTCCAAAAAAACCTACAAAGAAAAGTGTGACAGTTCTAAGCTGTATTAGACTGAGGATCAGGGACTAGCTAACATGACCAAACAGCAAGGAATTTAGCATGACATTAAACTTTTTCATTTTTTTCTGTAAAATACCAAAATATATTTTTCTATATTTTAGTTATGTGTTGATAGAAAAGTGTAACATCAAACAGATGTTTGATGTTACACTGATACATAACTGGATGAGGAACTCCACGGTGAATGAGCTCAACCAAACAAAGATAATGCAAATAAGCACTCCATTTATAGCTTTATAATTGTGTGTTAATGTATTTATCCTACACGTTATGATAGAAAGGTCATTGGTAAAGGATTTTCAGACATTTGGCTTTGTATAAACGATTATTTAAATTTCTGTAATATTGCACACCTCACTATAAAAACAGAAAAGATGCTACAAAGGCTTTGCGCCCCGTGTATAACGGTAGTCCCAAGGTCACCATGGAACAGATTTGTACCCTTTCATTTTCAGCCTGTCACATGCCACTGGGTTTGAATGGAAAACCTGCACACTCCTGGGCTTTGACAGAACATAGTTTGACACCACAGCACCATGCAGAACACAGTGAAGCACAATGTCAAAAATAATGCCAGGTTAAAAGTCCATTCTACCAGCAGACATTACTTCATGACAAGGGATGTATTTTATAGGAGAAATTAGAACAAATCTGATAAATTAGACAAGAAAAAAAACTTTAAAGGCACTAGTAAAGTAGTAGTAGCAGTGAAAGAAAAGCTTATTTCTTCTTGCAGACCCTTTGGCTTTCTTGTACTGTCAACTCTATTCTAAACTCAAACCCAACTCTTCAGTACACCAAAAAGTGCAATTTACCTACATTATATCATACAATTGAATGAATGAGTCCCTGAATATTTTTTTAAAGGAGCTTAAATGTTATTATTGGTCATCTAAACCCCATACTTAGGGCAGGGATAGCTCAGCAGGTAGCGTGGTCGCCCCATGATGGGAAGGTTGGGGATTTGAATCCACTGAACGGCTACCATGAACTACCCCATCATTAATAAAGTACACATTATTATACTCAAAAGGGATGTAAAGTCTGTCAATTTGAATTGTTATTTCTATAGATCAAAAGTATATTGCAGTCATAACTAGGGATGGGTATCGTTTAGGTTTTATCCGATACCGGTGCCAAATCGGTACTTTTGAAACGGTGCTGGTGCTCAAACGGTGCTCAAACCGGTGCTTAAAGAATGGAGAACACAAAATGGGTCCAAAAACCTCTCATGTTCAGCTGTTTTTTGTAAAAAGATAACAATGTTAGCCTTTTCTGCAGCTATGGGGCATATATGGTATGATTCTTGGCTGGAAGCAGTGCTTAAACAATGGAAAAAACACAAACTTTGTCCAAAAACCTCTCATGTTTAACTGTTTTCCACTTTTTCTTTGGTCATTTTAGCCTTTTTGGCCAGGGTGAAGGGAGTATCTGCCATCAAACAAGAAGACAGCCACATGTAGCTATGACGATGTTTGCTAGTTCACCTTACATGCATTAATGTAATAACGTGGTTAGCCTACTCAACGTAAATTACACACGAACAACATGAAGCTACTCACGCAGAGAAGAACGGCTGCTGCTGCCATCATCATCCTCATCATTTCTGCTACACTGGCAGGGCTAGGGGCCAGGACTCTACTCTTCGGGTTTTTGGGGGATGTTGCATAACAGGCAACCCACCCGCAGTAGATGTGCTCAGTGTGAGGTCTCGCAGCAAGCTATCAAATACGGCGCATTTCTGGGCTTTTAAAAAAAACGCTATGCGTTGCCAGGTGTTTCATCGGATTTGAGGTGTTACCTCCTTTGACAGTATCACAGTATCAGCTTAAAGCACTTGTTGCAGGCTGCTGAGTTTGCATATTTTGCTGTGAAGTACAGCCGGACATTTTTAATCTGTAGCTCTGCTCTAAAAGAACGTACGTACCTGGGCCCGCCTACTATTCTCGGAAACGTAAAATGATTGGCTAGAAGTGTATCACAGCTCAGGAAAAAAAAAAGCACAGAAATAAAGCACCGAAATGTGCGCTGCTTTTCGGTCTGGTTACTACCGTTTATGTCAGAACCGGTGCCATCATGGCACCGGACACCGGTACCCATCCCTAGTCATAACACTGTGTTATTATTTACATTTACATTGAATCCACAGAGCTAGTTGTTCAAATGCTTCTTAATGTTCATATAACAACTTTGTTTTTTGCATGCATGCTCTGCAGAGGTCAACATAAACATCTGTTTCTTTAGCATGGATCAAGCTCTAAAAACACTAGATCTAGATTTCCTTAAACAGCCCCAGTGCTTTAGGATCAATCTCAGGACCCCAAAACATGCAGGCATTGTAAGGATTGTACAGACAGACAAATGTGGCTGTATTTTACGGTGAATCTTGTTTGAAAAATTGAATACAAAAGTAAATCCTAAAAGTGGTTCCGCACAATACTTCAAGTTTCCAGGGAAAAGTCAGCTGCTTTGTAATGTTGACTTTGTTGGCTATTGTAAGTGTTTCTGATGGTACACAAAAACCAAACTATATCACTGTTTCTTGAAGAGTAAATTTTAATGTAAACATGCATAAAAGCTCTGACCTTTGGGTGAAAAGCTTTTATACAGCATGTACTGGATAATATGAAGGTAAAGATGTGTGTAGTAAACAGGAGAAAACTTGGTATTAATGGAGACAGCTGTCCCAGTCCACATGTCTTAATAGCACCCAAAAAAGAAAAGAAGAGAACTTTACAGTCTGTGCTAATGTAAAATTCATCCAGAAGTAGGTGACAGCTGCTGTGACTGTACTCGGACGAATGATGGATACAGATGTCTGACTGAATGACTCCCATGTGTGAGTAGGCGTCACTTTATATGTAGTGTGTGTGTTTTCTCTGTGTGTGTGAGTGTTTCACTATGAAGATAACTCAGATGGAAATGCATCCTTTATGTGTATGTGTGTTTGCATGTGTGTGAGTACTTGTTTGTTTTTTGGTTTATGTGACTGCAGTGGTGAAAAATGATGGATGTGTATGACAGGTATCTTCGTGGTGATGGATGGCTGGCATTTCGTATAGACACAGCTGGCAGAGTTTCAGGTCTTGGCAAAAATGATATGACTGGGTTATATTGGTTTTCCACTGGGGGTAAATTTGAATAAACATAAAGTTAAAGTTTTAATGATGCTGTTGGAGAAACTGGGTCACGGTACTGCAAATAGTAGCAGGTTCTGGGAAAAGGGGAAAAAAAACTGCAGTAAAATCTGTCAGCTTTTTCTAGGTAAAATTTAAGGGATGGATAGAAAGTAGATACAATTTGGTAGAGATGTTTTGAAAACACTGCTACCTTTCAGAGTTTTTTTTTTTTTTTTTTTTTTACTATGGAACAAAATATAAAGAATTATGTAATAAACAAAAAAGCATGCAAATGATTCTAAGTTTACAAGATTTTTTTTTGTATTTAACTGAGCTAGATTTGTCATGGCAACTTTGCATATTCTCTCAGCCAGCTTCATAAGGTTGTTAACTGAAATTGCTTTTAGAGGCTGCCCCTGCATCATAGTATTCCAAAATAGCCTTTGGAAAACAAAAAGATAAAATAATAAGAAAAAACAATAGCCAGAACCCCAGGTTTTAAATCAAATGGGATAGTTTGGTAGCCATGCTGGTTATAGTATGAAACATTTTTTGAATGAGAAGATTTATACAAACCTCTGAGTGGGACTGTAAATAAAATTTGCATTATTGATAACCACTTATTCCATCTGGCCCCAGGTTCCCTTTCAGTCAGCCATCAGAATGCAACCTAATGAATCATTCACATTTCCTTACGCTACATGTTTATCCACTAATAATGGCTGCAGGTGGATAGTGAAGTCTTGTAGTTGTAGTTGCACAGTTAAGAATTCAGCATTGAAAGTATGTGATTTCTTGGCCAGGTTTCTTGAAAAAGAGAGTAGTCCTGGTTAAATAGATAAAATAAAAAAACTATTTTACGATGGTAATATTGAGCTCAAAATGCACTTTGGGCACACATGATTGTTTTATCTTTTTATTGTGATTCATTTTTTTTTGTCAGTGACTTACAAAGGTTTAATGTCACTAAGCAACAAGCAATAAATCTTTTTTGGCTGACTTATTCAACTGAAATTTCTGACTAACGTTCACAACAGCATTCGCAGTAATGAAATAGTTTTTTATAATAATATCTAGGGGTTAAAAGTTTTAGCACCTTCAGTTATTGAGCAGTTAAACCTGGTTGACTTTAATGTGTAATTGTTCATGTGCTGCGGCCTGGAGTTACTTTCACTTAACCGCATGGATATGGAGTAGTAAAATAATCACATCTCACATTCTACTTATACTGTAACACATCGTTTTTCTTTTTAATCTGAGT
Source organism: Astatotilapia calliptera (assembly GCF_964374335.1). Lineage (NCBI taxonomy): Eukaryota > Metazoa > Chordata > Actinopteri > Cichliformes > Cichlidae > Astatotilapia > Astatotilapia calliptera. The sequence goes on along the minus strand of NC_137440.1, from coordinate 15,170,627 downwards.
GGTGTGTTCACAGTGCAAACATCATTTTTGGTACTTGAGCATCTATCTAGTGGTACTGATGAGAAGCAACCATAAATGAATATGAGTGATTATTTTTAATGGTAAGGGCTCTTCAGCAAGTAAAATTTAATAAAATGAAAATCTAAAGCTTACTTTTAATTTCCTAATTCAATTTATAGTTTTTAATCAGATATTGGATTTATTCATTTTTTTAAACTGTTGTCCAGTTTAGGACACGGACCATTTCTATTTTTAAATCTTCAAGTTTTCACACATTTACTGTAAACTTTTCCTTTTGTTTTTAAGGTAATCAAAATGTGTACACACAGGAAACGGATACCAACTGAGTGGATTGTAACTTATCTAGTAAAGTATTTTCTTCAGAGAAATGTTGTGAACGTGCATCCACAATGGGATGAGATTAAGTAGCTTGCTCAATTAAGCTGACTAAATCCATAAAAAGCCTTAAAGGAGTAGAACAGGTTAGCTGATCACAGCCTGTCCACAAAGAAAGATTTATTGGAGCTCACAGTACAAATTACTGTATCGTAGATTACACTCACTCATTTCTAAGCAAATATTCTTCCCACGCTGCATCACTATACCCAATCAAAAGTCCCTTTTCTATTAGTACCTACTCGGATCAACTTGTGGCTTGCCACAACTCGACTGGTTTTCCACTACAATCGATTACCAGATCATGTGGGTGATCGTCGTCATAGCAACGCGGACGAGCGTTGGCCAGTTGGTGGTATGCAGTTTGACGACGTTACATTTTAGTACCTGACCAGATTGCTTGGAACCCCAGCCGAGCAGGTACTATTTTAGTAACTGCTACCTACTATGATCTAATGGAAAACCCTAAAAACTGTGACAAGTTGATTTGAGTAGGTAGAAATGGAAAAAGGCTTTAGGCTCACACCTGCAGAATCTGACTCTAATACCTGAATACAGCATGCATTGGAAGTAAGCACACTCTGCTACAGAAAAAAGTTTCTTACCAAATCAGTTTAGTCACATTAATTATCTTTTTGCACAGATGCAACGCTTACACGAAAGAGGTTGTATAATGTTGAAAGGAAGTGTTGAAGGGTTACATTTTCAGCTACAATTTGAGCCTGCTACATATTTATTATAATTAGCACTTGCATTTTGAAGTGTAATGATTAAGCTATTAATATTTCTGTATTTCTCCTTTTGGATTTATTGACAGCTTCTTGTTAGATTTTGGCATAATTCTCATAATTGTGAAATAAGGTCACAGATTTTTCCTTTTTCTTTTGTGGGTGCAATGTGCTTTTCTTTTTCATTTAAGATGTTTATTCATTTATTTTTTAGTACTTATTTTGAAAATGTCATATCTTCTGCTCTGATTCAGAGTTTTCCGAAGCTAGAAGAACAATATTTATTTCCATGGTGCAGAAAGCATCTATTTTTACCCTGGCAAACAGATGAACACAAGAAATAGAATAACAGGTCTGGGAAGTTGCAGAGGAACCTGAGGGAATAGAATGGAAAGTAAGGAGAAGGGTGGGGGCACTCATTTGGGAAAAAGAAGTGACAGGTAGAGGTAAAGGAAGAGAATGAAAAAAGCACTGGAAGAGAAACAAAATTAATGAAAAGACAGAGATAAAGAGCAAGTCACAGAGAAAGAAGGAAAAAAAGAGTAAACAGAGACTCTGAAAAACAAAGAGGAACAAGAGAGAATCAATCTGCCATCAGGCTGCCACAGCCACAGACTGATTACAGCTGCCTGCAAAATACCCTGTGGGGTGGGTGTGTGTGTGTGTGTGTGTGTGTGTGTGTGTGTGTGTGTGTATTGATTAGCACCAACCCTTTGAGTGTTACAGCGTGAGGTGTCCATGACTTACCCAATCACTGATGAGAGGGACCCTGCTCACTTCCTAGCCACCACCCCATTCACTTAAAACACACACATGCAGCAGCACACACACACAAAACAGACAGCTAAAAGCCATTGCAGCAGCATCTGGTGTGGGTTTGGTTCATGCTGTGGGACCTCCCTCCAGGCACCTGACAGTCACTAATGCTGAGCAAGCAGGGAGTAAGATGGAAGTGAAGTCACAAACATACACATAAGAAACAAAAAAGCACATACAGCACCTAACCTTGCACTTCTGTGCAAATGGTCTGCTTCTTACTCTCCTCAGTACAAATACACCTTTTAATACATACACAAAACATTTTTCTTTTGTCCATTTACTTTGACAGGAACCAACACTTTCTTGTGCTTGTGTGTTCATTCCAGTGGTCAGACATCAATTTGTTTGTTGTCAGTTATGTTTAGCATGAGCAGCATTGATGTCATTTATAGCCAGTTTACTAACAAACTAATACAATCAATCTCAGGCCAAAGACCAATTACTATTTTCAATCAGCAATTCAGGAAGGTGAGTTGGTGAAAAATAAGGGGGGGGGGGGGGGGAAGTCAGGGGGAGACTTATCATACTGGCTGGCCTAAATTTTGGAACCACCTTAAATTATTTTATCTTTGTGTTCCTAATGTCTAGTACATGTTGTGATCGTGCTAGAGACAAGTTGAGATTGGAGTCTGAAAATGCATGTAAACAGAGGACTATTAAGGTAGAGTGACTTTTCAGTTACAATATTGTTTTTACACCTGGACATACAGTGGGGCAAAAAAGTATTTAGTCAGCCACCGATTGTGCAAGTTCCCCCACCTAAAATGATGACAGAGGTCAGTAATTTGCACCAGAGGTACACTTCAACTGTGAGAGACAGAATGTGAAAAAAAAAATCCATGAATTCACATGGTAGGATTTGTAAAGAATTTATTCGTAAATCAGGGTGGAAAATAAGTATTTGGTCAATAACAAAAATACAACTCAATACTTTGTAACATAACCTTTGTTGGCAATAACAGAGGTCAAACGTTTACTATAGGTCTTTACCAGGTTTGCACACACAGTAGCTGGTATTTTGGCCCATTCCTCCTTGCAGATCTTCTCGAGAGCAGTGATGTTTTGGGGCTGTCGCCGAGCAACACAGACTTTCAACTCCCGCCACAGATTTTCTATGGGGTTGAGGTCTGGAGACTGGCTAGGCCACTCCAGGACTTTCAAATGCTTCTTACGGAGCCACTCCTTTGTTGCCCGGGCGCTGTGTTTTGGATCATTGTCATGTTGGAAGACCCAGCCTCGTTTCATCTTCAAAGTTCTCACTGATGGAAGGAGGTTTTGGCTCAAAATCTCACGATACATGGCCCCATTCATTCTGTCCTTAACACGGATCAGTCGTCCTGTCCCCTTGGCAGAAAAACAGCCCCATAGCATGATGTTTCCACCCCCATGCTTCACAGTAGGTATGGTGTTCTTGGGATGCAACTCAGTATTCTTCTTCCTCCAAACACGACGAGTTGAGTTTATACCAAAAAGTTCTACTTTGGTTTCATCTGACCACATGACATTCTCCCAATCCTCTGCTGTATCATCCATGTGCTCTCTGGCAAACTTCAGACGGGCCTGGACATGCACTGGCTTCAGCAGCGGAACATGTAAACACGTATGGGGTGGCTGTAGCTCAGGTGGCAGAGCAGGTCAGCCACTAATCAGAAGGTCGGTGGTTCGATCCCAGGCTGCATCCTGGCTGCATGCCAAATATCCTTGGGCAAGATACTAACCCCGTGTTTGCCTACTGGTAGTGGTCAGAGGGCCCAGTGGCGCCTGTGTCCGGCAGCCTCGCCTCTGTCAGTGCGCCCCAGGGCAGCTGTGGCTACAATGTAGCTTGCTATCGCCAGTGTGTGAATGTGTGAATGACTGAATGTAGTGTAAAGCGCTTTGGGGTCCTATGGACTAGAAAAGCGCTATACAAATGCAGGCCATTTACGTCTGGCACTGCAGGATTTGATTCCCTGCCCTTGTAGTGTGTTACTGATGGTGACCTTTGTTACTTTGGTCCCAGCTCTCTGCAGGTCATTCACCAGGTCCCCCCGTGTGGTTCTGGGATCTTTGCTCACCGTTCTCATGATCATTTTGACCCCACGGGATGAGATCTTGCGTGGAGCCCCAGATCGAGGGAGATTATCAGTGGTCTTGTATGTCTTCCATTTTCTGATGATTGCTCCCACAGTTGATTTTTTTCACACCAAGCTGCTTGCCTATTGTAGAGTCACTCTTCCCAGTCTGGTGCAGGTCTACAATACTTTTCCTGGTGTCCTTCGAAAGCTCTTTGGTCTTGGCCATGGCGGAGTTTGGAGTCTGACTGTTTGAGGCTGTGGACAGGTGTCTTTTATACAGATGATGAGTTCAAACAGGTGCCATTCATACAGGTAACGAGTGGGGGACAGAAAAGCGTCTTACAGAAGACGTTACAGGTCTGTGAGAGCCAGAGATTTTCCTTGTTTGAGGTGACCAAATACTTATTTTCCACCTTAATTTACGAATAAATTCTTTACAAATCCTACCATGTGGATTCATGGATTTTTTTTTCACATTCTGTCTCTCACAGTTGAAGTGTACCTCTCTCTGGGGACATCTCAGGCCCTCCAAGGTTTGGAGGCCTATCTCCACCCACCACCACTTCCCCTGCCAGTGGCGGACTCCCTCAGGTGTCGGTGCGTTGGTGGTTCTTTGTGTCTGGGGGTGGGCGTCTGGGTACACACCGGCTCACTCCTTGGCGGCCGCTTATCGGGGCCTGGAGCCTGGGGCTCGCTCGGGCCACTTCGGAGGTGGGGTGCCCCCGGCCTCTCGGCCTGGGGCTCGGTCACTCAGGCACAACTGGCTGCCGGCGGAGCTCACGGGTGCGTCACTGCAACTCCCCCTGGCTTCTGCTCCGCGGCTGCTGAGTGAGCCCTCATCTGGGACTCTCCTCAGCTCTTACTGGGACAGTGGCGCGGCTGCCCCTCTGTTGGTCTTCCTTGGTCTCTTGTGTTCTGGGGGCCTCTGGATGTCTGGAGCTTTGATCTCCTCCATACCTGCTTCATACCCTGGAGGACGGGGCTGTGGCTCCCCACACCCTCTAGCAGATCGTTACATGGAGAAACCTTTGGAATGCAAGCATGCTGATCCACACAGGTATGCACACAGGTGTACACATGGGTATTCACAGACGCGGACTACACCTTTCTTGGCTGCTGCCTCAAAGCACATTGTGCGCTGTCTATCTTGCGTGCTGCACAATATCGTTTATTATTTAGTATCTACTGATATCTACTGCTAGCTAGTTTATTGTGATGGTGCCGTTTTTTTTATTATGTTGCTCTTTGTTGTTTGCTTTCTCTTCTGTTTTTTTTCTCCATACAGGTGACCCAGGTGTTTTGTTTTTTTTTGTTTGTTTGTTTTTTTTCTTTCTTCCCCCCCTTCTCACCGTCTCTTCTCCCCTTTGGTTTTCTTTCTCTCCCTCTCTTTCTTTCATTCTTTCTCCCTGTCCTATCCCCCAGTCATGTCTGTCCCGTTTGTAGGTCAATCAAATGGACCAATATGGCAAGGCCACGATGATCCACTTGGTAAAATAAATCCGCTTGGCATCTTTCTTGGCCTTAAGACAACAATTCTGATGGCTAAAGATCCAAACGGGACAAGAAAAAAAAAAAAAAAGAAGTGTACCTCTGGTGCAAATTACTGACCTCTGTCATCATTTTAAGTGGGGGAACTTGCACAATCGGTGGCTGACTAAATACTCTTTTGCCCCACTGTAAACCTGAAACAACAGAGGGAGACAGAGATGGAATTGATCAGATTCCCCGTGAAGTGTACGAGTTCAGATAAAAACATGGTGCTGTGATCATAAATCTCTGCTCCTGCTAAACGTGATGAACGGATGGACCACCAGGATGCAGGTTTTTGACAGGAAAACAATATTAAACAATGCCATAAATAATGTATGAATGCATGTTATCTTGTTATCTTTTCTTAACTCTGTTATCACTTCTACTTTTGCTCCCTAAGACAACACATAATCTACATGACAGCTAACCATAAATGGTACAACACCTTGTTGATGTGTTCGCAGTTTGACTGCAGTGTAGGTAAATAAATAGAATAATGTTTCATGTCTAACGCATTTATGCTCACAGAAAATTCTGTCACACAACATCACAGGCTGGGGCACATTGATAATCCAGAACTAGATCTTATTTAAATGCCTCTTAAACAGCAAGAGCCTCAGATAAATATTTCAAATATAAATGTAATGAATGAGTGCTTGTCCTCTGTGATGTACCCAATGATAAGATTGCTCCAATTATGTTATCATGGATGAGTGGTGTGTGCTTCAGACAGTAGCTGCATTGCTGCTCTTCTTCTTGTTTGGCCCACCAGTAGCAGTAGGTGGTTTAAGACTAATGGGAACAATATTATGATGTCTCACAAAGACACTGTCATAACACGTTGAGCAGTTAATGAGTCTCATTCTGAGAGAGTTGATGAAAGAAAATATATTATAATGAGAACATTAATATTATTATTGTAATTAGATGTCTGGCATGAGGCATTAACTTTTTATGTCTCATATTTACTTCATGTTTATGCTAGTTAGATAATAGTAGGAATGGAAGACTGAAATATCTTGACAGCTTTCAAATGGCTGTAAATGAAATTTGTCAAAGATATTCAAAGCGCCAAGAGGATCCATATTCCTCACGTCTGACTATTCGGTGCCTTTTTAAGTCCCCTGAACATCATTTGGATTGGTTTAGAGTTTAGAAGTCTAGGAAGTGTGTTACTGAAATGAATCTATCAGATCACTATTTCCTTTTAACTTAATTCCTAAATCTAAATCTTCTCTTATTAATTATTTATTAAGATATAAGAGCTAAAAAAAATAAGCAGACATGATTACCGTGAATATGCAAATACTATTTAAACACTGTGTTTGAGGTATGTAGTGTTTTCTGTCATTTTTTTCTGCTGTTACAAAGGTATCGCAGATCATGTGATTGGACCATGTTTCATAGGGTTAGTGTAAATATCTGTAAAAAGAGTCTTTTCATATTCTGCTCAGCTTTGCAAATATTAGTGGTGATTAGTGTTGCAGGGTAAAGAGCGACCTGATTGAATTTGATCAAATTCCTCCCATCATAATTTTCATTACAGTAATTAGTGTGGGAAAGTAAAGCAACAACAGCAAAACATTGTGGTTTTAATTACACTAGAGTGGGAAAATTAGCTCTTGTTTCAAAATTACTGAGCACACCTGACTGACCTGTATGAATCAGTATTCAGTTTGTTGACAGTGGAGAGTACAGCATGATCAATAGGAGCATAGGAGACTTGAAGGGGGAGGGGGGTCCTGAAAGCACATTTTAAACAAACACACTAGGTTGCTTTGCCATATAAAATCTCATGTTGATAGATACAATACATAAGATTGTCAGACTGATAGTTGTCTAGTTGTCATATTATGATAAGATTTTTTTTTTTAATGGCACTAACAGAAGATCACATATCTCTCCAGTTTTCCCTTGTCTTTATTGTTTGCCTGTAAATTTAAAAACTCATTTAAAAATTAATTTTTTTAATTTAGGGCACTACATGGTCAAGTGTCTCTGAGCTCATGTATTCTGATGTATTCTTTTATATGTTCTAATTTGTGTTTTCTTGCAAAACACTTTGTGATTTATAAGTGCTATACATATAAATATTTTTTTTCTGCTTGCTTACTTACTAGATCAGGAATGTTAAACAGTGGTTTGTCAAAAGTCAGATTATGGGTGTTGTAGTTATCAAGTGGCCTTGGTTGCTGTTGTATTCTTTCAACAGTTCTCTGTCCTTTGGTGCAGATGATTAGCTTTCTCCAGAAGTAGCTCAGGCAGTCATAGCACATGTTATAAAGAATTAGATGATATTACAGAGAAATACAGTGATTCACTTGCAGTAGCATATACTCTGTTTCCTCAGATACTTTGTGATAAATAAATTCTGACACTGATTAGGCCATTTCACTGGATACATATATAGAGAAAATGCTGTTATTTGAGTTTCTAACTTAACTGATGTCAACCAGCCTTGTATGTTTAACTTAAATTACAATAACTCACTGTGAGCTGAAGACAACACAACCCGTGTCTTCTGCTAGGATTAGGTAGACAAATCACTGACTGTGAAAACATAGATATATATTTCCACTGGTTAATATACTCAATTTTTATTTTTTTTTAATTTTGGGAAAATGTATACTCCAGTTCCAATAAACTAGTATTGCTTGCATATAATTGTCACTCCACTCTCGTACATCACGAATTTTAGTACAGTTGTCTTTCCCCCACTGACAGATTTCATCGTAGCCGTTTCTGCATTTACATTTACGGAGTCACCCCCACTAGGAAGGAAAAAAAGAAAAAAGTGACATAAAAAGAACCACATAAAGTATAAAGGATATTTCATTTTTTTATGAACTGACGTGAACGACTCAGATGATGCAATATAAGCAAACTGTCTGCTTTATTTTAAGTACTTTGAACATAGCTTTGAACAGAGTCTTTGATTGATTGATACCGTAGTATAGTATGTCAGCTGAGTTCAACTTGAAGTGCATCAGTGATACAGAGTCTGAATCAGTAGGCTCAGGCTGCTGATATACATATTTACATAATTTTCACAAAAAAATGGCAACACAGTGGCATGGTAATACTGTTGCTTGATAGCAAGAAGGTTTGATCCACTGTCTGGCCAGGGCCTTTTGAGGCTTCTGGAATTTGCATGTTCTCCTTTTGTCTGTGTAAGCTCTCGCTGAGTACTCTACTTCCTCCCACAGTCCAAAGACATCTGGGATTAGGTTAAATAGAGATTCTGAATTGCCCGCAGGTAAGAATGTGAGTGCAAATGGTTGTCTGTCTCTTTCTATATTAGCCCTGCAACAGACTGGTGACCTGTAGAGGGTGTAGGCTGCCTCTTACTCCATGGCAGCTGGGATAAACCATGAATTGGATAAGCAGAAGAAACTGAATGAATGGATGGATGGACAAAAAGATGACTGTACAAGACAATTGCCTGTTCTTTAAAATGTATTTTCTGTAATGAGCTAATGTAAAGCATCAAAACATTCTGACAGTAATCTAAGTAATTTGTCTACAGCTCTTATATAAGAACAGTCAACCATTTTCAGCTGCGTGGTTTACTGATTTTTTTTTTCCAAAGAACTAAACTATGCATATAATATCTGAAAAGTAATACCTCAGTTACCTTAGTTTTACCAAAAAAACAAAAACATGATAACACTCGCCAACTAGGAAGCCTGATGCAGGTGCTTGACCTTAGCGCCGGCTCCCATTCAATTTATGTTTTGATGCGCCAGTGCAGACATTGTGTGGGTGTTTTGTTATGATTGTAAATGATATGCAAAATCATGCAGATAAACATATCAGTAGCAGCCTCCTGATTTACGTGCTGTAATAGTGTTTTGTTCAGACAGAAACATACATGTAAGTTTTACTGTTTATTCTCTGAAGTGTAGCCAGAGCAGTTTATCTGATTGCACATTGTTCTGTATGTATAACAACATATGGCTAATAGTTTTGGTTTGTCTGTAGCTCTGCTTGTGTTATCAGTCACATGCTCTAGCAGTTCATACAAAGAGGAACCATGTGGCTTCAGCAACAGAAGTTGATGGCCATTAAGATTTCTCTCTCACTTAGCAGTACAGACTGCAATTGCAGTACACATCTCTCATATGTTGGTTTTGTTCATATTGGGTTAAGAGGGGTTTTTAGGATAGATCTTATATACTCATGAGGATTGTTTAAGTTAACCGACTTGAAAGTAGTGACATTAATAATCTTCTCAGGACGGAGAAAAGATCAAACTTGGAGTGGGCTGAGACATAGCAGCAGTTGTAGTTCCAAACTTCTGGCAGTAATGCCAAACATGCTGCTTGCTAATCTAAGGTTAGTTGGAGTGCTGACTTATACAGACACTCTTCTAGTGTCAAGCAACCTTTAACCCACTGAATATTTATGGAGGTCTTAAAGCATTAGCAGTCACAACAATTATGCATTCTAACAATGCAAAAGCACAGTTCTAAATATAAGAACTGGATCATATGTGAAAGAAACTCCTTAAAACACAAAAGTTTCTGAATATTTTTCATAACTTGCACAACCATTTCTTTCATTGATCCTGCAAAAGAGAATACTTAAAACCATTTTGCTCATGGGAACATTTTGATATTACAATTATATATCACCTTGGAGCTTTGCTTTTAGGTAACAGGCATTGTTATACTGCCTCTTAATAATGTGAAAATATAACATTGAACCCTGAAATAATTAAATATTAACCTATCTGATTTTGTTTTGCTCATTTTTATTCAGGTCTGTTGGCCCTCACAAGTCAACTAAAATATGGCACGCATAGATTTTACACAAAACCCCAGGATAGTCCATTCTCTATATGACAATTAACCAACAGTACAATAGTGTCCCAAACCCCCAATTATTCCTAAAACAATATTTCTCTTTGACAAAAGCTGTAAATTATAACTTCAAAGAACCACACACAGACACAAATATGTAAACAACCCCATTTCCACAAAAGCTTTGCACTGTATAAAATGTAGACCAAATGAAACTATAAAACCACAACAGAAGATAGAAATAATATCATACGAGTAAAAATAGATTATTTTGAGTTTAATGGCAGCAAAGCATCTTAAGAGAATTGGATCAGGGCTATGTTTACCACGGTGTATCATACCCTCTTTTTTTTAACAACAGCCTGTAAATGTTCTGGAACTGAGGAGACGTTTGGAGAGGAATTTTGTCCTGTTCTTGTCTGATATAGGATTTCTATATTTTATTGTTAAGAAAACATGGGTTTAAGAGATTTTTATTTGCGGTCCAGCAATTTCAGTGGACACGTGTCTGGGCTGATGCTTACTGATAACTAAAAGCACCAGTTGCTCGGATTTGTCTGCTGATTCAAAGATATCCGGGGAACCGTACAGCGCTCTGACTACTGCATCCAAAGCGTTTATAAAATCAACAAAAATGTTATTCAATGCACTGTTCTTGCAGTCGTACTAGTATAACGATCATGTCCACAGTGGATGAAAGACTGGAAGCCACACTGGCTTTCAGGAAAAAATTCTTGTAATATATATTTCTGAAGGTGACTGAGGATTTTGGCTACAGTAGCAATTTAGCAGCAACAGCAAGAAGGTAAATTTCACAATGGTTTCCACAGTCTGCACAGTGCACAGTCTTTTTTTGTTTGTAAATTGTGAAGATTTAAGCATCCTCGTATCCTTGTTTTTTGAACAGCTGGAACAGTTTTCCATGCTCCCAGCACTTGTTGAAGTATTTTCTATCTTTCCGACCACTGTGTGTGGTCAGAAATGGGGTTCAGATCAGGTGAACGAGGTGGCCATGTCATTAGTTTTTCTTCTTTTATACCCTGTCTTGCCAGCCACGCTGTGGAGTACTTGGACGCGTGTGATGGAGCATTGTCCTGCATGAAAATCGTGTTTTTTTTGAAGGATGCAGACTTCTTCCTGTACCACTGCTTGAAGAAGGTGTCTTCCAGAAACTGGCAGTAGGACTGGGAGTTGAGCTTGACTCCATTCTCAACCCGAAAAGGCCCCACAAGCTCATCTTTGATGATACCAGCCCAAACCAGTACTCCACCTCCACCTTGCTGGCAACTGAGTCGGACTGGAGCTCTCTGCCCTTTACCAATCCAGCCACGGGCCCATCCATCTGGCCCATCAAGACTCACTCTCATTTCATCAGTCCATAAAACCTTAGAGAAATCAGTCTTGAGATATTTCTTGGCCCAGTCTTGACATTTCAGCTTGTGTGTCTTGTTCAGTGGTGGTCGTCTTTCAGCCTTTCTTACCTTGGCCATGTCTCTGAGTATTGCACACCTTGTGCTTTTGGGCACTCCAGTGATGTTGCAGCTCTGAAATATGGCCAAACTGGTGACAAGTGGCATCTTGGCAGCTGCACGCTTGACTTTTCTCAGTTCATGGGCAGTTATTTTGCGCCTTGGTTTTTCCACACGCTTCTTGCGACCCTGTTGACTATTTTGAATGAAACACTTGATTGTTCGATGATCACGCTTCAGAAGCTTTGCAATTTTGAGACTGCTGCATCCCTCTGCAAGATATCTCACTATTTTTGACTTTTCTGAGCCTGTCAAGTCCTTCTTTTGACCCATTTTGCCAAAGGAAAGGAAGTTGCCTAGTAATTATGCACACCTGATATAGGGTGTTGATGTCATTAGACCACACCCCTTCTCATTACAGAGATGCACATCACCTAATATGCTTAATTGGTAGTAGGCTTTCGAGCCTATACAGCTTGGAGTAAGACAACATGCATGAAGAGGATGATGTGGACAAAATACTCATTTGCCTAATAATTCTGCACTCCCTGTACTTGTACAGGCAATCAATTCCAGGAGCTGTAGTCATATGTGCATATGTCTGTGTAAGCTGGCTGGTAGCACCAACTGTTTCTTCAAAGCTTGGGTCATCAGTTTTCAGAGGGATTAAAGCTGCTGTCCCAGTTATAAGCTGACACACACACATGTGTCTAAGGCCATGTGAAATTATCCAAGGCTACGATGGTGAAAAATACACACATTTTGTAGGCTTGGGAATGTCAGTGTGTGCTCTTATATTTCTTATATTATTGGACATAAATCTCTTCAGTTTCTGTGTGTGTTATCAGTAACTTTTGGCTCCAAAAATTCTGCATAATTGAATTTCCCCATTTTAAAAAGAAAATTCAGATTTAACTTTAACACATAGTCTAAGGTCGGGGTTAGCCAAGTTATGGTTTTTATTGGAAGTTATGGTAAGAATCATTAAAGTTTAATATCTTCTCCATGTGTATATGTGTGACATATAGAGACTGTACTTAAAGGACTGTTTCCTTAGGTCACAATCTGTGTATGTGTGAATGCACATACTTGTGTCCTGCACTGCAAAGGCATTTTCATTGTTGTCTTTACTGATGTGTACCACATTTTGTGAAGTAATAGGATCAAATAATATTTGGCGTCAAATTGTTTTTTCATTCATTTGTTTAGTTTTTTGGTCTGTCTTTCTACTCCATAACTGATTACATTAACCAATAAGTATTTAAATAATTTACTGCTTTTGTCTCACACATGATCACTTCAATGTACTTCAATATATGTCTTCACTTGACAACAAGACAAAGTTTTGATCGTGCAAATCCAATGGCATGACTAAAAACGTGCTAGCTTTGCTTTGGATCTATTCTGCAGGTTTTTTTTTTCTTCCACTTCAAATTCCAGAAATGAGCCTTGAATCATTCTTGTGTGGGTACTTAGCATGTTTTCCATAAAGCAGAGGTATTCGATTGCAAAGGATGCTGACTCAGCACCGCCATGGGCCTACTGTGGATCTGAAATATTCATGGTGCCTCAGATACATTTTCAAATTAGTAGAATGCCTCTAGCATTAATGGACCTGTCCAGAATCATGAAGAATACAAAGAATGCTTAAGTCTGTGTGTTATTTCCAGAGGTGGGACCAAGTCATTGTTTTGCAAGTCTCAAGTAAGTCTCAAGTCTTTATCCTCAAGTCTCAAGTCAAGTCTCAAGTAATGTCAGGCAAGTCAGAGTTGAGTCTCAAGTCACTGGTGTAAAAGTCCAAGTAAAGTCACAAGTCTGAAATTTTGAATTTCAAGTCCTTTCGAGTCTTTAAAAAAAAAACGAAAAAAAGCATGTTGCAGTTATGCTAAATGTAAATATTAGACCATGTAATTTTTAAATCTGTGTTTTTCTCAACACATGACAAAATAGTGAACTTAGAAAATATACACAAATTGTGAAATTGCACCTCTTTAAAATGCAGCTCAATTAAACCTAGCTCCAAGAATAATTTTCACCAACAGTTCTGAGATAAGCTGCATGTTATTCTTGGATGCGGTTGTAGGACCAGCTTTAAAATCGCATGACAAAAATATCATACATAAATAAATGATATTTTTTTTAAAATATCATTTAAAAAAAAAAACTGCATCACCAACGTAGCCTGGAAAACATTTGCTAGTTAGATGAAGTCAGCTATCTCATCTTAGCATATTTATATGCATATTTATAATTATACGCTTCTTGGAGTGAGTGCACACACTCATGAAGTTTAGTAACTTCCGGTCACTGCAACAAGCCCAGGTACAGTTTACCGACGGATGGGTACAGGACCTTGAAATGCACCGTGTAGAAAGTAAAGACCATCGTACGTATCATAAGTTTACCAGTCTCACAAATCGTCGTCATAAATACACATTCGTTAACCGTTTATTAATAGGACCTTTGAGCTCAACGGTAATTAATTAGCAGTGGAAATAATTTCTGGTAGCATCACAGAAATGTAGCAGTGACAATAATATTGTATGCTGTAATCGTACTGGACAATTAGTGATACAAAACAACTGTTTTATCCTGTGAATAAAAGTATATGTTTTTGTTAATGTATCATAATAACAGAAGCGAAACGCCATATTGTGTCAGGACAATTTACTATTTATGCACAATAAATAAAGGAGCATAGCGCGACAATTTCTGTTCAGCGCCAGACTTGCTTGTAACCTATATCACCAATTATGTTAAGAAAAATGACGCATTAACTACAACAGCAGACTGACCTTTGTGGAAATGCTTGGAGCAGACTAACCTGTGAGCTGGAGTGTTCTGGGACGTTATATTTGGTCTTTGAATGGCTGCAATCCAGGCCATCCGTCGCGTCTTTGTCACTTCGGAAACATGGCTCGAACAATTTCTCTTCAACGACGTAATCCGATAACAACCGATCTCTTTACCCGTCAGCTTCCCGTGGCTGTCATGCGACCGGCTATTGCAGTTAATAATACAACAGCTTCTTGACATTTTTGTGTTTCTTTTTATCGCTGTGTGACTGATTTCAATTGAAAGCCTGCATGCGCTAGTACCGCTTGCCACGAGTTCCCAGAATCCTTTGCGGTTCTACCCGTGAATGACATCACATTTTCAATCTCTATATAATATGCATGTTAAATTTTATATTTGGGGTAAAATATCAAGTCTTTTCAAGTAAACCGGTTCAAGTCCAATTCAAGTCCCAAGTCATTGGTGTAAAAGTCCAAGTCAAGTCACAAGTCTTAGAACATTTTTTCAAGTCAAGTCTAAAGTCATAAAATTAATGACTCGAGTCTGACTCGAGTCCAAGTCATGTGACTCGAGTCCACACCTCTGGTTATTTCAGTGTAGGGGTAAACTCGCGTGTTCATAGGCGGCGATGCTTAATTCTGCTGTGTTGCATGTTTGCAAGCATCAAAATACAGTGGGGCAAAAAAGTATTTAGTCAGCCACCGATTGTGCAAGTTCCCCCACTTAAAATGATGACAGAGGTCAGTAATTTGCACCAGAGGTACACTTCAACTGTGAGAGACAGAATGTGAAAAAAAAATCCATGAATCCACATGGTAGGATTTGTAAAGAATTTATTCGTAAATCAGGGTGGAAAATAAGTATTTGGTCAATAACAAAAATACAACTCAATACTTTGTAACATAACCTTTGTTGGCAATAACAGAGGTCAAACGTTTACTATAGGTCTTTACCAGGTTTGCACACACAGTAGCTGGTATTTTGGCCCATTCCTCCATGCAGATCTTCTCGAGAGCAGTGATGTTTTGGGGCTGTCGCCGAGCAACACGGACTTTCAACTCCCGCCACAGATTTTCTATGGGGTTGAGGTCTGGAGACTGGCTAGGCCACTCCAGGACTTTCAAATGCTTCTTACGGAGCCACTCCTTTGTTGCCCGGGCGCTGTGTTTTGGATCATTGTCATGTTGGAAGACCCAGCCTCGTTTCATCTTCAAAGTTCTCACTGATGGAAGGAGGTTTTGGCTCAAAATCTCACGATACATGGCCCCATTCATTCTGTCCTTAACACGGATCAGTCGTCCTGTCCCCTTGGCAGAAAAACAGCCCCATAGCATGATGTTTCCACCCCCATGCTTCACAGTAGGTATGGTGTTCTTGGGATGCAACTCAGTATTCTTCTTCCTCCAAACACGACGAGTTGAGTTTATACCAAAAAGTTCTACTTTGGTTTCATCTGACCACATGACATTCTCCCAATCCTCTGCTGTATCATCCATGTGCTCTCTGGCAAACTTCAGACGGGCCTGGACATGCACTGGCTTCAGCAGCGGAACACGTCTAGCACTGCGGGATTTGATTCCCTGCCCTTGTAGTGTGTTACTGATGGTGACCTTTGTTACTTTGGTCCCAGCTCTCTGCAGGTCCAGGTCCCCCCGTGTGGTTCTGGGATCTTTGCTCACCGTTCTCATGATCATTTTGACCCCACGGGATGAGATCTTGCGTGGAGCCCCAGATCGAGGGAGATTATCAGTGGTCTTGTATGTCTTCCATTTTCTGATGATTGCTCCCACAGTTGATTTTTTCACACCAAGCTGCTTGCCTATTGTAGATTCACTCTTCCCAGTCTGGTGCAGGTCTACAATACTTTTCCTGGTGTCCTTCGAAAGCTCTTTGGTCTTGGCCATGGCGGAGTTTGGAGTCTGACTGTTTGAGGCTGTGGACAGGTGTCTTTTATACAGATGATGAGTTCAAACAGGTGCCATTCATACAGGTAACGAGTGGGGGGACAGAAAAGCTTCTTACAGAGGACGTTACAGGTCTGTGAGAGCCAGAGATTTTCCTTGTTTGAGGTGACCAAATACTTATTTTCCACCCTGATTTACGAATAAATTCTTTACAAATCCTACCATGTGGATTCATGGATTTTTTTTTCACATTCTGTCTCTCACAGTTGAAGTGTACCTCTGGTGCAAATTACTGACCTCTGTCATCATTTTAAGTGGGGGAACTTGCACAATCGGTGGCTGACTAAATACTTTTTTGCCCCACTGTATCTCCTAAGGTTAGTTAACTACAAAGTCACAATATAATAATCATATTATGGGAAAATGACTGAATGAATCACAGATACCGTGTCAAAATAAAAACATTTACTGTATTTGCAACACCAGAAATTCAATTCATATAATATAAAACTACACATGCGTTCTTACTATATATGGTAGCAAAGTACATGATATCTCACTAGTTACTGCAGTTATCATTGTACCCTTTTCATTTTCCAACGAGCAATCTACGAATGATCTCTGTATCTATTATTATAGGGTATACTGTACAATATAAAGCACCTTGAGGCGACTTTTGTTGTGATTTGGCGCCTAATAAATAAAATTGAATTGAAATTAATTGGCTGTCTACTTTATTAACAGACAGTACTTTAGAGCTGAATCAACTGTTTTCCAGAAAATAATTTGAAATCTGAAAAACTTCATCAAAGTGAAATTTATTTGTGCCTAATTAACCTTTTTAATTTAGAGGGTAAACAAATGCCTTTTCACAATGAGTAAACGAAGGCTAATGTTACTAAATCTGTTGAAAAATCTGCTCCATTACATTTGATTATGTAGAAATGAATCAGTACAATAGTACATGCACGTGTTATCATAGCAGTATTGATAGCCATGCCGTGCAACCTTCTCAGAGGGCGGGGAAAGTTTATTAAGGTTTAGCATGAGAGCAAAAAAGTACATTTTCAGTCTTAATGATAATAAAACAAGAAGTTGCTTATTGGTATTTCTATACGATTGAAAATAAATCAGTATTATGTTATGTTTTTTTTTTCTTTTTAGTAGTGTGTGTGTGTGTGTGTGTGTGTGTGTGTGTGTGTGTGTGAGAGAGAGAGAGAGAGAAAAATATTAGTAGACCAATTATTGGCTCTAACCTTCTGTCTTCTTTTTACTTCCTGAAAATTTATATTAGCCTTTCACCACTCAGACTTACATTGTGTTTTGCATTCTTTTTGAAGGTCAGTCTGTGCTATCAAGAAAGCAGCTGAAAGGCCAGGGTAAATTGTCCACACTCAGTGCTAATCAAGACATCTTTTAAAAGCATAAACCATCTTCAGTGTTCTAGAAATTTCAATGACCACAGAGATCCTTAGCCCATGTGTTAGAATACAAATGATCGCCCACTATTTTAAGCACTCTCCCTATGTGTGCACAAACACACTGTAACACAGTGACACATTCGCACAGACAGCACAATCTGGCATACCCTAACAATGAGAAATGGTTACAACCTGTGTGTGTGTGTGTGTGTGTGTGTGTGTGTGTGTGTGTGTGTGTGTGTGTGTGTGTGTGTGTGTGTGTGTGTGTGTGTGTGTGTGTGTGTGGCGCAGAGGGAGATCGTAGAGAAAGAGAAAGGACAAAAGGTCCATGCAAGATTCAAAACATGCCAATAATCAGAAGAGCAAAGGACCAACCATACTGGCTCTGTCAAATGTCATTCTCATGTATTTTTGATCAAATGTTGTTTAATGGAGGAATGTACACTAATCTGCATATAAATAAAGTCATACATTGAGTAGTTTAAGTTTATAAATGTTAAAGTAAATCAAAACCAAGTGTTGTGCACCTCTTCAGGAGCTTTAGATCTGTTCAGTTCACAAGACTCATCCACCTGGCCACAAAAGCCACCTGTCTGTCTCCCTGTAGTACCAAAAGAATGAAAAGACAGGGGAAAACCTACCAGGTTGACCAAACAATAAATAAATAAATAAAAATCACCTTTTCCTGCTTGTTTTCTATACCTCCACCTCAAAGAAATTAGGAAGCAAAGTGACCTACAATGTCAAAAGTAACACCAGAAGCCCGATCAGCCTATCAAACTAAAGTTTGAAATTGTAGATAGTCTGACATGTATATGATTTTTAGCAGCTGTCTAAAGAGATTAGACATTAAGTGACCAGGAAAGAAAGAGGTTCCTGAGATGTGTATCTTGTCTATTGTCGTTTGGTGGGTTAATTGAGGTAAAATAAATTTCTATGTCTGAGATTTGTGTGAAATTGGCTTCCAAAAACTGTTGATTGGTCTTTAGACTGTGCAATGGGAAATCGTTTTTGGTGCTTTCATGAATGCTGAAGAGATAAGATATCTTATCTGTTCATAATGCATGAAAAAAACTGTCATTCTTGTCTTTTCAGAGTTTTATAGCAGCAACACTGCTGCTATATGCTTTGCAAATCCAGTCCTAATGACAGAAAGATGTAAGATACATAACTGATGTTAGAAACAATGTAACAGCATGCATAACTCGTGTCATATTAGGTACCTTGTTTGATATAATAAAATGGGGGGGACATCAATGTCATGGGTTGCTAGTTTAAACTGCCAAACCTTGACACTGAAACATTAATATTTTTGTAGTGTCTGTCTTGTTTTTAGAAAAAATGTGTGTATTTAACCTTTTGTTAAACAGTTTTGTGACCTGTTTACTTATCATCCATCTTTATTCTTCAGCTTCCTTTCATATTGATGATGCTAACAACAAACTTTGCAAAGGCATCATGAACATTTTGCATTCATAATTTGCAAAACTTCCTAAACAACCAAATGTCATGTTCTCATATCATTTTTTTGATTGGTCAACATGGTACATTTTCCACCATCACGAACGGGCGTTTTTTTTTTTTTTTTGCTCATAAGCAGAGAGTGCTTGCTGCGCTGTCCTTAGACAGTAAACGTGATGAAACTATTGAGGAAAAAACGAAGCGTATATATTGTTTATCATCTACATCATGGTTTTACGTGGCCTATCGACACAATTTAAAAACTGGTATATATCACCTTGTTGCTTTGTCATCTTGAAGTGGTCATGTGATTGGCTTACCACAACTCCTTTATTCTTCCTCAGTCAAACAGCAGCACTCATGCGATTGTTTTGCCCCCCATTAGCTCCAGGTGCTACTTTTTTTTATTCATATATATTTGAGTATGTTTCTACGCGTATATGTGTAAGTAATGGTACTATATCTGTGTCAGTGTCGAGCATGTGTTTTATTTCTTTTGCCTCTTTTCCCAGTAAATTAATATTATGATTTCCAACAGAAGTTTAATAGGGGTGGTAATATCTGCAGATGTGTATCGCAGTGTTTCTCCATAAATGGGTTTTAGAAAAGGAAGCCAGTGTCATTGTGCAAATTCTTCCATGATCTTGTCTTTAACTTATAAGTGGTCACCTCCAAACATTTAATATATGGTTTTCATTGCACTGGATTTCATTTAAAACCTCCATGCCTTTTTTCTGTCATCATCGAAAACATTTGCACATGCACAATTTTTAACCTAAAAGTGTAAGCTAAAACAGTTAGTTATATAAAATTACATTTAATCTACAATAACTATAATAGACAACTATATTGTGCAGGTCATTACTAGTCTTGAGAGCTTGAAAAGTAGGCAGCTGTCTTCTTTGGTTTTTGAAGATGTTTGGCCTCTCATCTGCAGAGTCTTCAATTGTATAACAAAGGAGCCTCTTGAATGACAGGTGAAATATTTTCAGAAACCTACAGACAAAAAAGAAGCCCACTGGACTTCTTTTAGTTTAGTAAAGAATATAGGCAACTGGACTTCTGTAGGTTTTTGAAGATTTGGGTCTGATCTAAGAGACTTCTTTAGTTCCAGACCAAAGAAGCCCCTTAGGCCAGCGGTCTCCAACCTTTTTTGCGCCACGGACCGGTTTATGCTCGACAATATTTTTCACGGACCGGCCTTTAATGTGTCGCGGATAAATACAACAAAATAAAACTAGTACCGGTACCGAAAAAAAGATTTATTCATAACACACGTGAAAAGACCCAGGAAAACCGAGTTAACGATCAAAATGATAATAAAATAACGCTGAAAACCGATAAAAACCCTGAAAACCATACATTTCACACCTGAGCCTCAACTCTCGCGGCCCGGTACCAAACGACTCACGGACCGGTACCGGTCCGAGGCCCGGGGGTTTTGAGGATGTTAAAAATCAATGGAAGCCCAGTTGCCCTCTTGTCAAGCTCTTAAACTAATAAACAATGTTGTTCCTCAATGCTTACTTAAACAGAGACTGCTGTGAACTGTCCACTTTTGTTTTCATTTCATATTAATTATCACTTTGATAAAACAAAGCTCAAAGAGCTCCAGGTCAAAACCCCAGGGGTCAAAAGCCAGTGTTCTCCGACTGCCAGTCCCAAGATAAATGGCTAGGGTTGTGTCAGGAAGGTCATCCACATAAAACTTTGGCCAGACATATAGATCATCTGGATTAAGAATTTCAAACTGGATTACTGGAGCCCAGGTTAAGATAGACCTACTGTGTTACTGCCCAACAGGCTGGTAGAAACTGTGGTACTCTTTGCCAAAGACAAGGGAAACGTGGGAAACCCCCAGCAGCCTTGGCCTATTGCAGCATAACTCAGGGAGGTTCACCGTATCCAGCCCCGCATGTCTGCTTTATCAAAAACGAAAGTTTCTAGCCTAATCCTAAAAGTAGAGAGGTTGTTTATCTCCTAAATCCAGACTGCGGCATGGTTCTTGGGAAGAAGGGTCTGATAGCTGAAAGTTCTGCCTTCTATTTTCCTTTTAAATATCTTAGGGACCGTGAGCAAGCCATCAGTCTGAGAGTTAAGTGGTCTTTTGAAATATTTTATTGTGGGGTCTTTAAGAAAAAAATGGGCCCAGATTTTTCAAGACCATGTACAGGGAGTGCAGAATTATTAGGCAAGTTGTATTTTTGAGGAATAATTTTATTATTGAACAACAACCATGTTCTCAATAAACCCAAAAAACTCATTAATATCAAAGCTGAATGTTTTTGGAAGTAGTTTTTAGTTTGTTTTTAGTTTTAGCTATTTTAGGGGGATATCTGTGTGTGCAGGTGACTATTACTGTGCATAATTATTAGGCAACTTAACAAAAAAACAAATATATACCCATTTCAATTATTTATTTTTACCAGTGAAACCAATATAACATCTCCACATTCACAAATATACATTTCTGACATTCAAAAACAAAACAAAAACAAATCAGCGACCAATATAGCCACCTTTCTTTGCAAGGACACTCAAAAGCCTGCCATCCATGGATTCTGTCAGTGTTTTGATCTGTTCACCATCAACATTGCGTGCAGCAGCAACCACAGCCTCCCAGACACTGTTCAGAGAGGTGTACTGTTTTCCCTCCTTGTAAATCTCACATTTGATGATGGACCACAGGTTCTCAATGGGGTTCAGATCAGGTGAACAAGGTGGCCATGTCATTAGTTTTTCTTCTTTTATACCCTTTCTTGCCAGCCACGCTGTGGAGTACTTGGACGCGTGTGATGGAGCATTGTCCTGCATGAAAATCATGTTTTTCTTGAAGGGTGCAGACTTCTTCCTGTACCACTGCTTGAAGAAGGTGTCTTCCAGAAACTGGCAGTAGGACTGGGAGTTGAGCTTGACTCCATCCTCAACCCGAAAAGGCCCCACAAGCTCATCTTTGATGATACCAGCCCAAACCAGTACTCCACCTCCACCTTGCTGGCAACTGAGTCGGACTGGAGCTCTCTGCCCTTTACCAATCCAGCCACGGGCCCATCCATCTGGCCCATCAAGACTCACTCTCATTTCATCAGTCCATAAAACCTTAGAAAAATCAGTCTTGAGATATTTCTTGGCCCAGTCTTGACGTTTCAGCTTGTGTGTCTAGTTCAGTGGTGGTCGTCTTTCAGCCTTTCTTACCTTGGCCATGTCTCTGAGTATTGCACACCTTGTGCTTTTGGGCACTCCGTGGCTATGGGGGTTGGGAAGCGTATCTGTAAC
Source organism: Astatotilapia calliptera (assembly GCF_964374335.1). Taxonomy (NCBI): domain Eukaryota; kingdom Metazoa; phylum Chordata; class Actinopteri; order Cichliformes; family Cichlidae; genus Astatotilapia; species Astatotilapia calliptera. Next base: position 15,147,971 of record NC_137440.1, on the reverse strand, counting down.
CGGAAGGTCGCCGGTTCGATCCCCGGGCTCTCTGTCCTGGTCGTTGTGTCCTTGGGCAAGACACTTTACCCTACCGCCTACTGGTGTTGGCCAGAGGGGCCGATGGCGCGATATGGCAGCCTCGCTTCTGTCAGTCTGCCCCAGGGCAGCTGTGGCTACAACTGTAGCTTGCCTCCACCAGTGTGTGAATGCGAGAGTGAATGAATAGTGGCATTGAGACTGCTGCATCCCTCTGCAAGATATCTCACTATTTTTGACTTTTCTGAGCCTGTCAAGTCCTTCTTTTGACCCATTTTGCCAAAGGAAAGGACGTTGCCTAATAATTATGCACACCTGATATAGGGTGTTGATGTCATTAGACCACACCCCTTCTCATTACAGAGATGCACATCACCTAATATGCTTAATTGGTAGTAGGCTTTCGAGCCTATACAGCTTGGAGTAAGACAACATGCATGAAGAGGATGATGTGGACAAAATACTCATTTGCCTAATAATTCTGCACTCCCTGTATGTGAGAAGGATTTTAAGCTTAATCTATATTTAACAGAATCAAATTACTTATAATTTCACTGTTAAATCATTTATTAACAACAAACAGAAGCCAATACTGGGGAAATGAGCTCTCTTTCACTCTGAAAGAGATCGCAGGCTGCAAAAATGTATCTAGAAAGTTTTGGAAGGACTTTGCAAAGGCAATGATTAAATGGTGGAAGCCAAAGAATGGTGTGCAGAGGTAGGGCAGAATTTGAGGCTCCGTGCAATAGTGAACAGTTAACAGATGATTTGGAAAGTGTAGCTGAACTGGTCAGAGAAAAGAAGACAAAGAGACTTGGTGATCAATTGGAGAAGAACAGGAAAGAATTCAATGAAGGATGAGATGGAATTGTTCTAACAAGCGAAGAGAGTGTGCTAAGAAGGTGGAAAGTACTCTAGTATCAATTTTCAAGAACATGAATAAGTAACTGTGGTATTGTATCAGAATGTCAGGACTAGAAGAGAATCCTGAGGGGGTGCTGGGAAGAAGGACTGCAGTGAGGTGTGGTTTCAAGGTGCGGGTGGAATTATATTGGCATCTGAGTCTATTCTTGTATCAATCATGATGGTTGACAGATGAGGTCAATGGACTATGATGTTTGCAGATAACAGTGTGATCTGTAGTGAAAGCTGGGAGTTGGTGGAAGAGATGCATGCTATTTCTTCCATTTGAATGAAATAAGTTAAAAACCATATCTTACTCTAATTTTGTGACAAAGCCCTATAGCCTGTAACATGTTTTTTTTTTTCCTTGTCGGCTTTTGTCAAAGCTAATATAAAATCAGTAAGGTTCTTGAAATACTAGATGAAAAAGAATAAAAATGTATTTTTATTTCATTGGTTGATTATAGAAGGTTATATCTTTGTAGTCCAAAAACACAGCACAATTGTGCATAAATTTGACTAAACAGAAGTCAGTCATCCCATTCATCCATTAATGATTCCAACATGTCAGATTCCTCTTTTCCTGTTTATTCTTTTGATTAGCACATGGTTTTATGTTAAATATAAGCCTAGCGGCTTCAACCACCAGACAGATGGAAATTAAGGTGAAATATCCTAGCATTCAACAGAAACCAGCTGCACTAAAATAAGGAGGAAATTAAAGATATCTAGCTTCAAAAAGCTAAAAGAGCAGATGATTTGAATTAATTAATTTGGTGTAAAAGTAGAGGATAAAAAGAAGATAAGGAAGGAACTCATGGGATTTTTACAGAGTATCTCCAGTGTTCAAATATTGTGGCTAGTAGCAGCACAAAGACAAGCGCTTCTCAGTTGCTGTTGTTTGCAGGATTATGAGCGAATGATAACATTCATAGCAATTTCACAAGTTTAAGGTGATGTGCTATTAGACCGACCATGCAAATAATTTTAAATTCTACTATAAACCTTTAGATTTACATTTAATAGAAAAGGAAAATTAGATATATTGAATACACGAATGATGTTGTGTCAACCAGAAAACCAGAAATTCTGACTCTAAGGAATTTATGAAAAAAAAAAACATGTGAAAATTATGTTTTAATTCAGGGGTGTCAAACTCAAATACACAGTGCATGGGCCAAAATTCAAAACTGGAACAAAGTCGCGGGCTAGCATTAATATTTATTGAAAAATATTTATTCCTCCAGATATAAGAATGAATCTTTTCTTATTCAATTCAATTCAATTCAATTTTATTTATATAGCGCCAAATCACAACAAAAGTCGCCTCAAGGCGCTTCATAGATACAGAGAAAAACCCAACAATCATATGACCCCCTATGAGCAAGCACTTTGGCGACAGTGGGAAGGAAAAACTCCCTTTTAACAGGAAGAAACCTCCGGCAGAACCAGGCTCAGGGAGGGGCGGCCATCTGCTGCGACCGGTTGGGGTGAGAGAAGGAAGACAGGATAAAGACATGCTGTGGAAGAGAGACAGAGGTTAATAACAGATATGATTCAATGCAGAGAGGTCTGTTAATACATAGTGAGTGAGAAAGGTGACTGGAAAGGAAAAACTCAATGCATCATGGGAATCCCCCGGCAGCCTACATCTATTGCAGCATAACAAAGGGAGGATTCAGGGTCACCTGGTCCAGCCCTAACTATATGCTTTAGAAAAAAGGAAAGTTTTAAGCCTAATCTTAAAAGTAGAGATAGTGTCTGTCTCCCGAATCCAAACTGGAAGCTGGTTCCACAGAAGAGGGGCCTGAAAACTGAAGGCTCTCCCTCCCATTCTACTTTTAAATACTCTAGGAACAACAAGTAGGCCTGCAGAGCGAGAGCGGAGCGCTCTAATAGGGTGATATGGTACTACAAGGTCATTAAGATAAGATGGGGCCTGATTATTTAAGACCTTGTATGTGAGGAGCAGGATTTTGAATTCAATTCTGGATTTAACAGGAAGCCAATGAAGGGAAGCCAAAACAGGAGAAATATGCTCTCTCTTTCTAGTCCCTGTCAGGACTCTTGCTGCAGCATTTTGGATTAGCTGAAGGCTTTTCAGTGAGTTTTTTGGACATCCTGATAATAATGAATTACAGTAGTCCAGCCTGGAAGTAATAAATGCATGAACTAGTTTTTCAGCGTCACTCTGAGACAGGATATTTCTAATTTTAGAGATGTTGCGCAAATGGAAGAAAGCAGTCTTACATATTTGTTTAATATGTGCATTGAAGGACATGTCCTGGTCAAAAATGACTCCAAGGTTCCTCACCGCGTTACTGGAGGCCAAGGTAATGCCATCCAGAGTAAGAATCTGATTAGATACCATATTTCTAAGATTTTCAGGGCCGAGTACAATAACCTCAGTTTTATCTGAATTAAGAAGCAGAAAGTTAGCGGCCATCCAGGTCTTTATGTCTTTAAGACATTCCTGCAGTTTAACTAATTGGTGTGTGTTATCTGGCTTCATGGACAGATAGAGCTGGGTGTCATCTGCATAGCAGTGAAAATGTATGCTATGTCTTCTAATGATGCTGCCTAAGGGAAGCATGTATAATGTAAACAGAATTGGTCCTAGCACTGAACCCTGTGGAACTCCATAATTAACCTCAGTGTGTGAAGAGGACTCTCCATTTACATGCACGAATTGGAGTCTATTAGATAGATATGATACAAACCACTGCAGTGCAGTACCTGTAATACCTACAGCATGTTCTAATCGCTCTAATAGGATATTATGATCAACAGTATCGAACGCTGCACTGAGGTCTAGCAGGACAAGCACAGAGATGAGTCCACTGTCAGAGGCCATAAGAAGATCATTTGTAACCTTCACTAAAGCTGTTTCTGTGCTGTGCTGAGCTCTGAAACCTGACTGAAACTCTTCAAATAAACCATTCCTCTGCAGATGATCTGTTAGCTGTTTGACAACTACTCTTTCAAGGATTTTTGATATGAAAGGAAGGTTGGAGATTGGCCTATAATTAGCTAAGACTGCTGGGTCTAGAGATGGCTTTTTGAGTAAAGGTTTAACTACAGCCAGCTTGAAGGCCTGTGGTACATAGCCGATTATTAGAGATAGGTTGATCATATTTAAGATCGAAGAATTAATTAATGGCAGGACTTCTTTGAGCAGTTTTGTAGGAATGGGGTCTAAAAGACACGTTGATGGTTTGGAGGAAGTAATTATTGAAGTTAACTCAGAAAGATCAATTGGAGAAAAAGAGTCTAACTTAATATCAATGGTACTAAGAGTAGCTGTAGATAATATTACATCTGTGGGATGATTATTGGTAATTTTTTCTCTAATGATAAAAATTTTATTTGTGAAGAAGTTCATGAAGTCATTACTAGTTAACGTTAAAGGGATGGTTGGCTCAAAAGAGCTCTGACTTTTTGTCAGCCTGGCTACAGTGCTGAAGAGAAACCTAGGGTTGTTCTTATTTTCTTCAATCAGTGATGAATAGTAAGATGTTCTGGCTTTGCGGAGGGCTTTCTTATAAAGCAGCAAACTATTTCTCCAGGCTAAATGATGATCCTCTAGATTTGTGACACGCCATTTCCTCTCCAGATTACGAGTCATCTGCTTTAGGGTACGTGTTTCAGAATTATACCACGGAGTCAGGTACTTCTGATTTGAGGCCTTAGTTTTCACAGGAGCTACAGTATCCAGAGTCGTACGTAGTGAGGAGGTGAAATTATTAACAAGATAATCGACCTCTGTTGGGGTAGCGTTCAGATAGCTGCTTTGCTCTGTGTTGGTACAGGGCATTGGAGATGATAACAGTGGGTGGATTATATTCTTAAACTTAGTTACAGTGCTTTCAGAAAGACATCTACTTTGATAAAGTCTACTCTTCACCGCTGTGTAATCAGTTATTGTAAAAGTAAATGTTATCAGGAAATGATCAGACAGGAGAGGGTTTTCAGGAAACACTGTTAAATGTTCAGTTTCTATGCCATATGTTAAAACAAGATCTAGAGTGTGATTAAAGTGGTGGGTGGGTTCTTTTACATTTTGAGAGAAACCAATTGAGTCTAATAACAGATTAAATGCCATGTTGAGGCTGTCATTTTTAGCATCTACATGGATGTTAAAATCACCCACAATAATTATTTTATCTGAGCTCAGAACTAAATTAGATATAAAGTCTGAGAAATCAGACAGAAACTCTGTGTAAGGCCCAGGTGGACGATAGATGATAACAAGTAAGACTGGTTTCTGAGTTTCACAGCTGGGGTGGACAATGTTAAGCATCAGGCTTTCAAATGAATTAAAAGTCTGTCTTGGTCTTTCATTAATTAATAGGCTGGTGTGAAAAATTGCTGCCACACCGCCCCCTCGGCCTGTGCTTCGAGATTTCTGGTAGTTAGAATGGCTCGGGGGTGTTGATTCATTTAAACTAACATAATCATCCTGCTGCAACCAGGTTTCTGTAAGGCAGAGTAAATCAATTTGTTGATCAATTATTAAGTCATGTACTAACAGAGACTTGGAGGAGAGAGACCTAATATTTAATAATCCACATTTCACTGTTTTACTCTTTGGTTCAGATGTGGATACTGTATTGTTCTTTCTTTGTGATTGTTTATGTTTAAGTTGTTTGTTGCTGGTTTTTAGTTTGTTTTTTGTCTGTTTGGGAGCTGACACAGTCTCTATGGAGATGGGTTTTTGGGGGGGGTAGCAGGAGGAGAGAAGCTGCAGAGAAGCGTGTAAGACTGCAACTCTGCTTCCTGGTCCCAACTCTGGATAGTCATATTTTGGGGGGTTTAATAAATTTGTCCATATTTCTAGAAATGAGAGCTGCTCCATCCAAAGTGGGATGGATGCCATCTCTCCTAACAAGACCAGGTTTCCTCCAGAAGGTTTGCCAATTATCTATGAAGCCCACATCGTTTCTGGGACACCACTCAGACAGACAGCAATTTAAGGAGAACATGCGGCTAAACATGTCACTCCTGGTCTGATTGGGGAGGGGACCAGAGAAAACTACAGAGTCCGACATTGTTTTGGCAAAGTTGCACACCGATTCAATATTGATTTTAGTGACCTCCGATTGGCGTAACCGGGTGTCATTACTGCCGACGTGAATTATGATTATGAACTCAAACACGTTTTGCTGAAAAACTGAATATGGAACAAGCAAAGCTTAATATTAAGCAATATATATATTAGCTGTATAATACCAGTAGGCCAGCTCTAATAGTAATTTGGTATGGCTCAATCACACCACCACACAGTACTGACCCACACATATGGTTCTTACACACACACTGGACTTTCTGGACTTTGTTTTTGCACAACACTGGTCACTATATTCTTCATTTCCGGTTAATACTTGTACAGCTGCTGTTATTGTGTATATATTTATTTAGATTTAGATTTCTTCATACTTATATAGTTCTATATTGTGTATTTTGTTGTACAGTTATTTTATTTTCAACTTTAATTTATATATTTTATCTTATTCTTCCCAGTTAAATTTACCCTTCATTCTAATTTGTGTTGTACAGTTATTTCATTTTTAACCTTAATTTATATTTTATTCCTTCCTAGTTAAATTTACCCTTTTTAATTTTTCATATTTATTTCCTATCTTATTCATAGCCTTTTCCTTTTTTGTTTTCTTTAGGTCACGAGCAGTTGTCCAAGCATTTCACTACATATCGTACTGTGTATGACTGTGTACGTGACAAATAAAATTTGAATTTGGCTTCGCGGGCCAAATGTAATTAGGCTGCGGGCCAGAGTTTGACACCTATGTTTTAATTCATGCATCATAGACTGCATGCAGAAATGGAGATCTATTCATCTGTAAAGTAGGTAATGTAGGCAGGTTTTGGTAAACAGGTCAGATTATACAGTATGTAATCCCATTTAAATCTTATTACAATATCTTTTCATCAGTGCTTCTCTCAAACCATTTATTTAGTTTCAGTTCTTGCAAAGGTCATAGGTATACTTGATCTATCCTATAATCCATCCATTCCCTCTATAAACTGTATGTCCCCTTATTTATCCATCCAGCACATAATCTCTCCATTCTTCTTGCACTCCTCTCTGTCTATACTTTCTCTCATGTATTAGCCCAGCATGTGGTAGACATAGTTTTTACTTTCACCCAAATGTATGTTAGTTTAACTTGATTAAACTGGTTGTTAGTGATGCACTGACAACATGTCCAGTATTAACACGACACTTTCCCAGCCATCCGTTGAGATATGCTCCAGCCTATTGCGACTCTGAATGATGATGCAAGTATGTGAGGAAATTGGTGGATGTATAGATGAAAACAAATATTTGAGGTTGTTAAAGAGAATGAGAGTGAAAGCATCATATTTACCACTGTTGTGTGTCAAAGACAGCTGAAGAATGGCACGCCTGGTGGAGGGGACAATACAGTCATAATAAAAAAATAAAAAAATAAATTTAAAAAAATTAAAATGACAAGTTTTTGACTGTCCTTCTGAGTGTTTCTGCCACCTCCTCTTAACCACTGAATACAGCCCACGTTAGACTTTCCACAGAAAAATCCGCAAATACTGAATTCTCAAATAATGAACCATGAATAGGTGGGGGTCAACTGTACTATAGTGGGTGATCTAAAACAAACTGAGCACAACAATGTTGCACCCATTTTTAACAAATCTGTCCTACCTTAATCTTTCTAAATCTGAAGCGAATACTTATTTATATATGATATAAATAAATCATTATATATGATTATAGAGATGATTATGGAGATAATCATACGTCAGAATCTTAGGACTTAAAACCACGTAAATTCAAAGTTGAAGTATCATATTCAATTCTCACAATGATAGCAGTAAATTAGTAAGTTTAAAATTTCTACACTTCTATTACAATTCGTAAAGTAAATCTCATGAAAATCCCTGTAGACATAAGGAAGTTATTATCAGTTTTGTAGGAAATTCTGTATCTCTCAGTGCTTATGTACAGTAATTATTTAGTTACCGCTAAACATTTTGTAGTATTCTGTTCTTCAATAATATTTAATGCCTTATAATTAAAGCATCACTCCAGAATTACCTGCTAGGATTCTTCTGTAGCTCAGCTGTTATGTTTTGAGCCCAATGTTAACCTTATCCTGCATGATTGACTATTTGGCTGCAAGTTTTACATGAAGACAGTGTTTGAGCAGACTTCTTCAGGCTGTAGATGAGTATACCAGCACCCCATTGGTTTCTTACAGTTCTGAGCTGATTGCACGCTGGACACCTACCATTTTCAAAGTAAAATCACTGTTTCTTGCCCTCAGTCTTGTTCATTTTTTGGTTCTGCAGAACAGCTTGGACTCTGCTGTATATACGGTAAATGAAAGCATAATTTCTTTTGAAACCTCCGTTTTTTTTCTAGCTGTACCTTACCTGGCTGTTTCAGTCATCAGCCACGTTTCCTATTACAAGTGTTTTGAAATTAAACTGTCACATATTCCCAGTCAAATATTGCAGGGAAACAACATGATCAGTCGTTTACGTCCCTGTCAGTGCTTTTGTTTTTTTTGGCTTATTGGTATGTTTTTATCATATTGTTCTGGGCTCAAACCAAACAAACAACTGTGCTCTGGTATTGTTTGCAGGATTAAATAAAAACCTGTGGGCTGGAGGGAAAAAAATGTGATCTTTTGTTTTTACCACTACAACCTGCTTCTTTTGTTGTTTTATGATAATGCAGTAATACATGGTAGTATTCACAACATCAAGCACAGTTGGACTTCTGAGTCTGTTATGCTTCTGAAAATTATATCTATATCTGTATCTGTATAGATATATATAAATATAAACACAACAACACCAAAACATTTTAGCTAGGACAATAAATATCAGTTTATCTGTGCTTTTCGCTTAAAAGACATGCCGCATGGGTTTGTGCATGCATCCATGTTCAGGTCTCTTAAGCAGAAGATTAAAAATACAAATATAGTTTTGGCATTCGTGCCTTTAAAACCCTGTGTTCCTGTGTGAATAAGCAATGCTGAAAACACAAACACATACAGAACCTCCCTGTCTTTGTTAGCGTCCAGCAAAGTTGGTACTTACTGGATTTCCAGCTCTCACACATAAGTAATAAAGCCATTGTTCCAATATCCTTTCCTCAGCTTTGTGACCACATCATAAATAAGAAACCGCTTCACCATTTATGAATAAATGAAGGAATCCTTCTGAGATCATGGAAGATTACTGCCTTGTGAATGACTTAGACAATACAATAACATAAAAAGTTTATCTAAAAATAACTTTTCTGGGATTTTACTTTGTGTTCCATGTGAGTTCACATGACTTGCAATGTGGGTCTGGTGACTTGTGCCTCCAAAAATTGTTCTGCATGAGCGCTGTGTGCATGTGTGTGGGCTGCTCAACCTGTTTCATTTTTTATATATTGTTGTGCCTCCCAGTTGTAACTGGAGTTCATTTATGCTTCTCCTTTGAATCCAGATTTGTGCGTATGCATGTGTTTGCCTCAGTGCTGACTGCCAGGACAAGCAGCAAAGCCTGGTCCCACTCTTCATATTCAATTCAACAACTTTTATGTAAAATGCTCATATGAAAGTCAAAGCGCAGTGTTTATGTAAGAGTCAACAAGCGTTAAAAGGACTGCAGCGTGTTCTGTTGGGTACTGAGACATGGCACACTTTGGCATTTGGCATTTCCTCAGGCTTCACATGCCGTGTGTGTGTGTGTTTGTGTGTTCCTGTTGTGAATCTGGGGTTGAGCCAGGGCAACAGTGGTAAACTGAATTATTTGCATTGATGTCAAATACCATTTTCAAGGTTTTTCAAGCATGGATTAAACAAGCCTGTTGACATGCAAATGTATTGAAAATAGGTTCGCTGCCTGGTTGAGATACGGCGGTAGGGAGAAGATAAAGTGAGTTAAATCAGTAGAATACGGCAAACACTGAGATTTATATCTATGTAGATCTAAAGTTAATGGCCTCTGGCCTGCTAGATTAAAAAGTTTAAGTGTGAGTTACCATCTGACCTCAGGAATTCGCATGATAAGGTGGGGCCAGGTTTCACCATGAGCTCACCCGAAACCCTGGCTGATTGGGACCCACACCCATTTTCACACCTTGGCTCAGGCGATCATCAGGGGGTCCTTTTGTCCCAATGTAGGGGGATACTACCACTAGGTTTAAATCTGGGACTCTCCACCATTTGACCTTAGAACTGAAGAAGCTTCTCGGATGAGAGGTGAAACGTCTTCAAGCAACTTCAAGTCCAGACGCCTTTCTTTGCAAGCTCCTTTGACTACAATGACCTAGATGACTGAGAACCTTCACAGACATACTGTGAGTTACCTTGTTATTCTCTCAGAAATTTAGTTTTCTAAGGTCTAATTTAGCTTTAGCTACGTTAACTTTCCTTTGACAAATAGTGACCTTTTCCCCCCAATAATGGAGACATTAAAGTTCTATAAAGAGTCTAGCTGCAAATATAAAATGGGCATTGTTATCCTGGACAGCTATATTTACTTATTCATCTAGTCAACATACTAGTGAACTAATACAAGCCTCACCACCCCCCCCCCAAAAAAAAAAGTCATGTCAAAGGCAAATTTCTAATGACACAATAGAGTGCTGTCAGTAAGCATTCTGGGACTTTGATACAAAAATTAGAAACTACCCCCCCCCCCCCCCTCCCACTCTCACACACAGTCACATACACACACACACACACACACACACACACACACACACACACACACACAAGCTCTCTGCGAAAACATATCAGCAAGGCATTTCACTACAATCCATTTAATGATGCTTGAGCTATTTACATTTTCACCACAGTGTTGGACTGAGCAACAGATAGAGCCAAGCTATTGCTATCAGCAGAGCCAATCTGGCTTGATTTATTACACCCAACCCAACAGCTGAGAACCATTTCTTTGTGGTGCCTCAGACTGAGCACACCAATGTGGCAAATGGGTACCATTTCTTTGACTTTATTACCTCACAGTTGTTTGCTGGTTTGGCCATTTCACCAATATTTATTTTACTCTATATTTGTATGCTTGTTGGAATAATAAGACAAAAGCTATCTGTCCAATTTTCATCAAATTTGGTGGAGAGTTGGGGCATGGCCAATGGAAGGCCATGGTACCAAATTATGGCCTTCAGCAAACAAATCTGTATTTCAATAAATGTCTATCACATTTGTTATTACTGCAAAATAGCAAATTGAATGTCGTTTAAATTTTAAAGTTAAGTCAGTTTAAAACAAATGTTTTATAAAACAGCAACATGAATTAACTGCCAGTATAAATAAAGCAACAATATTTGAACAATATATTAAGTTGCTTTTAATTTCAAACTTGGCACATATATCCTGGAGGTTCTTGAATATCAGAGCAGTTTGTAATTGATTTTTCTTTCTGAACAGCAGATAGCTCTGTTGACAATTGAATTATTCATCAGTTATCAAATACATGATGATTTAGACGATACAATATTAAGTCTTTTACATTTGTTCTAATTTGTTTAAGGTTTTTTAACGGTTAACTCATAGCTCTTAGTGTTTGTTGCAAAGTGATTCAATAAAAAAGGAGGCAAGCTGTGTGATCGTGACCATTCTGCTCTCTTCACTGCACATATTGACCGAGCAGGGTGAAGAACAGCTGCTCTTGGTCAATGTGATTCCTGAAATGCAGAGCTGCTCCCCTCCAGGTTTAATAAAGGCACAAGCATGAAGATATTCTTTCCCAAATGGGATATCCACTAGATGAAAAACCCCTTAAGTCCCACCTGCTGCTTTAAAGTTAAATTCCCAGTTGGTTATAAGTTTCACCTCAGCATCCACAGTGCTGAATAAGCAACCACTAAAGAAAAGTTACAGCTACATTTGATAATATCTTTATTTTTTTTTAAGTAAGTAAGCACTTTATTTATCACTGGTACTCAAAAAACATTCTCTTTTTTGTGCAAGTTTGACAGCAAATTTACAAGTGCTCTGTCAAAATGCACAGAGAAACTTTTTCTGATCTGGTATCCATGTTTGCAGGATGCCATGGCTTTCCAAACCTATTGCAATCACTGTTGTAAAATAAATATGATTTTTAATTAGATAAGGCAACCTTTAATCTTAAGGAAGAAAAGTTATTTAGTCTTGGGGTTGAGAAAAAATCAAGAATAGGGTTTATGGATAAAGGTTTATAAACTCTAAAAAGCTGACTATTTTTTTTTTTCTTTATGGACAACAGATGGAAGTTAGCCCTTGGTTATAATCTGGTATGTTTACATTCATGTAATTTTTTTACATTTATGTTCATTAACATGCACTGTCCTAAATAAATAAATTAAACATAAATTAGACTCCTCTGAAGCTTATGCATATGTTTAATAAGAAAGATCTTTAATCACTCACCTGCCTTTTCTGGGTGTTTGGCTGCTAGCCTGTTCTTTACATCACTACCACATTCCCATGCTGTCAGTGTCAATACTGACATCATTCCTTTAGTCCAGTCATCTTTTTGTCCACATTTGAGCCAATTAGATGCCACTCTGCATCAATTCATTCTCCCTTTCAGACTCTCATTCCTGCAACCCACACCCTTCCCATCTCAATTGCACCCAGTACACTCAGAGCTCCATCCAAGCTTCAGTCTTAATCTTCACCACCAGCATCTAAATTCTGTTGGGTCCTGTCCTAAATCCTATCACCGCTGAGATTCCATTCTGTCATGATGGGTCATCGGAGTCCAATTGCCAAATTTCTCTGTCTGAACATATATTATGTTCAGGTCTTCCAAACGATCTCTCCTTAGTATTAGTATTAGTATTATTTGGACACTTAAGAATTACCATTACTCAACATCCTCCTTTGATCTTGTTTTAACTGATGTAGCCATTACAGTGTCAGTATGAGTCAAACCTGTTTTTGTTTTGGATCCTTGATTCATGTCCTTGATTTAGACAAATTTAACACCTCTTATTTGGTTTTCATATATTTATACATGGAATGCCAATAGTATTTACTCACCCATCCAAATCTGTGAATCCAGGTGTTCCAATCACTTCCATTGCCACAGATCTATAAAAAACCAAGCAGCTAGGCATGCAGACTGCTTCAGCAAACATTTGGGAAAGAATGGGTCACTCTCAGCTCGGTGAATTTCAGTGTGGTTCCATAATAAGAGGTGCTGTGCAACAAGTCCATTCGCGAAATTTCCTCACTACAAAATATTCCACAGTCAGCTGTTAATGATTGTGGAAAAGTTTATAATAACAAAGAGGAAACGACTGAGAATGACAGCAACTTAGTCAAGGGGTGGCAGGTCACACAAAAATTACAGAGTCACCAAGTTTCTCAGAGTCAATCACCTCAGACCTCCAAACTTCATGTGGGCTTCAGATTGGCTCAAGAACAGTCCATTCAGAGCCAAACTGCTGCATCCAAGCACACTGCAAATCATTGGACGCAGAGCTGTAAAGCACACCACAACTGGACTATAGAGCAGTGGAGATTTGTTTTTGAGTGGTGAATTACCCTTCTCCATCTGGAAATCAGATGGATGAGTCTATGTTTGGCGGTTGCCAGGATTACGGTACTTGTCTGACTGCATTGTGCCAAGTGTGAAGTTTGGTGGAGATGAAAGCTGTTTTTAAGAGGTATACTCGGCCCCTTAGTGAAAGGAAGTCTTCATGCTTCAGTACACCAAAACGTTTTTGGACAGTTTTATGTTTCCAACTTTTCTATCATGCCTGGAGTGTGAAGTTTGCCTGTTGGCTAAATGCTACCATGTGAAGTAATTCCCTCTTCAAAATAATTTGGGTTGGTCCAGCCCAAACATCTTGGCTTTAGTTATTTCATCATAGATACTTTTTCAAGGAAACACATGACCACTAAACTACTGACAGACTCTAAATGGTAATTATTAAACAGGTCAACCAGTTAAATGTCCTTTCAAATAGTCAATTAATGCAGGCAGATAGAAAAATGCAGGTCTTACTTATTGAATTTATGCATGCTTAATCTGAAGAAAAAACAAAGATTGAACATTAAATATTTTATAGCCTTTCTAGATGGTAAAAATTTGACTTTTTTTTTTCTACATTCATAATTCCATCACTTTTGATAAGACCAAACCACAACTGAGCCTTCACTTACTTGCTGTTGCAAAAATAGATTGAACTTGGAAGGAAAAATAAAATTGGAGTTTTGCTGAAAATCTAACCCTGGTTATATGTCAGAATATCATAGAACCTGGAAGCAGATTGGTTTAATGAGGCAAAGAGTCTTCTGCACCTGCACTTTCCTGGATTATTAAAAATGGCAGAAATGTATCATAATTACATCACTTGCAGCATAAGAAAAAAACATGACAAATGTAACACCTTAAGTATTTTTAAGATGGACTGGTGGCAGATTACCACTATATAATGTGATTAAATTATTCTAAGTAGATAATGCCAGATGATAATCACAAGCTATTTAATACCTTGTTAAAGCAAGACGACTGAATTAAAAATATAATAATAATATTAAGTGATTATAAATACAAAAAACACGCCTCAGCAAGTAAAACCTATATTTGCATAATTTAAACATTCATCAAAAATATCATTTGTAAATGTGACGTGATTTAAGTAGGAGCTGAACAGCTATTCCAGCTAGAAATGAAGGCACACCAAATTAATTTTTTGCTTTTTCATAGTTAAGCTCTCATTGAAGCTATTCCATACACCAGCTTATCAGTATTAAGTTTGTATTAGTAAATTATTAGTTTGTTCTGTCTTACAAAAATGTATGTTTTAAAAGTATTATCTGAGAGGGAAAAAAAACCCCATCCCTATGATGAAAGTACTTTGTGATGGCTTTGTGTCATTGTGAAATTAGACACTGTTTCTTTAGAATACAGTTACCATTACAAACAAAAGGTAATTTACAGTGTCCATTGTTATTCTCATGGCATTAAGGAATAATTGTGCTTCAAAACCTCAGTTGAAAATAGTACATTTCAGTAGGAAAGGTTAAGGGCATTTTAAAATAACAGGCTTAAATGATGTCTGTTAATGCTATTGAAAATTAACTGCCCATCCAAGATGGAAGGGATTATAATAATACAATACAGATCATATAATAACAATATTCTGTATGCATGATCCAAAAATGGTTTCCTCAGTCATTTATTTTAGCTCATAACTGTTTTGCTAATGTCTCATCCACTGGAAACTCTACTGTGTTGTTCTCCGGCTTTTGTCACTTCTTTTTGTATACAAAAGAAAAAAATGAACCATTACAATGGTTCAAGGTTCAAGGTTCTTTATTTGTCACATGCATAGTTATACAAGTATAACACACAGTGAAATGTAGCCTGACACGCTCCTCGACATGTGCAAAAATAGGGGGGGCTGTAGAGGAAGAACATTATATTTATTTATATATATATATATATATATTAGGGGTGCAACGATATTGAACCGTTCGATACAGTGCTTTCGGTTCGGTACGCATATGTATCGAACAATACAACATTTGTAATTTATTTTATCAACTTTCCTTCTGACGATGCTGTCTGTGTTGAGCGCTCAGTGAATCTGCGTTCGACTACTCCGCCTAGGCTGCACTGTCAAGCACAGATCCACTGAGCGCTCAACACAGACAGCATAGTCAGAAGGAAGAGCGCAGGGCAAGCTAGCAAGACAGAAGTTAAGCTCTTCTTGCAACATGGACCTCCCCCATCCTCATTCAGATCTGGCGTTTGGAATTATTTTGGTTTTCATGTGACGTATGACCCTGAAGGTAAGCGAGTCATGGACTAAAGTAAAACAGTATGTTGGATGTGCCATGCAATGCTCAATTACATGGGTGGGAGCTAGTGTGTTAGCGCAGTTAGCTCGTTAACGTGTTGGCCGTCTAGCCCCATGCACGGAGCGATCGGCGGTAGCTCGTTAACGGAGATTTGCCGTGTTGTGGCGTTAAGGTCATTTCAACGAGATTAACCTGAAAGCACTAGTGGGAACACAACGAATATGACTGCACATTTACGCCGACATCATCCTAGTGCAAAGACAAAAACAACAAGCATGCTACTAACTTTAGCCGAGTCATTTAGACAGCTGTTAGCACATGATTCTCCTTATGCTGCTGAGAATATAGCCCAGAAGAAGCGGATAGTATAGCTTTTATTTTGGAAAGAGACATTTCTCTGTAATAAACTCTCTTTTCCAAAGATGAGTGATTCCTCAATCAGATACAAGGCTTGCAATATCGCTAGCCCGACGTCCTGGGGCTAGCGATTTTTTCAGTCGGGCTACCACAATCTATCTCTTCCCTGCCCGTCGGGCTATTGTAGGAAGGAAAAATATATGTCAATGCTTTTGCATTCTTTCAGAAATGTAGCTGGGTAATTATGTCATTGGCATCGGTGAGCCACTGTCAATATGTGACATATTGAAATCGCGTTTGAATTTGCGCTTGTTTTTTTGCTTTCACTTTGCAATCGTGCGAACTGTGTATAGAGAGCGACGATGATAATTTGTGCACCAATTCCTCTGACATCGTCTTATTAATCGTTAGCTTACTATGCAAACATGACAAGTGAAATCTCCTGCAGCTTAAACATGTGAGAGGTTGATCGCGCAGAGAATCGCTGAGCTTATGTGAGTGCGTGTGTAAAAGCAGCAGTATATATATTTTAGTTCTGCTGAGCCAAATAAGACAGGTCAGGGTGAAGAAGTGACAGCCAAAGAAAAGCTTACCACAAAACGGAGAAGTTATGACAAATCAGACTATAAGGCAAAAAGAAAGTGGAGCTTTATGGTTTCATGGACAAAAGAATTTCTGTGGCTGCAATATGACGAGCTAAATAACCATGGCTGCACATAAGTGGTCCGCAGGTGCGCATTCGCTGTCAAAATAAAAAACACGCACAAGAGTTAGGGTTAAATTTAAAAACTGTACTTTTGAGTTCAAATCTATATTTATAATTTTAATAAATGACAAATTAAAAAGGCGTGAACATTTTATTTTGTATCGAAAAAATATCGAACCGTGACACCAAAGTATCGAACCGAACCGTGAATTTTGTGTATCATTGCACCCCTAATATACACTGAACAAAAATATAAACGCAACACTTTTGTTTTTGCTCCCATTCCCCATGGGATGGACGTAGAGACCTAAAATTCATTCCAGATACACAATATAACCATCCCTCCCAAACAGTGGTCACAAATCAGTCCAAATGTGTGGTAGTGGGCACATCTGCTATATTGAGATAATCCATCCCACCTCACAGGTGTGCCACATCAGGATGCTGATCTGACATCATGAGTAGTGCACAGGTGTACCTCAGACTGCCCACAACAAAAGGCCACCCTGGAATGTGCAGTTTTGTCTCACAGCAAAATGCCACAGATGCCACAAGCAATGAGGGAGCGTGCAATTGGCATGCTGACAGCAGGAATGTCAACCAGATCTGTCGCCCGTGCATTGAATGTTCATTTCTCAACCATAAGCAGTCTCCACAGGCGTTCCAGAGAATATGGCAGCACATCCAACCGGCCTCACAACCGCAGACCTCGTGTAACCACACCAGCCCAGGACCTCCACATCCAGCAGGTTCACCTCCAAGATCGTCTGAGACCAGCCACCCAGACAGCTGGTGGAACAATTGGTTTGCACAACCAAACAATTTCTGCACAAACCGTCAGAAACCGTCTCAGGGACGCTCAACTGCGTGCCCGTCGTCCTCATCGGGTATGTACATATATACATACATGTATGTATATATGTATGTGTATATATATATATATATATATATATATATATATATATATATATATATATATATATATATACACACACACACACACACACACACACACACACACACACACACACACACACTGGGTGAATGTGCAGTAGTAGCAGCAAGCAGGTGAATTCTGTACATTAATATGAATAGACATCTGACTATTTCACAGGATAGACAATATAATTATTATTTTAAATTAAAGGAATTTGAAATGTACATTGTTCCTTGGTTTAGTGTCTGGAAGAGAGTCCTGTCTCAGTCAATTATAGATGATGTGAGATGATGTGAGCGGGTGGGTGTGTGTGTTTATGGCCCGGATGGCTTGGGGATAGAAGCTCCTCTTGAGTCTCTCTGTCCTTGCCCGGAAGATGCGGAACCTTCTACCAGATTGCAGAAGTTGGAACAGTTTGTTGCCAGGATGGGACGGGTCCTTCAGTATCTGTGCTGCTCTAGTCCGGCATCTCCTGGTGTAGGTGTCCTGAAGCGGGGGGAGAGCAATCCTGCAGCAGCGTTCTGCTGTAAGGCTCACTCTCTGGAGAGCTTTTTGGTCCTTCACACAGCTGTTCCCAAACCACGATGTCATGTTCTGTGTGAGGATGCTCTCCACAGCGCCTGTATAGAAAATCCTGCAGTTGTCGTAGGTGATACAGGCGCTGCCTAGCCTTTTTGGTCTGGGCCTGAATGTGGGCAGCCCATGTCAGGTCTGAGGAGATGTGAACACCAAGATACTTGAAGGACTGCACCCTCTCCACTGGAGCTCCATTGATGATAATGGGCTTGTAGTCTCTGTGCTGACCCCTTCTGAAGTCCACTACCAGCCCCTTGGTCTTGCCGACGTTCAGCTGGAGGTGGTTGTCCTGGCACCATGATGCCAGATTCTTCACTTCATCCATGTAGGCCGCCTCATCGTTGTTGGAGATGGCACCCAACACCACTGTGTCGTCAGCAAACTTCACAATGGTGTTGGAGCCATGGGTGGCCACACAGTCTGAAGTGTAGAGGGAGTAGAGCAGTGGCGAGAGGACACATCCCTGAGGTGCTCCTGTGTTGATGGTGATGCTGTTGGAGAAGCACCTGCCCACCCTCACCACCTGAGTTCTGCCAGTGAGGAAGTCCAACACCCATGCACACAGACGGCTGTTAAGTCCCAGATCCCTGAGCTTTGTGAACAGTCTGCAGGGCACTATTGTGTTAAACGCTGAACTGTAATCAACAAACAGCATTTGCACATAGTTGCCCTGTTTCTTGTCCACGTGGCTGAGAGTGGTGTGTAGGACGTGGGCGATGGCATCCTCTGTGGATCTGTTGGATCTGTAGGCGAACTGCAGTGGATCTGTGGTGTCTAGGATGGAGGAGGAGATGATGTTCTTCAGCAGCCTCTCAAACACCTTCATTACTACCGAGGTCAGTGCAACTGGCCGGTAATCGTTCAGGGATGAGGGTTTGCTGTTCATGGGCACAGGGATGATGGTGGATCTTTTGAAGCATGTGGGGACCACAGACTTCGCCAGGGACTCGTTGAAGATGTAAGTGAACACACCTGCTAGCTGGTCAGCACAGCAGCGCAGCAGACAGCCGGTGATGCCGTCTGGCCCCGCCGCTTTCCTTGTGTTCACTCTCCTCAATGCCGCTCGGACGTCATGCTCCGCGATGCTGGTCACCGGTCTCACGCTGATGACGTCACTGTCCTTGGTAGTCAGGCGGTAGATAGCATTAGCCGCCTGGCTGACCTCGAAACGGGCGTAGAACTGATTCAGCTCGTTGGTGAATGCAGAGTCAGCGTTGATCAGCGCAGTGTCCCTGGCTTTGTAGTCCGTAATGGTGCGTAGTCCGTGCCACATACTCCGTGTGTCGCCCTGGTGGAAGCGGGACTCCACACGTTCCCGGTACCGGCGTTTGGCATCTCTCACCGCGCGCCGCACGCCGTATGAGGCCGCTTTGTAGGCGCTCATATCGCCAGTGGCGAGACCCGCTTTGTAGGTGGCGGTCCTAGCGTTCACTGCAGTGCGGATAGATCTGTCCACCCATGTTCTCTGGTTTGGGAATGTGGTGACTCTCGCAGTGGGGATAATCTCCTCCGCTAGCATATTGACGAAGCATACTGCTACTTCCGTAAACTCGTTGATGTCGACTGCGCATGCTCTGAACATGTCCCAGTCGACGTCGTTGAGTGCGTCCTGTAGCGTAGCTTCTGATTGGGCAGTCCACCGTTTTACCTCCCTCGTGGTCACGTCTTCCCTCCGTATGCTTTGTTTATACTGGGGAATGAGGAAGATGGCTTTGTGGTCAGACTTCCCAAAAGCCGGGTGTGAGACAGCTTTGTAGCCCTGCTTGTATGGCGTGTAGCAGTGATCCAAAATTCGATCCCTCTCGTTGGACACGAGACATGCTGGTAAAAGTTTGGCATGACTTGTCTGAGGTTCGCTTTGTTAAAGTCTCCTGCTACAATGAGGGCTGCACCCGGGTCCTTGTTTTGAAGCGAGTTCAGCACATCATGTAATTCGGACAAAGCCATACCTGTGTCCGCTTGGGGTGGGATGTAGACCGCCGTGGCGATGACCGAGGTGAACTCACGGGGCAGATAGAAAGGGCGGCACTTAATGCTCAGGAACTCCAGATGTGGCGAGCAGCCACTGGAGAGAGTAGAAATGCTCCTGGCATCACACCACTTTCTGTTTACCATGAAACACACTCCTCCACCTTTGGTTTTGTTCGACTCTGCCGTTCTGCCGTGGTTCATTTGAAGATTTTTTTCTTTAAACTGTGCATTCTCCATCCCTTTGAAGCTGGTCTAGTCACATCTGTTTTAAGTGGATCTTTCAGTGCCCTTTGGTCAAACTGGACTCTTGCAGTATTCAACCTTTATATGTCCAGTTATTTTCTGGGATCTGCAGCTGAAGTAAATGTGAAGTCAGTGAGTCTGGAGAACGAGACTTCAGTGCAAAATTATCAGTCAACCTAGCATGGCTGGGAAGCGAGCTAACAGATTAACAAACTCCAAATTTCTCTCACTAAATGAAGCACAAACTTTGTGGATATGTTGGCAGTGCTGTACCACATAGAAAAATAACACTTTACTATAAATTATTTAATATATTAAGGTAAGGTAAGTGGACAATAACCATATCCAACTTCTTAATAGCAATAAACTGGTCTGCATTGGTGCATCATATCTTTATTCTCTTCCCCCTCCTGCCCCCCCCCTCTTTCTTAAATAGATAACTATCATATCTGATATCATATCTCACAGTACAATAATATTGAATGGGTTGCATTGTTGTATTTTGTCATGTTTCTCAGGTCTTTGTCTGAATTTCTACGAACATTATTGCTAAGGATTGTCTTATTGGAGTCACACTGGGTTAAATATGTACACTTGGGTTTTAAGGGGTATTTATTATTTTCTTCTTTTTTTGGGGTTGTATGGAAGCCCCAAACGCAATTTCATTGTTCTTGGCAATGACAATAAATAAATAAATACTAAATACTAAGTTATGACCATTATGATAGCTGCTACAATTTGACAAGATGACAAACAAGGACTAATTTAAAAATCTGGACGATCGCTTGAGGATTAGTGTATGCACTTGTATTTCCTGAAAGTATAAACCAGCTAAGACTTATGTGTAGCCATGGTGGGCTGGTTTTCGCATGACTATCAGGAAGAAGTCGTTTTCTGGTCATTATATAAAACTGACAACAACAGAGCAAAAGGTCCAGCTGCTGTACTGTACTGTACTGCTGTAGGGTTTAAGGAATAACAACTACACAACGAATAGGGACACTTCAGCTATCCATTATATCTGGTATGTAATACACTGTAGAACCACTCTTGCAACATTCAGTGTGTCCTAAAAAACATTTTCTGCCTAAATAACCGTAATGAGATGAAATGAATTGCCTCTCTCTTATTTTGTTTGTTCTTCCACTCTTCTCAAGCTGGGTCAGCCACAATCTGTGACCTCTTTGTGTGCGGAGATTGTTTCATTTTTTGCTTTGCTCTGACACGCTTGTCTCAGGAATCTAATAATCCCCCAGCAGTGACCTTTAAATTCATTGATAATGATTCTTTAGATTTTTTTTTTATTATTATTTCAACATCCCTTGAACTCTGTATCATGAGAGGCTTTTTGTTGATGGCTGTACCTTTACTGCATATAAGTAAGGCATCAAATAAGTAAATAATATGAAGGAGTACTTATTAGTTCTTGAGCTGTTGCTTGTGTTTGTTGATTTGTTTAGCAAGGAATCAGTAGTGTCTGGTTTCTACAAAAACAAAGCTTGATATATAAACAAATAGCATCACATCCTCGATGCTAAGGTCACTAGTTCAAAATAAGACTGACTCTTATGTCTTGATGCATGCTAGATCATCCAGGTAAGAAAATATTACTGATGTTGCATTTTCAGTGAGAGAAATGTTCAATAGCCATGAGTACCATTCACATAGAGTTGGGGAATGGCTGTAATCACAGCACTGTAAGATGGTGAAAGCTGTAGCATCTAAGATAGGCCCCCTCCTGGTTTCAGAGATGGTCTTTCTGACTCCTCTTTCAAACAGCATTCCTCCCCATCCAGGATGTGTACCCTACGCTCTCATCATTGAACAAGTGGTCACTGCCCTGTAGGTGTAATTAGACTGTGGAGTCCTGGCCTGCAGGTTTTCACAACATTCAGAAGAGGCAGGTCTTCTGAAGCAGAAGAAAATCATATCAAAAAGGCCCGGGGTAAAAGAAAGACTGTTAACTGTTACCTAAACAAAAATCGTTAATGATCCCTAATCTGTCAGGTAAGGGAACAGTTGAGCTACATTTTCTCAAAACACCTGTTTCTGGAGCTTTCAAACCTCAAAACACACTACTCCACAAACAGGTCCACCCCGAGGATCGGGTTCATCAGAACAGAGTAATTTAGTGCATGCTGTTAAGTGCAGGAGGATGGATGTGATATATACATCGGGGAAACCAAACAACCTCTGGCTAAATGGATGGCACAACACAGAAAAGCGTTATTTCAAGTTGTTAATAGAAGTGGTTATACAAGCAATGAAATCGTTAGAGGCGTACTTAATTTTTCTAAATTTTGCTTTCCATTCTCTATAACGCAGAACACAAAATTCCATAATCTTGGCATATATTTTTGTTTTTTGTGTATTGTGTTACCACCCTTCAAAAACAACACTCACAAACCTCATTTTCTGTTGCATGGTGCAACACTAACCCAGCTCCTCCATACCAACATTCCCAGAGGCTCAAGTTCTCCTTTGCTTGGTTATAAAACAATGAAACACACACAGCATGACCTGAAGGACTACAACATGAAAGAAGGCACAACGGCTCTTGCATCTCATTTAATCCACTCTTCTATCACTCAATTATAGTTGCTTCTCTGCAAAAAACAAAAAAATAAGTCTCATCTTGCTCTTGACTTTTTTTCTCTCCTTAGCTTTGTTTTTTCCCCTTCATCCTCTCCTTTTGCTCGATCTCCTAATTTACCTTCATCTGTCCTTTCCATACATTGTTCTCCTTTCCTCATCCCCTTTACATCAACGCTCTGCTCTAATCTTTCCTCCACCCCTCTGCCCTGCTCTCATCACCTCGCCACTATAGTGTCTTCTTTTTCTCCTCCAAAGGCTCGTGGTCTTGTTTAATAATTGATTCTGGCTGTCACAGTGTGCTGATAAAGACAACAGCAGGGCCATTAAAAGTTCCTCGCCTGTTCTTTCTTCCTGTTTTTTTCCCCTTCACTTTACAGACATACACACATACACACCAACTGTCTCTCGTCTCCCCCTCTGTTTTCTCACTTCATTCGGTCTCCTTTTCATCCTCCCCTCTTTCTCTCCACCTCCTCTCCGCCTCTCCGTCTGCTTGTTCAAAACAGTCGAAGCTGACTACTCCCTCTGAGCCCCTTTTCTCTCTTTTTTTTGTCTTTACCTCCATCATCGCCTTCATAGCACGCTTCCCAGTTCATCCCTATTGTTGCACCCTTGGTTATCTTCAGTCATGTTAGTAACAACTGGCTGATGACACTGTAAATTGTACAGAAGCACACTCAACCACTGTTGTTACACATCACACAGAAATACAAAAATATACCTGTCATTCTCTTTTGTACTCGACTTATGGAGTCACTGATTCAAATTTATTTTATTTTCTGTACTTCTTGGATTGTGCAGTTGCACAGTTGTTCCCTTTTCCTTCTTCTTTTGGCTTTTCCTTTTAAGGGTAGGTGGATCCTCCACCTCAATCCTGTCCTAATACCCTCTTCTGTTATACCAAAACTCTGCATGTCCCCCTTCAGAGCATTTATTAATCTTTTCTGTCCTCTTCTTTTTTGTTGCAGCCGGGCTATATCTTTCTCCCTCTCGTTGACGGACACATGTATTGTATCTTGTTTCCGCTGACTTCCATTCCCCTATTCTCCAGAGCATACCTCCACTTCTCTTTTCCACCTGCTCCCTACTCTCACTAGAGGTCACAATGTTGCCTGCAAACATCATAGTCCATAGAGACTCCTGCCTGACACCATCTGTCAGCCTGTCCATCATCACTGCGGATGTAATGGTGATGGACAGGATGATTAGCATGAAACATGAGAGAGAGAGAGAGAGAGAGAGAGAGAGAGAGAGAGAGAGAGAGAGAGAGAGAGAGAGAGAGAAATGATGATGAATTCAGCACTTGCACCTTACTAATGTTTATTAGTATGAGTGTGACATTATTATAAAGTGCTACCCCCAAACATTTACAGGCTGTTGATAAAAGAAGATGAGCTGCTCCAAAGTGGTAAACATGGTTGTGCTCCAAGTTTTTTTTTTAAATTATTATTTTTTTTAAGTATTGCTGCCATCGAATTGAAAATGAGCTAATGTTTTCTTAAAATAACAAACTTTCCCAGCTCAAACAGTTAATGTGGCGTCTATGATGTTTTGTGAATAAAACATGGGTCTATGAGATTTGCAAATCATTGAATCTAGTTTGTATTTCAGGCAGCATCACAACATTTTTGTAATTGGGGTTGTAACATTTTAGTGATATATGCACTCGCACACACATACACAACATTTTACACTGATACAGTATACACTAACATTCTCGTAGGGCTATCTGCAGCCCATTTTAACCACAGTTTATAGTGTTTTATCCATCCAGGGACTCCAGATGGAAATTAGCTACTAGCCAAAACTGGTACAAAACATCTTTTTCTCTTTTGGGTGATTAATGCATTTGTAACTAGTCCCTGAAAGAAATACGGAATAAATAAACAAGCAAAAATAATGCACACATGCTGCACACACATACACACACCTGTCTCTTCTTATATCCGGACACAAACACACGCAAATGCTGTCATACAGACACAGACACACACTGACTGCCTTTTATACACACTCTCCCCACAATTCAGGGAGAGGCGTAACAGCACTAATCTGTCACGCTCTGTCTCTCCCATTCATTACAGACACTATAATCCAGCACACCTCCGATGTGATCAGCCTCCAATTAGAAATCCATCAAGCCCAAGGTGCGTTTAATTGCCTTGTCGGAGCCACACTTCCCAAGCCACCACCTTTCTCTTGCCCAACTCTTTGCTTCACCTCACCGTGAGGTGTACTCCTCCCCAATAGCAGGATGTAATTTCACATTGACAGTGTTGCGCTATTGCTGACAACAGTGTTTATCTATCAAATGTTTGTACTAACAGATTGAGAACTGAGTTCCCTGCAAATGAGTTCACTGATTGAGGTAATGTTGATACTCTAATGTAATTGACTCTATGTCTGTCTGTCGGTATGTTTTAAATAGTGACATGAGAAACATTAGCGTTCTCTTACACATAGTGTTATAGGACATTAATTTGAATGCCTTAAGTTTGGAGTGATTAGGATCGTGTTTTCACATTAGCATGCAAAGTTTAAGCTCACAATCAACATTTCTGTTTTTTTATTGAATTATTCAAAGATTGCACCCTGTGTAAACCTAAGAAGTTTAAAGAACCTTAAGATAATAGATTAATGTTGTTTAGTGAAACATAATTTAAAAAGTGAACACATTTTAGTAAAATAAGCATGTTTTGGAACATCAGGTGCTTCAGTTAATGGACATAAATGCCATTCAAATAAACCTCCACAATACTAAAGGACTGAGTTGTGCGTGTCCATCCCGCTCAGATGGTGCCTGATAATGATGTAAAAATCTGCAGCACATTTCAATATTTCTCTTGCTGAAATCATCCATCAAATCAGCAGTGTTACCATGTTATTCAGAGATCTGAACCACAGTGGATATTTTTCCAACCATGCTTCAGTTTTTGCATAGATTAGCTATGTATTTTTACCCAGATGTCTTGTACTCAAATAATGAAATGAGTCAAAATTTTATTTTTTTTTGTCAGCAAAGTAGAGTCCTTTTTTTGCTTTGTTTTGTTTTGCAAAAAAAATGTTTTTGCAGCAAAAAATAATTCTCTATAAACAAACTGCTTCATAACATTATGTACATTTTGTGAAATGGTAGTGAAACACAACTAAAATAAAGATGTTTTTTTCTTTCCCAATAAATGGAAAAAGATCATTCCCAAGAAACATAATAGCTAGAACAATGAAGATATGTGATTTCCCAAATTAAAGCACAACCAAATGTGTTAAGCAATGATTGCATCAACTGCCTTTAAATTCTTTACCATAGGGCAGCAAATGCTAAGTACATCACCGTGAGCTGAGTGAAAATACAACAGAAAGGTACTTCGATCACCTCTTAGAAAACCACAGAGTTAAAGTCTGCTGCTGTCAGTCAGTCAGTGATGACAGCAGAAGGGATAACATGCCCCTGGGGGAAACACCTATGTGGCTCAGTTGGCAAAAACACTCTTATCTCAACATTTTATTGGGGTTTGTATTCAACGTGGTAGCTGAGTCACATATTATTGTTGTTTTTACTGTGATCTGTTATTTATTACACATTAGTTTCACAGTGAGATAACACACTGCAAGAGCATGCACACTGTCCAGTTAAACCCATTACTGGAAGCATGATACCTGCTGGACAATCCTGTAATCATTCCTTAAACACTCAATGAGCGTATTAGCAGTTAAAGCCTTTGCAATCTTGACACACACTGGCTTTGAACTTGATGTTAAAGAATAATACATGGGGATTTGAAATTAATCCAAAACATCACAGTCACTTTGATACCCACAATAAAATAAGGCTGTTTTTTTTATTCATTTATTTTATAAGGAATTTCATCATAACTTGTTTTAATGCATGAAAAATGACAGATTACCACTAGCTTCAGGAAATCACTGAACATTTAGATAAAACCATAATACCTGATATGTGTTACTGCTTTCTTCAAGGACTGTTTGTATGATTATCCGGAAACAGAAAAACTATTTGTAGAACATTTGTAGAATGTAAAATAAGAAATACCCACCTTTTTAAACCAAAATGTCAGTCATGCAATGTGAGGTGGGACAGTGTTAGTTGCTAGAAAGATTTTTCATGATAAATGCGATCTAAGTTGGTTTACAACCACTTTTCACAAATTCCCAGAAGTTTAGCAAAAGAGCAAATTTGCATGATTCTATCCAATACTGTGAATATTAGGACCCAAATCTTTAAGATACACAACTGGCCAAAAGAATGGAAACTACTTAATAAAAAAGCAGCAATAAACCCTCCAACAATACATACCAAAGTGGGAAACATCTTAAATAAGACATTTGTTTTTATTTCTTGCATTAATTCAGTCAACGCAAATCTAAATTTCATCTTTTTTCTTATTATCTCTTTGGGGGTGTTGGATTTGAATCAGATTATTAAGCAGCATGATTGATGTATATCGTGATCTATGTACTGAGTCTATTCAAGCTGTAATCTTAGATTTGTTTGTTGTTATTGATAGACCAGTGTTTCATCCTCAGCTAAGCTTTGACAGAATACTGAAGAGCTGAAGTCAGAACTTTCAGATGTTTGCTGCAGCATTTTTAATATTCTTTAAATTAAGTTTATTTTGATTTGAGGAAGTAAATATTCCAGTAACAGTTTTTAAAATTGCACAATGAAAAAAAGAAAGGATTCTCAGCCTTGTTAATAAATTGATTTATAACACAAAGCTTTAAGCAATCTATTCTGTGTGAACAAGCTTGGAACTATTTGTGAATATCGTAAAAAGAACAGTGGTTGGCTTATCTTGCTATGGCATAAAATATCAAGAAAGAGAAGATAAAGTGTTTCAGATGTCATCCATATACTCACTAAGAGTCCTTCTGGAAAACAAGAGGGAAACGACCATGGGAAACAAAGAGAAAAGCAGGGTGAGTGGCAAAAACAAAGACATGAATAAATGAGAGGTATTGACATACGAGAAATAAGAGGCCAGACAGGAGAAACATGCAGACAGGAGAGTGAAATTAAACACCTGCATCGTGAAAATCTTTAAGAGATGGATTGCATGTTTCACTTCTATTACTCATGGTGTGCTACAGGATTCTGTTTTAGGGGCCTTATTATTTCTGTTATATGTGGCATTTGTTATTGCTGCTATGCATATGACTTTCATCAATATATCTCTTTTAAGCCCCCGGATGTTTCTAAGCTGCTGATCCTTAATTGGTGCTTAGACTATTAAAAGTTGGATGGTGGACAACTTGTTCAATGTAATTTAGAAAAAACTCAAATCCTCGTTTTTGCCCCTTTTCAGAGGCAAGGGAAACTCTTGGTCCCCTGGCTAGATGTGCAAAATCATGTATCAAATCTCTAGTTCACCCTTGTTTTTTTTATCCATTAAGAAATATTGCCCCATTATAAGTCCTATTGTTTAAGGCTGTGACATTTAAATAGTTATTCATGCATTTATTTAATCTCATTTAGACTACTGTAATTCAATATTTGCTTGTCCAATAAAAACTACTTGGAACGCCTGCAGTTTTTCCAAACACTGCTGCTAGTATTCTGACAAAGTCTTCCAAATACTCTGATATTACACTGTTGCTGACCCAGCTGCACTGGATCCCCACTGAATTCGGAGTCCATTTTAAGATTCTGGTTTTGACCTTTAGAACTCTGCATGGACAAGCAACATCTTACATCAGTGAACTTTTACATCCATACGTCCCCAGCATGTCCCTGAAGTCATGTGATCAGAGCCTATTGGCTGTGCGTCACATGAGGCTAAAAACTGAAGGAGACAGAGCTCTTGCAGCAGTTGAACTTTGGAACTCTCTCCCGCTGAGCTTTAGATCTGCAGACTTTATGGCCTCTTTTAAAAAAAACATAAAAACAAGTCTTCTTTTTTTTCACTTTTTAGACAGTTTTTTATGCACTGATGAAGCACTTTGTGATGTTTATCTTGACAAGTGTGATTACTATATTTTCATTGCTATGCTATATTTTCATTTTAATACTGTATCTAAAAACTTTATAGATATATTTTTCATCATAGATTATGTTTTTTAAACTGTGCAGTGATTTTAAGCACCATGGTCCCTAGGGATGGGTATTGATAAGATTTTTGCAATTCCGATTCCATTTTCGATTCTGTTTAACGATTCGATTCTTTATCGATTCTTTTTAAAAAAGGAGAACACTAAGGTAGATTAGCTTAGAACTTTGTTTTATATCTTCTCTTTGAACAAGGTAGAAATTTAGGAGTAACATGGCCTTACAAACCCAACAGTGAGATCTTAAGAGATCCACAGCCTATGGCTCTTGAATGGGGTGTCACAGGGTCCCCAGGAAAAAAAAATTGTAAATGTAAAATAATAAAATAAATATTCTTGTGTAGCAATAACAAAGTATAACATAAATTATTCTGTAACAATTACACAAGAATATCCAGTAATGTCCTTGCCTACAATTAAACACATTCACTTACCTAAAATCGGGGGCATCTGCTGTGGCAAATGGGTGCAAGCCTTTTACCACAAACTTAGTCACTGCTCGGTGACATTCGTCTATCCTGGCCTGAAAGGAGACGCTACCGGTAGACTGCAGCAAGAACTGCCAGCGAGCGCCAGCCAGACTCTGTCTGTCTCATCATGGTCACCTAAATGCAGCGCACAGTAATGGCAGGTTTTGTAATAAGGCAGATTGCGTTAACATAATATGCACCGTTAGTTGATTATTTACCTGCCGCATTAACTGGAATTAAAAACACGACATTCATTTAAGGTTATTGCGTATTTTGTGAGCAAATGCTTTTGCATATTCGTAGTGTTTCCTCCCTTAAATGAAATATCTACTTTGCAAGTATTGCAAGTTGCCCTGTGGTCATCCATTCTTATAAATTATAATCAAACTTTTGAGCGTTTGAGCCACTTAGGTGCCGTGTTTCCTGCCAGGTAAATGACGCTCCGCAACGTGGTGACGTCATTCGGGGCGACTGGAATTGATAAGGGAATCGTTTGCAAAAATGGCAAACAATTCCAAGGAATTGAAACAGTGGGAACCGGTTCTCAACAAGAACCGGGTTTCGATACCCATCCCTAATGGTCCCTCACCTTAATTAGATTAATTTATTTTCATGAGCTGCTGTAACAAAATTTGTTTTAAAAAAACTAAAGATAAAAATACACTCATCGGTAAAGTGAATACATAGATTATCACTTTAACTTCACATTAGAAAATATCATCATTACATTGGTCCCCTGTAAGCTTCAATTTAATGTAATCAGTCGCTATTTTATCTCCAATTGGATATCTTCATTTCTTTTAGGTTGTGTTTTTTATAGTAAATTTTTTGATTGTTTTGATTGTTTTGTTACAGATCCTCAAATTAAAAATAAATACAAAAGGTAGAAAATGTAATATATATTTTTAAAATATAGAGCTAAGTGGAACTAAGGTGCACAAGTGACAAGTGAAAATAGCCATGGTGTCATAGAGAGCTCTCAAATGACTCTCTCATTTGACTCTCGAATGACTTAATACCCAAACAGAAAAGATTTCTTATGGTGTTACAGTGGGGCAAATGATAACTGCAGTAACTAGTGAGATATCATGTACTTTGCTACCATATATAGTAAGAACGCATGTGTAGTTTTATATTATATGAATTGAATTTCTGGTGTTGCAAATACAGTAAATGTTTTTATTTCGACACGGTATCTGTGATTCATTCAGTCATTTTCCCATAATATGATTATTATATTGTGACTTTGTAGTTAACTAACCTTAGGAGATACAGTGGGGCAAAAAAGTATTTAGTCAGCCACCGATTGTGCAAGTTCCCCCACTTAAAATGATGACAGAGGTCAGTAATTTGCACCAGAGGTACACTTCAACTGTGAGAGACAGAATGTGAAAAAAAAAATCCATGAATTCACATGGTAGGATTTGTAAAGAATTTATTCGTAAATCAGGGTGGAAAATAAGTATTTGGTCACCTCAAACAAGGAAAATCTCTGGCTCTCACAGACCTGTAACGTCTTCTGTAAGAAGCTTTTCTGTCCCCCACTCGTTACCTGTATGAATGGCACCTGTTTGAACTCATCATCTGTATAAAAGACACCTGTCCACAGCCTCAAACAGTCAGACTCCAAACTCCGCCATGGCCAAGACCAAAGAGCTTTCGAAGGACACCAGGAAAAGTATTGTAGACCTGCACCAGACTGGGAAGAGTGAATCTACAATAGACAAGCAGCTTGGTGTGAAGAAATCAACTGTGGGAGCAATCATCAGAAAATGGAAGACATACAAGACCACTGATAATCTCCCTCGATCTGGGGCTCCACGCAAGATCTCATCCCGTGGGGTCAAAATGATCATGAGAACGGTGAGCAAAGATCCCAGAACCACACGGGGGACCTGGTGAATGACCTGGTCACCATCAGTAACACACTACAACGGCAGGGAATCAAATCCCGCAGTGCCAGACGTGTTCCGCTGCTGAAGCCAGTGCATGTCCAGGCCCGTCTGAAGTTTGCCAGAGAGCACATGGATGATACAGCAGAGGATTGGGAGAATGTCATGTGGTCAGATGAAACCAAAGTAGAACTTTTTGGTATAAACTCAACTCGTCGTGTTTGGAGGAAGAAGAATACTGAGTTGCATCCCAAGAACACCATACCTACTGTGAAGCATGGGGGTGGAAACATCATGCTATGGGGCTGTTTTTCTGCCAAGGGGACAGGACGACTGATCCGTGTTAAGGACAGAATGAATGGGGCCATGTATCGTGAGATTTTGAGCCAAAACCTCCTTCCATCAGTGAGAACTTTGAAGATGAAACGAGGCTGGGTCTTCCAACATGACAATGATCCAAAACACACCGCCCGGGCAACAAAGGAGTGGCTCCGTAAGAAGCATTTGAAAGTCCTGGAGTGGCCTAGCCAGTCTCCAGACCTCAACCCCATAGAAAATCTGTGGCGGGAGTTGAAAGTCCGTGTTGCTCAGCGACAGCCCCAAAACATCACTGCTCTCGAGAAGATCTGCATGGAGGAATGGGCCAAAATACCAGCTACTGTGTGTGCAAACCTGGTAAAGACCTATAGTAAACGTTTGACCTCTGTTATTGCCAACAAAGGTTATGTTACAAAGTATTGAGTTGTATTTTTGTTATTGACCAAATATTTTCCACCCTGATTTACGAATAAATTCTTTACAAATCCTACCATGTGGATTCATGGATTTTTTTTTCACATTCTGTCTCTCACAGTTGAAGTGTACCTCTGGTGCCAATTACTGACCTCTGTCATCATTTTAAGTGGGGGAACTTGCACAATCGGTGGCTGACTAAATACTTTTTTGCCCCACTGTATATGGTGGAGTGACTGTTTTGTTGAATATACTCCTATGGCTGTCCAACATGAGATGGAGAGGGTATGAACAATTGTCTGATACGATCCAAACATTGGACAGAATCCTCCATTTTAAAAACTCAGTGTCAACTTCTCACACCAAACCCACAGCATTAGAAGATGAGATAAGATAAGACTTTAATCATCCCACGCCGGGGAAATTTGTGCGTTACCACAGCTCAGGTACAAATAGCAGAAAAATATAAGAGTATACCAAGAATATAAAGTCAATTGGACTTGCAGATCAGTTTATTGAATCTATATTATTGGTAGGCAAACTGGAGAGGGTCTGTCACTGTGGCCTGGAGCTTGTCCAGAATGAGTTTATCCAGGGTCTTCATGATGTGTGATGTAAGTCCCATGGATGCATAGTCCTTAGCGCCACTAGGATGTGATTTCTTCAAAACGGGCATGACCTCTTCCAAACCATGCAAATTCAGGCTCATCCTAAAGATGTGATCAAGTGCTTCACTTGCTGGGGGGCACAAGCTGTGAGAACCCTGAGGCTCATGTCAACAGAGCCTGCAGACTTGTCTGAGCAGAGTGTCATCATGCATACAAAGTCTGGCAAAAGCCAAAAAAGATGAATGATGTAAAATATATATACCAAATATAATCTGTTTTAAAGTCAGTGTCCACAATTTGAATGTGACATATTACAACTACATATTCAAAAGGAACGATTATGGAGTAAGGAGGAATCTATAAATATTGAAAGGTAACTGATGTGCAGAGGGGATTGCACTTTATTTTATATTGTCCTCTATGTAATGATGTATATGTAAATATTGTTTTAAAAGTTGATGTTCTTTAGGTTTATATAAGTTTTAAGAATTGATAATTAAATATGTATTTGATGAAAAAAATTGAGAAAAGTGAAAAGAGAAACGTAACATCTTATGTAATCGAAAACATTCTGTTGCTGCTTTAATGAAAAGTAGACGACTTTTTGAGATTGTTGCAGACCATGAAATAAATAGACCAAGAATTTAACTCCAAATTTAACATTACCACGTATTGTTGATCAGGAATCTAAAGTATTTCTAAGGTACTATCATCGACCAACAGATAACTGGAATACCAGACTGCATTCCATCAGAACATTACAGCATTTCTTTGATTTTTTGAAGTGTGCAGTTGTGGTTGTTTGAGGCTATAAAAGGACAGGAGTGCCTTGACCTTTAATTGTATATACAACCAGTTTTTGCATTCAAATCTTATTTTAATTTTCATGGTCTGACCTAAAGAGAACCAATATGGGGGAGGGATACAAAACCTTGTAACCTTTTTTTCAGTTTCTCCTGTTTCCATTGTCTCATTTGCTTATTCTGGCCTATTGAGTCACATCGACACATAAACAAAACTGATTTCAGGGATGACATATCAGTTTTATAAAATGAAAGGCATTGTCAGAATTCCCTGTGATACTTCCGATTAAAGAGCTATATTAATGTGAATATGATATGCAGATTTCCACTGTGACAGCTTAGGTATTGTCTGTCAGATTGAAGACAAAATGAAATCTGCTTTCCATCAGCTCACATTTCCCTCAGTTCTTACTGTTTTGTATGTCTGTCGAAGAAAAATGGTAATTTATTATAACTCACAACAATTACACTAAATACTTGTTACACTACACCTGCCCCCAGATACAGTAGTTGGCAAAAGGTTAGAAAGAGGTTATTTCCTGCTCATTAAAGCCTAATAAATGTCCTGTACATATCATTGGGTCATCTGATTAATACTGTTGAATTGAACCATAATGTTAACAGTACTACACTGTATATTTTATATGCTTAAAAAAACACAACTCAGTCTTCCTAGATGAATGCACAGAAAATAACTCTGCTACATTTTTATTTTTATTTTAGTTCATCTTTACACTCGTTATTTCACTTAAGGAGAAATTGATTTGTGCATTTCTTTCTTGATTCCATTGTTCAGTTCACCTGGACCTGTCACTGTTACTACTTATGAAGCAGTGGTAACAGCAGGTCAGGTGGAGGCTTCAGCTTCATGAGTTAAACCAGACCGTTGCCCTTTACACCAGAGCTTTTCACATTGCTAAACCAAAGGACCCTTTAAACTGCATCTGATCTCTGCACTACTTTGGAAGCAGAAGGGAGAATACTTGTGGAGGAGGGGGTTAATGGACCTTGCAGGACTGAGTTGGCCACCATGGCAATAGTTATGGCATGCTTGACAGGGTTATTAGCTGATTGTCTGGTCACAACAACTCCCTATGGCAGAAGCTGATTCAGCTGAAGGTGGTGGCAGATCCCTGAGGTTGTGCCCGATAGCAACATTGGAGACTGCAGAGGAGCTGGAGGTTCAGATCAGACTTCCACTAGTTCTTTCCCCGCATGAACACTAACATCCAGGCCACTAATCGACAGTATTGGGAAGGTTACTTTTAAAATGTATTCCACTACAGATTACAGAATACATGCCCCAAAATGTAGTTTGTAACGTATTCCATTACATTACTCAATGAGAGTAACGCATTCTGAATACTTTGGATTCCTTGATATATTGTCATGCTTTTTACAACTACATGAATGTACTATTGCTGTGTGATTTATTACTATTACTGAAGGATACTCGCCATACCAACACAACTAGATTTTTAAATCTTAAAATTAAATGAGTAACAGTAGGGTGGACATTAGGTAAGGCTGCACTTTTTGCAGAGATCTCGTATAGAAAACTATTCTGTGCGTATATAGAACAGGTCCGTGGCTCTGGACTGTAGTAAAGGGACCTCTGGCTAATACGTCAGGTTCCGTGTCGGGCTCGTAGCCGAAAACTAGCTTTACTTTGTTGTCTGGGTCAACTTTGCTAGCAAGAGACAGAGCGGGGCATTGAAAGGCTGCTCCAACGGAACTTATTGTTTCGGAGGAAAACACGAACAAAGTAAACAGTCGAGTCTTAAGAGCTTACTTACAACTGGGCTACACTGCCCATAAGGCTACATTCTTTAAGGCTATGCCTGTAACACTCTGCCTATTGCCTTCATATTTAATAAGTATTTGAATAGTAATTTCAAACAATATTTCGTCACATCATTATGCAAGTAGAGGTGACGTGGGCCGCGAGATTGAGACACAGGCATGAGAGCCTCTTAATGCGTGTTTTGTTCGGGTTTCCAACGGCGTGGAATTACCAACAACAGAGAGGGCATAGCATAACATATGAAACAGGAAAAGACAGCCGTATAATCCCTTCATTACAAAGTAACTGTATTCTGATAACCACCTTTTTAAACTGTAACTGTAACGGAATACAGTTACTCATATTTTGTATTTTAAATACGTAACAGTACATGTATTCCGTTACTCCCCAACACTGCTGATCGAGATAGATTGTTTGGTTGTAAAGGGCTATGTAACAGCCTAAGAGTATATATCCATTATAATTTGGACATATTCCATTCTTACTGAGAACAGCAAGAAGTAAATCTTGTTTAGGATACACCAGCTGCTGGTTTTTGTTTTTGTTTGTTTGACTAAATCACGATATGTCTTGAGTCCCAGCGCCCCTGGTACTGGGGGCAAAGGGGGTGAGCTGCAGTTTAAGCCTCAGTGAAGTTGAGTGTTTTTTTTTTTTGTTTTTTGTTTTAATGTAAATATGTGTGGTATCCACAGAAACCTCAAAATCTCAGCTAAAAGCTGATATAAACAATTTCTACAACCACCAAACATCGCGAAAGCAACAAACAATTACAATGGCAGTTACAAAATTTTGCAAAATGTGCCTAAACACAGTGACGCCACAAACTCACTTATCTTTATGTAACCAAGCAAACGACACATTGTCTAAAAGCAGAGATCTCACAGATTCCAAAACTCTAAGTTTCATCACGTCACGACCAAAATTCACTGAACCAACGGCAAAAGAAGACCACAAATATACTTCATGTTCGATAAACAATAACATGGACTCAAACCTCCCGTGCCGTTTCTCTTGCTGAAACTCGTAACATAGCTGGTTTAGTTTTCTTTGGTGTGTGGGAGACGTTCACATGAAGTTTAAAACACTCTTAATTTTGCAATGGATGACTTTTCACCTGGTGGAATAATTTTGTGGTACTGCTGCCTTTTGCGGCAATAGTTTTACGGCATGATTTGCAAATTACCGCATTAATTATCGCAAACAGCGAGTCTCATTCTCTCACTCGTCTGAAACTCCCACTGTCACCATATCTTCCTCTATTTTGTAGTATATAAACACAGAAGAAAAACAAATGAGAACTATGACTAAAGCCTGTTTTAACATTTTAGATATAAACAAAGTTTTTGAGCAATCGACCTGCTTGCCAGTCTTTAACAACTTCATCATTTCTCTGATGATGTCACAATGATCCAAGATTTGACTTTACACTTTACACTCTGTTCTGATTCACAGCTACACTAAACAAACAGAATCTACTTGACTTGTAGGTGTGTGGTAGCTCTCAGTTTGGTGTAGGCTGGATAATAAACAGTTAAAACTCCATGATAAGCATGTGTAATTATCTGTATCTTCCTGCTTCTTTCTCCATCTGCGTGTGTTTGTCTTGTTTCAAAATTCTTGCATGCCAGTACACTCGCCTCTCTGGCTATATGTGTGCACACACGCAGCATCTGCTCAAATTAGCAATTCAACTATACATTGAAAGCATACAAACACTGCAGCACACCCATTCTCAAACACACCTGCAGAGTGCATCCTCTGACTCTCACATGAGTGATTGGCCACCAAGTGATTAATCAATTCTTGATCTTAAATGACATGTTTAAAATGTAGGATTGAGACTATAATTAAAATGCATATGTTAATCATAATATAACTGCATTTAAATGTTAATGTTTAACAATTAGAATTAATAATTAACATCTGCATGTCGAATCGGGATGTTATCGCATGCAAAAATGATATATTTAAATAACTGACTGAGAAACTGACTATAAAATATGTGATTTTGTACCAGATATGGAAATTTAAATAAAATAAAATAAAATACAGTAGCATAGCACTTAATATTATTTTGTATTTTAATTCTTGCAGTCTGGGAAAAATGATTAGTACTGTAAATTTACCACATATAATTAGAAATGACAGCGTGAGATTGGTGCATATTGATCTATCAAGTGTTTTTTGAAGATGAAAAGATTTAAATGCATAATACATGCAACTGGTAGCATCTTCATAAAAAAGACATAATTCTACCACATGATGTGAAATTAGCCAGTAAAATTGTGTACAAACATCTAATTAATACTTCAACTTAACATTATTATGTTTATTTCAAATAATCAAACATTTCCTCTGAGTAGCGCCATCTATGGGATGAATACAAATATGCAACTTTTACACACATGCTGCGTGCACATTAAAGAGAAACGTTGAACGTCAATCACATGCCATCTTGACACCCAAATACTAGCTTTTTCTAGCTGGTCACTAGACTGATTTTGTCCAACCACAAATTCAAT
Organism: Astatotilapia calliptera; assembly: GCF_964374335.1. Taxonomy (NCBI): domain Eukaryota; kingdom Metazoa; phylum Chordata; class Actinopteri; order Cichliformes; family Cichlidae; genus Astatotilapia; species Astatotilapia calliptera. The sequence goes on along the minus strand of NC_137440.1, from coordinate 15,109,955 downwards.
TTTCAATGCATAGACACAACATCATGATTTCTTATTTATTTTCTGAAAGAAAACAAACTGTGGCCTATTACACGTGAAAATGGGCCCTGCAGATCACTCGTAGAAAACTAATAAATCAGGAAACTACCAGACAATTTGTCTGTTGTGCTTTAAGGACACACCTAACTTGGGCCAAACATTCTGTGCATAAATTGCTAAAAGCTAATTTTCAGCATTTCAAATTTCTTCTTTGGAAAGTTGAAGAAGCATTTTTGATACTGTGATTGCAACAGAAATCTAATCAAAGTGTAATTTGTCAGAAAATGACAAGATAAAATTGATGGATAAATGTCACAGATGTGCTTTATTTTATTCTTTTCTTTTTTTCAAGAAGCTTGTACTTTTCACGAATACTCTGACTTATGATTTTGGTGTGATTGGCAGCATCAGAACTCGTGGCAAATCTAATTCTAGGGGAAAAAAACATCATACAGAGTGAATTCTGATCAATCCTGTGGTTAGACGCTAACATGCAGCATGGTTGTGTTTTGACAAACGTAACCTGCAAGGATTTCTCTCCCGATTATCAGGAACAATTTACCTTACAGAGGTTAAAATGGTTTTAATTACATTTTAAAATCAGCAAGCAAACACCGACCGAGTCGGTTGCACTGCTCCACATACAAATGCATCGGACCAGGTTTAATTTGACTTAAGGGCCTGAGGGAATAATTTAGAGTCAGGTTATTCAGCACACATTGCCTTTCGTGTGTTCAAAATAATGAAGCTGATAATCTAAAACGTTTTTCTGTCTGCCCGGCGGTAATGAAAGGCTGTGTATGGAAGAGTAGGTTTATACATGTATGTCAACAGGATTTGAATTTGAGCAGGGAAAACTAGCTAATCTTTTCTTTCCTAGATGCAAATTTATTTACTGCATAGCATCTACTCGCGTGTTGAGACGGAAGCATGTCAATGAGACTCGTGTCTGTGAGTATCATGTAAACATCTTACCATGTCCTGAGGGCAAAATAGCTTGGTACCTGACAACGATGTCAAAGCACACTCATCCAAGCAAAGTGAATTACCATCATGTGGCTATCTGGTATTCCATGTTATCCATAGGGAGACTTAAATATTCCCATTACAGCATATTTTTCTTTCATAGGCGTAATTTGCAATGCGCCGCTGCTACTTATACTGCAGAAAGAAAAGACGCTCATGTAATTCACCTGCTCATTGCTATGCTGATATTATGCAGAGTGAAGGAGAGTGATTGCTCCGCCAAACATATAATTTACTGGATGCTTTTAGCCAACGTACCTATAATGATCCTAATGTATGGTTTTTGATGCGTGCACTGCAAGATGGTTCTTTGCACTGTAAATGAATTCTTTATGGTGCTATGAAAATATTTTAGCATAAAGAGCATTTATGATGGCAGAAGGTACTACACTAAAAGCATTCTTCTTCTTCTCTTTTTAGCCGGTCCCTTTAGGAGTCACCATAGCAGATCTGCGTCCATCTCACCCTATCCCTAGCACCCTCTTCTGTCACACCAACCCTCTGCTTGTCCTCCTTAACTGCATCTATGAATCTTCTCTATGGTCTTTTCCTCCAGCTTGGCAGCTCCATATTCAACACCCTTTTCCCAATACATCCACTGCACATATCCAGACCATGTCAGCCCTGCCTCTCTAACTTTGTCTCCACACTGCCCAACCTGAGCTGTCCCTCTGATGTATTCATTTCTATATCTGTCTATTTTGGAACTTACCACTGTTGCTGTCCTCATAGACAGACATGAGGAGCACACTGCCTTGTGTCCCCTTTGCTAGGTTGTTGTTGTTTTCCTAAAACTAAAAATGAAATGAAAAAGCATTTGCTTTGAGATCTATTCAAGTTAGTCTTTTGTGCAACTGACTGGTATTTGGTTGTTTTTTTTTTTGTTTTTTTGTTGTTGTTTTTGTAAACTCACTGTTTGTGCATGTTTCTATTGCGGACATTGTTTGGCACCACTTTGAATTGGAATTTGTTTTTGCTAACCTTCATTGTCTTCAACTGAATGAATTCTACTGACTTGTGTTCCACTGTGAGTTTTTTTTTTCACAGTATGCCTTATTCTTAAAGTTTAGAGCTAAATGATTTCTACATGATTTGCACTAAGTGTATAAACCATAATTTAAGTAAAAACATTACATGAATGAAAAAAAAAACCAGTTGTAAATTGCACTTGTGTGTGTGAATGGGTGGATGACTGGGTGTGTAAAGCGCTTTGGGGTCCCTAGGGGGGACTAGTAAAAGCGCTATACAAATACAGGCCATTTACCATTTACCATTTACCACTTTGAAAATTTGTAGCATGTGCTTTTTGTAAATGTTGCATTTCCAGATGATTTCCACTAACGTTTTTGCACCCAGTCTTGTATGTGCTTTGTCTTGAGGGGACACTTTGGTAATACAAGATTAAGCTGAACAAAGTGTGTATGTGGCTCAGTCATTAGGTCACACTGTTTATAGCATTTAGCTCACAGCACCACACTGCATGCTTGTATCATTCATTACCTTGTTTCCAAACAGCAGGGAAGCCAAAAAACCTCACATCTTGTGTGCCAAAAGAGTTTTCTTTAGGCACTAGGAAGGAACAGGTGCCATGTATTTCCCTGTGTCACTAGCTGGTATTTCCTCATTCTCTTTCCATCCAGGCACTCCCCCACATTTCCTCTGCACTTCTATTTCTCATTTAATTTTTTTTTCCTCATCCTTTGTTTCTGTTTTTCTTAACTCAATTTTTTCATCCACTGGAAGTTGTAAATGAAGCCTGGGTAGTTATACAAGCATGAATAACCTACTCCAGTTGTGTTTTTTTTTTCCTTCCTGTGCAAAAGCACCCACAGCTTCTAATCTCCATTCACAAAACACACACACACACACACACACACACACACACACACACACACACACACACACACACACACACTGCCTGTTACGGCCCTAGCAGGGCCTCCCCCTGAAGGTGCCTGTGTGGGCGTGTCCTTCAATCTCTTCTGTCTGAGGTGCCACCCTTTCTCTTTTACACAGCTGACTCCCATCAGTAATTAAGTATTTAAGCCCAGGGAAAGGTGAGCTCTGGGGCAGAGTGCCATGTGAATGGTTACAGCGAGTGAGCTGTGTGTTTGATGGTTGCTGCTAGTGAGCTGTGGGTGTTCTGTTGCAGCTTGCAAGCTGTGTGTTTGCAGCTAGTGAGCTGCTCTCTCTTTTTGACTTACGTTTTACTTTATTGACCAACGCTTGAGTTTTGTTTGTTTCCTTAAATGGTAATAGCGGCTTGTCCGTCTCTTTTAGTTGAATATTAATAGAAACTTTAATAAAACTCTTTCATTTAACCATTTTGCCTCTGTCTTCTTTTTCTGACCCGGACACATTTTGTTACTTCCCCCTCACCGCCTAGACCCCTCAAGGGAACGTAACAATGCCACATAAGCCATCTGGTGCTAATACACAATTATATGAATAACAATGTGTTACGTCCCTCTGCAGCCTCTAATCTGCTCAGTGTGTTCAGCTGGTGCTAATTGGCCACACCTAGTCAGGTGTGGATAAAAGTATACCTGAGGCAAGCGTCTGGGGAGCTGACTTGTCTTTGCCTTGGTGGCAGCAGTCATTTGAGCCAACCTGCTATTCCATTTTAAGATAAAACCTCTTCTCACCCATGCTCTGGTATTCGTCTCCTTTTTTATATTGCGTCTTTTGAGCTGGGTCGTAACATAAGTGGCAGCTCGTCCTGGATATTTGGACATTTTAGTGGAGATTGAATATCAGTTTTTTGTTTTGCTTTTAAGTGGGTGAGTGATGGTCACTGTAATTGCGCAAACTCCCTTTAGTAAGTGTGTTTCAGCTGGGTGGCTGTGCTGCCCTTCCATCGAAGCACTTGTTTGTTGTTTTGCTTTTTTGTTTTAGTTTATTGTGTTTGGTGGCTATCCTGGGTGGGGGTACGCTTCAGGGTTTGGTGGGAGACTGTACCCCGGTCTGCTGCCTATCCTTGAGTTTGCGTTTAAAGGTGCCTCGAGCCCGGTACACCACTGAAGACTAGACAGGTAAAGTTTTATTGTTTTTTAGCATTTTAGGATGGGAGTTGCACATAGTAAATCAGTGGCACCAAACTTGGTAGGAGGTTTGAGACCATTCATGATTATGGTCTGTAGCTGAGGCAGGTAGGCTGTTTTTAAGTTGGCATTGTGTGTACACCATGTGTGTGCATATGTCAGTGTTAATGGATGCTAATGAGATCCTTGTGAGGTGAGTGTTTTGTGATGTGACCTTTAGTGTTGTGGGGCATATGGCTATTTTGTTGGATCACTTGTGAGTGTTGTTGGCCAGGTGATGGCAATAACACTGTGGGGTGCTGAGCCACCCTTGATGTGATCATTGTGTGGCCATAGCTCTCCATTTTGTGGTTGGTCACTAGTGTGCTTGATTTACTGAACTTTTTGGATTAAAGTAACTTGTTGTGGTATAGGGCCACTTGTATGTGACTGTTTGTGTGGTGGAGACAACAGATCACTTAGTTGTGATTATTTGTTGCTACTTTTGGTTTTGTGTTGTAGCAGATCAGGGCCCTATTTCAGGAAGCCGGTTTAGTGCAAACTCTGAGTAAGTATACCCCGAGTGAACGAAAACTCTGGGTCTTCGGTTTCACAAAGCGAGTTCAGATGAAGCCTGAGTGAGTCACCATGACGACACACTCCATGAAGCTAACCTGCCCCCTAGCAGGTTTACTGCAACTAACCCTGACTTTCTCCGCCTCTTTGTCGGAAACCTGACTGTAGGAAGTGTCAGACATGGCGTGCCCCTTCCTTGAAGAGCCAGTAGATGTTGGAGCCCAAATTCTCTGCAGAGCTCTCCGCCGGGAGAGAGTGGTTAGAGCGCGTTTGGACATATTATCATTCCCTGATGATTTCCTGTGTGAACGTTACCGTTTTTCAGCACAATCCATAATTTATTTGGATAACATCCTCAGGCCTAATATTGCCCATGTGACACATCGCGGACATGCTTTCAGTTCATTACATATTATTTGTACTGCACTCCGTTGTTTTTTTTTTTGTTTTTTTTTTTGTTTGTTTTTTTTTGCAAACGGGAGCTTTCTGTACAATATTGGTGATGCTGAGCACGTTTCCAAGGCTACCGTCTGTTGGGCAGTCAGCAATGTTACAGTTGCACTGAAACGTCTCCTGCACTCGTTTGTGGTGTTCCCCGGTCACAGACCCACAAGATTCATCAAAGAGGGATTCCACAAAATTGCAGGTATCAGGATGAACAAAACCTAATCCATGATGTGGTGATACATGAACTACTACTTACATGTTGCAGCTATTTTCAGGGTTCCCAGGCGTGATTGGCTGGATAGATGGCACTCACATTCCAATCATTGCTCCTTCAGTAAATGAAGGAGACTATGTGAACAGGAAGTCTTTCCACAGCATTAATGTACAGGTACATAGTTCCCTGTAGTATTTCACACTAACAAGTGATGTCATTATAGTAATGGATGCTAATTTGTGTTCTCTGCACTGTGAAGATCATATGTGATGCTGCCAACATCATCACAAATGTGGAAGCCAAGTGGCCAGGCTCTGTTCATGACTCACGAATTTTCCGTGAATGTACACTGAGCACCAAATTTGGACATGGTGGGTCGAAAATACTTTGAAATATACAGAGACCAATTGCTACAGGGACGTTTGCACTGACGTGTATCCTTCTGTCCTAGGAGAGGTCACTGGCTACTTGCTTGGTGATAGGGGGTATCCATGTTTACCCTATTTGCTTACCCCTTACCCTGACCCTGAACCGGGCCCACAGCAGCGATATAATCTGGCCCATTGCAGGACACGGGCCAGAGTTGAAATGACCATCGGAATGCTCAAGGCCCAGTTCCAGTGCCTGCAAAGACTCAGGGTCGCCCCAGAAAGGGCATGTGACATTATTGTGGCATGTGTGATTCTTCACAACATTGCCACAATTAGAGGAGAACACTGTCCATCTGAACCAGACATCAGCAGTGATCCACATACTTATTTTCCACCCTGATTTACGAATAAATTCTTTACAAATCCTACCATGTGGATTCATGGATTTTTTTTTTTTTTCACATTCTGTCTCTCACAGTTGAAGTGTACCTCTGGTGCAAATTACTGACCTCTGTCATCATTTTAGGTGGGGGAACTTGCACAATCGGTGGCTGACTAAATACTTTTTTGCCCCACTGTATGTCACAATCATTTCCTGTGACCCGTCACCTCAACATGTTACAAGACGAATACACAGATTCTTTGGTCAACTGGCTTTATTGGTCGCCCTGTATGTCCTGTACACAAGGTATAAATAGGTATAGTAGTATGTTGTACAAACACTGACATAATTCGTCCATCTCTGACCACTTCACCCACCCTTAACTGTTGTTCCAGCAGTAAAATCTCCAACTTGGACTTTTGGATCTGCTGCTTGAGGTGTACCATTTCCATGTCGCACTTCTGTATTTTCTTGACCAAATATGTCTTGTACAGCTGCTTTACAGGGAGCTATTGCAACACAGGACATAGCATTGACATCCATAGTACATGCCTACTTAGGTTGGTTGTGACTCACTGCTGAACATCCTACTGTGGAAAGGTTTGTTGGAGGAGTGGCTGGACCCTCTTCCTCTTCATTTCCATCATCACTCTGTCAGGGACATAGTAAGTCCATGGTGTTATCATAGTACCACATTGTATTCAGTTGTTATATTTTCCACTGTAAGATGTAAACCTCATGGTGTGTCTCTGTTGCGTCCTCCTCTGTAACAGTTGTCACTGTTTCGTCATCATTTGCCTGTAGTGGAGACATTAACAACATTGCTGTTCTACTGTTGACACATGTAGTCTGTGGAGTATTACGAGTACTCACAACTGCATGTTGGTCTGGCTCAACAGGGGGCTGCACCAGATGCAGTACACCAGGGGTGCTCAATCCCAGTCCTTGAGAGCTACTGTCCTGCAGCTTTTAGATGCATCCTTGTTCCGACACAGCTGAATCAAATGAATGGCTTGTTATCAGGCCTTCTCCAAACTTGATGGCATGCTGAAGAGGTGATCAAACATTTGATTCAGCTGTGTTGGAGTAGGGATGCATCTAAAAGCTGCAGGACAGTAGCTCTCGAGGACTGGGATTGAGCACCCCTGCAGTACACCATCACCATCAACTGAAAGAATATGGGGTTCATACAGGTCACTCATAACTTACTAGGGCCTAACTGGCAATTAACAGACATACCAATCACCGTACACCTCATTGTCATTATGCTCTCAAAGACAACCGACACTGAGGGAAGGCAAAATCAGTAGGACAATAACTTCACTACAACATAGTTCATTTTGGTAAGGAGTTCATCAAATGAATGTGTCGCACTGCAAAGGTGACTGTGAAGAAAGGATGTATGCACATCATGTATTATTTTGGATTTACCTCTTATGTAGGCACTTGTGTCTTGCGGGGTTATTGCCTCAGAGGATGTCCACGCAGAGATGCCTTCAGCCACTGGGCGCCCACTGTTTTGGCTGAGGGCCAACTGCTCAGCCTCTGTGAGTGGTGGTGGTGGAGGACCCCCACCTGTTTTTTGGGCATCCGCTTTTTTTCTGTTGGCTATAACGGCTCACATTTGAGCATACAGAGTAAGCAAATATGTACTTGTAATGTGCTCAGATAATTTCAATGAGTGCTTACAGAAAGAAAATTAATGTAGCCTCTAACTGCAATTGATTTACATGGGACAAACAGACCAAGCACTATGGCTCATAATACAATTACACCTTACCTGTTTGGACTATATTTTTGTATTTCATTTTTACTTGCTGCCAGGAACGTTTGGGGCCTGTTGGGTTGCACCTGCGCTCACATCACATCACAACATTAAATGTATACAATGATAATAGATAGGATATAGTACATTACCGTGTTAAATGGGTGGAGATCCCTAGATCAATGTTTACATTTGCACTCACGCATTGACTCTGTCGGCTATGTTTTGCCATGCATGCTCCCTTTCTTTTGCAGCTGTGGCTGTGTTACTTTTTTTCTGCAAGATGTGCATGTTGTCGGCATATGCTACCATCAGGGTTTCGGCCTCAAGCGCTGTGAAATACGTCGACCGCACCTTCTTTCCCTCCGTCTCCATGGTGACTCGCTTGATCTGTGCTCCACTGATCAGGGCTTTATGTATCCTCGTGCTCTCGCTTAACTTGGGGTTGACGCAACTCCGCGTTGATTGAACTGATTGTTATCAGCCTTTCTGAAACCGAATATTCCGAGTTGGACAGTTCGGGGTTACTCAACCCTGAGTATCGTTTTTCACTCTGAGTTTTCTAAACCAGCTTCCTGAAATAGGGCCCAGGTAATCATTTTGGGTTTGTGACTGTTGTGCTCCTTTGTGTTGGTCACATGTTACTTTTTGTGTGTTCAGTGTGGCAACTTCAAATCCTCATGCCCATCCATGCTTAGAGATGCCAACTATAACGTGAACACTGTGCTTCTGTTAGCTTTAACTTTTATTCCAGGTTTGTGGGTCAAGGACCTGAAGGCTTCAGAGGGGCTTTTAATAAATTTAGGGGTCCTAGAGGAACCCTTTTAAGGGAGGAGGTGTTACGTCCCTCTGCAGCCTCTAATCTGCTCGGTGTGTTCAGCTGGTGCTAATTGGCCACACCTAGTCAAGTGTGGATAAAAGCATACCTGAGGCAAGCGTCCGGGGAGCTCACTTGTCTTTGCCTTGGTGGCATCAGCCATTTGAGCCAACCTGCTATTCCATTTTAAGATAAAACCTATTGATGGCCAAATGAAAGAAAGTGTGTACATTATTGTACTTTATTGAGCCCCGTGGGGAAATTGCTCTCTGCATTTAACCCATTCACTCAGTGAAGCAGTGGGCAGCCATTGGGCGCCCGGGGAGCAGTGTGTAGGGACGGTACCTTGCTCAGGGGTACCTCAGGGTAGCTGTTAAGGGGAATCGAACCCCCGACCTTCCGATCATGGGGCAACCACTCTACCTACTGAGCTATCCCTGCCATGAAGCTTTCCGAAGCACTGAAGCTTGTATTGAAAAACGGTTCATTACTCGAAGCTTTTCAACACAGTCCTCTCCGGTGACATCTGGTGGTGAAAATTTTGAAGAGCAGCTTGAATCTGCAAAATAAAACGGACTGCTCAATTATCAGTGCTCACTCAAGAGTGGAGTTCTCTCTGATATTGGGCCACCGTTCCGTTGCTTTGAACATGTAATTGGTTTTGTTTTCTCGATTGGGGGGCTGAAAAAAATGTAATGCGTATTTGCGTAATACATTTTGATCAAACTTTCCCTATTTAAACATGCACTATGGTGTGGCCTTTCTTTGCTCATAACTCCTTGATGTTGGTAAATACAATAAGTGAGCAATATATATAATATACATATGATAATGCACAGCACATTATGGAGTATGCCCCTGCTGTGAAGTCCTGCCTCCATCTACTTGTCGTTTAATCACTGGACAGCTGGACAGGTTCATACAAAATATTAGATTAGGCCAATTGTCCTATACATATTTTTGACCTAGGGGTGGGATTGATTGTGAACTGGAAAGGGAAAATGCTTAGGGGGCTGAGTACGGCTGCATCGTCACTGATTTGTAGAATCATTTTGATTCGATACAGGATCCGATTCAATTTGATTGGAATCTGGAAAGTTTTGCCTCAGTCAGAAATATTACAATTCTGGTCATGTATCAGTATATATCCATAATTTCGTATCTATTAAAAGAAAGCTGACACATGTGAGACTTAATTAGAGATGTAAACAGAGAGTTATGAAACCTGCAGCTGCAGAAGCCAGCGAAAAAAAAAAAGAGGCAAACACAGCGCAGACCCGACGACGCACCAAAATCTGATTCTGACGCGTCGGGTCCGCGCTCTGTGTTCACGTTTGTATGCAGAATCCGTAAACCTGCTCCCAGTTACTGTTTTAGCTGTATGGTGTTTGACGACATGTTGTGAGGTTTAACCTGAGATGCTGGCGTTTCAGGCATAATAACGTTAATTTACAAATCGACACGGGATTTTAATGAATCAATATCACTTTATTCAATTTGTTGTGGAGTGCAGGAACTACACTGTAAGTTGGTAGATATGCAGGTATTCCTGGGTCCTGCAGACTATCACCTAAAAACAATAAAAAAAATGATTTTCTAAACTGTGTAGCAATGTAATGTACGTATAGTGTCAAATACATTTTTGTAGTCTTCATTAGCTTTAATTCACATGGAAGTGTTCCTAAAGTCATATGCTGTAATGATATTTACATTATGAAAACATGATTTTGGACATTTCAAGTTTTTCACTTCGGCAGATAAAATGAATTGAGCAAAATCAACTCAAAATATTCCCACACGCCAGAACGTCCTCTCTTCCTCGCTGGCTCCATATCTGTCAGTGGAATGATCACCTCGTCGCTATCTGTCACCATCAACACACTCCACGAATCCCGTGGATGATTCACTTCCTTATATCCGTTTGAATCAGGTACCGAAGCAGTTACGTGCGTAATGAAGCTTCGGACGTCACTGGTCACGTGACTTTTGCCAAACGAAGCAAGCCTCGACACAGTGCTTCTGAACCAGTGTGTTGTTTTTTTCGACACACGCTCCGGAGCGTCAGCTTCAAGCGGGCCATCACTAATAAAACCTCTTCTCACCCATACTCTGGTATTCGTCTCCTTTTTTATGTTGTGGCTTTTGAGCCGGGTCGTAACAAATGGAAACAACATCTTGATCAGATTTATGAGCTCTACACACATTTTCTTCTGTTCATCACTCTTTCCTTTTCTATTCTTGGCCAGAATACAAGAGGTCTCCTGGCTTAGATTTGCTTTGGGTCTAAGCGAAACAAGGAAACAGAGGGAGTTAAAGAGTAAAGTTCCCTCAACCTCTCTTTCTTTATCTCTTCTGTTGCAAAATCTTGTGAAGTCTGTGAGTCTATGAGTGAAGTCTATAACGATGTAAGCCAATGCCAGTTGTCGTAGTTGTAGTTGCCGCATATTTCTGCTTCTGTTTTGAATCATTATATCATATCATGTCACTGTTCAAAATTAGTCCCAGAAGGAGCCCCTTACTTCTAAAATGAATATCTTTTTATTAATTTTCCTTACCAGCTCCTTCCTGCTCACTGTCACTACGGAAGAAAGCTCATGCTGGAGTGAGAAAGCTGTGACATTCTCTTGACAGGGTCGCAGACATATTTATAAGCTGCTAAAAACAGTTTAGATTTATTTGTGCAAACATACAAATCAGTAGATGATGAATAATACAATTAATTGAGCCCTTATCACCTGGGTTAAATTACACTGCAATCATACAGCTTGTGCAAAATAAAGTATTTTCATCAATGCCGCACAGACAGACCATTAAGCATAGCAATCACCAACTACACACTCAAAAGTATAGATGAAGAGTACCTGTGGCTTTTGCTTATTCTGTATGTACGGCATAGCAGTATGCAGCAACCTTTAATCAAGCATGAAGTAAATGGACATAGACACAAGTACCAAACTGTCGACGCACAGATTTGTATTCAGAACATTGGGTCAACTCGTGAGATATTGCTGTTCTTGCATTATTGATTTTTCAGTCAATATTATCGATCATTTAAAATTTAATCCCATGTGGTCCGACTTTCTCTTTATATTCTCCTAAGCACCAAAACTTGCTTTAGATGTTTTTAAAAATCTGCAGCACATTCTTTAGTTTTAATGACCTCCTTCTTTTTTCCTGCTTTTTTTTGTTTGTTTCAGAATCAGATATTTCAAGTCAGATACGACAATATCCTATAATTAATTGTATAAATATAACAGCTGACTTAATTATGTGATAATTAATCAAACCATAGCGAGAATGTATTGGGGAAGAAACTGAAATATCAATTTTCCCGTGTCTCCTTAAAATATAAACATCCTTTTTCTTATGTTGCTGTTGTGGATTATGGAATTGCTCAGTTCAGTGGTAATTGAGGCTCAGTTAGGGAAGAAGCAGTGTAAATTTAGAATTGGGAAAGAAAAGGAACACAAGTGACTTCCTATCATTTAGTCATCCAAAGGAACATGAAAAGTTATATTTATTTCTTCACTCTGGAGCTCACTAAATGAAGCAGCGTTATCCTTGTCTGAAAAAGTAGAGCAGCGAAAAGTTTGGTTGTAATAATTGTATCAGACACTTCATCAATGTCCTCAATAATTGGAGTGAAGTTTAATTTGGAGGTCATTAAGCATTACCAAAGTAGGACAGTCATTCACGGAGATGTGATTGCTATTCCTTATGTAGTTTCCACAAAAGCATCACTGGCACTTGTCAGTTGATATCAATGAGAAAGGTGAAAAAAGAGCAACAGGCGTAATGATAGAAGATTGATTTGTACTGATGACCTCAGAATGTTGACCTTGCTTGACCCAGTTACCTATAACGGGCTTGTTTTATTCAAATTGTGTGAAAATGCAAAAAAAGGTCCACAATGCACATGACACAGAATGTTCAAAAGAAATTTTATACACAACATAATACCGTCAATAATGCTTGACACTGTGTCGAGTGTGAGTATTTCCTTCTGTCCATTTTCGCATCTTTAGGAAAGTGCTTCATAACTCTAAATGATGTGGATTCATACAAACTGCTTAAACACCATCCTACAGGAGCGGATAGATGTACATAACATGATACTGAATGGCCATTTCCACTTACATTTCACTGGTCCATTCTCTCTAGCTGTTAGAGAAACTCAATGTTGCACATCTATGAGGCATTTAGTTCAAATCAGAATAAAAAAAACACTCAAGTATTATTGCGTTCATAATTATTATACTATGAAGGGAAATTACTTTGACTCATCTAGGCTAAACCAGGTCTGGCAACAAAATTCACTTCACACAAAGACAGCTGAGAAGCTTTGTTTTGTTTTTGTGATTTTTTTTTTTTTTTTTTTTTTTTTGTGTGTGTGTGTGTGGTTCAACAGATTCACGCAGCTCTGTGGATAAGAATTAATTTTATGTCATATACTGGTCAATTCCCTTTGCGAAATATAATTTCAAGGGATTTTCCGTTTTTTGATTTTGCAGTAATAAATTCCTTTCTGCAGCATATCCAAAAGTAATGTCAATCTTAAATTAAAAATAAAGGCCTCCTGTGGAAAGCTGAGAGAGTTACAACTCAATAGAGAGTCTAATCAGCAACAGAAAAAAGGAAATTGGTGTGTGTGCGTGCGTGCGTGCGTGTGTGTGTGTGTGTGTGTGGGAGGGGGTGAAGGAGTGAGGGGGGATGACTCCTTTCAAGGAGATGAAAGAAGAAAGAGAAAGAGGGAATGGGGAGATGAAGAATCAGCCGTTGTCTTGAAATGTGCCCCATGCAGAGTTTGTGATGGGCTGTTACTACATGGAGCAAGCTTATACAGCAGGCAGACCCTGAATCAAATATGAAAACCAATTCTACCAATGCAACTTCCACACTGACGCTGTCTTTATCAAAACTCTGAGTTCTTCATTCAGCTCACAGAGACAGACTGCAACATTATTATACGTGCTGTCAATACTTTTATAATCCAGTCTTTCCTCATATAATTTCTTCAGCTTTAGGTCAGTTAAGACCAAAGATTACCTTCTGATGATGACAGTAGATGTAACTTCAAAGCAAAAAACAACATGTATATATCTAAGGAGTGAATTTAATGAAAAACTTTTAAAGCATTCATTTGAGATCTTACTATGGAAGCAGAGAGCTGCCACGCAGACAAAAGAAAAATAGAGCTATATCACATTATAACATGAAAGCGTTATTGTTCTAACAATATCCTTTTCATGTTAGAACAACATAATCTCACATTATTACAATATACATAATTATCACGTTCGTACAATATAATATTTATATTGTAAGAACGTAAAATGTTTTTGTTATAATGTGATAATTATGTATATTGTAATAAAGTGATATTATGTTGTTCAAACCTGAAAAGTATATTGTTATATTGTTGTTGTTTTCACGTTATAATGTGATATAACCCATTCATGTGTTACGCCTGTCTATGCGTTGTGTTCTATGAAAGTAAGAGTCAGGAGACACCAGTGGGTCTTTGGCTCTTTACTGTACATCTGCAACACAGAAATAAAGGTCTGAGCTGTGTGTGTCGTGCGCCTGCATTCGCAAATAAGTAACACATTTGCTACATGTAGCTTTATTTTTCTTTTGCCTGTGAGGCAGCTCTACACTTCTGTATGTTACTTTCATTTTCTCTATGAAACAATATTTTCTTTATGGTTAATAATATAGATTTTCGTGAAAAACAAATACAAGCCCAACATACAAAACTTAGAGTTAAAGTAGTCCATTTTTCAGGTTTGTAGCTTGAAAACCTCCAGTGGCTTTCCCTTCCTTCTCTGACAGAAATAGTTATAGGCTTCTTAATAAAGTTTGGTACTAGGTTCAATTTGACTGATTTAATGAGCTGTGAGTTTTAAGTGCTTTGCTGTGGGGTGCAGATTTTCTGTCACCATGTACTCTTGTTCATTTAGCAACTTTTAAGAACTTTTCTCTCTAACTTTTTCTTTAATAGAAATCTTAATAACCACATGAAAGCTTCACTTTTTTGTGTTAATGTAATTCTGCTCTGGATTATGCAGTAAGCTCAAACGAAGCTGTTTTATAAAATGATGCAGATTAAACATTTCATTCAAAAAAGCTCTTTAAAGGAAATAGGCCAGCAATTCAAAAAAACAAAATGTAAAAAAAAAACCCACAATGTTTTACCAGGAGCAGTTTCAACTGCTGCTGCTGCAAACTGGACATAAAGTGAGAGGTAACTTCAAAAGAAAGCCAAAAAACAAAACGGCGCTTCAAATGCAAATTACTTGAATGTGATGTATAGAATACTACAAATTCTAAGCCAAGCGTCTTGTTGCTTTCATTTAGACTTGCTGTTATGGACTGCACAATTCTGTGAGCTGATTCTTTATAAACTCCAAGCAGGAAAAACACTTTACAATATCTATCATTTGCCCACGCATAATCATACAGCCTGGTTCAGGTTCTCTGAGAAGAAGGCAAGCGCACAAACCCACACAAAAAAGTCAGGTTGATGTTTATGCTGTATATGCTGGATTTCAGCACTATTTATTTAGTCTTTATTTCTTGCTTTTAAGACAAACAAAGCACACTTGTTTCTAGTTTCTCTAAAACCTTTAGGAGTAAACTTGCTCATGGAGGAGTAAGCAAAAATACGCACGTGTTTGTTTGCTTCCTATCTGTGCTATGTGTACTTGACCCCTACTGTCCTCTTCACAGTTTAGTTTGGCAGAATCTACTGAATGATGGTTGTCTTTTGAATGCTACTTCACTTGTGTCACTCAGTGGATTCTTAGAAAACTGCTCGACACATTTGTCACACTGTAATGTGGTTGACCGTGTGGCATATGCAAGTGACCTTTGCAGCAGCACTTATGTAGATTTAATGAAGCAGAGCATTGCCAATATCAGGATAAAACAGTGGCGTGCACTCTTAGCCGTCAGACAAGGACATAAACATAATACTTCATTGCTTTCCAAGTAAAGGATAATTGCTTACAAGAACATGCTTGTCATTCTCAATCAAAAAAACACTTGTATTTTTTGAAGGTTGTAAAGAACAGATTTTTTTTTATTTTTTTATGTTGAGTGGGCCATTCATCAACCTTCACACAAATATACTGTAAGCCAGAGCTAACACTGCTGCTAATGTTATTTTCCTACTCCTACATGTTTTTCTGTATTATCATATTTTTAGTCCTCAAGAGAAATGTGTAACTTGATACAGATAATGCAAACACTTGCAAAGACATTAAGTCTGCTTTTTTTGTCATATGGCCTTCTTTCTCATCTCAGCATTACTCCATCATGATAACAATGGTGTTGCTGTGATTTTATGTGTTGTATTACTTATGTAACAAAACACTATCAAAATGCTGTATGGGTAAAAGATAATTGAAATTCAAGCAGCACATGGTGTGCAGGGGGGTTGCTGGCTCTATCGGTGTATCTCATTGTGGAGTCTGTTGCAGCATCTTGCAGTGGAGTCTATTAGGAGTCATTTATTTGAGCTGTATGGCAGATTGATGCTAATTGTAGCTCTGAATCCATTTACTGTCAGTAAGCAAGAAAGACGGGGTGAGAAATAAAATGGGAGAATAACCCTGATATCTGGGCAAAGCAGCTCAGTGGTGTAGACTGTGTAGTTAAAAAAATAGACTACCTTTTTTTTTTTTCTTACCCAAACAAAACTTGTAAAACTTCACTTAGGTGATAATACAAAGTTTGAATGCAACCTTATATAACAACAAGATTGCCCTGTTACATCATGCCAGTACAAATCATTATGTACAACTTATGCCCTTTAAAAACTTATAATTTTTGACCTTTGGAACATTAGAACAGAGATATTTAAGGTCAGGAGGGATTTTGTGAGTCATTGGAAAAATGGCACCTCCACAGCATGTGCTATCTCACAGGAGAGAAAAGGATGAAAACAAACTGATGTCAGGTTTGTAAGATTAAATAAGTCTGAATACATTGAAAGAAAACTAGAATGGCACAAAGAGAAACTGTGTCGTCTAAGAGAATTGTTTGAAAAATTGCCTTTTATTATTAGACATCTATAATATGATGTTCAGTCAAAACTATCAAGGTGTTGAGGTACTAAGGTACACATGTCAATAGCAGATCATGTCTTAAAAATAGCATAAATTCTCTCCTAAATAAACAATAATAATGGATAAACATGCTGCCGATCAGTATGCCACAAAAGCTAAAGTTACAAAGGATTTATTCGTGTCTTTCACTCTAAATAAGCAATAAAGAAACAGAGGTACTTCATTTAACACTAATGAAAAATGAACTGTGGTCTTTTCTGGACCACAGTTCAGTAAAAACTGACTGAGGCAAATGGACACTTGTGGTCAGTGTAGTTGAAATTTTCAATTCTTTTTGGAAAACTTTGATGCTGCATCCTCTGTTTTAAAGAGGAGAGAAACTACTCAGTTTGTTATCAGCATTCTGTTGAAATACCTGCATCTCTGATGATATGTGGGTGCAGTCCCAACTTTTATGATGTGCTATCAAATTAAATTCTTTTTTGCGTATTAGCTCAGTTTAAACATCTGAAATGTATTAATGTTTTATTGCGAATAAAATATGTTTTTGAGATTTACAAATCATTACATGCATTCAGATTTTATTTACATTTTACACAGCACTTTTTGGAAATGGAGTTATAATAAATATTTATTTATAAAATCATAAAACCAAACCAAAAATGCATAAACCCCATTAGGGATGTTCTGTAGTGAGATTAAAAAAATAAAGAAAATCTACAAAAAAAATAGTAACACATTAACGAGCTAACAGCCCTTACGCGTTGACGCCGTGCAGCCCTCGCACGGGGCGATCCACGTTAACTCGCTAACAGGGATTTGCCGCCTTAAATCGGTTATGGCGTTAATGTCGTATTAAAGAGATTAACGCTGACAGCACTAGAAAAAAATCTAACTAAAATCTAAATCTAACTGTGATTACAGAAATCTAAAAGTGGTAAAGTTTTGTTTCTTTGGCCGTATTTGCATGTCAGTCGGAGCACATGTACAGTACAGTGTCCGAGGCATAGATATCTACTGGGTGCTGTATGACAGAAAAAAATGACAGCATGGCTGCATCAAGGGATCACTTGTCTTTGTGTGTCACATGACTGACAACTGTCACTGAAGCTGTGCTCTCTTTGCAGTTGAAAGGCTTTGCTGTCATGATTCGTGACCATCATCGATGAAGAGCTAGTCATCATCAGTCAGTTATTTACAAGTCTTTTATATAGTCTGCTGTTCAGTATCCACATTCTAAGAACTGCTGGTGAAAGAGTTCAAGTCCAGCAGCATGCATGAATATTTTGCTATAGCACATTTATTTAATAAAGTGCCAAGAACTTCAAGTATTACTTTACCTCTACTGAGGCAGGTAGGCCACATAAAAATAAAACAACACGCTTCATCATCCAGAAAATATTAAGCTGTAGTCTGCCTGCATCACCAAGGCTTGACAAAGTCTGTGCACAGCCAGGAAATGTTTCTGCATGCAAACAAATAACTGTACTAACTCTAGTACATGAATGGCAACCCTTGAAGCTCCTTAGTGGTCTGTGAAGGCCATAAAGCATGTATGTAATACTAAATGTACACTGAAAAAAATGTTTTGTTCAATTTACTAAATTTTTTTATGACAAGTGGTTGCACGAAATAAATTTGTTTGAATCCAGAAATATTTTTTAAGTTAACAGAATTTAATTTAAGCGAGTAAAGCCAACATATATTTTTTAAGCTACTTTAACTTAACTGTTGTGGATACGACTTAGTCAAATAATATTAGTAATTCCAACTAAGGTTGTGTTAAGTGTACCAGAATAATTTGTTTCCTTTAAACTTATGTCCCTAAGTTATATTCAAATCAATAAAATTGTTAATTTCTCTCTATTTCAATTAAGTTAAGTTTACTTAAAAAATATTGCTTACCCTGATTTGTAGTTCTTTTTAATAACGCCAATAATGAAAACTACAAAATTCTTTCACATCATTTATTAATGCAAAATTTGTTGCAAACAGAATAAGAATCCACATGTAAGGGAAATTGCTGTAATTTGTATAATACAAATTACAAAACTTTTGCCTATGAACTAATAGCTTTAAAAAGCTCTATTCAAATAAAACAGAAACAACAGACAAGAGAAATGTTAACCAATGTTTCTCTTCCTCTAACAAAGAATAAAACACTGCCAGCGGTATAAAGTATCACAATTACAAACTGATGCATCCACAAACTAACCAAAGTTTCAGACTTGCTGTTCTGCGATCCATATTTAGAAATTGCATTTTAATAAAGTAATTAAACTTAAAACTAAACTTGTGTTTTCCTTACTGCTTTCCATTCTAGTCCTTCCTTGAGGATTCTGAATGTTTTACATGTTTTCTGACCTAACATACTTGCTTCAAAACAATAGTCCTAAAGTGTTACCAGTGTGCTGCAGTGTGGTAATCATGCAATTATTATTATTATTTTTTTTTTTTTTAAATCAGGTGAGTTAACACTGATTATAGGGCAGCAGCTATCAAGGACCGGAATAAAGAAAAATTGCTTCGGTAAACTGAATAATTACAAAGTTGCTCTTCAAGCTACTCAAATGTACCAAACGTGAAACATTCATTATTGAAAGTGAAAATGTTCAATCAAAACATAACACAGAACGTGAGAACGAATGATGGTTATACAAATATTTCACTCCTATTCACAAGAGCACCAGTCATTGGTAATTTACATAACAAAATGTAAATGAATGTGTGGTTTTAGAAATCTTCCTATCCAGTAGCAATTTTGTTCTTCAGCCCAAGGACTTTGGGGGAGAGCTTTTCCCCATCCAATCCCATCAACACTTTCTGAATGAATTCATAATAGTGCCTCAATTCCTTGGGGTAGGCTAGGTTTAGTGCATAGATTACTCCAAGCATCAATGCACAAGCTTGGGCCGGAGATCCAATGTTGTCCATGACTATCTCCCCTTCAACAAATATTCCAATGTCATCATAATGTCCATTTTGTCCATCCTCCTTGTTGATGACATAAATGCCCATGGTGTGCTTCTTTAGGCCTCTCTGGATGTCATCTCCTTCAATGTCCTAAACATTTAATAAAAAGGTAAAAGAAAAACAATTAACTCTACAATTAAATTCCAATCTAGTCGTTTGTGTGTGTGTAAATATCTAAGAAGTGTGTGTATAGATGACTTGCTAACAATGACTTACCAAGTACTCCCGAATAAGGCTTCCGTCCTCTTCACCAAGGTAGAGGCAAAGTGCCCTGAGAACTGCTTCCCTTTTCACTTTAACATCACTTTCAGCCTGTTTAAAGAGAGTTGCTGATTAAACCAATTTGGAAAAAAGAACAATGTCTGACATTCGCAATAAGTAAATTTTATCACAAGTCAGTTCAAACATAGTAAATAAAATTTATATATGAAAATTTCAAAATTTAGATTGCTTGGCCGGTCACCTAAAATGGCTTATTTGACTCACCAGTGACTTGCCACTTAAGACAAATTAAATCCAAATAGAATTTGCAATATTCAGATTTACCTCTTGCATGATCTGCAAGTGGTGGGCAAGTTTCTGCCCAGAAACACCGCCCTTCTTCTGGAAAACTGTCATCAGCTGAGGTGTAATTCTGTCTAACTGTGCCGCGAAGGTCGTCTCCAGTTGAAGTGTTGTAATACGCTGGAATTCAGCATTTACCTGTATCACACACACAGAGAAAAAAAAAAAAAAGAAGACTGGTGCTTAATCATTGGTATGGTTATTTTGTTATTTCTTCATTAAATGCTACAATGTAATTGCCATCACTTCATAAAGCATGATTAGCATATGGGTTAGTATACAGTGCATAAAGGATGTTACTACTGTTAATCAAAGAAGAAATGAATGGCATCAGTCCATTTAGCGGGTTTAAAGGGTTTTAAAAAGCAGATATTTGTCTGTTTCAGGTGGTTGGCAACACATTTTCCTGTGCTCTTTGTCCGCTGGTGGGAGTGTCTCACCTGTGAGGTCAGCACCTCTTGGTGGTGAGAGATCTTAGGGGTTTTAACTTGACCCATTTATTTTTTTATCTTATGAGCAACAAAGTTTGTTCATCACATTTTTAATTTACATTTGTTTAGCACATGCTTTTAACAATCTGAGGCTAACTAAAAACTAATAGCTAAATGAAAGGTTTTAGGTTAATTCACAATTGATAATCTGATTTCACTCTATTAATTACTGAGATGATTAATCAATCATTTCAATAATCAAACTCACTATAAAATAGTTTGGGCCCTATATGTAGTGCAAACTTACTTAAACAATCAAATATTTTTTATTTATAAGAAAAATCAAAAATTTATTTTATTCATGTTTCTACACTTTAAGTCACTTGTGTTTTTCATACACAACTTGTATTTTAAGTGCTGCTCAAATAAATACTCTGTACGGTACACAGGTCAATCACTATAAATGCCAGCCTCTTTATACCTATATTAGGGATCGTCTTAATCCAAGTGGCCCAGATTAATTAATGTATAACATAAGGAATTACTGAAAAGAACACTCAGCAAAAAAAAGCATGCCTTTACCTCATTAATCTGGAAAAGTGCAGGCCACCTAGCTTTAAACTCCCCAGCAGTTGGACTTCCCTGCACCACCTCTTGTCTACGGTAGGAAAATGTTCTTGACATCTTCTGTCTTACATCTGAGGCACCGTTTCTTCGTCTGATGTCGGTCAAAAGCTCAACCCTGATGTTTTCTAGACTGTCATCCGTTTCGCCAGCTGGGTGTAATGGACAAAAATTGACCTCAGCCTTTTTAGGTTTCTTAACATTTTTGGCTGGGAGGCAATCATCACTGGATTTGTTTTTCAAAGCATTTATAGTCACTTCAGGACAGCCAATGTTGCGCATCTTTGTCCTGTAATTAGCCATCTTATATTTCAGGCTAATCATCCAGCCATAGTAACCTGTGGCAGATGGCTCTCGCAGACAAGGAAATTTTTTGATCAGTGCCCCTGCAACTTCATCTATTTGGTAATTTTGAGGATAAGCAGTAAACTGAAAAATCGCCTCAGCTAGCGTCTCTAAGATGTCAGATTTAACACCTGGAGTAATCTTGAGCCGAGTTCCAGTTTCTCTGAAGGTCTCATTTCCACGCTGAAGTTGCACCTCTACATTGAATGAAAATCGAGGAATAGTAAACTCGCGAGGCCATGCACATGATCTCAGCTCACTGTCTGACTGTGGTAGAATTATGGTGCTGTCTGAGTTGGATGAAGACGATGAGAGACTGGAGTTTCTTTGAATACTTTCAGGACTTGCAGAGGAGTCAAGACTGCATGTGGGATACTGCTTTGACAAAGATGCACTTGTATCCAGATTTGCCATGTACACAAGTTTGATTGTACTTCGGTCTTGAATGTCTTGCATTGATGTTATGTTCATAAACTCATTATTGAAGTCAGGATCCATGAATTGAATACGAAAGTCTCTTTCAATTCCAAATGCTTGGCAAATTGTGCTCTGAAGATCAGTCAAAGTTCTTGGCATCCCAGATGGAACGTCAAGTCTCCTAAAATCATCATCTGCCACGATGACTCTCAACTTCAGCTGCTC
The DNA here is from genome assembly GCF_964374335.1 of Astatotilapia calliptera. NCBI lineage: Eukaryota > Metazoa > Chordata > Actinopteri > Cichliformes > Cichlidae > Astatotilapia > Astatotilapia calliptera. The sequence goes on along the minus strand of NC_137440.1, from coordinate 15,087,671 downwards.
TGCCATTCTTCAATCTGATTTTTAAAGACATTAGGAGAAAAAAAAAAGTTAAAATACTTTGCATTGAATAATTTTATTAGGGAGCACAAGAGTGCAGAACTGCAACACAGGTTTTACGGGTAAAATGCAGTTTATTTAATTTTATTCTATAGCTTCCTACTGGGTTTTTTGCATACGTCAGCCACAATCCTCAAAAAGTGTCACTTTGCTTTTAGTGGTATGTGTTGCAATTCATCCTTTATCAAAATGTTTTGAGCATCATCAATGATGTTTTTTTAAGACACATGACAACATGAGGCATGTTTGGTCAAAAGAACTCAAATGTAATGGAAAAAAAAATATTACCCTTGTGGGAAGTATCCAATATTTATTAAAAATAAGCTAAACATTTGTGGTACCCCTCCTGTTGCCATGAAGATAACTGCAACTGAACACATGCAACTGAACACATGCAATTGAAGACAACATTTACTACCTTCTATATGAATGAATCTTTTAAGTATGACCATTCGCCGGCCTCCAATCCTGTAATCTGCCAAGGGGTACTGGTCTACCAAGGCACCAAGATCAACGAGGGAGATGTGTGATGTGGGAAAAAGTTCAAAACCTCTAAAATGCTCCCTATACCAGGCACCCATCTCTTTGACAATGAAGCTCAGGTTTTCCTCCACAACAACCATTTGGACAACTTCTGCAAATTCAGGCAATCCAGCAGAGGAGCCATAAACTACAATCATGCCAGGCCTGTAGTTTGTTCCATTCACAGAAGCATTCTTTGTGAGCTGAATATGGGTAATATCAGGGAATTTAATCTTCAAGTCTCGCTGTACATCATGATGCAGAATGTCAACAGAGACAGTAGAAACAGCTGAGACAGTTAGGCTCGGCCTTACAGTTGTGACAGACTCCAAGTGGTATGCCATCATGAACTGATGTTTCACTGCCAGTGACAGTAGCACATTTTTAAAGCACCGTGTGTGACGAACAACCTGTTTGAAAAAACTGTGCTTTGCCTCGAACCTCATGGTCCACATGCCAACAAGTGGCCCAAAGAATTTAATCATCTGTGGATAATGCTCCACAAAATGATGTTTTGGTAACAGCTTCAGTCCTGGAAACAGCTCTTTCAACCTACATCTGTGGTCAGAGACTCTAGACTCAAGGAAAGCAATTGATTGTTCTGTGTGTACTGGTGCAACAACTAGTTCAACAATGTCCTTTAGGTCCAAAATTACCTGCCAAGCTGTTTCATCTGGAGGTACCAAGTGTCCTACAAACAATGGAAGGAATCGTAAGAGACTCCAATTTTCATGAGCATTTCCTCCAATGCTTTTGTTCTGCATGAAAGTCCTGGGAATAGCATGAGGGCGATTACTCTTGTCTGCCCATTTGTAGGGAAATGTCAGAATGGACTCATTGAGGCTGTCAAGTGTAAAATATTTTTTCAAAATTAAGATATTTAGGCAGTATGCCAACTCAACTGGTAATATGCCCTCAAATATGTCATGTGCAATATCTGGAGGATATCCACTGCAAACACTGAAATGGGAGAGATGTGCAGAGAAAACACACCGTCTTTTAACACCGTGACATGGTTTTGCATTACTCTGTGCAGAACTTACATGCATTTCATGTGTCTCTTTGCTTCTCAGAGTAAACACACCTGAACTAACCTCTGTTTCTTGAATATCAGATCTTTTGGCCTCACAAAATCTGCAAAAGTATTCACCTGAAAAACTCTCAATAAATCCAGAAATACTGTGTGCTCCTAAATTATCTGCTATGACACACTGTATTGTGCCCCTGACAAATTCTCCAAGATGTGCAATAAAAATCCCTTGACTTTCCAAAGTAACAAGATCACTCAACAAGGGCTCTAGAATCTTTTCATATCCATATGTCTTTACATCTTCAGACTTGCAGAGTAAAGCCAGATAAATGGAAGTCAGTGATGAATGGCAAGCAGGTGGTAAATTGCTAAGAGTCCAATATATGGCACAAATTTTGTGCTTTTTACGGGAAGTGCCAAGTGGATTGCAAATCTCAAAATCGTCAATATACAAATTCAGTAAAACTCGCAATTCACCTGCTGATAAAAAACTGTTTTCTTTGAAAAACAACCCCTCCCTAAAAGACCTGTAAATCACTTCTTCCCCACTTTGTTCTGTTATGCGACTACCATCCAAAACCTTAGCAAGAAGGTGGCAATCACTGAAAAGCTGCTGTAAAACCTTTAAAACTGGAACATACTGAAATGTTCTTTTATTTTTTTCATCCAACACATACTCTACAGGCTCTACAACTTTAAAATTTTCCTTGTAGAAATTTTTGCGCTTAAAGGATGTTGCTAGGGGACAACCTTTACCTACCGATTTATACACAGGATTAGATGTACACAGTGCAGATGCAAGTTCTTCAATGACTGACTGGTCTATTTGCAAGCTGTGACTGTTCAATGTGTCTTGGATAACTTTTGCTGCCGTACACAAAGATGCTGTGCCCAACAAATACTGAAGTTCCTCCAAAAGTTCATCAACTGCAGCACTTGGAACGTGAAAAATATTTTCTAGTTTTAATAACACTGCCGCAAGTTTTAGCTGAACTACGTCTTCATGATCATTTGATGTCTCTAAATCAACAGGCTGTTCGTCACCCCACAATTCCTCAGCATTTGAAGCATCATGCTCTGCAGTTTCAGTTGCAAAAGATCCTCTGACAATATCCTCTTTGAAGTCTACCAGCGAGTGTAAACTGTGCTTGCGACTTTTGTGTGACTTAAAGGTACTGTAAATATTTGATTTGTAGTCACAACCTTTAAACATACATGTTACTGTCTCATTGTTTTTTAAATGACGGCTAATGTGCACAAAATATTCACGCTCTGTTCCTAATTCACTACAACAACATAACTGACAGGAAAAAGTTGTAAATTTGTCAGAGTGCTCTGGGGTATTGCTATGATTCCTTGACAAGTGTGTCAGAAGTGAATTCCAAGTCTTTAAAAGACATGGACACTCAGGATATAGGCACTTAATGTGATGGCCACGCCCAAAATGACTATGTTTCAGTCTATAGTGCTTAAGAAGTTCTGATCGTCTAGAAACTTCTGCACTGCAGTCTTTACACTTCCACATAAACTGGACATACAACAAAGAGAAAATTTGAAACAAAAACAAAAAACACACTTAGTACTTTACACAAAGAAAACTTTAGCCGTGGTTAACCTACAAGAATGGATGCATCTTAGAAGTATGCTTGTAGGCTGTATTATCTAGAGAATTCTTTTCCCAACTCTGTTCCTTGAGGATGCCCATCCTGTATATTTTTGATGTTTCTCTGCTTCAGTGCACCCTGACATATTAACTGTGTCAGTGACAGACTTGTGCACAACTTGAAGAAATTAGGCTAAACATTGGTTCAAATCAGTGTGGCGATGCAAGGAGGCATCTAAAAAAAATGCAGAACAGAGATCTTTGAGGAACAGGGTTGGGAAACACTGATCTAGAGTGCACCTAAAATCTGATCAGGTTAGAAAGCAATACCATAACAGTGCCAATTGAACAATCAAATAAAAGGAAAAAATAAAAACTAATATGTTACAGCCAGCAACTTTCATGTTCAACTTTAAATAATTTTCTCTAAAGGATGGGAACTGTTGGCAACACATGGAATCAGTGTTCTACGCCCTAGTCTTTATATAAAAAAAATAAAAAAATAAAAAACTGTACAAAATATAGAGGCATCTTTTCTTAAACTATATTAATCATATGTAATAATTGATATTAATTAATATCAATATTAATAATCACAAGAACCCTTAAGATGAGATAGATAAACTTGTCAATGCAATACTGTCGTGATAAATATGTAAAGAATTTGCATGTACTTACCAAAATAACACAGTTTCCTTGAATAAACAATAACACATAAGGGGAAGAAAATCTGCCAGAAAAGGAACACAAATACAAAAAATTTAAATGAGGACTTTAGAAAGACAAACAATTACCATTTCCAAGCTACTTCATGATACTGCCTTGTAAAAAAACAAATCTTACTTGTGCCTCTGTAAAAACTACAGATGGCACGATACCACTTTTTTTTATGTCCGATACCGATATCATAACTTTGATTATCTGCCGATGTGAATCCGATATAGTGTATTTTATAATAAATAAAACTGGGTTTTTTAAATAAATATTTTGCTGCATTTTGTATAAGTTCATACTCAGTTTAAAAAAAACATTAAAACTATTCTGTTATACCTGTATGCAAAAAATACACTGCACCCAAAATATTTTATACTTCAGCAATACTGATCAACCTAAAAAACTTACACCATCCTCCTTATTCAGGTATTCTAAACAGTACATAGAAATATTAAACAACCTAACTAATAGGGCTGCCAACTCCCAGCAAAAATATTAGGAAACCACCCCCCCACCCTCTGCCTCATAATGCTTAATTGACGTAATCTACTTTAATGCACAGAAACAATTATTTTCCTACAATAATTAGATTCAACATTTTTCTTCAATACAGTTGCAGACAGCGCAGATGGTACCTTCCCAAAGGAAAAAGTGCTATATGAACTACTATTACTAGGGTATATATTAGACTTAATATTTACTACATACAATAATGGATTTCTATACATTTAATCAGATCACCACTTTGCTTGTAAGATTTAGATAATTATTTATTAAAAGCTAGACATTTTAAATGAGAATAAGAAAGAAAATCATTTATGTCCCCCTTTCCTTGTTAATGCCCTCACCATATATACAAACTGATATCATGACCAGCAGCTATTACGGCTGTGCCTTCAGAAAACACAAGCGGATACTAGAAAGTAATATTAAAAAAATTCTAGCAACAGCTGATCAAGCTTAAAAGTGCTGCTGTTGTTTATCTGCCGTTTTCCACTTTCTAGCGCAAACTGGGCGATTAACAAACAAGAGAGGCAGGACTAGCGACAGAAAAGCCGATCAGCTGATAATCGATCAGTTTCATGATTGAAGTAGCAACAGGAGAGGGAGGGGGGAGAATGAGGGAAGAAGTTTTAGCTGTTCAGCATGAAGACACCGAATAACTCCAGCTTTGTGTCTTTTTTTCATTCTAGCTGAAGTATAAAACAAATCGCTTCCTTTCCCCCTCAATACAAAACTCTGACAGCCAGTCCAGCTGTGGCTCCATAAATCGGTTGTTAAGCTCAGCATGGAAATACTATGCAAACATAAAGAGATGAACTTACACACTTGCTTTACTTCTCTGTGTTAGTTTTCTCTGAGATTAAATGCAGCGGTTTGGAAGCAGGTAGCGAGGCTTCAAATGCTAAACCAGACCGCTGACAGGTCTCGCACTCAACAGCTCTATCAAGTGAAGCAACTTCTTTTCTGAGTTAATTTCAGTCCTGACAAACATCACTCTCAGTGCCTTTTGAGCTCACATTATTGACAACCACTGAGTTATTCTCCTCCACAGTTTTCAACCATTATTTGTTTCTGCACAAAAGACGTTGTGCAACGCCAATCCTACTTATTTATTTCCTACTGCACCCCTGACTGTGCAGGTGCGTTCAGAAGCCCCCTCCCCCGCCCGACTATTCCTTAATGCCAATGTTGTGGCGGGAGGGACGATTTCTCAATTTAAAACTGCAGGCGACTGTACAGTGAACTTTACAGCTAACTACAGAGAAATTGCCTCGTTCCATAATTTGTTAGTACAACGTGTGCCACCAGAACTAAGCTAAAAACATGACAATTTAACGTAGCAGTTTTAAATTACTCTTTTAATAGAGCAGTAGCTAATAGAGCACATAGCTAGCTTAGGTCAAATCACGACAAAGTTCAGAGGCGTACAACTACTTAGACTTCTTTCTCCATGTGCACACGTCTTAAAGAGTCAACATGCTTTGACTGAGGTAAAAAAAAATAAAACAAAAACAACCGGAAAAGGTTTACTTACCAAAGCTAGTCCACCTTTACACGAAGTTGTGTGATTAACTTGAGCCCGCTTGCAGCACACAAAACGTCTGCTTTTAGTCCGCGCGCAAAATGGTGGCCTGTCCTAACGCATGCGCAAAATGGCCCAGCAGGAGGCTATGAAAAACATACTTAAGCATTTTGAGCTACATTTAATTAACTAAAATTAATTGGATTAAAACGCAGGGAATGTATTCTGGAGTTACTCGAATTATATATGTAGACAGGAATTACTCATTTGAATTAAAAAGATATACCAAAATAAAATATGCTATATCTAAAAGGAGCCAATATCACTTTTTTCAGTGTATTACCACTAGAGTTTAGTCTTGAGATGTTGGCTCAGAGTCGATTGAATCCTGACAAAAAGTCCTTTCAGCTTTTGTCATGCCATGCTTCTTTTTCTTTTTTTTTTTTTTTTTGCTTTTTTGTTTTTGCACATTTTACCTGAAGTAGAATTTAATGTTTGTTATTAGAGACCAAACGACCATTACAGGGGCACTACTATGCGTGTTTACTTAAAGCAGACTGGGAAACTGGTATAATTAGAACAACTTTTCATCCACGGTGTTCACAGCTGTCCACATGGGTCTTTACAAGACACAGAAAAACCCAGCTTTAATGCACAGGGTTTGGCTTAAGTTGCTAATGACCTTTATTAGAATGCTCTTGTGTCCCTTGCAGGCCAGTGATGCAATGTAAAGATGTCAGGCATCATTGTGGATGGTAATCTGACATCTCTTTCAGTATGACATCATTATTATTGGCTTAAAGAAAGTAGGAAGTGCAACAAACCTTCAGAGAGAATTGAAGCAGGTACAGGTCTGTGGAGTTTTTCAATACCTTTATTGATTTTTTTGAAATTGCATGAATATTATGTTCTATATGTATGTTTTGTTCAGATCTATGGCCTGTCTGATCTCTGCCTTTTATCAGTGTTGTGCTAGTGATTAGGTCATCTTTAAACATAGTTCTTTATCTGCCATCAAATTGACCAGATCGCTATCTGCACATTGAAGTCCAGAGCAATGTTTTCCTGTGGATTGCCTGGTATTAATACTCAAAAAATACACTAACCCAAACTATATTCCAAAAATATATGTCTGAAAAATTAAAGTTAAACTTTTATTTGTGTTACAAATAAAGTCTTCTGGATTTGTTTTATCATTTTCATGAGTCCTGTTTACTTATAAATAATACAGAGGCATTTGGACTTGCACCTTCTACAGCATCCACTGGCAGAGGGCATAGATCTGTAATTTGGTGTGCAGATGCATCAAGTCATCAAAATGCCTTAGGCAAGAGATTCAATGATGTGCTGGCAATGAGGATAAATGGTTCTTATTACCTCTGTGAGTTGCATCTCCAAGTTAAGGATTCGTCCCTAAAGTCAAGTCTGTGAGCAGGAGTCCATCCCCCTCCTGTGAAAAGTCACGCAGGGGCTTTAAACCATATGAGTGCATAAATATGCCTCCTGAGGAGATATTGTGTTTTATAACGATTCACATAGAGACTATGATGTGGAGATTTGAGTGAAAATTAGTTCAGGTTTAGGTTCATCGTGCCCATTATACCATTGCTTGTCATTCAATGAATCTCCACATTGTCAGGTCACTGTCCTCCCTAAATACCCTCATACATAGTGATGGATGTGGCCAGTTTCCAATAAGTTTACCTAGTCCAGAATGCATAGTCAGGAGGTGCCATTAATCTGAGTAAACTCCATTGTATTGATCTGCTTTGCTCAGAGAGCACTATTTGGGAGGGCAGTAGTGTTTTCTGTCTGTCTCTGTACACTCAGACAATAATTTAACATTAAGGGCCACACGAATACTTATTTATTGTTCACAAAGTATTTACAAATACTTACATATACAGTATTTAGGAAACATTATCATTCATATATTATGTGCTGCAAAGTCTTCACTTAAATCCTGTGTTATTATTGCTAGCAGGTTACCTGAGATCCATGCAAACTACAGAAATGAAATCACGAACAGAGTGAAACACAAACCGGAAACAGCCACCGTTTGTCTTCAAAGTCAAAGTTGCTGCTTTTGAAATGTGTTGGGTTTAGCATTACAGCAGAACTTATACTGTAAAGTTAAACATTCTGTTTCCAGTTAACGTTCTAATATTCCATATTTTTAAGTATCAGTACCACTCTGCTGAATGAATAAATACACATTTTTCCCTACCGACTAGATATTTCTCGGGGTCACCGACCCGTCTCTAGGTCTGTGTGACTGAGGCTGCGGATGAACTATTTTTAATCTATTCTCATAGCGTAGCTTTAAGGTTAGTGAATCAGTTAGCTGTCGGTAGGCCAGTCTACCATTTTGATCCAGACTGACTATCTTAATAGATATTGGATTAATGTGGAATCGCCAATCCCTAGAGGATGAATCTCATTTTCTTTTGTCTATTAGATGGCCAGCAACAAAGTACTGATTACAGATCCTCAGACGTTTAAACTAGGACATATATTCATTTAACTAAAATCCTTGTTTTTATCAATCTCCTTTTAATGTTGTGACTTTTGATTGGGGTCATAGCTGTTTTTATATGTGCTGATACAAAGACAAAGAATCCTAACTGACACAGTCTGCAGCTTGTGTGTTACAGATTTAACAAGGATAGTAAAGAATAAGACAACCCCCTTTTTTGGCATCTTTTATTTTTGGTAATTATTGCACTCACTTGCAATGACTGTCTGATTTGCAACCTGGTAGTTGTTGAAATGAACCGCAGTGACTGAGTGTAATTTAAATCTCCCTGTATTTAAAGCTCACTGTTAGTGAGGTCGTGGATCATTAGCTGTTCTTCATCTTCAGTCCTGTCTATCACAATCTAATGAATTATAACAACGTATAAATATATACTGTGTCTAAGTCATATTTTAGATCCAATTATAGAACTGTCTCATGAGTTCTGACACCCTTATTAGTAACGCTCAGTGTAAAAAAAAAAAAAAAAAAAAAAAAAAACATTTAGGTAACACCTTTTAGCACCTTTAGCTGGTATTGTGTGGTGCTTATTGTCTGGTGCATCACTTCATAACAGCAACACTGATGTATGATTAGAGTAAACTGAAGTTTACTGTAATTCTGCACTCAAACACAGAGAGCCTTCTTCAGTCATGGAAGAAATTAAAGTTTTAGTTTAGACTCTTTTAGTTTAGATCAATGTAAACAAATTGTGAACCTTGACGGAAGCTTCTGAAATCATAAATCCATAAACCATAATTTCCAAGCCCTATAAGGAATTCAAACTTCAAACAATAATTAGGATAAATGAACCTTTCATTTAACCCAACAGTTACAGCTTAGAGGACATGGTGTTATTTTCTTTTACAGTACACTCAAATGTAAATTATCTATTTAAGAATTTAAATCCATTTTTGGGAAAGATTTTAGGATTTTAGGCATTTATGCAGGGGCCAGCTGTTAAAAAATGTTTTTACTATTCCTCTGTTTTACATTGGATCCACAAATTTCATTTAATAGTTATCTCTGTATCTCTACATTAGCTTAAAATTGTGATACAAGAATGCTAACAGAGAGAAATTACTCACTATAATTTTCTCATACTTTTGTGTGCAAATGTTTACTTTCTTTTTGTTTTCATTTAAAAGTTAATAAGAGTAACATTTCCTAAATTCCTAAATTTAGTGTAAGAAAAGAAATAAACAAGAAGTGAGATGGGGAGGCTACAAAGATCCCTGTCAGAGGTGTCAGAGGGACAAGTTGAGAAAAGCAATGGTGAACAAGAAAGAGATTAGAAGAGAAGTTCTCCAGGTTTAATTTACTATCTGCCTTTATCCTGTAATGACCCCGCTGGCTCTCTTTCTGCTGTGACTTCAGCTATGAATATAGACAGACCTTTAATCACTGCCTTGTGTATCCCACTGCAGATAATGTTCATCCGCTGAGTGCAGTGATAACAGTCGCAGGGCAGAAGCTTACGCGAGAAGCTTTACCCAAAATGTTCATTCATACATTACATTTACTTCACAGTACACTTTTTTTGACTGTGGTTAGCAGCAGAAGCTCATAGCAGAAAGTTTGTATCTGTAAAGCGTGATGCTGTGGCAAGTCCAGCTGTCAATTGTGTTATAATGAGGTAATCGGTTTATACCAGTTTATACCTAACAGATACCTTGGCATAGGGCTTCTACTCGTTTTGTGTGCTGATCCAATACCAGTGATAAATCAATGAGCTCCCTCTGTGAGGAGCAGCCTGGGAATTATTCATTTGTCTTTAAGGCAACCTTAACTTGAACATTGCTTCTCAAACCTTGCAGCGATTAAATGCAACCAAGAGGATACATTTACTGAATTGGTATAAATTAGTAACAGACCAAATGACAACAGAACAAAAATGGATAAAAATAAAAGCTCATATTCAAGTTATTTACCTAATTTATGTGCACTAGTCTCACTTAAGCTCAGTGTCATAGGCTACATCATGCTGCTGTTTACGGTCACATTACGTAAAGCTGAACCGATAAGAGATGAAGTGAAATATTAATGGAGCTGGTGAAAACACATAATGTTACTGCACATGAATGAAGTGAGATAGACGTCCCTGTTTTTCCACAGTGTGAACTCACTTGACTAAAACTGCTGAAAACATACAAATAAGCTTCAGTGAATTAGCAAAACGCTGTGCTTTGATATTAGCTTCCTCTACGCCACATTAGATTTTGTGCTAGCTACTGGAATGTTGCTGGAACAGAAAGAGAGAGAGAGAGATTCTTTTTATTTCTTTTTATTTCAAGGAACCCTGAAATGATTGATCAACACCCGCAACAGAACAGATGTGCATCATATGAATACATCATTTTATGAAGAATAATGAATAAACTCAAAAACATATCTCAGCAGCCACAGTGACAAACATGTAATGAAAAATAAACCATATACTTTTTATAACATCAGACTATCCCTTTCTTAAGACACACTTGCAGGCAGCCACATTGACAGCACTGCATTACCAATGTAAACAGTTGCTCATACTGATGCAGGCACATGACAAAAGTAAATGGAAAATGGGAGAAAAAGGAAATGCTGTTCAAAATATTTTATTTGGCACACAAAAATGGCGGTGTTGGCATTTGCTGCTCCTGTTTGCTTCACAAAGAAATAGTTCAAATTGTGCTGAATTTAAATGGTTTCAAAAGAACAGTGCAGTAACCGAGGGCCAAGTGGATTGAGTTCATAAGCTCGGGAAAGTCTGCCTGCTTACATTAGTTTTATTTGAATACTGCACTACTGGGTGGTTTTTTTTTTTGTTGTGTTTTTTTCTTTACCACTATAGTGTTGTCATTCTGAAAACGCAATGTTGGTTTGTCAGCTCATGCACAATGGATTAAAATATACGTAAGATAACCATCTATTGCTTTACAAACTCCAGCTCTAGCCAGAGGTTTAAGCCTTCATCTATGCTTTGGACTTCCTTTTACTCCTAAAGTGTCACCAAGAAGTTTATATTCACCAAGGGCTGCTAGAGAATGCAGCATGATAATTTATAGGTCAGAAGTTTTTCATGATTTAACATCTACAGTAAGGGATAGATGAATGGGTAGACAGACAAACAGATGGTCGGGCAGGCGGACACACGGATTAACTTGGATATTGTATATGTATTTTATTATGACATTCATTGTTCTCAGGGTATATTTAATGATGTGTTTTGAGTCATCGTGAAGATTACTATGAAATCTGGTAATACAGGGTTTGCATTTCAGTTATTTTGCCAATCCTTGGACTTTTCATCTGCCATGTAAGAACTGGATAGTGAAATCAGGTATGCATAGCAGTTTTTTTTTCTTTTTTTATATCAATAAATGATCGAGAATTAGGATATACATTTTATTGAATAAATTTCTCTGTGTTACATAGGCTTAAGCAGTTTACAGTGATCAACAAATAGAAACATAGTGATGCATGGAACCGTCATGAATGAGAAATGATATATGACATTCATGTAGTAAAGAGGCTGCACAATTTTGTTTAGTATGTCTTGGTTCTGAATAGTTTGCTCCAACAGCTGGCTCACCCACTCCTGTTTTCCCCTTCTCCCACTCACTGCCTCTTCTATAGTTCAGAGTTTCTGTTCAGTGTCTAGTGAAGATGTAGAAAGCATTCTGTGGCATCGTGGTCATGCTCAAGTGCCTCTTTTGTGTGAGTGTACTGAGTTTGAGATAGATTACATATGTTTTAATCTGGATATACAGGATCGAATCAAAAAATAGGAAAAATGATCTATAACCTCTGGTAATTCTAAGCTTGTGTGGACGCAGTAAACATGATGATGTCTTAACATAATGTATACGCAACAAATGACATATTACACTTTCGTTATTTATTTATTTATTTAAGAAATATATAATATAAACCAAAGTGCAGAAGCAGTGTGTGATAATTACATACACTCCATGATTCACTAGCCCGTAAAAAAGATTTTATCGCCAATAATTTGAAGCAACTTGAAGTAAATGTTTTCTGCATGACTTTATCAGTCACTCACATTCTTCTGAAGGAATTTTAGCTCACTCTTCCTTAAAATGCTGCTTTAGTTCATTTCGGTTTTCAGGCATTGATTTATTCACAGCTTTCTTTAGTTCCCACCACATTATTTCTGGTAAGCTGAGATTTGCACCACTGTGACTCTTTTCCTTTGTGGCCATTCTGTTCTATAGTGGATTGTACTTGGGATCATTGTTCGGTTTCATGACTCAGTTTTGTCCTAGCTTTAGCTGTTGGACAGATGGGCCCATGTTTGACTCCAGAGTACTTTGGTATAGAGGAGTTGGTAGTCAACACGATGAATGTAAAGTGCCCAGGTGCTATGGCTGAAATACAAATCCACAGCAGCACCCCTCCAGCACCGTACTTCACAGTTGGTATGAAGTGATTGTGGTGGTATGGTGTTTCACTTCTGGCTACCGTGGTGCTGTGTATTATGGCTAAAATCTCCACACTGGTCTTGTTTGACCAAAGGGGAATTGTTCCAGAAGTCTAATGGTTTGTCTGGATGCAATTTTACAAAGGTAAGTCACATGAAACGATAGAAATAGTCTCACCACATTGCAGAACATGAATTAGCAAATTCAAGATTCTTTATTTGTCACATGCATACAGGGAGTGCAGAATTATTAGGCAAATGAGTATTTTGTCCACATCATCCTCTTCATGCATGTTGTCTTACTCCAAGCTGTATAGGCTCGAAAGCCTACTACCAATTAAGCATATTAGGTGATGTGCATCTCTGTAATGAGAAGGGGTGTGGTCTAATTACATCAACACCCTATATCAGCTGTGCATAATTATTAGGCAACGTCCTTTCCTTTGGCAAAATGGGTCAAAAGAAGGACTTGACAGGCTCAGAAAAGTCAAAAATAGTGAGATATCTTGCAGAGGGATGCAGCACTCTCAAAATTGCAAAGCTTCTGAAGCGTGATCATCGAACAATCAAGCGTTTCATTCAAAATAGTCAACAGGGTCGCAAGAAGCGTGTGGAAAAACCAAGGCGCAAAATAACTGCCCATGAACTGAGAAAAGTCAAGCGTGCAGCTGCCAAGATGCCACTTGCCACCAGTTTGGCCATATTTCAGAGCTGCAACATCACTGGAGTGCCCAAAAGCATAAGGTGTGCAATACTCAGAGACATGGCCAAGGTAAGAAAGGCTGAAAGACGACCACCACTGAACAAGACACACAAGCTGAAACGTCAAGACTGGGCCAAGAAATATCTCATGACGGATTTTTCTAAGGTTTTATGGACTGATGAAATGAGAGTGAGTCTTGATGGGCCAGATGGATGGGCCCGTGGCTGGATTGGTAAAGGGCAGAGAGCTCCAGTCTGACTCAGACGCCAGCAAGGTGGAGGTGGAGTACTGGTTTGGGCTGGTATCATCAAAGATGAGCTTGTGGGGCCTTTTCGGGTCGAGGATGGAGTCAAGCTCAACTCCCAGTCCTACTGCCAGTTTCTGGAAGACACCTTCTTCAAGCAGTGGTACAGGAAGAAGTCTGCATCCTTCAAGAAAAACATGATTTTCATGCAGGACAATGCTCCATCACACGCGTCCAAGTACTCCACAGCGAGGCTGGCAAGAAAGGGTATAAAAGAAGAAAAACTAATGACATGGCCACCTTGTTTACCTGATCTGAACCCCATTGAGAACCTGTGGTCCATCATCAAATGTGAGATTTACAAGGAGGGAAAACAGTACACCTCTCTGAACAGTGTCTGGGAGGCTGTGGTTGCTGCTGCACGCAATGTTGATGGTGAACAGATCAAAACACTGACAGAATCCATGGATGGCAGGCTTTTGAGTGTCCTTGCAAAGAAAGGTGGCTATATTGGTCGCTGATTTGGTTTTGTTTTGTTTTTGAATGTCAGAAATGTATATTTGTGAATGTGGAGATGTTATATTGGTTTCACTGGTAAAAATAAATAATTGAAATGGGTATATATTTGTTTTTTGTTAAGTTGTCTAATAATTATGCACAGTAATAGTCACCTGCACACACAGATATCCCCCTAAAATAGCTAAAACTAAAAACAAACTAAAAACTACTTCCAAAAACATTCAGCTTTGATATTAATGAGTTTTTTGGGTTCATTGAGAACATGGTTGTTGTTCAATAATAAAATTATTCCTCAAAAATACAACTTGCCTAATAATTCTGCACTCCCTGTAGTTATACAAGTACAACACGGAGTGAAATGTATCCTGATACACTCCATGACTGTGCAAAAGGGGAAAGAAGAACATTATTTACATTCAGTGACTATATATTTGGGGGGGCATTATGTGCAGTAAGTGGCATTGTGTGGAACAAAAGTCGGAACAGTTTGTTGCCAGGATGGGATGAGTCCTTTAGTATCTGAGCTGCTCTAGTCCAGCATCTCCTGGTGTAGATGTCCTGAAGGGGGAGAGCAGTCCTGAAGTGGGGGGAGAGCAATCCTGCAGCAGTGTTCTGCAGACTGGATCGCTCTCTGAAGAGCTTTTTGGTCCTTAACACAGCTGTTCCCAAACCAGTAATGGAGGTTCTGTGTGAGGATGCTCTCCACAGCGCCTGCATAGAAAGTCCTGAGGATCAGTGGCAAGACCCTGAACTTCCTCAGTTGTCAGAGGTGGTACAGGAGCTGCCTAGCTTTTTTGGACTGTATCTGAATGTGGGCAGACCATGTCAGGTCTGAGGAGATGTGGACACTGAGATACTTGAAGGACTGCACCCTCTCCATTGGAGCTCCATTGATAATAATGAGCTTGTAGTCCCTGTGCTGACTCCTTCTGAAATCCACCACCAGCTCCTTGGTCTTGCCGACGTTCGGCTGGAGGTGGTTATCCTGGACACAATGATGCCAGATTCTTCACTTCATCAATGTAGGCCGCCTCATCGATGTTGGAGATGGCCCCCAACACCACAATGGTGTTGGAGCCATGGGTGGCCACACAGTCTGAAGTATAGAGGGAGTAGAGCAGTGGCAAGAGTACACACCCCTGTGGTGCTACCGTGTTGATGGTGATGCTGTTAGAGACGCATCTACCCACCCTCACCACCTGAGTTCTGCCAGTAAGGAAGTCCAACACCCATCCACACAGACAGCTGTTCCTAGATCCCTCAGCTTTGTGAACAGTCTGCAGGGCACTACTGTGTTAAACGCTGAACTCTAATCAACAAACAGCAGTCTCACATAGTTACCCTGTTTCTTGTCCACGTGGCTAAGGGTGGTGTGCAGGGCATGGGCGATGGCATCCTCTGTGGATCTGTTGGCTTGGTAGGCGAACTGCAGCAGATCTGTGCTGTTTGGGAAGCTAATCACCTTCATTACTACCGAGGTCCGTGCAACTGGCCGGTAGTCGTTCAGGCATGAGGGCTTGTTGTTCTTGGTCACAGGGATGATGGTGGATCTCTTGAAGCATGTGGGGACCACAGAGTTTGCCAGGGACTCATTGAGGATGGAAGTGAACACACCTGCTAGCTGGTTAGTGCAGCAGACGGCCGGTGTTGCCATCTGGACCCGCCGCTTTCCTTGTGTTCACTCTCCTCAGAGCCGCTCGGGCATCGTGCTCCGCGATGCTGATCACGGTTCTCTCGCTTATGATGTCACTGTCCTCAGTTGTCAGGCGGTAGTTACCATTAGCCGCCTGGCTAATCTCGAAATGGGCGTAGAATTGGTTCAGGTCATTGGTGAATGCACAGTCTGCGTTGATTGGCGCAGTGTCCCTGGTTTTGTAATGCGTAATGGTGCATAGTCCCTGCCACATGCTTCGTGTATCACCCTGGTGGAAGTGAGACTCCACGCACTTTCACCACCAGCATTTGGCATCTCTCACCACGCGCCGCGCACTTAATGAGGCCGCTTTGTAGGTGCTCATATCGCCAGTGGCGAGACCCGCTTTGTAGGTGGCGGTCCTGGCGTTCACTGCAACGCGGATCGATCTGTCCACCCATGTTTTCTGGTTTGGGAATGTGGTGACTCTCGCAGTGGGGATGATCTCCCCGCTAGAATGTTGACAAAGCTTACTGCTACTCCCCTAAACTCATTGATGTCGACTGCGCATGCTCTGAACATGTCCCAGTCTACATCGTTGAGTGCGTCTTGTAGCTTAGCTTCAGATTGGGCAGACCAGTGTTTCACCTCCCTCATGGTTACTTCTTCCCTCTGTATGTTTTGTTTATACTGAGGAATGAGGCATTGTGGTCAGACTTCCCAAAAGCCGGGTGTGAGACAGTTTTGTAGCCCTGCTTGTATGGCGTTACTGTGCAATATGTAGGAAACATCCTGAAAATTTAGTCCCAAGCCTAGATATTCTCCAGCTTTACTTAAACATAGGCTGGACAATATACTGTTTTTACTGCTTGATTGATACAAATTGGTTACTTCAGTGGCCATGAGCGTTCAAAACACTGCGATTTAGGAAAACATGCAAAAACACTTTATAAAATCCCTTTCCACAATTAGTAGTGCTTTCACATTCAGGCATTTAGTCAGCAATTATTAAAGCTGAATTACTCTCAGGAATGACACAATTTGAAATTATTCTAAATAAGAACCAGCTCCTGATTATCTCTTGTAATTATCAACCCCATTTTTGGCAAATGAACATTTTGGTGTCATTCATTGTGTCACGAAACATTATTATGTCAGTTTTTAATGAAATATGAAGTTGCTGTTTAAAGTGCTTTTACAAGGTAATTACCCCAGAAATGGACACAGTAGTCATGGATTCTTTTATTGTTTCCATGTGCAGCCTCTGACAGAAATGGAAATCAATGGCCTGTTTTCACTTTATGCTGTATAGGAAATTATTTCCACAATAATATTATTTTCTTGAGGGTGTAAAGACTCAGACTAATTCTCTGACATTTTCTTCCCTTTACTTAGTCTCTCTCATGCTTATGTCTCTCATGCCAATGTTTTGGAGCTTACAATGTGTCAGCCATGCCCGTATGAGCCTCTTTGAGAAACTCTAAATTCGTTGGTCATATCAGAGCATAGAGTTTATTAGTAATGCCAGCCTTGCTGTTGTTCAGTGCTGAACGAATAAGAGGCTTGCAGGGGAGGCTTATCTGTCAGGGTGCACACGCAGCAACAGACACATAGCCCCGTACGCAAACACAAAGTCAATACAAAAAGGCAAATATGTCGGCAGAGGCTCAAAAAAGTCAAAGGAGCATGCATGTAAGCACAGATAGTAACACAACTGTTGGCATATGTAATGTATGGCATGTAAAGACAAAGGCACTCTAAACATGCAGATACACAGCTCCCTTTGGTCATGGTGAAGTGTAAACAAGTAAAAGATGGTTTCAGAGTGATTGTGGCCTTGTATTGTTAGGTACAGCATGAATAAGAGGCTTGCAGGGAAGGCTTATCTGTTTGCCAGCGCACACACACACTCTTTTCTCACTCACATGTGCACAAACACACATCTATCCTAACTCAGATAAGGCTTCTAAAACTGTGTAGATAACATTGCGAGGCAGTGTATGGCACAGATTTCACCATGAAAAGAACATGTACATGGGAGCATACACACATGTGCGATGGGAGCATACACACATGCGCGCACACAGACACATGCACACAGACGCACATTCCAGTGTTTCATGGTGTCATGTTAGGACAAAATGTTCAGGACTGTTCCATAAAATAACACATTCAGGCAGTTCTCCTTAACTTTTCAACATCTCTTATCGTGTTGTTAAGAGTAATGTTAGCATCTAGCTTTATTGCAGTAGTGCAAAGTGTGGATCAGGGAAATTATTTTACTGCTATTGGTAAATAATCATCATCATTACTATTACATTAATAATATAATTTACAGTATTGATATTGTATTCAGAGGTTTAAACAGTGTGTGTGTCTTTCAGAAAGACTAAGTTGCAGGCTGACAGGAAGTTGCAGAGAGTTTGCAGAAGTGAAAGCAGAGTCTAAGTTATTCCGAGGAGCAGGCTAGACGAGGCTATTTGAATTACTAGGTTATTCAAATTGTCTGTTATACTTTTATATTCTTTCATTAAGTTTTTAGTAGAGGTTCTCGATTAGAACATTTATTCAATATAGTACATATAGTTTCAGTTAGGTTATTGTATCTAAGGATGAGCCTCGGTTCTGGTAAAAGGTCAGAAGTGCAACGGGTGAGATGAGAGAGCATGTAAGGTCAACACATACACACACACACATTAGTTAGACTCATTTATAGGTGAGAAGTTGGTCATGTTTGTCTCTGGAAAGAGGAACAGCGTCTGGCAGGATGTGGGGCTCGTGTTCCAGACGAGATAGAAGACAATGTTCTTTTAAAAACCGTGTTAAAAGTCATTGTGGTTTTGATTTGACGTATGTATATTCTGTCTGTGACGTATGAAGGGGCATCATTAATTCAAACCCTGATGCTATAAAAATCTGTGTATGCTTTGATTAAGTTGAAGATCAATCCCTATCTGCATACAGAGTGGTCTTCCCACGCGTGTATTCATTAAAATCAATTGTTTGACCAAGATCTTCTGGACCAATGGTTGTTTGTACTCTCCTTCCTCAATATTTGAACCTTAACATTTGGGAGCTTCGTCCGGTGGTTGAGGAGGGAGAGAATTGGAGGTGTAGACGGTGAAATTCGGTGGTCCGTTGTGGTCAGACAGGCAGGCGTGACCTGGCAACCAAACTGAGGGGACAGGCGCCTTTATAAAAGAGGTAGGCACAGGCCTGTTGATTTTATCCGAAGTGTGCTGAATTGGATGATAAAATTAAATGTCTATTCAGTAAAAGTTGCCGGTAAATGTCTGCTTTGATTTTGATGAGAATCTCATGACAGTACTGAGGATTTAAAGCAGTTGGACTGCTGAAAATGATTGAATGCAGTTGGACCGCTAAAAGGATTTAATACGGTTGGACCGTGGAAAGCAGTTGGACTGCTCAATGATTTTAGTATGTTAGGGAATTTGGTTATTTTTTGGTTATAAGGTAACTCTAAGAGTCTGCTTCCTTAAGAGTGTGTGTGTGTGTGTGTG
The DNA here is from genome assembly GCF_964374335.1 of Astatotilapia calliptera. Classification (NCBI taxonomy): domain Eukaryota; kingdom Metazoa; phylum Chordata; class Actinopteri; order Cichliformes; family Cichlidae; genus Astatotilapia; species Astatotilapia calliptera. The sequence continues at coordinate 15,068,161 of NC_137440.1, read as the reverse complement.
TGTGTGTGTGTGTGTGTGTGTGTGTGTGTGTGTGTGTGTGTGTGTGTGTGTGTGTGTGTGTAATTTAGTATGGATAAAAAGTGTTTCTCAGCCTTATTATTTTCTAACAAAGCTGACTGTGTCAGAGCTGTCAAAACTTTGGCTGGTAATGAACCTCATACTGTAGACTGTCTGTAGATCCATGCGCTATAGATGACTCAACAGTATAAAAAGCCTACTTTACTGCCTTAGTGTCTTACCCATAGAAATTTTTTTTCAGGCTTAACACTAGAATTACTGAGCCTTTTTTTTCCCTAGTGCAAGTCCCTACTACTAGATTTACTAGCCCTGCGGAAATTCCCCCGACCCTAACAGAGAGATTCAGGTCTTTCCTTACCTGCAAAGCTACTTTCCTTCCTTACCTGCAGCGTACAATACACCATGGTAGTTTCTATGTGCAATATTTCTCATATGCAATATTAGCTCTTGTCAATCCTTGTCACTACATTGCATGCCTGTCCATAAACTTATATACACAGAGTTGTACATATATTTGTATAGCCACATAATATTTTACATAATATACATCAAATCTAGTTACACACACACACACACACACACACACACACACACACACACACACACACACACACACACACACCTATATATATATATAGATAGATACATGGATAGATATGTGTGTGTGCATATATATAATATGTATGTGTGTATATGTATATATGTGTGTGCATATATACACGTGTGTGTATTTATGTTTCCAGATTGTTTGTATAGGGCACTGTCTATACTGTGCTCTTTGTAACCATGTAATAGTTTTATTTAATTGTATTTTATAGTTCCCATTAACCTGTCTTCCACCATGTTTTTAAGCAGGTTGGTCTGTGCTCACATACGCTAAATTGTTTTCCTTTTTAAATTATTCTTTTATATGGTAAATGGTAAATGGCCTGTATTTATATAGCGCTTTTCTAGTCCCTAAGGACCCCAAAGCGCTTTACATATCCAGTCATCCACCCATTCACGCACACATTCACACACTGGTGATGGCAAGCTACATTGTAGCCACAGCCACCCTGGGGCGCACTGACAGAGGCGAGGCTGCCGGACACTGGCGCCACCAGGCCCTCTGACCACCACCAGTAGGCAACGGGTGAAGTGTCTTGCCCAAGGACACAACGACCGAGGCTGTCCAAGCTGGGGCTCGAACCAGCAACCTTCCGATTACAAGGCGAACTCCCAACTCTTGAGCCACGATCCCCTTTCAAATAATAGCAATAACATAGTATATTGGAATATACTGTCAGTGAAAGTATAGACCAAAAAGAAACCACATACTGTGGACACAGTAATGTTAACTGTATAAAATAGGGTTGTTGTTTTTTTGTTTGTTTTTTTACTTGTGGGGTTCGGTTCACTGTTTCACTAATGCTGAGGCATCTAAGACTGCAGAACCAGCTGACTGAGTCCCTGCATTGTGCTGAAATAGTTGAGCTCTTTGATCAAAGCTCTCTGGCTTGTTTAAAAATGTAGTAAATATCAAAACAACTTACTTTTGATCTCATTATAAGTAATAAAATTCAGGCAAGTACTGGTGTCGTTCACTTAATAAGAGCATCAATGCAGTCTTGTTGTGACTCTAGCACTATCCACTGTATTGAAAAGCTCTGATCTAACAGCCTGAAATGGCTCTGCTGCCTTTTTTTTTTGACTGCTAACTTCTTTGCACAGCAGGGCTGTCTGTCTGCGCTGGCATATTGTACAAGATGCTTAAATTACCTCCAGTTTTAGCAGCTATACTGAATTTAATGAGGGTGAACTCTCATTAATTCAAGTTCCACAACAGAATAAAAAAAGGGCAGGCAGGGGATTACTCATTAGTCTGCTTTCTGTATTAATAATATGCAGCCTGAAGTCGTCAAAGTATATTTCTTTTTTGTTCTTGCAAGTTGCAGTTAATTATCAGAACATTTAATAATGTCACAAATAATTACATTATTTCTTAGTAGTGTTATGTACTACCATCAAAGCATTATGGCTTCGGAACTGAATGAAGCAATGTGGTCAACAGGACCCTGCAGAGGAATTTCAAAATGAATCCTTAAGTGTAACATTTGTTTAAAATTCTATCCTTGTAACTTATATTCCTGATATGTATAATAGAGTGAATATGTGGACACACTCACCTGTATAATTCAGGCTTCATTGTGTCAATTCACTCTGGTGTTTAACAGGAACACTTCCAGCTTTTGGTTGTGTTCGCTTTCTAAATTTGGCACACAATGATCCAATTACATGATACCAACCAGCTTGAAATTTTCACATAAATCCCCTGCAGTACGGTGAATTTATGTTCACTGGATCAACTGTATTATGTGAAGGTTATGCTGCACTTTTATCATTTACAAACAAGATTCAATCATAGCTATAACCTGGTAATAAGTAACTTTACAAGACTGATCAGAAACACAGGATCTAATCCTATTTTCTTTATAGTAGGATATCCTATATTCACCTATATAATTATAATAGGGATAAAATACTGTTTAAGTTTTCAAATTACTGAAAATTTCAGCGGTCTGATTCCAAAAGCATCCCAGGGCTGAGACGATCAAAAAATCTGTGTTATCAGTCCTCCTAAGCTTAAGAACCATTTCCCTGCACCACTATAGCTTAAGATGCGCTTAGAGATGATACCAAACCTGCAGGAAGCGGGAACATTACACTTTCATTTGATTCATCTGCCAGTTTCTCCCCTCGTGATCCTCAGCTCCCATTTCCTGCTACTGTAATCATCCTTTCTCGATGAAATACCACTCTCCCAAAATTTTCTTTTATTGGGTGTTGCACATTGTATGCCTACAGAATGTCATTTACAATGGATGAAAAGCATACTCACAAAACTCACACCACCACTGCTTTTAAGTATTTTATGTGCAGGAAGGAAATAACTTCCTGCAAGAGCAACTAAACTGATCAAAGTTTTCTGTCTTATAAAAAGCCGTAAACAGCAGTAAGCTGAAAGCTGCCGAGATACAAAATGTGTTTCCCCGTGTGCAATTAGACATGCAGTTTGTGATCTATTGGTTTTTTTTTGTTTTGTTTTGCTTTTTTACTAAAGCTAACATATACAGTACAGTAGCTTTTTGTTAAAATGCTTAATATTCATGTTGTATAGTACATACGTTGTAATGATTGGAAAGTTTTAGTTTGATTAGTTTTGTCCATTGGTGTACATTAGTACAAGTCCTTTTTCCTGTTGCCTTGAGCAGGGCATCTAGTGAGATCATTATGCATGCTCTAATTGTTTTTATTTTATTTTTAATAAATATATAAAAGATTAAAAGAAAAAAATCCTAGATTGGGTCATTCGTGAGTAGGTAGGCCTACACCCTTGACCACTCATCTCATCTGTGTGCAAACGGATTGCAGTCAGTATTACCTGCTGCCATCTGCAAAAGCCATAACAGCTAATCAATAGCTTGATCCATAGTGACAGAAGGCTAAAGCTTCGGCAGCTTATGTTGATACTTACAGTGCTTTTGTGCTCCCATCACCAGGTTTTGCTCCAGTGGATCGAGGATGACACAAACAGTACTTGTCCTGGGGATTTTTGTAGCTTCAGTTACAGCCAGTTCTATGAAAATAATGTGTGACCAAGTCACATTCTGGTAAATGAAGAGAATTTAAGAGATTATCTCAAGAGTCTACGCTGACAGCTACAACAGCTTGGACTGTTCTAAAAGGCTATATCTGTAAAGTAAATGTTCTGAGGTGATACAGAATAATCAGAATCAGAATCAGAATACTTTATTGATCCCCCAGGGATCAATAAAGTATTCTGATTCTGATTCTGATAATACAAATATCACTGAACTACAGCTGCTTTACACTGCCTCACACCACATCAGACCTTATCTTCAATTGGTTACTGGATGTCTACCTCTGTGATCACTGATCCAAGTCTCAGTGAGCGGATTTTTATCTAGCCATCCAATTATTTCCGTCTTACCACTGTTTCCAACATGGTCCCCGGATGATCATACAATCAATGCACTGATCGGCACTACTGGAAGTCTCTGCTTTTCTGGCTCAGAGTGTCAAGAGGATCGGTCAGTGACTTTCCTTATTATATATGAAACTGCAGGTAGGACTGATTTTAGTTTCAAATAAAAATGACAGAAGATTAAAAAAAAGAAAAGAAGTACTGTCTATAATTTGACAGGACATTTGTCAAAATTTGTCCTACTTTATCCAAATTCACTCATAAACCATGTCCCATGGTGATTAATGAAAATAACAACATCACCACCATCTAGAGGGACAGCCAAAGGATTAAAGTCACGATGATGTGTTTGTCAGGACCATAAATGTGTATATATTATCCTTGTACAAAACTAAGTGGGAATTTTATCTGAAGGTGTTAGCATTCATTTGATTATACTCATAAAGTTAACCTAACCACAACAAAGTGACACTTCGGGATCTATGCCATCACTGCATAGATTATCATGAATTTTAAAAAATTTTTAAAAAGATGAGTCTGATTAGGTTTCAAATGGTTAATCGATTGTTGATTTCACACATTTGTGGGCTCTTGGCTAACAAATGGATTGTGATTTCAGCAGGGAGCAATCCCATCAGCCAGCTGACAATGTCTCACTGATTTTAACATGTGTTAAGAGCTAATCAATAAACTGATTGGCAGCAGCAGTAGCCTGAAGGTTAGACTTTGTCCATTTATTGTCACGGCCAGTCAGTTTGTGGCACTGAGGTCATACATGTAACGGTAAACATTCAGCTCTATTAAGCTGACATTCTGTGGGGATGTAAAGTAGTTAGTGTAGCTGACATCAGCAGTTCTTAAGTGCTATTTGAGTCATAACAGGAAAATGACCTTATTTAATCCCTCAGATATGACTTCCGTCCAACAGGACATTCCAATTCAGCATTTTTTAATAGACTACAGCAGTGTTCACTCATAACAGCTTTACAACTCTTTAACAAGTAAATCACATAGAAAAAGATACATTTGCACAACATTTTGGGTTATCGCTCATTCACCATGCAAATTTAGCATGGCCAATAGAGACTAAGTAGACAAATTATTATGGAACATGCCAGGTTAAATGAAAACTCATTAGCCTTCAAGGCACCTAACCCAGCAACCCTGTTGATGATTTGGAAAGACTAGCCCACTGATTAATTAAACATTAATGATTACAAAATGAGAGAATCCATTAGTCAGTAATGACATCTTGACTGTATGGCAAAGCTACACAGAAAACTGAAAGTGCTCACTGCTTTTTATTTATTTTTTTTATTATTTCCTTTATGCTCCAGCAATCCTAACCATAGACCACCCAGTCTCTGATTCCATGGACCACCACCATTTCTTATCAGTGTCCTGCAGAAAAGCCATATCTTAAATTTTGGTTTTTGTGGAATGGAGAGCTGATAAGACCCCATACATCTGAGCGGATCCCCTGTGAACCACTGAATCTGATATCCCTGCAACCTAGCCTTAACAGCTTTAATATATTTAAGGTATGTGACGCTTTGCAGTCTGGATCATGTTCTCAGACTACATATCCACTTGTCTCAGAACATCATGTCGACTGTGAAGTGGGTACATAAAAATCAGAGAAGATCCACTTCAAACTGTATAAATTCTCTAATCTCTGTCAGCAGCTTCACCTCTCCCCTCCATGTCCTTATTTTCTCAGTGTTCTGCTTATCAACCCAGAGAGGGGTCACTTGATTACTCACTTCTTTCTTTTCTTTAAGCCACAACCATCTGTCACATAGAGACATAGGAACAAGGAGAAAGTGAGTTGAATGACAACATGACAGGTGATGCATATTTGAGCCAGAACAGATTGACGACCACCGTCAAGACTAACTGGCACGGGAGAGGGAGGCATAGACAAGAAAAATAATTTTGATAAAGAGGAGAAAAATATATGTTCGTGCGCTCCACACATGGAATAAAAATGTTTCAAATAAGAACTTCCACGCACCTGTTCTGAGCATTGTAAAATACCACAGGGTTATCGGTGAGTATTCCGGAAGTATAGTCGTTTTATTTCAGAATAAAAGCGCAACAATTTCATACACAACGTATTCTGGTACTCTGGTCATCAGCGTTAACGTTGTTGAATATTATGGTTAGAAACTAACAATCACACCTACCAGGCTCTCTTTTGCTCTCTCTTAAATTGATAGCATTTTGTTTAAATACAAGTTAAAATTAATTTACCATATTAAACAGATTATTTTAGTTTAATTGACTTAATGCGTTTGTTAATTGGCCCACGTTGGCTAAAGATAACCCTCAGTTCTCTGCATTGCATAGTCTGCAGTCCCCTTAAAGCAGGGTGGGCAATGAATTTTCCCAAGGGTAACATTTGAAAATGGGACAGAACTCAGTTCTGTTCAGTATCTATTTATGTCTTTATAAGCTTGTTGGCGCAGTTCTCCACAACAGCCTGGTTTATTGTGTAAACCAGGGGTGTCCAAACAACTTACTCCGGCCCGCGGTCCATTTTTAATTGGCCCACAAGTAATTTTATAAATAGAATAGAATATGGCCCGCACTTCAACTTTTACTAGAGTATTGCACTTCTTAGTTTTAACACCAGGGGAAACTACTGTTGATCAAGGCAGTTGCTCCACCTAAAAGGACAATCACAGAAGAAATGTACCCCAAGTTACTAAACATGGCAGAACCAAAGAAGCGAAAGGTAGAAAGTGAGTGCAGAAAATTTCAGACACGGTGGGAGAGTGAATATTTCTTCAAAGAATTCAAGGGGAAGTGTGTCTGTTTGATCTGCACTGAAACTGTGGCAGTTATGAAAGACTATAATGTACGACCTCATTATGAAACCAAACATCAGGCCTATGCATCCTACACTGGTGCTGAGCGAGAGCAGAAATTAAAGCAAATGGTAGCTCTCCTGCGGGTCAGCAACAGTATTTTTTTCGTGCTCAAATTGTCCAGGAAAAGGCTCCAATAGCCAGCTATGAGGTCGCCCAACTCATCGCAAGACATGGCAAGCCTGTTTCAGATGGAGACCTCATAAAACACGGCCTCGTTAAAGTCACCGAAATAATGTGCCCGGAAAAAGTGCAGGACTTCAACAACGTCAGCATGTCCAGAGATACAGTTGTGCGACGCACTGAAGACTTGTCAGCCAACATTAAACTGCAACTGTCTGATGAAGCTGTGCTTTTGATTTTTACTCCATCGCATGCGATGAGAGCACCAATGCCACAGACACCGCACAGCTGCTAATTCTTTTGCGGGGAGTGGACGAGAGCATGAGCGCTTTAGGTGAGTAAAAAATATATTCCACAGTACCCGTGTGTTAATGTGCAGGTACACATGCTTCAAATATCAATAATGCGCATCAATTCTGTCACTACCCTGCTTTTGCGCACAACTTTCTTATATGCACAGCGCACGCACACGTAGTCAGCTGTTCTCATCTGATGCAGATTTGCTCCTTGATCAAGTAACATTTGTCCGGATTTTTGGCACGAGTGGCGTACGATCAGCACCGCAGCTGGATGGCCCGATTTACATACCCAGCACAGCTGATACTCACCAGAATAATTTACTAAAATTATATACACTCCTGTTATTAAGTCCAGTTCAGTCTGTTAATGTTGATAACCGTTTCAAACGAACGTTAATAGGTGTGTTGCTAAGCCTAATAACTTAAATAACAAGCTTGAAATGTACCCGTCCCATTTTCCCCTTTATTGTTTTTTCTCTGTGCTGTAAATCTTCTAAGAAGAAATCTGAGGCTGCTGTTCTGAGAATGAGCTACCAAAGCTTTTTCTGGATAAATCAATAAATTTCTATTTCCATTTATGGAAAGCTGTGATGAAGGCAGTTTTGTCTTTAATTATATTCAACAATATAACATATTCGATCACTTTTAAGTGATTTTTCTAACTTTAATACACTAAAGTTAAGGTTATATACCTAATTTCTAGTAAGTGACCCGGCCCCTCCTATATTTTTATGTATGTGGCCCTCAGTGAAAAAAGTTTTAACACCCCTGGTGTAAACCCTTGGGAAGATTCATTAAGTGATTGGTAGCAGAATTCATGTTTACATAGGAACATCGTGGAAGCAAAGGGATCCTCTATGGGCAGACAATGACAATCAGACACTTAAGGGCAGCCTCAGACATTTTTATATGACTACTTTATCAAGAGCGGATGTAAATTAAACTTCACATTCATGGTATGGAGGGTGCCTGGGGTGGGGGGTGGGGATTCTATTACCATTCAAAAGTGAAGACTTTTAGGAATTTGGGAAATTTTGGAATGCATTTTGAATGACATGCAGACTTGCATGGGCGGATAGATTCCTCAAATGGTATTCCAGCCATCTGCCACTGTAACACCAGTGGTGCAATTTTATAAATGTTCCTATATCCAGTCACACTGTCAGATTCTGTCCTTATCCTAAAAACCAGTTCCATGTGGTTAAAAAAGTACTTGAAAAGCGCCACTCGCTGCTTTTATTTTGAAATCTGTATGAGGAAGCGATGTTCTCCTCTCAGATGAAACATGGCACTTGTCGGACCTGACACGCTCCGGGGATTAACGGTAACAGAGCAGCGACCTGCGAAGAGGATCGCGAAGCAGGTTAAGCTTTCAGTGAGCGAGTAACCGGGCGGCAGCTTGGCCGGGACGTTACTGCTCTTTTTATTCTGCTTCATTTTCTGCCCTTTTATACATTTTCCTCTTCTCTTTAACTCCTGACTGCAGCAGAGACCCACAGAGTTGAGAGAGGGTGAGCGACGGGAAGAGAGACTCAGAGACAGAAAGAGAGAGAGAGCGAGAGAGAGAGGACAGCAAGAAAGAGAACGGGAGGGAGTGGGTGAAAAAGAAAATCCCAAATTCGATATTAAAAGCTTGTCGAACAAGCCAGGAAATGTACTGGTTTGGATTTTAAGTGCTTAATAACCAACAAACTCTCCCTAACCCGCGGAATTTTTCTGGATTAATTTGAGTTTTCCACCCCTTTTTTCCTACCTGGGATATTTTCTGCCTTGCAGCGGAATTCTCCCTGTTTCACCTGCCCTAGGTGAAAGAGGGAGGAGAAGGAGCGGAAGAACAGGCGAGAAATAGAAGACAAAAAGAAGGAAGACAGAGAAGAGGAATGAGACGGGCGGAGGGCTGAGAGAATCACTCCAGTTTTCTCTCGGATCGGATTCTTCCCTTACCAAGCGGATGGAGGGATGAAACCGGGAGAGAAGAAGACGGGGGAGAGTGTGAAAGAGAGAGGAGCGAGAACAAGAGGAGGATGTAGTCGTCGGGCGCTGTGAGAATGCAAAACGGACGCACCCCTCCGGAAGATCGGATTGAACTATAAACCTAAACGGAATTTACAGACAACCAAAGGATATTACGCACATTTACTTCGATATATACGTATATGGGGCATATTTTCGTATTTGGAGCATATTTGTGTGGAATTACAACTATAATTGCCACTATCTTCGCAATAATGGGATTTGGAGAAATAATTGCGCGCTGACAGCCGGTGAACGAAGAAAACCTATCCTTGAAAGAGGTAAAGTTTAAACTCTTTTATTTCTTGTTTAACGCACAAAATGAAGGCTCGGCTTTCTCTTGCCCTCTCTATCTATCCACCTATGCCTCCAACTCTTCCTTCTCTGTGCCTGGGTCTGCTGGAGCCGGGGAATGGTCGTCTGTTGAGGGGTAAAAGAGTTATTTCTAGACTCCCGTGCGCTGACATTTAGTCTGGATGCTGATATGCTGCGGGAAGGAGGCAGAGGGGGTGTAGTTTGATAGCATTGGGTAGGTGGCTGGAGGGCACAGAGAAGGGGCTAGTGCATTAAAGAAAACCACCACTGAGAACATTGCAAGGTCAAAATTAAACCTGGCGTAAGTTACAAAGGCTCTGTGTGAGTCTGTGGAGGTAAAGCCTACATTTTGAGCAGCTCTCTCCGTGTGTGTGTGTGTGTGTGTGTGTGCACGCGGGCGTTCGAGCCCGCGAGCTCAACCAGAAAGAATGAACAACTTGAGCGTGCGCGCAACGTGCGTCTCCAGCGAGAAGAAAACCCACTAAAATGTCCATGCAGCGGTTATTAAAGCGCGCAGGTATCTGCACTTCAGCACGCCTTTTTGTGCAGTACGCGCCACACCTTTACCTGATACCTGAAAATAAATAAAATTAAATCATGCATCAGTGTTTGTGCGCGTGCGTAAAGCAATTAAACCCACACACAATGTAACTAGAACACCACAACGATTTAGCTTTAGTATCCACCGTCTGTCAGTTTCAAATAATGACAGGGATGTTTTGTGTATGTTTGCGTGCGCGGGCACGCGTGAGACAGCGAAAGGGGGGGGGGGGGGCGCTACCGCTGAATAGCATAGGCCAGTATAGTTTGTGTGCACAACATAAAAAGTACAATATCTAAATAACAAGAAATTGTATCCATTTATTGATTAATTTCAAGGTTTCTTGCATTTTCAACCCATTGCGCTGATCTTGACTCTGCATCAGAGCAGATTCTGTGCTGGCCCATCAAAAGCTGCTCGGCTGCTGTAAAGATATAAAGTCTACAGGGTGATAGTAGATATGCTTACACAACAGAAGCAAACTGCTAAAACCACAAGCCTTACACATATTTGCTCAGCTCTGGAGTGTGGTCCACTGGCGCTCCATGTAAACATGGTCATCCATGCCTGCAGTTCAAAAACCATCAGTTAAGTTTAATGTTTGTTTTACGTATCATTTTTGACAGTGTGTAGCTGGAAGGTTGAATATCCCTCCAGCCCACAGGAAGTATTTGTATAAAGAAATGAAAGCAGTTTTGAGCTGGCATTGTGCTCCATCCCTTGGCTGAGACTCATTCCTGCATTATAATGTATGAAACACAGAAAAAACACACACAAAATGGCTGCAATGAAAGTGGCTCTAATAATAAAATAACGTTTATGATGGGATATGCTGTTGTTTGTTGCTGTCATTCCAAAAAAAAAAAAAAATCCTGTCCACAGATGTCCTTTCAGGGGGTTCATTTAAAGCAGAATGAAAATTATTCACCAATTATGTGTATTTTTTTTTAAATTAATTATGCCTGTCATAGAAAATTTTACTAATCTAACCAAATTTGTTCCCATGTCATCATTACCCTGTCTGTGGGGTTTCTTCTTTTGTCTTTCCCACGGTTCTGCATTTTGCTGGATTGGAGTTTCGTCAGTTTGTACTAGTACAGTACAGTAGCTTGCATTGATTGATCAAGGCAATAAATTTATGCACACGAGCCACTCGTGCTGGTGCTAATGGCCCGTGGATATGGAGGCATTATGCAAATGTATCCCCTGCTCTAGAAAAAGAGTGTGGGTGAATGAGCGAGGAGAGAAACTGGTGATTTTTGGTCCATTTTAGTTGTGTTTAGCCTCCTCTTTATGCCTGAAAGGAGTGGTTTACCATGCCATTAGGTTTTGGATAAATGACACTGCATGTGTGTTACAAACTGAGTTTTCATTTTGAAAGACTTGGAATGAGTTTCTATTAAAGCTACTTCAGAATAGTTGCTGAGGTTTGATTTACCTGGGTTACATCAGTGTAAAATTTATAGCATTTCATGAGCATCTGATGGGCTTGTAAGGCTTGGTTTATGCTTTTGTGTGTGGTGATGTCTATGAAATTTCTCTCAGGCGTAGGTGTGATTCAGAAGCATTATTCTTTACCTTGCATTACCACAACCCCAAAGCGAGGTGGTGAGGCTGTTATTTATTCTTTATTAAGGCCATCTTTTTTCCCTCTGTTTATCTGTCTCCAACTTTTTCCCTCTCTCTTTCCTCTCTCTGTTTAGCTATCTGACAGAGGGCTGCAGGATCCTGCAGAGTGGGTGGTGGAGCTCTAATTCAATTTATTCTACTGCTCAGAGACAGACAGAGAGAGCAGGGGAGATAGTGAGAGAAAGAGGGAGAGGGATGGAGACCACAGATGTTAGGGAACATTTCCTATTAGCAGAGGAGAGGGAGGCCTTATAGGGAGCTGGCCTGACGATGTGACATCTGGAATGCTTCTGCAGCTGTCTGAAATTATGTGTGCATGAGTGTGTGGTCATTATCGAGTGAAACAACATGTCCTTAAAATGCCATCAGAGTCTGGAGGACCAAACAAAAAAAACCCCCTATTCTTCTGTCTGTTGTTCACTAAACTATCAGCTGAGGCACGCATGAGTGACAGCTCAGAGCTGTCAGACAAAGTGACCGGTGACATTCACTGAGCTCGTTTCTTCCAGTAAAAAACAAGCAGCTGAGATCCTGTTATCTTACAGTATGTTGTCAAAAATACTGCGTGGAAAATAATCTATTAAATGACTTTTCTGTCATAAACCACAGAAGTAAGTAAACCCCCAGTCAAGACTTTTTATTAGATCTTAAAGTAGCTCTTAAAAAGCCAGTATGACTGTGTCAGAGTCACTGTTTCCTAACTGGTTGAGATGTTTCTCATTATGTAATTAGAGCTATTCTTTCTGATTGGTATTGGAGTCTCACGTGGCATTTGTTTGCATTAATCTTCGCTGATAATACCTTATCGCTGAAGTGTGTCTGTCTTATTGCCCCTTAATATGCCCCATAATTAAGCATTTTTCTCAGAGACTGTCGGTGTTCTCTTTATTTTAGTAGAACATGTCAAGTTTAATTAGGTGCATTCAGCTATGTATCTGCAATCAGCGATGATGTGCCTCACGATTTGATTTGGGTCCTCATTTCTTGTGTATATGCTTCCATTAAGTGAATTATTATGGAAAGTGGCTGATATACAAATAACACAGCAGCTGGAGGAAGCCAGAGGGAGTGTGGGTTGGAACTGTGCCTCCCATATCATATATTTCCATGTTTTTTTTGTTTTGTTTTGTTTTTTTATCTCACCAAAATATTGTTGTTTTTTTTCACTCTGACATTAACCACAAATTTGCCTACAATGCATCAATCGTTTGTTTGAAGAATATTATACATAATTCCTGAATGTTAACCCAATTCAGTGGTTTCTGTTTGAGTTTAGAAATTTAGCATTTCAGATCTTAACTACAAAATTCACTGCTCCATTTGCTTAGAAACAAAAGCAAATCCATAAATAATAACTATATAGAATTTACCAGTTAACTAGTTAGCTACTAAGTTACTTAATTAATAGTCTTTCTCTGTAAGGCAGGATTAGTCTTAGGCTGATTGGTAGCTCTAGTTAAGATCCTGATTGAAACTCATTACAAGGTCTGTAATTATTGTTGAATAGATTTGTATAGATTTGTAAAGTTATCTCATCAGCTTCTTAAGTGCAGCTTCAACACACAGTCTTTGTTTGTAGTAGATATGTACTATTTTTCTTCTCATATGGTCTCTTTCTTTCTTACGTAAGTTACATAATGTTCACACCCACATTAGCCACCCCACCCCTCCCCATGCTACCTTTTTCCACACACCTGCTGCTTCACAATCACCTGTGATGTGTCTGACACTGCATCCTGCTTTAGGAAGCCGGTGGGGAGGGTGTTTGGGTGTACGTTTGGCTGTGCGTGTATGATGGTGTGAGCATGAAGACTGTGTGACATGACAGATGTGAGGCATGTTGGGCAATAATGAGCTGTGTGCAGCACAGATAACTGAATGTGACACAATACAGATTTCTGGCTCAGTGCCTACAGTGTGTGTATCTGTCAGTCTACTACTGTGAATGACACATATGCATTAGGTACAGGCTGATTAAGTAGACATTCACATTAACCTATGGGCCAGATTTGTTAAGTGGGAAGCATTGGAAAAATGTGATTCCACTCACATGGGAATTTGTGATCTACTTAAAATGTGCTAATTTATAAGCAAGTAATGTAATAGCCAGCATTCAACCAAGACCAGGGGGCAGCTAAAGAAGAATTGATTTGTTTTTGAATTTAAATGTAAACTGTTAAAAATTGCTTGAGGTTGTGTGTTAAGTGTTTGTGCTCTTTGGGTAAATCTGTCTGCTCCAGAGGAACTCAGGACTTAGCCATAGGAGGGCGTCAATTACAGTACAATCAGATTCTGACCCATCCATTTATTAATCCAATTACTGTTATTGTAAATCTGTGAATCACATTCATGTACTTGGGTGATGAGGGCGATGATTTAGTGAAGAGCTGCAGAACAAAAGTAAAGTTTTGCCACTTTGCTCACAGCTTCAAGCCATCCATATGTGCTGATTATGCATCTATCCAGCAATTGTTCCCCATCTTTGAAAACACCAGCAAGTGCAAAAACAAGACTTGTTTTTAAAAAAAGATTCAACACAGTAAATACTGAGCCATGAATTTAGTAAATCACGCTTGTGAGATTCATTTAAACGCTCTTCTTCTAAAATTTTGTATACTGAAAGCACAATTCGTTATTTCTCGTTGAATGCATATGTAATAAATCCTACAATTAAAAGCTTTAAACGATTAGCTACCAAGGAGGAGCACCATTAATTCATTCTTGTAGGCTTAAATATTACCAGGCTGTTACACATTAACATTAACACGCTGTAAACATTAAACAGACAAATTTGAAATCACGCAGGAAAAATTGATTAATAACAAACCCCTAATGTTTTATTTCCCAACGTGCTGATCACCTTTAATCAGCTTACAATCTCTTGAGTCTGTCATTTCTGGTTGAACGACCAATCCCCCAGCTCCAGGCTTCTGCTGACACCTATCAAAGATATGTCTCTGCAATTTAAAACTGTGAAAACCAAAATTCCAAAAGCATTTCTGTCTGGAGAAATGTGTGTGTCTTCACTAAGTGGGCATTTTTAAATCTTCATTTTAAATGACTTTCTGCTTCCTAAGTTAAAGAGCATCCTTTGTGGTCCTGTGATGATTAGATATTGTGAGCCCTAAGCTCTTACTCCTGAACTAAGTTTACCCTTGTGGATTCTGTTACTGAGTATTTTCAAAATTAGAAACTGCATTTTCAGCATTTTGCCTCCATCAACCTGATGTACATGACAAAGTTAGTGATAAAGTTCATTATCCGGAGTAAATGCATCTAATTATGTAAACTAATAGAGTACATAAATTAAATAACCAGCACATGCAATCTCATTTTCAGTAATTTGAATACAGTGAAAGAATTGCCAAGTTGCAGCACAAGCATTTTAGCATATGCATAACTGTTTTTACTGTCAACACAAGACTAATTACAAATATTGCAGAACTGTTTTTATCAGGACACTTCAGCAGACATGCACTCCATCTGTGAAACTGGACCACACGCTGCAAAACACTGCATTAGCTTAACACAGTCCTATGCACAGTCCTATGGTATAGTAGCTTTCTGAACCAGTCCCAATAGTGAAGTGTGTGGAACATTTTATAAATCAGGATGCTTTGTAGCATTTTCCTTTCAAAATATTATGAAATTTCTTCTCCAGACATTGACGAGAGGATAAGACTGAGACACAGATATTTGATAACATCTTCTGACCTATAGCACCTTGGAAGTAATTTTTAATGTCAGTTCAGTAAGATATTACCTGGACTTAATGATTTCCCATGGAGCATTAGCCATTTCCAACCTCACCATCCTCTGCCTACAGAACGGCTGACAGAATTGAGTTTGTGCAACTCTAGATGGCTGTGAGTCCTCAGCCTCCGATAACAAAGCATTGAGACAATGTGTGCATGGTTTGTTTTGCTAATCCTGTTTTACAAATTTGTATTTGTATGTTCTCCCCAACTGTCATGTCTTGTGTACCATGCAGGAGTGTCACTTCAGTGTCTTACATAAAAAAAAAACTTCTTGTATGAAAAGTTTCTTTCATGACAGTACCACTTTTTTCACAATAGAATACACATCAGAAACACAGAAAATGGTGATGCTATATTTTGTTTAATTAGAAGCATGTGTAGTTCCCCAGCAGACTGTGTTTTTTTTTAAGTTATCCAAAAACACACTTACCTGAAAAAAGTATACACTGGCTTGATATAGAATTATGAAACGAGTAGCCAAAAGGTGAACAAACAACACCAAACACTTGGCATTTAAACAGGGACCACAATCCATTGCCAAAGACAACATTTGAGAGCACTTACTCACACTGTGTTGAAAGAATAGTGTTTAAAGTTGTTAATTACTCCACAGCCTCATCCCCCTTTCTGTGTAAATGCTTTCATCAAGGTGGATTCCTAAATATCAGCTTTTGCAGTATACAATACTGCATTGCTGGCCTAACTTTAGGTGTATTTTTTTTAAACTTGTTGGAAAAGTCTCTGCTAGGCCATTCCCCTAAAAGAGTGCTTTCACAGTTACCTTATCAAGTAAGATGGAAGTTAAAACCACTATGAATATTCCTCCCTTTTCACAAAGCTGGTTGTGAAAGTTGGAGATTTCAGAAAATGAATAAAATGCTATATGCTGTATTGGACCTTGAAGATCAGATATATGCTATATTTCCACTGGTTTACATAGACCGATCAGGCATAATGCTATGGCTACCTACCTAATATTCTGTTGGTCTCCCATGTGTTGGGGAACAACACGTTATGTGCCAAAGCATCCCTGCCCTGTCAGGAGCACTCCTTCACTAGACCCCTGAACATGTGCAGTCATATCTGGCACCAACATGTTAGCAACAGACCCTGGGACTTCCATGGATTGGACTTGTTTGTCCAGCACATCCCACAGATGCTCGATTAGATTGAGAGCTGAGTAGTTTGGAGTCAACACCACAAACTCTTTGCTGTGCTCCATTTCTCAGCCATTTTTACTTTGTGAGTGGGCTCTTTATCCTTCTGAATGAGACCACAGCCACCAGGGTGTAATCTTTCCATGAAATGGTGTACATGGTCTGCAACAATGCTTAGGTAGGTGGTACGTGTCTTTGTCCCGTCTTCATCCGCTCACCCCCAACCGCCCCCAGATGGCTGCCCCTCCCTGAACCTGGTTCTGGTGGATGTTTATTCCTGGTGAAAGGGAGTTTTTCCTTCCCACTGTTGCCAAAATGTTTGCTCATAGGGGGTCATATGATTGTTGGGGTTTTCTCTGTTTTCTTTGTATTGAGTCTTTATCTTACAGTATAAAGCGCCTTCAGGCGACTGTTGTTTTGATTTGGCGCTATATAAATAGAATAGAATAGAATAGAATTGAATTGAATTCAGTTGAATTAGATATCAAAGTAAAATGCACATGGATGGCAGGACCCAAGGTTTCCCAGCAGAACTTTGCTCAGAGCATCACACTGCCTCTACCACTTTGCGTTCTTTCCATAGGGTATTCTTGCGCCAGGTGTTCCCCAGGTAAGCAACGCACATGCACACAGCCATCCTCGTGATTAGGGATGGGTATCGTTTAGGTTTTATCCGATACCGGTGCCAAATCGGTACTTTTGAAACGGTGCCGGTGCTCAAACGGTGCTCGAACCGGTGCTCGAACCGGTGCTTAAAGAATGGAGAACACAAACTTTGTCCAAAAACCTCTCATGTTCAGCTGGTTTTTTTTGTAAAAAGATAACAATGTGTGCCTTTTCTGCAGCTATGTGGCATATATGGTATCACTCTTGGCTGGAAGCAGTGCTTAATCAATGGGAAAAACACAAACTTTGTCCAAAAACCTCTCATGTTTAACTGTTTTCCACTTTTTCTTTGGTCATTTTAGCCTTTTTGGCCAGGGTGAAGGGAGTATCTGCCATCAAACAAGAAGACAGCCGCATGTAGCTATGACGATGTTTGCTAGTTCACCTTACCTGCATTAATGTAATAACGTGGTTAGCCTACTCAACGTAAATTACACACGAACAACATGAAGCTACTCATGCAGAGAAGAACGGCTGCTGCCATCATCATTTCTGCTACACTGGCAGGGCTAGGGGGCAGGACTCTATTCTTCGGGTTTTTGGGGGATGTTGCTCCGGGTCCGATAACTGGCAACCCACCCGACGTGCACGGTGTGAGGTCTCGCAGCAAGCTATCAAATACGGCGCATTTCTCGGCTTTTTAAAAAAACGCTATGCGTCGCCAGCTGTTTAATCGGATTCTTGGTGTTACCTCCTTTGACAGTATCACAGTATCAGCTTAAAGCACTTGTTGCAGGCTGCTGAGTTTGCATATTTTGCTGTGAAGTACAGCCAGACTTTCGACCGCTTCGCCTTGGGCATTTTTAATCTGTAGCTCTGCTCTAACAGAACGTACGTACCTGGCCCCGCCTACTATCCTCGGAAACGTAAAATGATTGGCTAGAAGTGTATCACAGCTCAGGAAAAAAAAGCACCGAAATAAAGCACCGAAATGTGCGCTGCTTTTCGGTCTGGTTACTACCGTTTATGTCAGAACCGGTGCCATCATGGCACCGGACACCGGTACCCATCCCTACTCGTGATGGAAAAGAAAATGTGATTTATCAGACTAGGCCATCTGCTTCTATTGTTCTGAAGCAGGGTAGGCAGTTAGAGCTAGGCGAGTCTCCTCGCTACTGGCTAAAACTAGTTTCATAAGCTTAATTACAGAAGAAACAACAAATACATCCAAAGAAGATATTGACTACTTGACTGTCACTTCTTTTAAAACTAGATTATAAAAAAAAATTAAACAACTTTGTGTAAAAGTACTGAAGCCAACAAGTATAGTTTGTTGCTCTTCACATGTATACCAAGGGCTATAAAGGGCTACAATTTCTACACTGTACAGAAAGGTGGATGGCTTAAAACAGCACAGTCAAAAGACAATGCAATAATGCCTTGCCTTCTTTATGGCTTGTGCTACACAACATTTAAAGCTATATTATGGAGCTACACCTTTCAGGACAATGGACGTTAACATGAAGCAAGTAGTCATTTCAGCACCACGGACAGCTCAGTGTGCTCCAGTAGTTTGACTGTTTGAGGCTACAAACAGGTTGTAAAGGCTTTAAAGAGTTCAGTGATGGTCAACTGATGTTTTTGTTTGTTTGTTTATGCTTCTCTCTCTCTCTCTCTCTCTCTCTCTCTCTCTCTCTCTCTCTCTCTCTTTTGATGCAGGGCTGAAAACCGAGTAGATTAAATGGTGCATTTAATTAAGAGGCTTGGGATCAGGAAGTCAGAGATCAGTGTTGGTTCTTGCCAACTATAGCTACATTTAGCCTAGCTTGTTAGTGCATGCCATCTGTTCACACGCAGATTAACGCTACACAGCAGGCCGGCCCGTAGCAATAGGTGCATTTTGCAGTGCGACAGAGTATAGGTTGCTGTTTAGCAGACTTGAATTCCTTGGGAAGTCTTTGGGTTAAGTGTACTAAAAGGTCATCTTTTTAAGTTGTAATTATTAATACAATACAATGGAGGTCATGATTGTGTTGTTTTTTCCTTTTGAGCTATGACATTGTGTCTCATTAAACTCCCCAACTCCAAGTTAATAAAATAAATGCTTCTTGTGAAAGTGCAGAGCTGAAAATATTATATTCAATGCACAGTTAAATCTCATTTGCATCCATATGTGCTGGTTGTTGTTTAGGGTTCCATGCTGATTTGTTTTCTTTTACTCTTATGTGAAGCCTGCACATAATAGTATGTTTTAGGGTGCTTTTGCTTTCACTTGAGGTTTTATCCATCTGCTTTATAAGCAATAACGACCTCCAAATCACTGCATCCCACTTAGCTAGCTTTTACACCAAATACTATAAATAGCACCCAGCTAATCCTAGTTGCTGGCTATATCTTTATTTATTTCTTTACTCTTTCTGCTTGGCAGTAACCTGAGCTCAGCAAGCTGCATCCCAGCAACAAACACTTCAAAATCTGATGACTTGATATGTGTGGCTAAGGGATATTGATATGGTTAGAGGCATTTTCCAAAAACTTTGAGGATGCTGAGCAGTTAATTATTTTTGGGGGGGAAAAAACAGCTGGGGCACAGTGTAGCAAGTCTAAAACAGATTGCTTGGACAGCGACTGAGCTGTGTGTTTGCATTAGATTAGAAAAAACTGTACATATAGAGGTTGAAGTTGTGGAAGCATTTTTGCAAGTATTTTGTAGGATTTAAATCTCCTTCAAGGAATGTGATTAAGCATATTAGCCCTGCACAGTTCACTTGACCATTTTGCAATCTTCAAAAATACATATTTCTTTAACCTTGTGTTGTTAGTGTAGAAGACAGTAAAGCAGGATTCACGCAGTTTAATGCGTCTTTGCTCTCACTTAGTTTGAACAAGGTGATGTTGTGTGTTGTTGAAATGAATCATGGATCCAAGACTTTGTCTTGCATGCTCTGCTTGCACTCAAAGTTGACGTTTTTTTGGGCAGCTGCTGCTAGCCAGTCAAATTACAGAATGAAAATAACACCACAGGAGCAGGGCTCCTGCAGTTCAACAGAATATGTAAATAAGCAAATAGAGAGCCGAGACAAAATGCCATGATTTTTTGTTGACAACAAACTATTACAGCTGCTCTTTTTGGTGGTTAGATCAAATGAATCCATAGATCAGCAGATACTCTTTATGGTCTCTCCCCCCGCCTCTGTGTGTGTGTGTGTGTGTGTGTGTGTGTGTGTGTGTGTGTGTAATTTAGTATTGATAAAAAGTGTTTCTCAGCCTTATTATTTTCTAACAAAGCTGACTGTGTCAGAGCTGTCAAAACTTTGGCTGATAATGAACCTCATACTGTAGACTGTCTGTAGATCCTTCATGCGCGTCAGTCAGAATGGCTTGATCTATCTACCACTCTGCTTTCTCACAAACATAAGCACAAACAGAAACAGAAAAAAAGAGTTGTTTTAACATACTTCTATCTTTATAGCCTTATCTGCACTTGTGCTCTTAGTACAAAACAGACAATTTACACACAGGGAGCCGTGGCTGAAGTTTCGCATTTTGCTCTTGGTCTTAATTATTTGGACCTGAGGAGCAGTGGGATCAGTATTTAGATGTTTTATGGTTACATAAGCTTTGAGGGCCAATGAATATTCTAATCTTGCAGAGTAACAGATGTGAACCATGTCCAAACGTATTTTAAAAACACTAACCTGTTATTAAGACACAACAGTTGCCAAAGGGCGTAGAGTGTGGCTAGACAGCTTCCAGAATGAGGAAGCTGTGTGGTATTAAGAATGGGTTTACTATTCTCATGCTTTGTATCTGTTGCATAACATTTTGTGGAATAACAGATGGGAATTATAGTGATTTATTAGTTGGCAGTTAATACTGTAACATTAAAGCTTACATATGAATAAACACAAATTTTTTTTCCATTAATGCAGCAGACTTAAAAAACTGCTAATAATCTCCACTCCTTGAAAATGGTAGACCGCTCTGCCTTTCATATTTTGCCATACATGATATTTAAATGTAAGTGTACTTAATCTTTTTTCTCATTATGTCAATAAAGTTATGTCACATGTGGCACAATGCTTGATGAGACACTTTGTATGTAAGAACATTTGTCAGGGCTCTAGACTAAGTTTTTGCCACGGTTGCACTGGTGCACCTAAATTTTTTTTGTTAGGCGTACCCAAATTTTTCAACCGCATCGCTTAACATTGCAGTTTTACATGTGCACTTTTTTTGGGGGGGGAATGCTGTCCATGCAGACAAAATTGATTTGTAAATGATTAAGTAACAATCTTGGGCTTAAAGTGCTTTAATATTGCCTACAATATTGCCAAAGAGTGCCAAACCTAATCATAATCTCGGCCTCCTCTGATGACCTGGTTGCTGCTGCCTGCCGCTGAAAGGCAGTGGGGAGAGGGGACACTTGGGCAGTGCATTTATCGCAGCAGATAATGTGTTTTCTGGATACACTGTGCTTTTTCAGCGTTCAAAGATTGATGGCACCGTGTCAGAGCACTGGCTATGAATTTCAGACGTATTAGGCCTTAACAAAAAAGTTATCAATCGTTCTTTTCAACTTTTCTCATTACCCACAGGAAGGAGATTTTCCTGGCCTGGCTTTTTATAGCAGGTAACCTTAAAAATATTCTGCAATATAAAGAAAGTATAAATTTCTTCAGTATTGAACAGCAGAAATTAGGCTTTCTGAGGTCATTTAAGTAAAAAAAAGATAGCGGTCGACAGCGCTGTAAATAATGTTAGACTGGTGGGTAATAAGCGAATGAATAATGTAGAAAACAGAGATTTGAGATGGGAAACTGTTCTTGAAGTACACACAGAGAAAGAGAGCTGTGCGTGAAGTGCGATTTTTATCGTGGTGGAAGCAAGACAGCAAAAGTAAGAGGGAATTCATGACAAAGTTTATCAAATGTGAAGCGTAGTTTGCTGCTTCTTTTGCTGCTAGTTTCGTGACCAAAAGTGAATTTTGGTTGGAGAGAGATAAAACCTGCAGCTCAGAATCTAGCGCAAAAAAAGACGCAAACACAGCTCTCACCCGACGCATCAGAATCAGTGAGCTGTTGACTTTCAGCCCCAATGGCATGTCCGTGTACGTGCCGTCGGGTGAGAAAGCCGAGAAAGAGAAAGCTGATTCTGATGCGTCGGGTCGGCGCTCTGTGTCTACGTCTTTGTGTGGAATCCGTTTATCTGCTCTCATTTGCTGTTTGGTGGTTGTTGAAATAGTTTCGTGAGCTTTAACCTGAGATTCTGGCGTTTTTGGCAAAATACATTTATATTCAAAAGTCAATTCACGATTTAGTGAATCGATATCACTTTATTCAAGCTACTCACCTCTCTCTATCCACCGGCACTTTAAAACATACAGATGGACTACATGAATATCTGGAACCCGACCAATCAGAGAGGTCCTGCCCCTGACTATCTCTGATTGGTTTAGACCACAATAGGGGCATGTGTCTGTTGTTGACCACACAGAGACGTTCAGAGTTGCAGAGACTTTTTTTTTTTTTACTCGAACAGTTGGTCACACAAGTTTTCTTTTAGTCGCACTATTGGTCGCACTCTAGAGCCCTGTTTGTACATTAAAACAAATATGTTATTATAAAGGAATTCATGTTAGGGAACTGCAACATTGTGGTTTGTATGAGCATCCACTACTATAGTTTGCAAACATTAACTTATGTGCAGACTTGTATCACAATGCCCAAAATAGATTTTCGCTTTTTTTCCAGATTAAATCAGTAAGGTGCTAGTTTAAAATTGATGGAGAGGCCTTGTAAGATTGATATCATGACTTGCAATCTGTATCAGGAGTGTCTGTTGTGCAGGAAGGGCTGAAAAAAGCATGATTAATGGAGAAGATGCAGGGAGTAGCAGAGTGTGGATTCATGAAGCACAAACACACATTCTTTCCTGCAAGTGTGTGTACACACACACACACACACACACACACACACACACACACACACACAAAGCATCTACTTATGTAGGCAACTATTTGCACACGCACAAACATAGCAAGTAGGCTGATAAAAGGATGTACCACATTGCTGCAGCTGTCCTCTGGGAACTAAAGTGGAGGCTTGATACAGCCATTTACCATCACCACACAATGACTCAGCACATTTACAAGATATGGACTGGGCACACTTTTTTGCATACATTAACTCATTCACTGCCATTGACGTCTATAGCCGTCAATTGCAGTGAATGAGTCAATGGGTTTAACTCATTCACTGCCAATGGCTGGCAGTGAATGAGTTAAGAGTAATTCTTGGTAGGTTTTGATCTCAGTCTTGATTACAACTGGGTGTGGTTATTGTAGTAGACCAGAATAACATCTAATGATTCAAAGTTGTGGAAGGGTCGTGTGTTTGCTGGAAATGCAAGAAAGTGAAAATCTTGTTCTGGTTGACCTCTGGTGGTTTATCCTTTCCCATCTGTAGCACTGTGGTGATAAAGTTGCTACGTGACATTTTCAACTGTGGAAAACAGTAAAATACTGATTTTCACATTGGTCTATCTACCCTGGAGGTCCTTTTACTGAGACCAGGCCTGTGTCTCTCAATAAAATGTAACCCAACACCATTGTTAGATGATTTCTATGCTTAAACAAACTAAAGTGAGTATAACATCCAGTTCTTTATTTCTGCTGCATTCAGTGCGTGGTAGCATCAACTAATCTGGCTGATAATAAAGGAGGTGTTGAATTGAGAATTTTTGCACGCCGAGGTTTCATTTTGGCCTCACAATTGTGATCACTGATTGAATGTTGAAATGTTTTTCAGGTGGAAATTAAAATTCCTGAAGCTTAAGGTTTAGCAATGTTAAGCTTTTCTTTTTCCTTCATGAAAAAAAAATCTCAACCGGCAGTCTAATTCCTTATGTGATGATTTTGATCGAACTCTCAAGGTGTCAGATTACAATTTAATTTTTTGGTAGTTTTAAGTAAATGCTTTACAAAACAGCATTCTCTCCCCTTCACAGTTCTTCAGGGCTGCATTCAGCCCAAACAAAATGTATCAAAACGTAATCTGCTTTAAGTTCAATTCAATTTCAATTCAGTTTTATTTATATAGTGAAAAATCATTTATATTCTAAGGTAAAGACCCTATAAAATGAATAGTTTACTATTAACTTCTATTGATAGTAACTAGTGATTGAATATAGTTGTGGTGTATAAACACACAGGGAGGGAAAAAGAAATGCTCAGTGCACCCCCAGGGAAGCCCCCAGCAGCCTGAGCCTATTGCCGCATAACTAAAGGATGGTTCAGGATCACCTGGACAAGCCGTAACTATGAGCTTTATCAAAAAGCAAAGCTTTGAGCCTAATCTTAAAAGCAGAGAGTGTGTCTGTCTTGAAAATCCAAACATACAGTTATGTTGCCACAGTCTGAAACCCATCTACTACTCTCTTGACCTCCGCTCTAACGGCAGTGCTCACTACTTTTTAGGCTTCTGTGCAGTCAGTGATATCCAGGCCAAGACCTTCTGTTCTGTCTTCCAGTCTCTATTTACATGACTTATAATTCATGACTCACATGAATTATAAAAGCTTGTAAAAATTAAATGGTTGGCATACAATTTAGCCCATGGTGTCAACACTGTCCTTCTTTGTTCCCCACAAAGGGTTTTGCATACAACTTGCAAGGTCAAATATACGTGATTAGTACTACTTGGACTATAAATTGAAACCAGAAAGCTTCTATGTACCAACAATGTTGTTTATTCCTTCTGATTTATATGCAAGGAATGTAGATTGTTAGCATGCCTGCCAAGCAAGCTTTTATGTTACAGTGTTTTCACACACACCACTTTTGATAAAGCCTATTTTCTACACTTACACCATTTTGGCCCGATCCCATTGAAAAATGCAGCTCATGGTTGCAGATTCAATGTTCATGCTCTGACCTTTAGTTTTGGAATGCTACTTTTTCCTTAGCTTTATGCACATTTATCTTTTTGTGGAAAATAAGTTAAGAAAGTTATAGTATACATCGTGGTCTGCACCGTCCTACATTGACTAATGGCTACATTGCAATACTGACCTTTGTTAGGGTTTGCTGAGGGAGAACCTCAGCATAACACAACAATTTACATCTCCTCTTCTTGCTCCCAAAGATAACAAGTGGCAAGACAGAGCTGCAGTCCACAGAGATTTGATTTAATTGTTAGTGTGAGGATCGACCAAAACAAATAAAACTAACTCAGGTTTCATGAAATGAAAAGAAAAGAAAACATCTTACCTTCCTCAATCCAGAAAAAAGAAAATATAACAAAACAGGCTTCTCACTGCTACCAGGATGGTTCTTTTATAATGTATTTACGTTATACACTACAGATGGCTGTCAGTGAGCTTTTAAAGGGCATCAATGAAGTTTCAGTTTTAACTATTGTAATAAACACAACATACTCATCTGGAATCACAAATCGCTCACAAATAAGCCTACATTTGGATAAGCCGTTAAGTTAAAGACTAACTGCAAACTTTCATTGCTCCATATACCGAGTAAACCAAAATGTTTGACAGTAATAATTGCATAGCAGTGGAAGTCAGAGAGAGCTCTGTGCTGACGCCACTTTGCTGGGTTAGTTTTAATGAGTCCAGGTATATTGCAACATACAGTGAGTCACAGCCTGTGACCCAGTTGAGCTTTGTTGCTCAGCATGACCTCATTCTGACTGCACAGTAAAACAAATCTGATGCTACTGCAGCTGTTTGATTTGGCCGTAACACAATCTGGAGAAAGCTAAGAAGTTACCTGAGCTTTTCAAATGAGTTGTGCCTAATTTCACAGATCTTTAATGTGCTATGTAAAAATGTCACTCCTGCTTTCAAGCAAAGCCATAAATGCATTCAGTCATTTCTGGTGTTAAAACAAACTGCCCGATTTTTCAAACTGAATATACGGCTCATGTATTCCCATATGGAAAAGATATATATATATATATATAATATATATATATATATATATATATATATATATATAAGTCTTATAAAGCTTGTATCTGTCTTCTGTGAAATTTGTATGAAAAACATACATGAGTGAAAACAGATATAAGATCCCTTGAAAAATTACATAAATGAAACTTGTATGTTTTGGATACTTCCTAAAACAATATATGAAAGTAATGAGAAAGTGGCCACTTTCATGAGTAAATCATATAAGCCTTAAATGATTTACTATATGAAGCAAGCTAAAGCTGATGCAAGTCTTTTATAAGTTGTTTCTATTTCTTTTCCATATGGGTTATGTGGAAAAAGTGAAGTGTGTGTGTGTGTGTGTGTGTGTGTGTGTGTGTGTGTGTGTGTGTGTGTGATCTCAGGTGATGTTGAGCTAACAGAGAACAGGCTAGTTGGCCTTAATCCTACCCTGCATGTGTGTGTGGTAGCATTAGATGTGTCATACATACAGTAGCGGGTAACCAGTGCTCACAAGACCACACGCATATGCACATACACATGTTCATAGCGTGCATGATGAGATAAGCTTGTTAGCAAGGCTTTGGCTCAAAGGAAATATCTTATTGTGCCAACAGTATCTAGGCAGGTTTTATTTCCTTGCATGAGTGGCAGTAGGAAGCAGCCTATACGATCACAGTCATCACATGAAAAGGAGTGAAAAAGTATGTCTGATGTCAGCTTAAAAACAAGTTTTAATTAAAGATTTACCTTTGACTTATATTAAAGTAAGTTGGCAAATACTTTAAACCATATACCCATTTAACATCACTATGACAGCATTGCCAGTAGCAATGTCATTTGAAACTTGCATGGGCTTAACTATAAATGCCAACCCATTTCCTTACATGGTTCCTAACATGTTTGCTATGCTAACCCAGTCTTGGTGGTACATCCTCTAGATGTCAAAATCAGGTTTTTCATGCATTTGTAATCCTCTTCCCCTTTCTTCTTTTTGATGGTTTTTTTTTATGCTTTTATGTTTTTCCCTTCTTTCAGTGTGAATGTGTGTGATCATTATGTCGTGATCTCAAGCCATCTGGGTTGGCTGGCTTGTTTGCATATCTGGTGTTAACTGTTATACATATTCATGACCAGGGTCTAAACTGGCATGAATATTCATTTTGTCTTCGGGCTGTAGACGGGTGGAGTGGGTGTGATTCCAATCAGCAGAAAAGAAATTAACTCAACCTTTTGTGTGGTGGACAAGAACACTTGATGATTGCCATGGGCCTGTTGGTATGCCTGGTGAGCGTCGTGTGTATGCGGGCTATTGCATTTATTTAAGTCATGTGGCGGCCATTGGCAAACAGTGTCTTTGATACAGGAGAAGTTGAAAGCAGAAACAAAACAACCTCATGTTATGACACAAACATTTAAAGAGACATATCCTTCCCATGAAAGGGTATGGAAGCTGCTGGGCAGAGTTAAAGCAAAGTCCACCTCCATTTATCCAGTTTTGGGTTGCAGGTACGCTGGAGCCTGTCCCAGCTGTTATGGAGTGAGAGGAAGGGTACACCCTGAACAGGTCGCCACTCTTTCGCAGGGTTGATGCATACAGACAGACAACCAGTCACGCTGGCATTCACACATAAACACTTCACAACCGCATTCATTAATTAGTAGACTGTTTACTTACTGTTTGAGGGGATACACATCTACCGCACTTGTGGACTATTGTATAGATGACAAAAAAATAAATTTCAGTTGGTTTATATAAGCCGAAGGGCATCCAGAGCTGATGTTTTCCTCTATTCCTCTTGCTAAAGCCTGCGATTTGGACCTTGACATCTCTGTTCGCTGTGGCAGTATCAAAGGAAAATTTGTTTCTATATTTAATGTTACTTGATTTTCATCCAATGTGCCTGACGTGTTTCTGTCTTTGATGTACTCTTCTCTCACAACTTTGGATCCTCACTTCTGCCTTTGTGTTGGAGGAAAAACTGACAAACCCAATGATGATAAATGTGTGTGAAAATAGCAACAAGCAATGTTGGATGAGTAGATATCACCAAGAAATGTGTGATTAATTAGCAATAAAAACAAGTGTATGACTGCGATAACCAAAAGCAGGGCTGTATCACTTTGAAGCTGCCCAAACTTTGACCCTGAAGTATAAACCCCAGGAGACATATTCTCTCACAGGACTACACATTCAGCAAAGCACAATATCAAAAAGAGCCTTAGACCCTGTTTGAAGGAATAAATTATATTATAATTAAATACATTTTAAAGGTTAAGACAAAACTGATCAAAGAAAGAGAACCCGAGTGACACAATGCTAAGAATAACCCAAAGCCAACGTTGATAATGTGCCTTTCAATCAAGCAACAATGCAACACTCAAGTTAGAATCTGTAGGATTGAGAAGAATCACTTATACTAAATTAACTGCCATATATTCTGTTATAACCACAACGTTTACACAGAATTACAATGATTAGTTCAAGAGTAGCGCAAATAGCTTCCAGAGAACCACTGCTCGCCCTATGGTAGGCGGAAGAGTCTGTCTGTGTATTAGCCCTGAAAAAAAACAAAACGTTGGGACAGGCTCCAACTTGATAAGTTTTGGGTTGCAAAAGGAATTTGTATGCCCTAGAGGAAATTTGTAATGCAAGAGCTGGCCCAGGCATGTACCGAAAGCTTTCAGCTGTTCCTTTATTCACAATGGTTCACCAGACTGGGTAGCTCCATGTGGTGTTCTTTTGTTTTTTTTCTTTAAATTTAGTAGATGTTTACACTGGATGCCCTTCCTGACCCAACCCAACAGGTATTTGTGTCTCCTCTTAGTTCAATTCAAGTCAGTTTTATTTATATAGCACCAAATCACAATGATAATTGTTTCAAGGCGCTTTATATTATAAGGTAGAGACCCTACAATAATACAAAAAAACCAGAGAAAACCCCAACGATCATATGACCCCTTATGAGCAAGCACTTTGGTGACAGTGGGAAGGAAAAGCTCCCTTTTAACAGGAAGAATCTTCGAGCAGAACCGGGCTCAGGGAGGGGCGGCCATCTGCTGAATGTTTAAACCAGTAAATTTGTATTGGTACAGTTATAACTGAAAAATACTTACATTTTTACTGACATGCGCTTTAATTTACCTGATATAAATGCATAGGCAACTGTAACGTACGACCATAAAGTTTTGGGAATGGTTCTAAATAATATCAGTGTATGTGTGCTAAATCCTTTCCAGTGTGTCAAAATGATCATCCTTGAACTTAATTTTTATTTCTGCAAAGTGGACCAAGTTGCTGGGAGCAAATCTGGAGAGTGGAAAAGGTGGTGAGCTAAGATTGTGTTGTCAACACACTCTGTGCTGGCACAAGCTGGCACACACCGAAGGGTGTTTCCATCAAGTGTTCTTTCTCAGATGCCTCAGGACATTTAGGAGAATTTTGAAATTACAGTCCAGCCTGGGGGACAAATTGAGGGTTCAGAACCCCTGGAATGTTAAAGAAAACAATTATAGTCCGTGCTTTGCTCAGCACCTGGAAAAAAATGCCTTGGGGCTTGGAAACTGTTGGACTGAAAAGTGCTTGCTGGTAGCTGGAAATCCAGCGTCCATTGGCAGTGATGATTACTTCAAATAAAATTCAGGCCAGTTTGAAACAGAAGTTGATGTTTGTTCACCGCACAAGTTTGAGGCCCACAGTGGCATTGCAAAGCACCCAGGGCAATCTATAAATAGTAGCCTCAATGGGATCTGTCTAGACATGCACAACAAGATCATCTTGAATGTGAGAATGGCCAGTTTTAAATTAGGTCAGGTGTTTGATTTTTGAGTTTTGATTACACCTCATATTTCTAACATGGTAGCTGAAAGGAGTCTTAACACTATGTTGCATTGCTTTTATAAAATGTGATTGAAAGGTTTAAATAATTTCAAATTGTGGTTAACTTTAGCACATGTTTACTTGTTTCTGACTTGGATGCTGCCATTTTAAAATATGCTAATAAACTGAATCAAAGGTTTTCTATATCAACTACAAGTGGAATGAGGGAATAACTAGATGTAGCTGTTTAATGGCATAATATTTTTATATAATGCCTTTTTTGGACAGTACAACAACCACGGACTACTGGTTATGAGCTGTTATTGTAAAGTTAAACATCTAACACATGCATACACTGTAAGGTAAAAACACTGTTATAGGAATTTTAATGCATTCATTTACTGCAGTGAGGCTCTTGTCCTCAGTTCAGCTGATGATTTAAATGTAAAAGTGTCTCTGAGTGTGTTTAAGTACATACATCAGTATGCAGGACAGAGGGTTTAGATAGGGATGAACTAAAACGATCTCTCAGGTTCTGCAATGCATTTCCATAACCAAACGGCATTGTTTTCTAATGCTGAGGTGAATACTGATAAAAACCATATTTTAAGATGGTTTCTCCCATTTGGAGAGAAATACTCGTTTACTCAGATACACAACACACTCACTTAGGCATGCTTTATAGAAGACATAATAGTAAAATTCACACTTTTATGTGCTTTCACGCTCGCAGTGCATACCCATATTTGCAAGAGAACAACACCGGCAAGCACATCACTAAGGCACACCCACACATTTACCAGCATATAGAATTCACATTTGATATTTCTTTCTTGTTTGACAAAAAAAAAATGTTTTCGGAAATATGACTTGGTTTGTTTTCTGTGTTTGTGTGTGTGAGCATGCATGTATGTGAATAAAAGGGAAAACTCAGAGTTTAGCTTTGTTCAACCACACAAATGCTGCACACATACACTTTCCCAAATGCTTTAAAAGAACACACCAGGAGGGAGAACAAAGAGCCTCCTTGAAGAATAGACATGAATTATTCACTCAATCAGATAAGAGGACAAAAGAGAGAATGAGAGAGAGACATAGAGAGAGAAATGGAGATGGAGTGTGGGTGATACAAAGAAAGAGACAGACTGATGGATTGACAAGGACAGTAGGATTTTATGCTGTATTACCAGTAATGACAAGAAGGCCCTAAGGAGATTTGAAATTAAACAACACGGCTTGCTATCATCCTCTAAACTGCTCCCAAAAAAACCACAAGGTGTAAAACTAATAAATGGCTTTAACTAAATAAATAGAATAACTCCTTCTTGAGGTACATTGCAGTACTTATCAGTAAAAGCCAGATGCTTTGGAAATCTGGGTCTTTTTCTTAGCAGTGAGGTGTTTACTTTAAGGAAAAAGTTTATCCAGTGTAAATCCACAGGCAGCAACAGCTTAGCTGTAGAATCTTTGCTGCTTTTCAGCCAGATATGCTTTATCAGATCTAATATGGTGCTTCTTTTGTGTTCTACTGCTAATGCAGTGAGGCTGTAGTAACTTCAGTAGCAGCAGACAATTCAGGTATTCTATCTAATATAATGAAACTAGTGACAACAAAGTGTAGCTGCCTTATCAGCTTAGCACAGTTGTTGCCTGTATTTTAGTGCTGTGGTGGTTTTTCTGGTGCAGCTGACTTGGCCTATTTTATGTGCTGGAGAGTAAATACATATTTAATTAGGTTACAGTCTGTTTTTACATAATATTAATTGTTGTGTAATATTCTTGGTTGTTAGCCCAGTGTTACATTTGCGCTTATAAAACATAAATACAAGATTCATTGCCAAATAATTATACTGGCCTGTGTAGATACATATATAGGTCAATATACAAGCATTTAATAGGATAAAACAGTAAAAGTTAGACAAAAAGTTAAAAAAGCTCACATGCGACTGAACGCTATTTCAACTTTCTTCATTTAGCTGACATCATTTCCCCTGCCTAGTCATTCATCGACATGTGAATGAAGTTAACTGTGATTCGTACATTTCCACAGGCAAAGTGTGTGTTTCTCTTTGTCTTTATGCTTCATGCAGCACTTCCCCCAATCTGGCTTTGTCCACATCAGCAGCAGTATGGCTACACAAAGTTAGTAGTGAGATTTCCATATTCACCACAGGGCATGCATTATGACAGGTGAATACTGATACAGCTCAAACCCCTACAGTCATGACTGCTAATGGGCCATTGGCCTATTACAACTTATATAGCTGGTTGCAAACATTCACACATCATAATGAGTAACACATGACAGTAATGAGGTTTATTTCCCCTTTTGTTTTAGAAGAGAACCACTAGTAGTCCTGTAGTACTCTTGTAGTAATTACCACAAGGAGGAGAGATAAAAAAGATTGAAATAAGAGAGGATTGTAGGATAAACAATTGCATGAAAGACTTCAAAATCTCATACTTTATTCAATTGCTGGAATTAGGATGAGAGGCAGTAGCACAGAGCGAAAAAGAAAGAGAACCAACAGACTGGAGTGATTGCAGAGTCAGATTGAATTTCATGATTTATTCAATAGTCCCGGAGAATGAGAGAGAAAGCCAGGACGGTAAAGTGAGAGTGATTCAGAAAAAGAGAGTGAAAGAGCCTAAGAGGTTTTAAGAGACCCTGTAAGAAGTTTAATATCAGGTTTCCTAATCGTCTTTCTCCATTTCATCCATCAGCCCCATAGCTGGCAGAGAGAGGACGGCAGATCTTACACTACTACAAACAGGTAATCATGTTAATGGTAAACAGGGTGCACTTTCATTGCTGCAGGATGAGGCAATGTCAGAGGATTATGATGTTAGGTGGCACAGGACACCACATCTCTCCCCTTTAAATTCTGTTAATGCAGTTTAACTGCACCCCTCTCACCTGTCACACGCAGACATGAAAATTATATTGTGGTAGTTTACAGTTTAAAAATACGACGTATATGTGGAAGTGACTCACGTTGCAAGTTTTTAAATGGAAACTGAATGAAGCAGTTTTGGTCAGAAAGCTACAATCCATCAAGTTTAGCTGTGTGGCACAGTTATACTGTGTCAGTCGGGATTCAAAGGTATCTGTAGGACAAAAGTAGAGAAATTATGTAAAAGGACATACAGATACAAATCCACGTCACTCCATTGGGAACATAAAAGTCTTTCTGAGCAAGTGTAAGCTCAAGCCAAACTTGCTTTAGATTAAATAGATTGGATGTGTGAATGAACAGCTGGAGATTTAGTTAATGGAAAAGGATACATAATTATATCCACAATAATAATATAATCATAACTCACGGGGCTTTAATAAATCTGATGCAAAATCAGTAGGACTTCTTCATTTTTGGCTGTCTGTTTCATGATCCACACGTCTGCAGTTTTTAGAGTTGCTGATTGGATACGATTGTGATAATTCACCAACATGCGGCCAATTGTTTCATCTGAGGCCCCGGGTGACACAGGAAAGGTCCTGACTGAATAATGTGACTGCGTTCCTACAGTAATCTGTCTCCAAATCTACGGGGAAGCCAACTACTTGTTTTCCGTTAGCAGCTGTTCAGTTCGGAATGACAAGAATCCAGTGGAACACAGACAAGGCACATGGTCCACAACAGCTCCAAACACACACATACCCACACACTGGGTCAGGCTGCCAGATGCTGCCCAGACAAGGTAATTGAGAGGAGGAATGGAAGGACAAAAGGAGCAACAAGGGGAAATGAGAGAAAAGAAAGTGCGAAAGAGAGAGAGCAGTGCTCGTTAAGCCCTGAGGAGGAAGGTGCGAATGTCAAGAGAAAAGGAAACAGGAAACACAAGATAGTCATATTTGAGAAGTGTGAAAGGATGAAAAGGGACTGAGTGACACAGGAGAGGAGGAAAGTCACATGGGGTGGCACAGTCAGATGGAGAGAGAGACTTCGGAACAGGAGCTCCAGGGGTCAAATTAGAACAGTATGCATCATACTGCATCACCCATGAGGAGGAGTAGGTGAATACAAAGGTGACAGGTGGACTGCAGGATGACAGAAAGCACAGTAAGTTGTGAGGAGTAGCTAATTAATGTTAAATATATATTTTCAAAAGTGATTTTTAAAATTTGCCAAATAAGAACATGCAGGGATGTTAAGGGGAAAAAGAAGACAGGAAAAGGGTAGAGACCGCAGAGACAAAAAAATGCATACTGATGTACAGGTTTGTATTTGTTCAGTAGATCTACTTGTTTGATTTATGATTTTGCTTTATTTATGATGACTAGTAGGGGGTTCATTTAAGAGTTACTATATTACTTTCTACAATTCCATTCCTAATTTTGCTGAATGTCAAATGAATGAATGAAGTTGCATTATCAATCTTAACTTAATGAAATGCCATACCTGTTGTCTGTACTTGGCTCTTGAAGGATGCCATTGTCACAGAACATCCATCAGTTTTCTATGCAAGTCAGGGTCTCGGGGGGGCTACAGCCCATCATAGCTGTCACTGGGCGAATGGTGGGATACACCCTGGACAGGTCGGCAATCTATTAGAGGGCTAACACAGAGGGACAGGCAACTAGACCTAGCTCCAGTTTAGAGTCTTTGGACTGTGAGAGGAAGCTGGACTACCTGAGGGAAAAAAAGGTTCCAGCTGGCCGTCAGATTCAAACCCAGGAACCCACCTCTTTTTTATTGGGCATTTCACAATGAATTAACCATTATTTTATTGAGGGCAGTGTCACGTATAATTATATATATATTTTTTTAACCAACTAGTGGGGCAAGTGGCTGAAGTAAAGTATCTTCCCCTGCCTTCTTTTTCCTCCTTCCTCGTTTTTCCATCTTAAATAATTATGTTCACCCATTCCTTCTTCATTCTTGGTGCTTAAACACTCAACACTGCACATCATATTTGTCTCACTTCCAAAGACATAATGAACACACATATCCCCAATCACACGCACATGCTCACGCGGGTATAACCATCTAAACGCTGTTTGTACAGCTCAATTCAGCTCACAGTGGGCAAGCTGGGAGCAGCCTCACAGCCAATTCTCTAAATGCTCCTACTGTGTGTGTGTGTGTGTGTGTGTGTGTGTGTGAGAGACTGTTTGCTAATGGGAATATGGCTGTGGGTTAACTTTGCCACCAGTCTCTTCATTTGGGTTGTAATGACTCAATTGAGAAAATGTTTAATTGTGTTCCTGCCGTTATCCTTACCAAACTTTTAGCTGGTCGGAGTGAGAAAGCATCAGACATGTAAGAGAAAGCAGAGTGATGAAGACTGTGAAGTAACTCTGCTTTCATTCAACGTTTCAGCATACACATACATGCGTGCAAAAATACTTAAATAGACACAAAAGTCGATTTGTTACCTCCCTTGTTTGCATAAATTATTAATTGAGCCCCGGCAGTTAATTTCATCGTGATTTAGGGGAAAATGTGACAGAAAACAACAAATTGTCTTCCTACTATTCCCGTGTTTTAGTCTGAATAAATTTTCCTTTGAGTGAAGCAAAAACACCCACACACATGGATGCATTTGATAGGTCTCAGTCTTGGCACTGAGCCCTGCCTCTGTGTTCCTTGACAAACCGGGGCCATAATAGATCTGGTGTAACACCAGCACTCACACTCAGGGGACAACACACAACTAAGGAGCCATAATTGAGATGTTTCAACGTGAGATAGGGAGAATCAGTGCATGGTGGTATGTATGCAAATTCAGGCAAACAAATCATACTCGTAGACACACAGCATACACACAAAACAAAGCTATATTAGCCCAACCATTAGTCTCTTCAATAAAGAGATGGGAGCTTAATTTACAAAGGCTTTTAGTGATTATAACCATGGGAAAATGTTAAGTGGATTGTGTGTATGTTCTCTATTTCTCAGTGCTTAATGCTCTTACAAAATACAGAGTGCTTTTCTAACATTTAACAGATACATCAAAGCTTGTTTTGTTTGTCTTTTCAGCTACTATGCCCCTTAGAGCTCAGTAGCCTATAAATCACATTGCACCTCGCAATTTATGCCAACTGTTCTTTTTTATACTCACTTTATGTTGAGATGTAAAGTAAGCTAGTGGAGGTCATCATGATGGATTGGTCCTTAGCGCCTCTGAGTTTTATGTGTGTCATATGACTGCAATTATAATTCAGTCATTTTCTAACCCACCTTAACTTTCCTAGCATTAATCTTACCTTTACAGCAATGTATTTGACCATGACACTAATCCTTTTCTATCCTAAAAAGGTGTGCTTTAGTAATTTAGCACTGTGCCAACATATTTCTATTAGCTATTTAGTTTTTAGCCCTATGCATGATTAAAGTTTAAAACCTGTGGAACCTAAACTTGCCAAACAAGACTTCATTCTTGCCATTCTTATCAAACAACTACATTTAATGTGGTTAGATGTGGAAATATTGCAAAAACCACATTTATAAATATTGAACTCAAACTGAAAACAAAAGAACATTTTCTAGAAACATGAATTACCAAGATCAAATGCACTAGCAGTGTTAGAATTCCTATTTTGTCCATGTCTGTCTCCTGAAGTCATGTTTCCAAGTAATAACTTTAATAATTTACAATTCTTTTAATGTCTTTGTGTCACCCAGTTGCACTGAAGTCAATTATTTTAGGCTAGCTTCAGGCTTCTTCACTTTCCTTCATCTCTCTTTTGTGGTTATGAAGAAAGTAGAAGCAATGTTCTGCAGTTCTCAGACATAGATGAACAATAACAGTTTCTTTTGATTATTGTAGATTTGGGTCACAGGAGCATCCCGCAAGCCTTGCAGTTGCTCTTGACCAGACGTCTGGCCACAACAATGTTGAGAGTTGACTCGAAAAATCAAATATTTGCTAAATATCTTATCAGATGCCAGATGTTATTAAATAATCACATTTTTGGTCTATTGCTGAACAGAGAGCTTTGGCTTATTTATGAATATTATTGCTGCATTAATATAACATAGGTCCTTACAATCAAACATTTGGGCACACATAAATTCAAAGATTTTCCTTCTTTATGTTTACTACTTTCTATTTTGTAGAACTATACACGAAGAAACAAAAATAATAGTTTCAAAACAAAACAAATAAATGTTTTATTGTTTAAAGTCCTCAGCGTTGCACACTGCTGGCAATATCTAAACATATCCCATATGAAGTATGTTAAGATATTCCCAGATTAACAGGTGAAACTTGCCCTGTCGTCAAATTGCTTCCCTCCAGTTGTCTTGTGTCCATGTTATTCAGCAATTGGCATTATTTAGGTACTGTTGTGACCAGTATC
This sequence comes from Astatotilapia calliptera, assembly GCF_964374335.1. Lineage (NCBI taxonomy): Eukaryota > Metazoa > Chordata > Actinopteri > Cichliformes > Cichlidae > Astatotilapia > Astatotilapia calliptera. The sequence goes on along the minus strand of NC_137440.1, from coordinate 15,030,778 downwards.
ATGGCAACACCCACTGTTACAGATAAGTTTTATTTTAGTTACCAGCCTCGAATTATTTCAAAATCATCGTATTTCCTTCTGTTATACTTCTAGCCTGTTTTCAGATTTCAGTTGCTAGACACCCCTGAACCCCAGACTGGACTCTGTGTTCCCTGAATGCTAACACATCTTTCCCAGCCTTTACTTCTCACAACAACTACAACCTGTGCTGTCATGTTTATTATAATTTTTTTCAGGGAAAGTGTTATTTTGCTGAGCCATGGTGTTCTTTTCCAGCAAATGTTGTGACTTTCATTCATTCATAGCACTAAAACAACTTTTACACTATTCTGCTGGGAGAATGGTATCCAAACACTGTTAAGTACCTTGCTCCGTGGATTCTTAACAGTATTTATTTTCTTCCATATCAAATATGACACTTTTGTAGTCTACATTAGGAGAATTTTAATCATGTTTTTTTATTCCCCGAGTAGACCCACGATAGATCCGTAAGGTTACTTACTAGGTATTAAACTGTAGAGCTGTTTAAAACTGGTGAGCGTGAAATCATTCTCTAACCCGTATTTTCAGTCTTGCTGATTTAGGCGCCACTGTGTACAGAAAAGGATGAGTTCAGTGGAGGAAAGGGGGAGTATATGACAGAGTGTTTGTGAAGTTGACAGGTGTTAGAGTTACAGGGTCATTAGCACCATAATTACCCAGTAATGACACAGTGAAAAGGATGTGAAGAAAACACTAACCTTTGTCCTTTTCTGTCTCTCTACATCTCTTCACCTCTCCTCCTTGACATTGCAGCAATCAGTCAGTACGCACGATCCCTCCCTGCGTGCACGGCTGTCTATGCATGACATAAAATAAGTGCAGAACACTATTTGGCGATTTTGAGCTTCGTGTGAGTGTGGAAGTGACTGCTTGAAAGTGCATGTTCAAGTCTATGCCTGATGACTCAAGGGGAAAGTGGTTGTGACATGTGGCATGCTTGGTGGGCAGCAGCGTGACAGTAAGTTGCTAGGAAGTTGGACGCACACAAGTGCAGCGAACAACCTGTCAGCATTGCATTAAGAGCTTTTAGCACTTCTTAGCAAAGCAATCTTGCTTTTGACTTTGAAAAGACACATGGAAAAAAAACTGCATAGCCACACACACGTACTGTGTGTGGTGGGAACAGAAATGGAGTTGGAGTCAGAAAATGTATTTATGTTCAAATCGACTTTTGGGTTCAGTACCTCAGCTGCATTCAGAACAGAGTGACAGAAGTGTTTCCTCAAAATAAGAAGGCTCTCATGTTCTTCCAGCAATTTAAAGTGAATTTGCTGTGGAACAAAGCTGCTACAACTGAAGACAGTCAGACAACATTTTGCCAAATCTGAAACTACTTCCATATGTTTATCAACATAAATGATTTTGAATCCCATACTGAACCATCCTAAATGTTAATTGACAGATTGGTTTTAACAGATCAAGGCATACTGCTTTCATTTAGCTCAGAGATATTCAATTCAGTTTTATTTATATAGCGCCAAATCACTACAACAGTCGCCTCAAGGCGCTTTATATTGTAAGACCCTACAATAATACATACAGAGAAAAACCCAACAATCATATGACCCCCTATGAGCAAGCACTTTGGCGACAGCGGGAAGGAAAAACTCCCTTTTAACAGGAAGAAACCTCCGGCAGAACCAGGCTCAGGGAGAGGCGGGGCCATCTGCTGCGACCAGTTGGGGTGAGAGAAGGAAGACAGGATAGAAGACATGCTGTGGAAGAGAGACAGAGATTAATAACAGGTATGATTCAATGCAGAGAGGTCTATTAATGCATAATGCGTGGAAAATGTGACTGGAAAGGAAAAACTCAATGCATCATGGGAATCCCCCAGCAGCCTATGCCTATTGCAGCATAACTAAGGGAGGATTCAGGGTCACCTGGTCCAGCCCTAACTATATGCTTTAGCAAAAAGGAACGTTTTAAGCCTAATCTTAAAAGTAGAGATAGTGTCTGTCTCCCGAATCCAAACTGGAAGAGGGGCCTGAAAACTGAAGGCTCTGCCTCCCATTCTACTTTTTAAATACTCTAGGAACAACAAGCCTGCAGTGCGAGAGCAAAGTGCTCTAATGGGGTGATATGGTACTACAAGGTCATTAAGATAAGATGGGGCCTGGTTATTTAAGACCTTGTATGTGAGGAGCAGGATTTTGAATTTAATTCTGGATTTAACAGGAAGCCAATGAAGGGAAGCCAATACAGCTGTCAGGTTTCATAGATCGGACTCACGCGCAGACCACTAGTATCTTCAAAAGGTGCATTTATTTACAGTGTTTCCTACAGTGAAATTCATATATACACATAATGGTGCCAAAGGAAAAAAGGGGTCGGGGTTCCAGGGTCCAGGAATGAAAGAGGCAGGAGTCCAGGAAGGGAAGGTTTCCATTCAGTCCTAACACATCTCCTCTCCTTTCCTCTATCTCTCTTGCTCCCGTTCAGTCGCCAGGCACGGGGAAGAACAAGTCCAGAGGCAATCTATGCACAGGCAGAAAAAAACCATTAGTCTCCTGGTTCAGACATGCTCACAAACTGACTTTATAAAATACAGGACGACTGACGCTGAAGGCTCAATGATCCAGCAACGAGTAGAGCAGACTCGCCCTCTTAAGAAGGGTTCCAATCTCTCATGATCACCGACAGGTGTGCTGATCACCTCCAGGTGTGTAGGCCAGGGGCAGGAGCCCATACTGAGCTCCGCCCCGGCAGGAGAAAGAGAATGGGAGAGGGCGAGAGAGAAAGAGAGAGCAGAGGTGAGAGAGAAAGGTAAACAAAAACAAAGCACCTGACGGCTGTCAGCTGATGAGGAGCGGAGACCATGACAACAGCAGAAATATGCTCTCTTTTTCGAGTCCCTGTCAGTACTCTTGGTGCAGCATTTTGGATTAACTGCAGGCTTTTCAGGGAGTTTTTAGGACTTCCTGATAATAATGAATTGCAGTAGTCCAGCCTGGAAGTAATAAATGCATGAACTAGTTTTTCAGCGTCACTCTGAGACAGGATATTTTTTTTTTTTTTTTTTTGCCTGTCCCGTTTGGCTCTTTTGCCATCAGAATTGTTGTCTAAAGGCAAAGAAAGATGCCCAACGGATTTACTTTACCAAATTGACCATCCCAGCCTTGCCGTAATGGTCCATTTGATTCACCTTTTATTGTTTATTTTATTTTCACTTACTGAATACGGGACAGACTTGACTGGGGGAAAGAAGGGGAGAAAGAAAGAGGGAAAGAGAAACAGCTGAGAAGAGGGACGGGGGAGAAGGGCAAAAAACACAAACCAACAGAACGGGCAGAAAAAAAGAAAAAAAAAAGAAAAAAAATGCATATATCAATCACCTGGATCACCTGCTGAGAAAGAAAAAAGAAAACAAGCAGAAGAGAACAAGAGTAATAGAATAAACAACATCACAATGATATATGGGAATATGACAGTAAATACTAAATATTAAACATTATTGTGCAGCACATAAGATCAACAGAACACAGTGTGCTTTGAGGTAGGAGCCAAAAAGGGTGTAGTTTGTGGGTGTGATCACCCGTGTGTACACCTGTGAGCATGGACGCTCTTGTTTTTTTTAAAAGGTTCCTTCATGTAATGATCTTCTAGAGGGTGTGGGGGGGGGCCACAGCCCCGTCCTCCAGGGCATGAAGCAGGTATGGAGGAGATCAAAACTCCAGACATCCAGAGGCCCTCAGAACACAAGAGACCAAGGAAGACCAACAGAGGGGCAGCTGCGCCACTGTCCCAGAAAGAGCTGAGGAGAGTCCCAGATGAGGGCTCACTCAGCAGCCGCGGAGTAAAAGCCAGGGGGAGTTGCAGTGATGCACCCGTGAGCTCCGCCGGCAGCCAGCCATGCCTGAGTGACCGAGCCCCAGGCCGAGAGGCCGGGGGCACCCCACCTCCGTGGCCCGAGCGAGCCCCAGGCTCCAGGCCCCGATAAGCGGACGCCCATCCCCGGACACAAAGAACCACCAACGCACCGATGTCTGAGGGAGTCCGCCACTGGCAGGGGAAGTGGTGGTAGGGGGAGATAGGCCTCCAAACCTTGGAGGGCCTGAGATGTCCCCAGAGAGGTGGCGTCTGACACCCAACCTGACATATAGACACAGACATACAGGCACACACCTATACAAACATCCATTCCCACCCTCATGCTCTCATATGCACTTACTCCACACTCAACCAACATGGAGACAGACATAAAGAGACGCTGTACACACGATCACACTCCCCAAGTGTACTCTACGAACCGGGTCTAGGTACCCTTGCCCCTGGAGGGGGGAACTGCACCCAGACCCAGGTGGTGTTACCCTTTTCCCTGCGGTGGGGGAGGCAGACCGCCCCGACTCCGCAGCAGCAGGGAGGCCCCACACTCCAGACCGCAGTCGGACGGCCAACTCCTCCTCCTAGCCCCCCCACTCCAGCAGGCTGCAGAGAATGGGGGTGAGAGAAGACTCCAAACCTCCCTCCACCCGCTCATTGTTGTGTTGATGCATGTGTGTTCTAAGGTGCATTTAAAACCCAGGAGGGCATGGAGCTACCTGCCAGAGAGCAGCAGGTAAGCGCATGGTCCCTCCTGCTAGCCCTCAATGTCTACGTGTATTTAAAATTGAGAGGTGGGCAACGACGCCAGGGGTGAGGTGTACACCCTGATGGTAATTTGGATTCCGTGTGTCGTGCCCACCCCCAAGATCCTATACGTATGTGTAATGAGACTGTGAGTGATGTGAATGTCTAAGTTGTGGGATAAAATTGAGGAAGAGGCAGCCAGAAGGGGACAGGGGGGGGGGGGGTAGCCTCCTCTGCACCCTGGTGACATACCCCTACTCCAAGGTCCTGCATGTGTGGGTGGTTGTGGTGGAGCGGGAAGGGGGAGGCAGCTGGAGATGGGGGGGGGGAGGGAAGGAAGGGAAGGGCAAGTGACCCCTCCCTGGGGCCAGCTCCCCCGCTGACCCCAGTAGGCACCCCCATACTCCGCGACCCGCCAGGGAAAGGGGGCCCAGGCCCATCCAGACCGGGGCCCAGTGCAGCAGCGCCCCCCGGCCCCACAGAGCCCGGGACAGTCCACCCAACCCCACCACAGAGAAAACTGCACCCACCCCACCATCCACTCATCTTCCAGACTACATAAGACAATAAACACCTAGGCTGAGATCTTCCTCCACCTCTCCTGTATCTCCCCCTCCTGCAGAGAGAGTTCCTGAAGAGAGGAAAGTTCCTGCAAGATGTGACAATCTCCCCCACCAGTTGAAGAGCCCCCCAGGTGGCTCGATGCACCGGCGGCACCCTGCTCCAGGGCTGGGCCCCCATGCACCCACCCACCCACAACCCCGGCAACACACCAACCAGGAGAGACAGGATATTCCTAACTTTAGAGATGTTGCGCAAATGAAAGAAAGCAGTCTTACATATTTGTTTAATATGTGCATTGAAGGACATATCCTGGTCAAAAATGACTCCAAGGTTCCTCACAGAGTTACTGGAGGCCAAGGTAATGCCATCCAGAGTAAGAATCTGGTTAGATACCATATTTCTAAGATTTTCAGGGCCGAGTACATTAACCTCAGTTTTATCTGAATTAAGAAGCAGAAAGTTAGCTGCCATCCAGGTCTTCATGTCTTTAAGACATTCCTGCAGTTTAACTAATTGGTGTGTGTTATCTGGCTTCATGGATAGATAGAGCTGGGTGTCATCTGCATAGCATCTGCCAGCTTGAAGGCCTGTGGTACATAGCCGATTATTAGCGATAGGTTGATCATAAATAAGACTGAAGCATTAATTAGGGACTTCTTTTATATATTGTGCTATGCTTGCAAATGCTGGTTTCTGACTTTTTAAGTCCCTTCCGGTGTCCCTGCAATGGTCAATGGTCAATGGTAACTTTATTGTCCCTAACGGGAAATTGATTTGCAGTGTGTCCGTACAAACAAGCAAACAGACAACCAACACATCACATACACTCACCAAGATAATATAATATAAGCCTGATAAAACAACCTAGGTTTTTCATCATAAAGTGCAATGTGCAATGGCAACAACCCTTATGGTTTAGTGTTATTAACCATGATAATAGATAAACCATGCAGGTTTTAGATGTGTCCTTGATCCATCACAGCTGTTTTAAATGGATAAATTACCTTCTCAACATGTCTTGAAGTTCTTCAGAGGCCTGGTAATGAACTAATCATGTGATTCAGGTGTGTTGACCCAGGGTGACATCTAAAACCTGCAGGGACACCGGCCCTCGCGGACTGGGATTGGGGACCCCTGCTTTAAAGTCTCTGCTATTTTAATAGGGAAAAAAAGAAAAATCTCTAACGTCAGTAAAATTTCACAACTAAAGCCAAATGATCTGCTGCCTGGCACAATAGAAACAAATAAAGTCCTGGGATTTTCTTGCCTCTACTTGGCCCCCACTCTTTGCTATGGTAATCTTTTAAAAAGATTATTATGGCTTAAACTGAAGTAATGATTATTATTTGTTCACTGATTAATTCAAAAATGAAGTAGTCAGAAGTGCATAGCAGGACCCAGTGATACTGAACATGCCGATCGCAGTAGACTGTGTGGTTACATTTCCAGGGAAGTGCACATGAGGTTACACATTGGACAGTTTTTGAGGTTGGTTCGTACCTACAATGTAGAATTCCAGCTGAAGTATAAATTGTCCCCGGTATATTAAGAAAGATTTTCATCTTGAATATTTCATTCATCAAGAGCCAATGTGTGATTCAAGTCTTTCCTTGATTTTTCTGAGCTGTATATATTAGCACATCAAAAGTGTGAAAAAGCAGATTTGAGATTTGTAAATGAGTTGGTAGAGCTGATACTGAAGGAGGCAGTGAGCTCCAGCAGTTTAGACTTTTCCATCAGCAAACTGAGCTGTGTTCTAGTGGGCTTTGACCAAGTTTGTCCTCTGCCCACAGCTGTTGTTGGTCCATATATTATATATATTTTCATGAAGATTGGAATGATACTAACAATGATTACAACACTATTTTTCATTTGCCTGATGTAGTGAACAAATACAGTATAAGAGCTTTTAATTCTCTTTTTAATTCTCTTTGATAATACCAAAAAACAAAAAAGATTTTAAGGTTGTTTGAGGTAATGTTGTGCTTTTGGTAACTTTGCATCATATTTTGTTCTGATCAAATAGTTGCTACAGCAGCCTGACACAGTTTCTGCCTAATAGCTGGAAGATCTTTCTCAGCTTCAATCTGGGACTTTAAGATAAACATAACACTTTTTAGACACAAATAATTGTGTTATCCTGTTACTCTAAAATTGTCTATTAACATAACAGATGGGCAGGGCTGATAATATTTGCTACCTAATTCCCATATTATGATTTTATTTCCAGCCATAGCCTCTAGCTGCTACCTTCATGATAACAGACAGCTAATGTGGCTTTTGAGTAGTTGGTGATAGTTGAACTGTTAATTGTAACATGCACCGGCCAGGCTGACATTTATGATAACTTTAAAACTTAAATGTTGAAATGGGAGCCTTACTTCCTAAAGAATTGCTTGGGTGGCTTGGCTGCCTGTCTGCAGTGGTGCTGTGTGAAGATGGCACTGTTGGCATCAACACTTTTGAAAATGAGGATCAAATCCCATAAAAAAAAAAAAAAAACAGCATTGATTAGTATCTGAATATTGAGTTTTTGACGACGGCTAAAAAAAGGTAACAAGAAATCCAATTACCTGTTACCTGTTACCTGTTACCTCTAAACAGTTTTGCCCGGTTCGTAGATTCCTCAGGCCTCCAGAAAGAACACCGGGGACTCAGTAGTCAATTCACAACACTTTTATTAATCCACACTCATTGATCACACTTATTGATTATACCTTCTAGACAGATCTCAAATCCTTTGTCTGTTACATGCAGTTTTGTATCAGTGACCCCCCTTCTAAACCCTCTACAAGGTGTCATAAAACTAAGTACTATGTTTACATACTTTCACTTGTGTGTGTGCGAGCCTGTGAATTCCTACATGTGCGCGTTCCCGCGTGTCTATGTGAGTGCTCGTGTGTGACTGTGTATGCATACCTGTGTGTATGTGTGAGTGCACATCAGTGAGTGTGCGTGTCAGTTTAAACACTGTGGGGGTAGGTGACTCCCTAGAGGTCATAAAAACCCATCTCCCTTCCAGACCACAGTTATCCAGTTACAAATGTTGAGACCCCCACCCAAACATCCTCTGGGGAATTTCCACTCAGCATTAACTCCTCTCTGTTTTACTTTCACAGTTCAACTGGGGAGGGTCTCCTATACTCTACTCCTAAGTTCATGACACAATCAGGCCTTTATTACATTGAGGGCAGTGTCAGTGTCTCTATAATAATTCTAGATTCTATGTTAACACATTTCTCAACTCTAAAACAGGCTACACATAATTCTACATTGTATGTTAACACATTTCTAAACTCTAAATCAGCTAAACATTCCTACACTGGGCTGAACAGGACTTATCTCCTACAGCACTGTAGGTTTGTTATAAGAGTGAAAGATGGCTGTCTGTTACTTTCTTGAGGTGAGGAAAATCCTTTTGATCTTCCAAAGATAAATCCTGGGAAGAGCACAACTGTGTTTAACTGCCGCAGGAGAAATGGTAACATGGGTAAACCAGTTAGTAGAAAGACATGGTGTGGCAGAAAGAGATTTAGCCGGGGATTGCTTATTTTCATTGACGGTCACATTCTCTTATTAAGATGCACTTTAAAAGTTATGCACAGTGATCTGTTTTGGGACTGTAGCAAGGAAATTCTTTTAGTGTGGAGATTTACAGCTCAGAGTGGACTGAAGTCATTGTGTGGATTGTGCATAAGTACACCAGCTATAGTAAAATCACACCAGTCTGTGGATTAAATCGCTCATTACTCAAGCCAACAAAGGAGACTTAATTACAACTCAGATTAGGGTTGCTCGATTATGGCAAAAATGATAATCACGATTATTTTCACTGAAATTGAGATCTCGATTATTTGACGATCTTTATTTAACCCTTTAAGACCTACCATAGAACCAAGTCCGCCAGAGCTTATATTATTGTTTTTTTTACATGCTGTAGTGCCATTTTTGGGAGCATGTCAAGTTGTTATACATCAATACAACTGTTATAGCCCATATTTTAAAAATATGTATGCATTAAGTCCATAGTAATTACATTAATTGCAATAAAGTGCAATAAACTACAAAAAAAATAGAAAATCGTTTTTGTTTTTTTATATATATATTTCTACTTGGGGAAATTTAAGAGGCTTATCCCTCAAAACTTTAAATACAAAAAAGTTGCAAAAAATAGTTTCCCACCACAGGAAATTTATTTTGAGTGTCTTCATAGTTTTATTTTGGAGATACAGCAATTTTTATATATACACTGCAGGAAAAACAAAAAACAATCCTATGATGCAAATTTGCAAAGAAAACAGCATGTGCATCAAAATAAACTATTTCCAGCAGTGCAGTTCGAGTTCTAAGCATCCCAGAAACTATTCAGAAAAGTATAGAGTCAAACATGACTTATAAAAAACACCAGTTTAGGCTTTTAAGGCCTACAAGTAAAAAACTACATTTTCTGCGAAAATGACATCACTTCCGGTTTCGGACGGGAAATGGCGGACATGCGATAGTTCGCGTTGACGTCTTTTTCAATGTGGGAAGTGTTACAAACAGCTGATCGGATCGGCAAAGCGTGTTTCTGGAATATTATGTTTTTGTTCCTGCAAGCGCTTTTTATGCAATTTTTGCAGAGCTTTATGTGGAAGGAAACCGTGACTGAGGACAAGCTGATGGCATAAGATGTAAGTTTCATATGCAAAAAAAAATGATTGCGCTAGCTTACATGGTTCAGGTTCTACAGGTATTTAAAGGGTTAACAATAACAATGTATTGAATAATGACTTTAAAAAATAATATAAAATAGTGTGCAAATACTGATAACAGTGCAAATGTTTGCAATATAAAAAATAAATGAAAAATGTAAACATCTATGTTTAGTGAACTTTAGTGTTGCTCTGTGGTGCAGCAATGACACTGTAGCAAAGTTTACCCATTATGTCTACTTGATCCACGTCTGACTCCGCGAACCCATAATGTTTCCACACCACTGAAGTTTTTTTACCTCTCTTTTCAACCGACAGCAGTCACTCTCCTCTCCAAATAACTTCTGCTTAGCTTTCCGAGCTTCCCTCGGGTCCTCTTAATTGTTGTGACGCGTGTTCGAAATGCAGAGAGGTGCACTCGATTTTCCACACGGAGCAGCGCGAGAGTAAAGCACGAGGGAGGGGCTAATAATCGGCTCAGTCATTTTTAATGATCGTTGACAGCCCAGATCGTAATCGTGATTAAAATTTGATTAATTGAGCAGCCCTAACTCAGATACTAACTAGTGTATTTTCTTTTTCTGAATGGGTTAAGTGTGTGAGTGTGTGTCACGAATTAAATCCTGTTAGTTGTGGATGTACACAAAATGTTTCAACACACCTCCTCGTTGAAGCGCTGTCTTTATTTTTCTGCTGTAAAACAATAAGGAAAACATGAAAATTACACAGCAACACATGCGGGAGTATATAGTGAGCCAAATATGTTTTCATTCTTTGATTTTTCAAAGTAGCCATCTGCTTTGCTTTGATAACAGATTTGCATACTCTTCCCATTTTCACTGTTGGCTTCCTGCGGCAGTCATCATGTATTGAAGAGCTCCTGCATATGCTGCTTTTCATTCATTTTACGATCCAACTCATCCTAAGCCACCTCGACTGGGCTTAGATAAACATTTCCACTTGTCAAATTTTCATTCCTTTTGTTTCTTGGGTCTAGTGAGTTTTTTCTTTTCGGTCCTCAGTTAAACTTGATATCAAGGTAAACTGGTGGCGCTTTGAGGAACTTTTGTCTGTACTACATCATTAATAGTTCACACGTCTTCAGTGTTGTTCTGTATTGTAGAAAGCTGTAGAAATAGCGAAAAAGCACAAAAGAGGAGATATTCGCGCAGCATAAACTACTACTCTGAAATTTACGACAGCTGTGTACAGTGTGTGTTTGTGTGTGTGTGTTTATGTAAACTGTGTACGTCTGCTCTCGTTTGTGTGTTCATGTTTGTAGGGCTCATATATCATCTGTGGGCTGACAAACTTCTCTGATTAATCACCTATACGCACACACATATGAACATAATATGTTCACACAGACGAATAATGTAATTCAAGGTTGTGGTCCAGTCATTTTTACCTCTGAGTACATGAGAAGGTGACATTATATTTGCATCCTGCTGTGTATGCATGCATATTTTTCCCTGCAAATCTGTGCCTACTGAACATTCTGTGGGAAAACATCAGTAATGACATATTACTGATGTATATTACTCTCATAAGCAGTGTACTTATCTTGTACCTTAGTTTCAGCTTAAGGAAAATCGGCTTCTGGTTGTATTATGTTTAGAATGAGTATGAAAGCGTGGTACGAAGCAGAAAGGTCAGTGGAACAATAAGTGCTCAATCCTACTAAAGAGGGTCACACTGAAAATCTGAAGCTCGGCAGAAAAGTAAAGAACACCACAATCTGTTTGTTTTTTCTGTGCTAAAGACAAGGAGGCAGTTTTCATTGACATAGTGATGTAGACTAGGCAATAATAACAGAACAACAAACTGAGAATTTAAATGGCCAATGGCTTGCTGCTCTGCAGGAGCAGAGTAGCACGAGTTTTAAATTTGGAATCTTACTGCTAGATAATCCTAATTGCAAGCACTACCACAGGAGCCTTTCAGGGTATACAAATGCAATTCATTTTGTGTGAAGTGATGTAGTTCACATAAATCAGGGTGCAGGGGTGACACAACAGAGACACGGTTTGCTGTTCTTTTTCCAGAAACATTTTCACACTACAGGAGTCAAAGATAAGTATGCAGTGTTGTTAGTACATTTTACAAATGTATTTACACACATTACTGTAAAACGTTTTTTTTATTTTTTTATTTGAATTGAAAACCCCCCCATTAATTTTACAAACATCAACCCATAATACTTGCAAAAGCATGTTTTGATGTTTTTTCTTTTTCTAAATTGCTGAAATCTCTGACTGAAAATTTTGTTTTTAGGGAACTTTTAGAGCAAAAGCAAAATAATTATCCAGTTTGATGGGTCTAAAACAAAACCATTCAGGCAGAATTTTCAGTATGATGTTTGGCAGACTGCAGCATTGCTCATGATTTAACTAATCCATTGAAACATGCTTTGAAACATGGTGGTAGCAGCATCATGCCATTGAGATTCATCTGTGCAGCAAAAATATATAAATATTATAACTGAGGGCAATGATGAAAATAGAGCAAGGCCCGCGAAGAAAACCTTCTCTAGAACTTACTGACTGAGACAACAGATTACCTTTAATCCTACAATGACCTCCGAAGGTGGAATGACTTCAGGGCAAGTCTCCGACTATCCTTGGATTGTGTGGCAAAATCCTAGGCTTAAGGTCTGTAGCAGATCTATGGAGTGACCAGAAGATGGAAAGATCTCATAGAGCTTCAGAGATTCTGTCACAAATAATGGGATAAGCCAGCAAAATCCTGCTTTCCAAAGCTTTTAAAACTCATATCTGTAACTACTGACAAAGGACTAGAGTAAATGGATAAATACTTACAAGTGTAAGTTACAAATGTTTACAAAAGACTTCTATTGAAAGTCATGTAGGGGTGTCACTATATATTATTGATTATATAATATACAATATATGTATAATAATATATATTATGTTCAACACCAATAAATAGTCTTTTTGTATGTTTTTCTACATTTGTATTTATAGACCCCTATATGTACTTATATTTTGAGTTTAATAAATATGCTATATGCAACACAATACATAACAGATACAAAATGTAAAAACATTACACAAAAATAGCACAAACAAGTGAAGTGTTCAATAAATCTAAATCTAAATAATATAATAAGGAGCTTCATAATTTAAATCTAACACATAAATCCTGGTATTGTTCAATTCAGGTCCTTTTTATTTATATCATGTCAAATCACAACAGCAGTTGCCTCAAGGTGTTTTATTTTGTAAGGTACAGAACTGACAATAATACAGAGAAAACCACAACAAACAGATGACCCAAGCACTTCTCACTGCTGCCAAGCGCCAGAATGGGAAGAAAAAAAAATCAGTTTTAACAGGAAGAAACCTACAATCGGTTGGGGGTGAGTGAAAGAAGACAGGGCAAAAGTCACACTGTGAAAGAGATCTGGAGATTTATAATAACTAATGATTAAAAGCAAAGTGGTGTAGTGATGTATTGTGGCATGAAATGATAACGATCTATTCTTGTGGCAGTGGAGCTAAAACAGAATCTCCCACTGCCTGTTAAGTAAATGGTGCTGAGGATAGTCAGGATTCAGTATAGCAGAGTCACTTGGATGACCTCTGTTAGCCCGTGGAGAACAAACAACTGTATTCAAAGTAAATTCAGACTATAACAGCAATGATGGAAGAGAATTCTGTTAATCAGTCAAACAGCCACATTCTACAGTTGAAGTTTGATATTCAGGGATTCCTTGGTAGCAACATATCTCTTTTAAGATTTCAGATATAATCTACAGGGTGGGCCATTTATATGGATACACCATAATAGAATGGGAATGGTTGGTGATATTAAAGTCCTGTTTGTGGCACATTAGTATATGTGAGTTGGCAAACTCCTCAAGATGGGTGGTGACCATGGTGGCCATTTAGAAGTCGGCCATCTTGGATACAACTTTTGTTTTTTCAATAGGAAGAGGGCCATGTGATACAGTTATTTACAAGTTTCTGACCACTTATAAAATGTGTTCAATGTGCTGCCCATTGTGTTGGATTGTCAGTGCAACCCTCTTCTCCCACTCTTCACACACTGATAGCAACACCGCAGGAGAAATGCCAGCACAGGCATCCAGTATCCGTAGTTTCAGGTGCTGCACATCTCGTATCTTCACACCATAGACAATTGCCTTCAGATGACCCCAAAGATAAAAGTCTAACGGGGTCAGATCGGGAGACCTTGGGGGCCATTCAACTGGCCCACGACGACCAATCCACCTTCCAGGAAACTGTTCATCTAGGAATGCTCGGACCTGGCACCCATAATGTGGTGGTGCACCATCTTGCTGGAAAAACTCAGGGAACGTGTCAGCTTCAGTGCATAAAGAGGGAAACACATCATGTAGCAATTTCAAATATCCAGTGTCCTTGAGGTTTCCATTGATGAAGAATGGACTCACTACCGTTGTACCCCATATACCACACCAAACTAGAGCTGGGCGATAGAACGATAACGATATCTATCGCGATATAACTTTTACTCGATAGAGAAATTAAGCTATCGCGATAGACCTCGCCGCTCTTGTCCTCTTTAAAAAAAAAAAAAAAAAAAAAAAAAAGGTCGGCCGATCCAAATTAAGTAGCGCAGAGCCGAACCAATCACAGCCGCAACTTCACGTCGCGTGACTTGTTACGTACAGCACAAGTGCCAAGCCGCACGTGTGTTTGTTTGGGAAGCAGCCAGCGGGTAATGGAGGAAATGAGTGTACCGACTAGAAAAATCAACCGAGCGTGACCGAAGAGAAAACAGATGATGGTTCCAATGCCGGAGAGATTGTCGAACGGAAGAGCCATAGAAGTTCTGTAGTGTGAAGGTATTTCGGCTATTTCAAGTCTGACAAAAAACAGAGTAGCGTGCACTGTAAATTGTGCCGAAAGCAAGTCTGGAAATACAATGAACTGGTGCATGCGTCACACTGTGCGCCACGTTATTGTTTCGGTGAAATGAATTTCTACAATACTGTTAATTCTACTCTCTGCAGTGTTTAAATGCTTACATATACACACAGTTACTGTCGGTCCACACATACGACTCGGTTCTGCTTCTATGCCCCAGCTTTGTTTACTTTTTCCCACCGAGGCTTCTAGACTTCTGATTGGCCAATATTTCTGCACGGTTAGGAATCTAGCGCCACCTGCTGCTTTGGCATGTTCATAGCACCGTTTTCCTTCATTTCTGCCTTTACGTGTGAACGGGATTATTTTTTTAAAACGAAAACGGAAAATCTCCGTTTTCAAAAATACCCGTGTACGTGTGGACGTAGCCTCAGTCTCTGACTGGAAGCGCTAATTCGTCATTCGGCTTTTGTCAGACTAAAGTAACTGTTAAAAGTGTTTGAAAAGCTCAGCTATACAACAAGGAGAGATTGAGAATTTCCTTTTAGTTCTCAGTTTATTTGATATTGACAAAAGTTAGTCAGTTTTGTCTGTTCTTCTGTAAAACAAACTAAGATTTATTTTTAGAATTAATACTTTGTTTCTAAGTGGAATTGACAATTTAGTCTGTTTCGTTTGTTCTATTTTGAAACTTAAACGCTTTAGCGGCTGCCTTTCTTTTGAAGTTTGCAATATTTGCCTTTATTTATCTGAAAAAGTCTCATGTTCCTTAAGTACATCTACCCTGTTGAACTTATTATGGGAAATAAATATTTAAATAAAAACAAGCTGCTGATTATTTCACATTTTACTTGTGAGCAACGGCACATTTAAATCTTACAAATATAGTTATTTGGCTTATATCGTGATAGATATCGTTATCGCCTGAAATGAAAAAAACATATCGTGATATGAAAAAATCTCATATCGCCCAGCTCTACACCAAACCATCACTTTTGTTGGTCCAACAGTCTTGGAGGGATCCATCCAATGTGGCTTAGTGTCAGACCAATAGCAGTGGTTTTGTTTGTTAACTTCACCATTCACATAAAAGTTTGCCTCATCACTGAACAAAATCTTCTGCGTGAACTGAGGGTCCTGTTCCAATTTTTGTTTTGCCCATTCTGCAAATTCTGTGCACCGATCTGGGTCATCCTTGTTGAGATGCTGCAGTAGCTGGAGTTTGTAAGGGTGCCATTTGTGAGTAGCTAATATCCGCTGAACGGATTTTCGACTAATGCTACTCTCCAGTGACATGCGGCGAGTGCTACGCTGTGGGCTCTTGCTGAATGAAGCTAGGACAGCCACTGATGTTTCTTCATTAGTGACAGTTTTCTTGCGTCCACATTTTGGCAAATCCAACACTGAACCAGTTTCAAGAAACTTAGCAAGCAGTTTGCTAACTGTAGCATGGGAGATGGGTGGTCTCGTAGGGTGTCTTGCATTGAAATCTGCTGCAATGACCCGGTTACTGCGTTCACCAGATATCAACACAGTTTCGATTCGCTCCTCACGTGTTAACCTCTTCGACATGTCAATGGCTGTGAACAAAGAGAAACTTGTAAATAACTCATGAAAGAATAAAGTTACGTTGAAACCAAGCACACCATTGTTTTTCTTGTGACATTACCAATAAGTTTGATGTGTCACATGGCCCTCTTCCTATTGAAAAAACAAAAGTTGTATCCAAGATGGCCGACTTCTAAATGGCCACCATGGTCACCACCCATCTTGAGGAGTTTGCCAACTCACATATACTAATGTGCTACAAACAGGACTTTAATATCACCAACCATTCCCATTTTATTACGGTGTATCCATATAAATGGCCCACCCTGTAGTTGAATAATGACTGCAGTAACAGCTGCAATGTTTTCATTGTTAGTAACAGAGTAAATATAAACATAAATTGGTCATCGTCCATTGGAGAGTAACAGACTAATATTATTACACCACTGAAAAAATGAAAAGAAATGTTAGAGAAGTGTTGTGTAATAGCAAGATGGAATACAAGCTGACAGCAGTGGCAAAAGTTGAAGGCAAATTTAATGTCACTGGGACAAAGAGATGCACAAATTAAAAAAAAAAAAAAAAAAGTAAAAAGTTACAAGTCAATTCCCTTAAAACAGACACAGTCACTGTCACCCTGGCAAGACTTCAGTGTCTGCCTTCATGACAGAGCGAGACTGAGAGAGGACAAGAGTAAGAGCTAGGTAGAGCGAGTGTAATGTCATCTCTGAAAGTGAAAGAGGTAAAGGCTACAACCTGTGTATAGCTCACAGTACCTGACACAATGACTGTTAACAATGTAATTACATCAGTCTCTGGCAGACAGCCCAGCTCTGCCTAATCCAATAAAACAGAACCAGCATGGTCAAAGTAAAGTTTTGCTAGAGAAACACTGGGAAGACAAAAAGTGGAAATCACAGCACTGCAGTTCAATACCAACACTGGTTCAGGAAGGTTTCTGCTTCCTTGTCTGGTCATCTGCCATCCTTATATTTTTTTTCCCCACATCATGTGTGCGGCCACAGGAATATACAACAGACTTGGGGGCTTTGGGAAAAAGTAATGGTGGACCTTCTAAAAAGAAACATCAATTTATTTAACATATCCATCATGTATCTTTGATTAATAGAAGGTAATACTCCTCTTTTTGTGAATCATCTCAACAGTGATGGAAACTGAGCTCCCTGGCTATCTGAGATCCATAAGTTGCCTAAAACTAAATGGGGGTTTTTCTAGGAAATGTGCATTTCACATTTATAGTACAAGTAAACCCATTTAGTTACATTTGCGATGATGCAATTTTCAGTTTGAAGTCAGGTAGCTGATGTCAGCTTTTAGTCAATTTACTATATTTTTCTACAACTTTGCAACCACAATATCTTCAGCATGCGCATGCCCTTGTATATCAATATATAGTTTGTTGCATCATCAAAATAATTACACATTCTCCAGTAAATGTGGGTTTCACATTTGCAAATCACTAAGACATGTGATACTGTGATATCTGGATTGCTTTTGCTTATTCTTTTATTGTAGGGTCTCTAACTTAAAATATAAAGCGTCTTGAGGCAACTATTATTGCCATTGGGCACTATATAAATAAATCTGGATTGAATTGAATTCAACTGAAGATAGTGAAAGATGGGATACTGTGTTGGATTCAATAGCTGGAGTAAGAAACAAGTTGACTATTAGTTACTAACGTCATTGTAACCAGATGGTTGGTATTTCCATCATGATCTTATGTAATGTAGGTACTGTTGGCCTGTATTATTGTGCAACATTAGTGCATGGATTAAAGAGTCATCTGTCACAGAATTTGTTGTAGGTTTATGAAAACCATGACGGTGGAAGCCTGAAAGTAGGCCACTGGCAAAACAGACATATTAGCGGTTAGTGTTAGCTATTAAAACTTAAAATTAGTGACGCAGCATTCTTCATTTACGTTAGAGGCAAGACGATAAAGTTCACTAAAGATTAGCAAAGAAGTTGATATCATACAGTTTTCTGTCACGGTCAGCGGGGGCGGACCGTGTGGAGGGTGTTTCGAGGACCCAGGTGCGGACAGACGAAGGAGGAAAGAGTTTTACTAAACTCAAAGCGAGCCTTTATTAGGGCCGGTAAACAGTAAAGCAAAAATAGCCAAACATAAACTAAGGCAATGACCTAAACAAAGAGCCTAAACTAGGAAACCATTTAGGCTAAGACAAACTAAGACTGACTTGAACTTGTAACTATGAGCTATGAACACAACATGAAAAAGCTAAGAACAGAATTCTGGACTGGTACATGAAAGACTATGAAAACATGACAGGAGCAGATTACTATGAACATGACCAGTAACAGAGTCTGAAAAACTATGAATCATGACGTGTAGCTAGAGTGACAGGAATGGTAACAGACGACACGACACAGACTGAATGAAACACAGACTAAATACGCACAGGGATGATCAGGGGAAGTGGAAACACATGAGGAAGAACAGCTGACACTCATGAACCTAATGACAGGACAGGGGAAGTGAAACTAAATACAATGAACAAAGAACACCAAGCTCTTTCAAAATAAAACAGGAAACATGGAGACATAGACATGACACAAACTTGACAACAAGGACCACACAGACATGAAGCATGGCAGGTAGATGCATGGACCAGGGAGACAGTACAGGGGGAGATGATAGAAACAACTAAGAAACAAAGGACTAAACTGCAACCTAGAAATGTACTAGATGAGCTAAACTAGAACACAAATGAATACAAAAGATACATAAAAACTCAAACACTGGGTCACACGACCCAGTAACATGACAGTTTTCCACTAAATAAAGAGCACGAGGTGTAGCTGACACGTTTTTGAAGGTCAAATTCCAATTTAGGTTAATTGCCCCCTAATGTGGCTAACTCTGGACACACACATTACTCTGTGCTGATGGAACCAAGATGAGCAGTAAACAGGAGGAGTGGGTCTGGCTGTGTTTGTGAATGACAGATAGTGTAATACTGGGCACTTAACTATCAAAGAGAGGTCCACAGTAAGGACATTGAGCTGCTAGGTGCTAGCATGAGGCCACATTATCTACAGCAGGAATTTACACGTTATCATGATGATGATCTTTGCTGAATTGTATGTGTGTGTGATGTGTAAATAACTCCATACTGAACTTGAACCATACTGAAATTATGTACAGTACCCAGTGAACCTTTCCAGTCCTGAACAAAAAGCCCCAGTTTACAGTAATTATAACAGTTTTTATAGCATAATAGCATCATTTATCATGAAATAAACATAATTCTGTGTGGTCATTCATATGTAATGAGTCATTGTCATGCATTTGTTTCATTTTGTTCCCCATTCAAGCACTTTTACAGAGATGCACTGACTCAGAACAAATTCAAAGCTATATTATTTTTCCCATGGTGCCATGAAAAAAAAAAAACTAACAATGTTAGTTGCATATGGAAGTTAACTTGTTTGCTAGATGCTCACTCAGATTTAGCATGCAACTGATTTCACGCCATATAGCAGCTCATGAGGCAGTTGTTTTTTTTCAGTTTGTGAACATAAACAAAGCAATGTCTTCTCATAAATGCTCACAAATCTCAATGTAATTGTGCAGAGTTGATAATGACTAAATGGGCAAATTCTGTGGTGTATTTTTCCCTTTTGAGTATTTTAATATGTATGGGCCTGCTGGTTTATAAACGAGATGCAAATGCAAGTGGAAAAGCAGTCAGAAGCACTTTAACTACTAATGAGACTTGTGAGTATTGGAATGTTTGGAATGGATTTCTGGCTCTAAAGTTAAGCATTTTCCAATGGTCTTGGTTTAGGAAATGTTTTTTTCTAAACTAATATGCAATAACTCAGAGATTTGGTCTGTTGCTTGTGAGTTACAGAATTGAGTTAAGATTGAAGTAATGAGTCAGTATGTGAGAAATAGACTATCAGTTGTTGGATCACATTTGCAATCAAAAGCACATTATGCATAGAAATTGTTTTCATTGGGCTGTTGCTTCATGTTGTCTGTGCATTTGTTAGGAATATAGAACAAGCAGGGGCCATGCGTTCAAAGTCTTCAACTAGGTTTACTAAGTTAAGTTAATCAAGAAAGGTGAAAATCAGAATCATTAGAATCAGAATACTTTAATAATCCCCAAGGAAATTATGTGGCAATTATAAAATGTTGTTGTACAC
The DNA here is from genome assembly GCF_964374335.1 of Astatotilapia calliptera. Taxonomy (NCBI): domain Eukaryota; kingdom Metazoa; phylum Chordata; class Actinopteri; order Cichliformes; family Cichlidae; genus Astatotilapia; species Astatotilapia calliptera. The sequence goes on along the minus strand of NC_137440.1, from coordinate 15,010,293 downwards.
TTGCATAGGCTGTTTTTGAAGCTCCACATATATAATTGCAGAAGTATAATTTAGGCGTAACTGCAGATGCTTCTCTAATATGAAAAATTCCCATCAGCAAAAAATCCAAAGGCTTGATTGGAATTTCCCAAAAAATATAGACAAACCAGAAGGGTTCTGAACCAGTTTTCTTGACAGATGAGACCAAAATCAACAGAAAGTCCAAAGTGTGGAGAAAGATAGGAATCCAAACAATTCAAACTCATCAGTGAAACTTGGAGAAGGCATGGCCTTGGCATGTGTGGCTGTCTCTGGCAACTGGCTCAGTGTCTTCATTGATGATGGCAGCAGCAGTTGGATGATTTCAGAGGTGTACTGACACATTTTGTCTGGCAAATCCTTCAGTCTCATTGGCCAGGCCTTCATCGTACAACAAGACAATGAGCCCAAAGACACAGTCTGCCAGCTGAGACTTCTGTGATACAAACTGGAAGATATTAGACTGGCCAAATCAGTCATCATATGTAATCCCTATTGAGTGTTTTAAATGCGGAAAAGAAGGCTAAAAACACTGAGCCCCTGCTGACTTCAAAAGTGCAGGCAGGTACTTCGAAGGGCTAGAAAAAAATGAATAAATTCTAAATGTTTAGTAATGTAAGTGGGTTGTAGACTTGATATTGTTATTATGTTGTCTGTAACTATCTCTTACATTATTCCCTATGTTTATTCAAATTGCAATGTCATTTAGCTCATGATCACAAAAGTGTAAGTAATCAACAATCAAAGAACCAGAGTGATGAAACAATGTATGTCAGAGGTGTCAAACACCCAGCCTGGAATATAATATCGCATGATAACCAAGATTTCGTTTAATGTAAAGAAGTACAATTTACATTTAATTTAATGAAAGATCCTTATATAAAACAGATGAGGAACATACTGAAATATATGTATTTTTAATGAGTACAGTTTTAATAATGAGTTTTTATTTTTTATAATTCCAAAAGTTTGTCAAGATTCATGAATACTTTCTGTACATTTTCACTCAAGTGAAGAAACACTGGCATCACCTCACCAGAATGGCGAGTGTATTTTATTGAAAAATTTAAGACATCCCTGCAATTTTTACACTTACAAAGCCATCTAGTAGTCTAGCTTGGACTGTTGGGCTGGATTTGGATCCCTATGTTTTACACCACAGGTAGAGATAACAATAGATAGTTTACTGTCTATCCCTGTTAAAGGCTCAGTTCAGCTTTAGAATTGCCTGACAACTGTAGATTTTTTCATCTGTTGCCCAAATTTCCAATAAACTCATTTATGAACAGGAGGAAGCTATTGATTGTGTAAATGGCACGTTTACGGTTGTTTTAACCCTTTAAAGCCTCTAGAGTTTATCATATTAGATACATACGTTTTTGTGAATTTTTGAGATTTCTACATCATCAGTGTGATTTTTATTTTGGTTTTTCAGGGCATCATACTGATGATTTTTAAGGAAAAAATATTTTAAAAAATGTTGTCACAAATATGAAATATAAAACTCATAGATGCAAATCAATATTTATTTATTTAGTTTCAGAAGGTTCAATTAACACTCCATTTTTCCAAAAAAATGAATGTTCATGGTTTAACATGGCCTCTCTTAACACTATCACAAGGTGGTTTTCTTTCATAAACTGACAAATGACACTTTGCATTACAGCAAAAAAAACATTGTTTGATTAACAAGATTGGTGGCAATCTTTCTGTATGACTCTCAGTGGGTGCTCACCGTTTTCTATGGATGGATAGAGCTTATGGCCCCTCCTTTCTGACACACATCAGCTCATCCAATTATAACTTTTTTTTGCAATTGTTCTTGTTGATTTATAGACTGCTTCTCACAGTTTTGTCTATTTCTGTTTTGAGACATAAAGAATTCAGTGATTCTCATGGGACTTGACTTGCTGCCTAGCAACCGGCTTCAAATATATTGTATCTATTGCCAAATGTGCATTCTACTCTCTTTCTTTGCTTGGTTGTTGATTGTGTGCTACTTCCTGACAAGCTGTGCAAGTTGGAAGAATTTCGTGGTTTGTTAATTCTGATCCACTTTAGTCAAATTATAAATGACATACCCTATAGAACTTGTACTATGACATCAGCATGTAAAACCTGGGGTAATGAATCTGTGTATGTCATTGCACCAACTTTCCATTCTTGAAAATGACTTTTTTTCTCTTTGGTAAAAGATGGAAACATAACTGGAATACAGACACTAATTCTGTCCTAGATACACACGGAAACACACTCACATCACACACCAGAAGAATATATTCTGGGCTATTTCACAAAATAATGGGATATGCAATGTGTGTGTTCTGTGTACTTGTCTGATGTCCTTTGAAGTCCACTGACATTTTGCAGAGAGGGATACATAATTATGCATAACACAAGCACACACACACGCATCTATATATGCACCCATGCACTGCAAGGGTGTAAGATAGGCTGGCCAGTTTCATGGGGCTACAGATCAAAGGCATTTGTGTCTCTGTGGTGAACTGTCTTCTCCCTGTTTCCTCTCCAACTATTTTCAGTACATATATATATATATATATATATATATATATATATATATTAGGGGTGCAACGATACACAAAATTCACGGTTCGGTTCGATACTTTGGTGTCACGGTTCGATATTTTTTCGATACAAAATAAAATGTTCATGCCTTTTTAATTTGTCATTTATTAAAATTATAAATATATATTTTAACTCAAAAGTACAGTTTTTAAATTTAACCCTAACCCTTGTGCGTGTTTTTTATTTTGACAGCGAATGCGCACCTGCGGACCACTTATGTGCAGCCCTGGTTATTTAGCTCGTCATATTGCAGCCACAGAAATTATTTTGTCCATGAAACCATAAAGCTGCACTTTCTTTTTGCCTTATAGTCTGATTTGTCATAACTTCTCCGTTTTGTGGTAAGCTTTTCTTTGGCTGTCACTTCTTCACCCTGACCTGTCTTATTTGGCTCAGCAGAACTAAAATATATATCTGTCTGTGAAGGTTCTCAGTCATCCAGGTCATCGTAGTCAAATATATATCCTGCTGCTTTTACACACGCACTCACATAAGCTCAGCGATTCTCTGCGCGATCAACCTCTCACATGTTTAAGCTTTCTGCGGGAGATTTCACTTGTCATGTTTGCATAGTAAGCTAACAATTAATAAGACGATGTCAGAGGAATTGGTGCACAAATTATCATCACTCACAGATCAGTGCTGTCGCTCTCTATACACAGTTCGCACGATTGCAAAGTGAAAGCAAAAAAACAAGCGCAAATTCAAACGCGATTTCAATATGTCACATATTGACAGTGACTCACCGATGCCAATGACATAATTACCCAGCTACATTTCTGAAAGAATGCAAAAGCATTGACACATATTTTTCCTTCCTACAATAGCCGGACGGGCAGGGCAGAGAGAGATTTTGGTAGCCCGACTGAAAAAATCGCTAGCCCCGGGATGTCGGGCTAGCGATATTGCGAGCCCTGTATCTGATTGAGGAATTACTCATCTTTGGAAAAGAGAGTTTATTACAGAGAAATGTCTCTTTCCAAAATAAAAGCTATACTATCCGCTTCTTCTGGGCTATATTCTCAGCAGCATATTAAACATATAAGGAGAATCAGGTGCTAACAGCTGTCTAAATGACTCGGCTAAAGTTAGTAGCATGCTTGCTTTTTTTTGTCTGCTTCCACTTGTCTTTGCACTAGGATGATGTCGGCGTAAATGTGCAGTCATATTCGTTGTGTTCCCACTAGTGCTTTCAGGTTAATCTCGTTGAAATGACCTTAAAGCCACAACACGGCAAATCTCCGTTAACGAGCTACCGCCGATCGCCCCGTGCATGGGGCTAGACGGCCAACACGTTAACGAGCTAACTGCGCTAACACACTAGTTCCCACCCATGTAATTGAGCATTGCATGGCACATCCAACATACTGTTTTACTTTAGTCCATGACTCGCTTACCTTCAGGGTCATACGTCACATGAAAACCAAAATAATTCCAAACGCCAGATCTAAATGAGGGTGGAGGAGGTCCATGTTGCAAGGAGAGCTTAACTTCTGTCTCGCTAGCTTGCCCTGCGCTCTTCCTTCTGACGATGCTGTCTGTGTTGAGCGCTCAGTGAATCTGCATTCGACTACTCCGCCTAGGCTGCACTGTCGAGCCTAGACGGAGTAGTCGAACGCAGATTCACTGAGCGCTCAACACAGACAGCATCGTCAGAAGGAAAGTTGATAAAATAAATTACAAATGTTGTATTGTTCGATACATATGCGTACCGAACCGAAAGCACTGTATCGAACGGTTCAATATCGATACGAATATCCTTGCACCCCTAATATATATATATATTAGGGCTGCTCGATTATGGCAAAAATGATAATCACGATTATTTTCACTGAAATTGAGATCACGATTATTTGACGATATTTATTTAACCCTTTAAGACCTACTATAGAACCAAGTCCACCAGAGCTTATATTATTTTTATTTTTATTTTTTTTACATGCTGTAGTGCCATTTGTGGGAGCATTTCAAGTTGCTATACATCAATACAACTGTTATAGCCCATATTTTAATAATATGTATGCATTAAGTGCATAGTAATTACATAAAATTCAAAAAAGTGCAATAAACTACAAAAAAATTTGAAAATCGCTTTTGTTTTGTTTACATATATTTCTACTTGGAGAAGTTTAAGAGGTTTATCCCTCAAAACTTTAAATACAATAAAGTTGCAAAAAATAGTTTCCCACCACAGGAAATTTATTTTGAGTGTCTTCATAGTTTTATTTTGGAGATACAGCAATTTTTATATACTGCAGGAAAAACAAAAAACAATCCTATGATGCAAATTTGCAAAGAAAACAGCATGTACATCATTTCACTGTGGGAAGTGTTACGAACAGCTGATAGGAACGGCGAAGCGTGTTTCTGGAATATTATGTTTTTGTTCATGCAAGCGCTTTTTATGCAATTTTTGCAAAGCTATATGTGGAACGAAACCGTGACCGAGGACAAGCTGATGGCATCAGATGTAAGTACAACTCCTCCGGTTTCATGTGCAAAACAAATTATTGCGCTAGCTTACACGGTTCAGGTTCTACAGGGATTTAAAAATAGTTACGCAAAACGGAGCGTGCTGCTCTGACCGGCTTTAAAGGCTTACCAATGACTTTAAAAAATAATATAAAATAGTGTGCAACACCACTGAAGTTTTTTTTTTTTAAACTCTCTTTTCAACCAACGGCAGTCACTCTCCAAATAACTTCTGCTTAGCTTTCCGAGCTTCCCTCGGGTCCTCTTAATCAGCGGTCTCCACCCTTTTTTGCGCCACGGACCGGTTTATGCCCGACAATATTTTCACGGACCGGCCTTCAAGGTGTCGCGGATAAATGAGGGAGGGGCTAATAATCGGCTCGGTCATTTTTAATGATCGTTGAAAGCCCAGATCGTAATCGTGATTAAAATTCGATTAATTGAGCAGCCCTAATATATATATATATATATATATACACACCACACTCTTTTATTTATTTATTTATTTATTTTTTCAAAGGGACCAACCAAAAGTAATTGACTCATTGATAAAGCTATTTCATGGGCAGGATGGGCAATTCCTTGATTTTGTCATTATCAATTAAGCAGATAAAAGGCATGGAGTTGATCTGAGGTGTGGTACTTGCATTTGGAAGATTTTGCTGTGAACAGACAACATGCAGTTAAAGAAGCTCTCCATGCAGATGAAACAAGCCATGCTGATTTTCTAACACTGGAATATTTCTGACATTTTGAGTTATTTTCCAGTGTTAGAAAATCAGCACTGCTCAGTGTTAGCCATTGTTAATCTTCAAAACTGACTAGGTTACTTTTAAACATATAACACTGTCAAAAGTGTTAATTTAACACTCAACAGTGTTGTATTTAACACTCAGAGGTGTGGACCCATATAGACACTCTCCAGTGTTAATTTAACACTCGGGATTTTGCTGTGTACATTTTTCTTATTGTTGTTTGTTGTACATCTTAACATATGCAGTCAAGAGTAATATTTTTCTAGTAATATTTCTAACAACAGCATAGCCTAATAATAATGTGCATACAGGGAAAACTAATTGTAGAAACTGTAATGTGTCTGGTGACTTAAATCAGCCCTGCACATTTCTCTTGATTCCCATGTTCCTGCAATAAACTCTTAACAAATCGAACATTTTCATAATCTAATTTGGAAAAATTATTGTTACTCTATTTTTACCCACAAAATTTGACTCAAGGTAACAAAACTTAATCACTGATTTTCTGTATGCAAACATCTGTGGAATGCCTTAAAAATGTTTTACATTTATGGTTTACAATGCCACTCGGCTCCGTGTTTGTTTGTTTGTTTTTTCTCGTTTCTCTGTTTTGTGTGGACAAACCATCTGTTTGGTGGGCTGTGAAAATGTATTCAGCCTGAAATATCACTGAAATGCAGCTCAATGGACTTAACGGCCTGGAACAAATAACAGTATTATTCTGAGTGGATTACTCTTAAACATGCCTGGACCACCTGTTTTGTGAAATCAAAATGGCATAAATCCCCAATGAAATAAATAAATTTGAATCAAATAAATAAATAAAACTTTGTTTCACCATGGGAGATTAAGCCTGTGTTGACTTAGAGAATGAAATGAAAATACTCAACAGCTGTTTGTCTTGCTGGCGGGTTCGCAGGTTGGCTTTCTGGCGTTACTGTTTTAACATAGGGAATGTTCCTGACAGCACAACCTTATTTACTGGTAAATTCCCAACCTACCTGGTAAAAGAAATGTGGTTGTGACTGCACTAAATTTGTTGACTGCAAGGGCTTTTCTGATTCATCCATGATTCAAATGAGTCTGTTTCAGTTTGAAGAGCAAAGATAAGTCACTCTCTGAAAGAGATATAAGAGGCCATGTGGTCAAGTTCCCAGTCTGCAGGAAAATTAGCCTGCTAGGCTCATTTAAACTGCTTTTGTTTTAGTGAAGAGGATGACGTGAATTTAAATGCCAAATACTTTGAAATACTGTATAAGATGATTTCCTGTTATTCATTATGGTAACTTATGCAGGAGGTTTGTAAGACAAATTTCTAAACAATTTGTTACCACCTACAATTTGCATGCAACCAGCATTCACAAATTACTCAAAAACGGGTATCTGATACAGATGTGATACCCTCCACTTCTATTTGAACATGCCAGATTTCAAATTCAAGCTAAATCCTGAATGAATGCTAGTCATCACAACAACTTGGAGGATTGATTTATTATCAGTTAGTTCACTGAGACTTTTATCTAAGTACCAAAACATAGGACAAACAAACAAAAATCTTCCATTAAAATTAAAAACTTCCAATTTGTCTTGTTTTGCTTTGTTTTAAACAAAATCAAAAAACTGAACATCAAAAATATTCAGTTTCTTTATTTGGAACACCAGCTTATTAATGCATCCAGCCAGTCGTCCTGTAACAGCAGATCAGGAAATTCAGTTAAATGTGAGAAAAATAACTGATAATTGTAGGGACAATATTATTTAAAAAGCAACCCTTACCAAGTCTGATTTTGTAGTTGATTTGATGCCTACCACAGAGCAGATTACTGGGATAAAGAGACTAGAGTTACTTATTATTTTGATATAAATAGTTTAAATAATTGGCAAGGCTTTTTAATCAGGACCTTTAATCCAAGAGATTTAACTGACTAATCTCTTCTTTCTGCAAAAGCATGGAAAACCACAGGCTCTATGAAATCAACATTTGTGCAAATAATCCATCCAGATATTGAGCCCAGTGTCCAATTGTTTAAACTGAGGTAGCTTATTGGAGAAGAATATCAGGGATTTGGAATTTCTTTTCATTCTCATCGGTGAGAGTTTATTGTTCCAACACGCTGAATACGTCTCAGATAATGAGTTTCTAAAAGCTGACGTCTCAGCATTTGGCCTAGAAATTGTTGAGTCACTCTTATTGATCAACCTTACACCTCCCACAGATTATTGTGTGCTGTGTAGCCTCTTTGAGTGCAGTACAGTGCATCTCTGTGCATCCACTAGTGATGTACCACATGCAATAATTTCATGGAGTTTTGGATCGTGAGACATTGATAGAGATGTCTGCTAGTGATTTATCAGTTACTCTCCAATATTTGCGGGTTGTGTTAATAGAATCCTGCCACCAAATATTTAAGACTGAACTGTTCGCTAAGCTGTATAAACATAATTCTTGAAGCTCTTAACTCAGGAAGTAGTCTTCTTGTAAACAACAGCTGCTGTCAATGAGAAATGAGTCAATGTTACTTGTTTCCTTTGTTTGTACATGAGGGACTGCAACATTCTGTGCTTCACGGAGACATGGCTGACCCCCATCGTGCCGGACCAGGCCGTAACTCCGTCGGATTCATTCTTTGTGCTCCGCGCGGACAGAACGGCAGAGTCGAACAAAACCAAAGGTGGAGGAGTGTGTTTCATGGTAAACAGAAAGTGGTGTGATGCCAGGAGCATTTCTACTCTCTCCAGCGGCTGCTCGCCACATCTGGAGTTCCTGAGCATTAAGTGCCGTCCTTTCTATCTGCCCGTGAGTTCACCTCGGTCATCGCCACGGCGGTCTACATCCCACCCCAAGCGGACACAGGTATGGCTTTGTCCGAATTATATGATGTGCTGAGCTCGCTTCAAAACAAGGACCCGGGCACAGCCCTCATTGTAGCAGGAGACTTTAACAAAGCGAACCTCAGACAAGTCATGCCAAACTTTTACCAGCATGTCTTGTGTCCAACGAGAGGGATCGAATTTTGGATCACTGCTACACGCCATACAAGCAGGGCTACAAAGCTGTCTCACAGACTTTTGGGAAGTCTGACCACAACGCCATCTTCCTCATTCCCCAGTATAAACAAAGCATACGGAGGGAAGACGTGACCACGAGGGAGGTAAAACGGTGGACTGCCCAATCAGAAGCTACGCTACAGGACGCACTCAACGACGTCGACTGGGACATGTTCAGAGCATGCGCAGTCGACATCAACGAGTTTACGGAAGTAGAAGTATGCTTCGTCAATATGCTAGCGGAGGAGATTATCCCCACTGCGAGAGTCACCACATTCCCAAACCAGAAACCGTGGATGGACAGATCGATCCGCACTGCAGTAAACGCCAGGACCGCCTCCTACAACGCGGGTCTCGCCACTGGCGATATGAGCGCCTACAAAGCGGCCTCATACGGCGTGCGGCGCGCGGTGAGAGATGCCAAACGCCGGTACTGGGAACGTGTGGAGTCCCACTTCCACCAGGGCGACACACGGAGTATGTGGCACGGACTACGCACCATTACGGACTACAAAGCCAGGGACACTGCGCTGATCAACGCTGACTCTGCATTCACCAACGAGCTGAATCAGTTCTACGCCCGTTTCGAGGTTAGCCAGGCGGCTAATGCTATCTACCGCCTGACTACCGAGGACAGTGACGTCATCAGCGAGAGACCGGTGACCAGCATCGCGGAGCATGACGTCCGAGTGGCACTGAGGAGAGTGAACACAAGGAAAGCAGCGGGGCCAGACGGCATCACCGGCCGTCTGCTGCGCTGCTGTGCTGACCAGCTAGCAGGTGTGTTCACTTACATCTTCAACGAGTCCCTGGCGAAGTCTGTGGTCCCCACATGCTTCAAAAGATCCACCATCATCCCTGTGCCCAAGAACAGCAAACCCTCATTCCTGAACGATTACCGGCCAGTTGCACTGACCTCGGTAGTAATGAAGGTGTTTGAGAGGCTGCTGAAGAACATCATCTCCTCCTCCATCCCAGACACCACAGATCCGCTGCAGTTCGCCTACAGATCCACAGAGGATGCCATCGCCCACGTCCTACACACCACTCTCAGCCATGTGGACAAGAAACAGGGTAACTATGTGCGAATGCTGTTTGTTGATTACAGATCAGCGTTTAACACAATAGTGCCCTGCAGACTGTTCACAAAGCTGAGGGATCTAGGGCTTAACAGCCGTCTGTGTGCATGGGTGTTGGACTTCCTCACTGGCAGAACTCGGGTGGTGAGGGTGGGCAGGTGCTTCTCCAACAGCATCACCATCAACACAGGAGCACCTCAGGGATGTGTCCTCTCGCCACTGCTCTACTCCCTCTACACTTCAGACTGTGTGGCCACCCATGGCTCCAACACCATTGTGAAGTTTGCTGACGACACAGTGGTGTTGGGTGCCATCTCCAACAACGATGAGACGGCCTACATGGATGAAGTGAAGAATCTGGCATCGTGGTGCCAGGACAACCACCTCCAGCTGAACGTCAGCAAGACCAAGGAGCTGGTGGTGGACTTCAGAAAGGGTCAGCACAGAGACTACAAGCCCATTATCATCAATGGAGCTCCAATGAAGAGGGTGCAGTCCTTCAAGTATCTTGGTGTCCACATCTCCTCAGACCTGACATGGGCTGCCCACATTCAGGCCCAGACCAAAAAGGCTAGGCAGCGCCTGTATCACCTACGACAACTGAGGAAGTTCAGGGTCTCTCCAAAGATCCTCAGGATTTTCTATACAGGCGCTGTGGAGAGCATCCTCACACAGAACATGACATCGTGGTTTGGGAACAGCTGTGTGAAGGACCAAAAAGCTCTCCAGAGAGTGATCCGTACAGCAGAACGCTGCTGCAGGATTGCTCTCCCCCCGCTTCAGGACACCTACACCAGGAGATGCCGGACTAGAGCAGCGCAGATACTGAAGGACCCGTCCCATCCTGGCAACAAACTGTTCCAACTTCTGCAATCTGGTAGAAGGTTCCGCATCTTCCGGGCAAGGACAGAGAGACTCAAGAGGAGCTTCTATCCCCAAGCCATCCGTGCCCTAAACACACACACCCGCCCGCTCACATCATCTATAATTGACTGAGACAGGACTCTTCCAGACACTAAACCAAGGCACAATGTACATTTCAATTCCTTTAATTTTAAATATGTTTATATTGTCCATCCTGTAAAATAGTCAGATGTCTATTCATATTAATGTACAGAATTCACCTGCTTGCTGCTACTACTGCATATTCACCCAATGCATATACTATATATAAAACACCCAGCACGCCCCTGCGGGTGGTTTATCCTTCAAGCTCGGGTCCTCTACCAGATGCCTGGGAGCTTGAGGGTCCTGCGCAGTATCTTAGCTGTTCCCAGGACTGCGCTCTTCTGGACAGAGATCTCCGATGTTATTCTCGGGATCTTCTGGAGCCACTCGCCTAGCTTGGGAGTCACCGCACCGAGTGCTCCGATTACCACGGGGACCACCGTTACCTTCACCCTCCACATCCTCTCGAGCTCTTCTCTGAGCCCTTGGTATTTCTCCAGCTTCTCGTGTTCCTTCTTCCTGATATCGCTGTCATTCGGAACCGCTACATCGATCACTACGGCCGTCTTCTTCTGTTTGTCTACCACCACTATGTCCGGTTGGTTAGCCACCACCATTTTGTCCGTCTGTATCTGGAAGTCCCACAGGATCTTAGCTCGGTCATTCTCCACCACCCTTGGGGGCATCTCCCATTTTGACCTCGGGTCTTCCAGATTTTACTCGGCACAGATGTTCCTGTACACTATGCCGGCCACTTGGTTATGGCGTTCCATGTATGCCTTGCCTGCTAGCATCTTGCACCCTGCTGTTATGTGCTGGATTGTCTCTGGGGCATCTTTAAACAGCCTGCACCTGGGGTCTTGCCTGGTGTGATAGACCCCAGCCTCTATGGATCTTGTACTCAGAGCTTGTTCTTGTGCTGCCATGATTAGTGCCTCTGTGCTGTCTTTCAGTCCAGCTTTGTCCAGCCACTGGTAGGATTTCTGGATATCAGCCACCTCCTCTATCTGCCGGTGGTACATACCGTGCAGGGGCCTGTCCTTCCATGATGGTTCCTCGTCTCCCTCCTCTTTCTTGGGTTTCTGCTGCCTGAGGTATTCACTGAGCACTCGGTCAGTTGGGGCCATCTTCCCAATGTATTCTTGGATGTTCCTTGTCTCATCCTGGACTGTGGTGCTGACACTCACCAGTCCCCGGCCCCCTTCCTTCCGCTTAGCGTACAGCCTCAGGGTGCTGGACTTGGGGTGAAACCCTCCATGCATGGTAAGGAGCTTTCTTGTCTTTATGTCAGTGGCTTCTATCTCCTCCTTTGGCCAGCCTATTATCCCAGCAGGGTACCTGATCACGGGCAGGGCGTACGTGTTGATGGCCCGGAGCTTGTTCTTACCATTCAGCTGACTCCTCAGGACTTGCCTGACCCTCTGCAGGTACTTGGTGGTTGCAGCTTTTCTAGCGGCCTCTTCATGGTTCCCATTTGCCTGCGGGATCCCCAGGTACTTGTAACTGTCCTCTATGTCTGCAATGTTGCCTTCTGGTAGTTCAATCCCCTCAGTTCTGACTACCTTCCCTCTCTTTGTTACCATCCGACTACACTTCTCCAGTCCGAATGACATTCCAATGTCATTGCTGTATAGCCTGGTGGTGTGGATCAGTGAATCGATGTCTCGTTCACTCTTGGCATACAGCTTGATGTCATCCATGTACAGGAGGTGGCTGACAACTGATCTCACTGAGGGGGTTCAGGCCTATGCAGAACAGCAGTGGGGACAGAGCATCTCCTTGGTAGATCCCGCACTTGATGGTGACTTGTGCTATGGACTTGGAGTTGGCCTCTAGTGTTGTACGCCACATCCCCATTGAGTTCCTGATGGAGGCTCTTAGGGTCCCATTGATCTTGTACAATTCTAGGCATTCCAGTATCCAGCTGTGGGGCATTGAGTCATAGGCCTTCTTGTAATCAATCCAGGCAGTGCACAGGTTGGTCAGTCTGGTCTTGCAGTCTCGGCTGACTGTTCTGTCTACCAGTAGCTGGTGTTTTGCGCCTCTGGTATTCTTGCCAATCCCTTTCTGTGTCCCGCTCATGTATTGACCCATGTGCCTGTTCATCTTAGCCGATATGATGCCTGACAGGAGCTTCCATGTAGTACTGAGGCAGGTTATTGGTCGGTAGTTGGAGGGGACCGGTCCCTTCTTGGGGTCCTTGGGGATCAGGACCGTCCGACCTTCGGTTAGCCATTCCGGGTGTCTCTCGTTAACTAGCAGTTGGTTCATTTGTGCTGCCAGATGCTCGTGGAGTGCAGTCAGCTTCTTTAGCCAGTAGGCGTGAACCATGTCGGGCCCTGGTGCTGTCCAACTCTTCATACTGGAGACCCTTTCTTGGATATCTGCCACTGTGATGGTTACTGGACCCTGTTCAGGGAGGTCGCTGTGGTCTGCCCTCAGATCCACTAGCCACTGAGCATTGCCGTTATGGGTTGCGTCCTTCTCCCATATGCTCTTCCAGTATTGCTCCGTCTCCAGCCTTGGTGGTGCTGTTCTCTTATTGTTCCCTTGCCACTGAGAGTACACCTTTGCTGGTTCTGTGGAGAACAGCTGGTTTATTCTCCTGCCTTCTATCTCTCTGGTGTACCTCCTCAGGCGGCTGGCCAAGGCTGTGAGTCTTTGTATGGACAGCTTGCTGTATTTCTTAGGCACCTTATTTGTCGCACCTTTCTGCAACTCCGTTAGTTGGCTAACCTCCCTCCGTGCTACTTTGATCTATATATATATACATATACATATATATATATATATATATATATATATATATATATATATAATGTTCTTCCTCTACACCCCCCCCCCCCAATTTTTTTGCACATGTCAAGGAGCGTGTCAGGCTACATTTCACTGTGTGTTATACTTGTATAACTATGCATGTGACAAATAAAGAACTTTGAACCTTGTACATAGTTTGCAGTAAAATACTGAAGAACATACAAGTTAGCTCCACAACTCCAAGGTCTAAATATACCTTCCTTTCATCACCTGTAATCATCAAACTTGGATAGTGATCTGGCGTGTGATCTCTTTCTAATTCAGGGTAACGGCTAACATATGAAGATAAGCAGGTGGGATACTAAAGCATACTGAAAAGGCTTCAATATCCATTATTTGCTCAAAACGGACTCTTTGAAAAGCAACCTGCATTAACCATGCAGTCTTAACTTTTCATAATGACACCTTAACGACAAAACCTTTGACCAACATGTTCTGTTCAGTGCAAAAAAAAAAAAAGGTATGCAAAGTAAAAACACCAAAATGGAGTCCAGACTTACACACTTCAAATTCCAGTTTTCTTAACAAAAAGATGTAGCAGCACTTTGCTGTGCTCCGAGGACGCTGAAAAGCACTATAACCAGGAAGGTGGCCTTTTGCAGCGTGTCTTTTTTGCTGCAGGTGTTAGTGTGAAAAGAGCTTAAGTGGAGATAAGTCACTAGCAATGGGATTTTCTAGGAAACCCTGCTTGCATTCAGAGCTACTTTTTTGCACGTGTGTGTGTGTGTATTGGTGCTGAATGTGCATCTGTGTAGGAGTGATGCTGAAGGTGTAAAAAGAGTGCCCACTTTCTTTGTCCTGCTTCTGTTCTTTCATTATCAGCCTGTAAGTTTGTCTTTTTATGGAGCCACTGGTGGAATATGAGATATGTGTGCATGTTGTGTTAAACAAACTATAAGCAGGTATGGTCCATATATCATGGGCTGTTCACTCTTCACTTATTAGATATCATTACTAACTATTCTGTAATTCTTCTTCACCAAAACATAATGATGTGCTTTGGTAATACATAGATGGTTTCTCTAATAGTTATTGGAGCAAACTTCTGATGACATTCATTATCATCTACACACATAGTTAATGCACTGCTTTACAGTACCTAGATGAGGTTTTTATCCCTACTCAACAGCAATGGTTAATTTCCAGTTACAGTAACATGCTCAAGTTTAAGCTCATCAGTGATGTCACTTCCAGCCATCTTAAAGTGGCAGGTGGCACCCAGCCTGAGCAGTGTTTGGATCCTTATTCACAGCACTGTCTGGCCAGATCACACCCTCTCTCTTCAAGGCTTCCAGTTGATTTCTCACTTCTATATCAGAGCCAAGAGGTTCCACCCAGGTCACTCCCAGCCATGGGTTCACTGCAGTAGTTGTCAACACACTGTTACAGCCCTGTGTGTCTTTTAAAGAGCTTTCTGCCTTGTTGATTGCAATGCTGGTGGCCCACCTCTGCTCTGTTATTACTTTTGTTCATGGTCTTGGCAAATTTGAAATCGCCCATGGTGGTGTGGCGGTGCACTGGTTACAAATTACCCCTCACAACAAAAAAAGGCTCCAGTTTTGACCCTGCTGAGAACTGTGTCGACAGTTATGTGTGCAAACTAAAAGGTTCTTGACATTTCTTTGTAGGGCCCAAGACAGACTGGTGCCTGTCTGTGGTTTAAAAATAATGGAGGGGGGGATAGTGTGCGCAATTTCTGTTATGTATCAAAATGTGTCTTTTATGATTTTTTCTTTCCTCTTTTTCCACATTATTTTTTTCAGTACCTTATACATTGTGTTTTGCTAGAAATAACTGATGGATGCATTTGCAACTGTAACAGCTAGTGAAATGGCATAACTCTCATACCATTAGGGAAAGGTGGCATAACATGCATTGACCAGAATTAGTTTTAAATGTTGACACAAACAGTGAAATCCAAACACAGTCTTGATCTTACTTAGCTGAAAACACATTTTCCACCATGACAGAACAGCGAAGGGTAGACCATCATCCCTCAGTACACGCTGCTGTACTAAGGGATGATGGGTAGGACAAGGGACTTGGGTGGGCAGAGATGGATGGATATACAGATCGACAGAGAGAGGCAGAGTTACAGAGGGCGGAGTGGATAGCAGTCACTGAGATGAAGGGATGAGGTGGTAAAGAATGACAGGTGCAAGGATGAAAGATTGGTCAGCTGAAAGCACCACACCCCACCCCCAACCCCCTCACAAAACACACCTCCCCACACATGCACAAGATCCTCTCATGTTGGGTCCACGATTTTACACTGAGCTGTGGTTTTGTTTTCGAGTGGTGTTCTGAATATTCATCAGATTTCAAATTTAGCAGTGAAAAAGAAAACCAGAAACTTAAGTGAAGCCACACCCCATTTTAAGAGGCCCAGAGCTACAGAAATTCTATAGACATTTACTGCTGCACTCAGTTACTGCACATATAAAAACACAGATGCAGGACCTGCTGGCTTCACAGGCTTCACATAACGAATACACAACACATAACAAATTACAATAGCTGGGCGCACATATGCTCATTGTCGCAAAAAGCAAAAACACAATGAAATGGTTGACATTTGTAACAACAGCCATACATTCACAGATCTTTGTCAACAGTCACATTGTCCATATTACTCAATTTAATATTGTTTATTTTCCTAATGGTAGTAGTACAGCTGGGATAGCTTACAGCCCAATCACAACCCTGAGTTGGATAAATGGATGGATGATAGTGATATTTGTCTTCTGACATCATAATTAGGACGCCGGATTTTATCAACAACATTAATGTTGAGAAAATATGAAAAATGTTGTTAAATCTCAAAGTTCATGGAAAACATGATTACTATGATTGTTCGGGGGTGACCATAGTGGTTGAATGTGTTGATATAAAGAAGCCATTGCAGTCTGGGCAGATATTAGAGATATTATCATCTGTACAGGTCAAGTCCAAAACAGCTACCTGTTTTTAAAACCCAGAGATATTCTCTGAGAATATACAAATCTTAATTGCTCACTGGCTTCATTTGAACTTGGAGACAGACATGAAACACACAAAAGCAGCAATGAAGACAAACAATTCCCAACTGTGGCTGAGTGCTTGTTCTACAGGCGTGTGGTTTATTTGCACAGTTTCACAGCTGGTGAAAGTAGCATCACAGTAGTGAGACATGCTGCACATACGCTTGCTTGCTAAAATACACTCATCATTGCTGAGTTGTGTAACCGCAAGTGACTGACCACACCTCAGTTATACAACTGCTCTCTGTAGTACACTACCAGCTTTTACAGTGACTGGATGAGTTAATGCGTATAAATGTGTGGGAGCATCAATACTGCGCTCTATTACTACTGAGTGGGTTGGACTCGAAGATAACACTGCGCTAATTAGACTTACTCATTTTCCAGTTCACAGTATGCACTTGTGCAAAGATAACATGGTGCATTTGTAAGATAAGCTGAGTCAGGATGGTCTTTATAGTCTCCTAGGGGGCATGGGGGTGTGCAGCAACAAAGAATACAGATGTAAATTGGAGAATAAAAGAAGAAAGGAAAGCATATAAATACACGCAAAGAAACAACAAACAAAAAGCATCTGTATTGTAATAATAAAACAAGAGCTTCCAGGGCAAGAATAGTAAGAAGTACTGATATCCCTGAACTCTGAACAAAGCAGCTGCACTTCGATGGTTTTATTTGTGTATTACTGTCTATCTATCTAGATCTATTTACATTTAGTATTTTCTTGCCAAAGTAAACAGCAGCAGGCACACCAGATTCTGTTAAAATATCAGGTTCATGCGATGTGTTGATCATTGTTTGTTTGTTTGTTTTTTCTTTTACTTAAATCCAATCCTTTACTATGTTTTAACTAAAACCCAAACCAATGAGAGCACATTTTATTAAAAGAAAAGTAATGTTTTTCCTTTCCTTTTTTCCAGGACAAAAAAAGCCAAAAACAAAGTCCAACAACTTGTTTGTGCATCTGTTCCATTGGTGCGTTAAGTATCACAGCAGCACAGATCAGAAGTGCTGTCTGGCTTCTTTATATTTATCTCATCTAGGAACATTGGTTACCCTTGGTATTTATACTGCTGCACTATTTATTTTGGCTGCTGTTTGGTTGGACAGAAAAACAGCACAGGACAACAGCAAGAACAGAAAAGAGCACAGCTGCTCTGAAGCTTCTTCTCGTGAATTTAATGTGACTGAGAAATATCAGCACTTTTTAGGTCATCCCAGGTGTTTTTACTTTCCAGGTAAGTGTTTTCCGATAGAGCTCTGTATTCAAGGCGTATAACTATTTTCAACATACCTAATCCTCTGTTTGCAGCATTTTGCATTTGTTAAAATGTTGACTTGTTTTCTATTTATAATCTTAGTGAATAGAAGGCACAGCCATTAATTCCCTCTATAGAAGACAGCAGAAAGCTTAAGCTCTGAATTTGCAGTGCACTGCTGTGCACAGACAGACGATCACAAACACAGACGTACAGACGCTGTTGTCCTCTTGCCTACTGACCTGTTTCAATAATTCAGAAGAGTGACTTGCTGGCTTGGCTGGCAATGGGTTCTATCCATGGACTCAGTCAAGCGTTACACACACACACACACACACACACACACAC
This sequence comes from Astatotilapia calliptera, assembly GCF_964374335.1. NCBI lineage: Eukaryota > Metazoa > Chordata > Actinopteri > Cichliformes > Cichlidae > Astatotilapia > Astatotilapia calliptera. The sequence goes on along the minus strand of NC_137440.1, from coordinate 14,991,940 downwards.
ACACACACACACACACACACACACACAGACTCACGCACACAAGTAAACTTGCATAAACAGGGCTTTATTATGCTTGGCACTTTTGCTTCCACAGTTATACTCACTGGAAGAAAACTTTAAAGATTTGACCACAACCTGTCTGTGCATACAGAAGTCTATCCGACCCAAAACATCTACCACACATCATCCATAATGGGTAAGTGGAGTGTGGAGTTGCAGGTGTAGCTGGAGTTAGTGTTTAAATGACGAAACACATTATTTGAACAAACATTATGCCCGTCTTTATTTATTCTATATACTGATTCAATGATGACGATACAGTGATTCAAACAGTTACCAATAATACGATCAGGGTATTTACATTTAATTCCTTTGAGCCGACAGCTCAGGCTACAGAGTGCTCTAAATGCTCAGTCTTTATTTTTTCTACTTGTAGGTTTGTATGATGTCAGTGAGCAAAGAAATCCAGCTGTTCAAACCTTTTGTTTGCAACAATCAGCTGCTTGAAGGCAGGCTAGGAAAGGAACTAAAACTTCTTTAAGATAGTGGATGAACTGAGGGGCTGCACCAAGGACTGATGTAAAGGACAAAAGAAGAATTTTGAACCGTGAATCATGCAAAGCTACTCTAGGAGAAAGGGAGTTGGAAAAATAACATCATCGGTCCCATTTCAGAACATAACAGGAAATAATATTGTTTAACGAACAAGATCCAATTATGAGAGTCATGCTGGTAACTAAAAGATGTACGTCTGAATCAAGTAAACTAATATGCAAATGAATACTTAAAGCTGTACGGTTGTCAACTATGAAACCATAAAGACGTTTTCTAACATTTTTTCCACTGTGAATGACATCATGACATCATATTGCAGTGATTTGCTGGTACACACCTCCTGGCTTTGACTACAAGAAATCTTTGATGTCTGTGGTATCTCACTATGCTGCCCATACTGTGAACTCTAAAATACAGAATAAACAAACTGTAACTCCGAAGACATCCTGTGGCTGTTCAGCCTAGTTATGGCATTTCCTGGTTTGGAGTTACATAAGATATTGAATAATTAAAAGCAAATATTTTTAGGATCCCTTTTTCTCTTGACAAATTGGAATTCTTCTTTTCACCTTGGGATCATTCAAAGCTTTTAACATCATGGGGAACCCATGTTGAACAAAGTTGCTATGGCACTTCACCCTGGGTATCCAGGCCTCATTAAAGATAAATGCACCCATGCAAACTCCAGACTAAGGTGGAGTTAATGTAGTCTCACCAGGATGCTGGCTCAATGAGCTGGACTGGTTGTCTTGTCAAGCTTGGAATCTAAAGTAAATGTATTGATTCACAGTTTGTATAATGCTGTTCACTGGAATTTTTAAAGGTGAGTGAGAGAATTTTGAAGTTAGTCGTAACTGCATATCAAACTATCCTTTTGAAGGAACCTTTTTTTTGTTTGTTTGGGTTTTTTTTGGGGGTTTTTTTTGCAGAATTTGATACCGATCACTATTTACACTTTTAATTTTAAACTGCACCCATTTGAAACTGTAAATCAAATTGTAATGACAGGTTTATAATCATGAGTGGGGTTAAATTATTCTCTGTTAAATTGGCTGGGGACTGGGATGGTCAGTAAGGAAAGGGTTAAAGTAAGGTGAGAAAGTCCTGACTCCATAGATGACTTTTATTTGTCTGTTTGTGTCTGTAAGTAGCTGCGCTAATAAGTTTAGTATGAAGTTACATAAGAGCCTTGGATGAGATTCTGCTGCACAAGCAAATTAATTGGAACACTTTCCACTCTGTATTCGTAGTTGTGCCTCCCTCAGGGTCATTTTCAGGGTAGCAGAATTCAGAAGTTGATTAATAAATGAATATTTCGGGGAGGAAACAGACGATGAGTAACACACTGAATCAATCATTCAGTAATTTGTTTTATTCAGCAACAAAACATACAGTATAAAAAAAGGATCAGAGATAGATGATACTGTGTGCTTACTAAAACATGCGTTTTTTTTCCTTCCCCATGAGCCCACTAGATAGGGCTCATTGCCTTGCATGCATTGGATTGTGCGATTGTGCATGTTAACACAAGTCAATCACTTTTGCTGCCAGTGGCAGATTTGCTGACAAAGAGACTTTATCTCTCTACAGAAGTTTCCTTTTCCTTTCCAAGGTCATCTTAAGAACTGTGAATAAAAAATATATATTTGTCTTCGGTGTATCTGTACAGTAAACATTTATGTCAATGAGACAACAATGATAAATAAATAAATTGTGTTGAAACCTGTGATAGCAATCCAATGGGTTGATTTGAGAAGGGTAGATAAAATGAAGTACATGTGTTTGCGCTTGTGGCAGATTTGTGTGTGAGTGTGTTTGTGTGTGTGTGTGAGAGAGATATTGCTGATACAGACTGATACACACTTTTGATGTGAGAGCAATCTCTCTCCATCAGTCTCTGTCTTCGCCTATCCTTCATCTTTTCTCTTTCACATACCTTTTGCCCCCCCTTTTTTTTTAAAACCTCCATCCCTGCTTCATCACTCTGCCTCTTGGCACAGCCTGCACCCCTCCCCCAACACACACACACACACACACACTTGTGCCTTCGTTTTCTTAGCCCTGTCCTACACCCCTCCCTTCCACCTTCTTCCACCTTACTCTTTGCCCTCATTCTTTCCTGCTTGCCTCACTTTCATCCCTTCATCCTTCCATCCTTCCCTCCTTCCCTCCATCCTGCTGGCTCAGCTGGTATACAGGCAGCCTTTGTTTCAGCTGTGTCCTCTGTCCTTTGAAGGAGGAAAGCTGAAAAGCAAGAGCCACAGAGGGAGGGGGAGGATAGAGGAAAGGAGTGAAGCAAGGGGCAAAAAAGGAAAAAAATCCATATGGAAAAGCAGGATAAAAGACAGAGGAGAGGAATTTAAAGAGAAACTGGGAGGGGATAAAGCAAGCAAGGAAGGAAGGGAGAGAGAGAGAGAGAGAGATATCTCTGGATCAATGGTCTGGGTTGTTCAAGTCATTGATATCCAGTCACAGCAGCGTATGAGAGCACATTTCCTGTGTGGTAGGATCAGTCTATGCGACATGGGCACTCACCTTAGCACACTTCCTCCTGGTTCAGTGGTGCACAATTGCAGCTCTTTAGTTCTCAGTTAAAGGCCAGCCAAGCAATTTATATAAAATTAGACTGTTTTGGAAGCCAATCATTGGTGTGGAACTCTGTACACCACAGCTACACTGTAGGCCAAAACACTTAAAAAAGCCACTAAAGATCTTAAAGGCAAAATATGGCATGGAAACCCTCAATTCTATTTATATTCACTATTTTTCAAGTCCAGTAATGATGTCTTTTTTTTTTTTTTACCTCTATAGTGAGAAAAACCCAGCAGAAAATTTTGGACCTGTACCTTCATCCATGATGCTGTAGCTGTGGTAGCTGTGGTAACATGTGAATCCTGCGGCGTTTCATCAGCATTTACATCTCTAAAGGTAAGAAGTATTTTTGTAATTTAAAAAAAAATACATATTATGTTTTTTCTTGCCATGAGCTTGAAATTGCTGGCATTCTCATATAAACTGAAAGGCCAGTAATTTGGCCTATCATAAAGCCCGAACAAAAAGAAACAGTTGTCTTGCCAAAATTTTATCAGATGTACAGGAACAGTTTAATAGGAAAATGCTGTGCCGACAGTTCTAGATTGATAGCCATTATATAACCACAATTAGTTGATATAAAAATATGTCCTTTGTATGGTTAATATATCCTGTTGGACACATTCTAATGGTATAAATATTTCACGTGTCAGCAAAAAGTAAAATTCCCCAAAAAATGAATTTTAGAATGGGGACAAAAATCCTCTTAGTTTTGTTTGCTACAACCAGTAGTGATTTTTGATACGGGCGACATGGGCGGTTGCCCAGGGCGGCATCATGGTGGGGGGCGGCATCACGGGCATCGGCAGAAAAAAAAATTGCTCGTACTCATGCTGCCCCGACATCATGCCAGCGCATATTGGGAATGGTACAGGCACTGATCGGTTTTCTATCGCCCATTTGCTGGGAGTAAGAGCGCCCTCCGTTTGCGAGGTGCGCCTGCTGCTTGCGGCACAGGGAGGAGAGGGCGGGGCGGGGGGCGATTCTCTGGCTGGCTGGAGCAGCATCTAATAACCAACTCGCAAAATAAAAGAAAATAAAAACAAACCAACAAACACGAAAACACCAGACATCATGATACAGTCTTATCATTTGCACCGATGTTTTTTTCGAAATTCTATACGTGAAAAGTGAGCGCGAGAGCCCTCGGTGCGCCTGCTTGCTGCTGAAGTCAAAGTAAACTTTATTGTCATTTCCGCTACATACAGTCCAGTATATAGAGACACGAGACGACGAGGCTCCAGTTACAGCAGTGCAAGTAAACAAACAATAAATATAAGAAGAGTAAGAAAATAAATATACACTTTAGGACCAGGGATCAATAACAATTTAAAATCTATAATTTACAGTTTGCTGATTTAAAGTCTCACACACAACCCATTGAAAGGGGAGGGCGGCCGGCTGCTTCCAAATAGAGCACATTTCATTCATAATGTTGTAAATCCAAGCCCATCATGTATTCATGATTTGTTCCTGGGTTGTGCGAAATCCCAGAAATAAACCCTAGACAAAGTGAATTTGTGAACTAAGGTGTAGGTCTATGTTATGTTGTGGTGATCCTCGGGTTGGGGGATTTGTGTTCATACTGGAGTGCAAAATTAAAACCAATGGAAGATGGACAAGAAGAGGTCAAAACCATCAGGTGCTCAGTTTAGAAAAAAGAGAAAAGAAGAGGAGGAGAAACGAGCAAAAGACACAGGTAAGCAGATGTGTCATTGGATAATGGCAGGTCATCCTGAAACAATCAGAATCAGAATATTTTATTAATCCCTAAGGAAATTATATGGATTACAGTTGCTCCAAGAAGAAATGGTAAAAATAGTAACAGTAACAGACTAAACTCCAAACAATACAGTATGTTACAGATTTTACACATTTAAGAAATAGCACGAATATATGCAGATCACTCAATTATAAATATCAAGGATTAACTGAAGTGATTATAAATAAATATCAAGAAAATTGACGAGAATACTCCAGAGTAGAAAAGAGCATGTGTAAAAAGGGTGTAACTATTGTGTTAGATGGAGTAGTTGTACAAGGAGATGGTTTCTTGTGTCGGTCAGTGGTGCTTTTTGGTAATCTCAGTCTCTCACTGAACGTGCTTCTGTACAGAGAGAAGGAGTGTTTGCCCAGGGCGCCAAACAGGCTAGGACCGCCACTGGCTACAACAGAGGCTTAATGGGAGGCAGGCCAGTCTCATTTCCGTTAGCAGACACCAGGCTTTGAGTTAGAATAGGAAAGAAAAGCTGGTGAGATCTGGGTCAACCACCATGTTTTGGTGGGTCACTTGGATGCCAGGTTAGCTCAGTTTGATAGTCAACGCTACAAGAAGTACGGGGGCCAAGGTACCCTTGTCCCAACAGTCCCCATTTGTCATGTCAACACATTTGAAGCATTCACTACCTTATTTCAGGTTATTTTGTCCTCATTAAGAAGAGATTACCAGCCATCACAACCAGTATGTACAGAGTGTGGTGGCTAAGCTCGTTAAGCTCCTGTTTATAAAAACAAAGATCAGGCATTTGACTTGTGGGCACAGCGTATTATACAGTGACCATCTACACACTTTTTTAATGAATCCGATGCCCTTGCTTGTATTTGAAATGTAGATTCAGTGAAAAGCAGCTAAGCCTTTTGGCATTTTTGTGGTGAATATCAGGAAGGTGTTATCTCATTGCCTTTGAGTTTGCCTTGGGGATGAGTTTGGCCCTGCAGTGGAAACAAGTAAAAACAATGCTATACTACAGAAATTAGTAGCCCCACTGGACTTAATAAGTTGCATGATTGTTCTTCTTTTTAATTAATAAGTCCTCACTTATTTTATTTCCATCTTTTTCTTCTTTCGGTCCTTATCTCTTATCTCCGTCATAATGTTTTCAGGCTGAGGTGTAGTAACTTCATCTTCATATTAGGTTTTTTATGTCAGAAATCCACCTCCAACCTCCTTAACATCAGAGACTTTGTTGTTGATTCCCTCTCCCCACTGCCCTCGCTCTCTCTATGGCTCACTTTCCCCTGGCCTGCTTTTCCTTTCCTCTCTTCAGCTAGTTGTTAGATCTACACTTATAACCTCAATGTGTCCCTCTAGGGCGTGGCTGACTGCTGAACTCAGCTGTACAGGAGGCAGGAAAAATTACAGTGAGGAGACAAAACAAAAGGGTGACCTGGAGTTTGGGGTTATGAGTTTGTAGTCTCATTGGATTTGAGACAGTACATTGATTGTTGACTAATCTTTAAAGGAAATTTTATTTAAATGTCCCAAAAAATAACACTACATTGATAATTGTGAAATTAAGCACGTAATTCAACGATGAGGTACTTGCAGCCTTAATGGTGTCCCCATGTGTATGCTGTGGTGTAGCTATTTTCACAGGTTAACTACCACTCTTAGAGTAAACTGTAAAATTAATGAATCAGTAATTCCATATTGTGACACAAGAATTAACTGCATTGCTCTAAACATTAATTATAATAATTCTATAAGCTTGGCATTTTATTGAAAGCCAGGAGGTATTTAAAAGTGCTGTAGTTTCCAGTAATGCAGGTACTACAGTGCCAATCATGGTATTACCCTTTGTGATCGCCTGCAAATTTGACAGAACCTGGACAGACTGAACGTACAAACTTAACATACGCACCTAAAAATATGAATTTGACTTCATAACAACAACGAATTTGGTTCTTGCACATGGATCATTCACACACGCACACTTACTGGTGCAGATTTCTGCAGAAGGATCTGTCTTGGAAACAATGTTGATTATAATATCAGGGAAACTTGTTATTAGGTTTAGATGAAAATGACTTTTTCACATAGCAGCAAGGATCGTTTGGATGCCCCCCACCCCTTAATAAATGAAATCATCATTTAAAAAATGCATTTAGTATTTAACCATGTTATCTTTGTCTGATATTAAAATTTGTGGGGGGGGGGGGGGTTATATACAGCTGAGTGGGGGGAGAAGGGGCCTCCAGGGAAGTCCAAGGGAAAGCACGCGTTCTTCAGAATATCCACTCACACGATCACAGGCTCACACTCCGACACTGCCACACGGGAATCACACTGGAAAAATCCAGGAAGCTCTGTAGACAGGGAGACAGGGTTAAGAACGACGCACAGAGGAAAACACTCTTAACTAAACTTGCTGTAGCTTGACTTCACTAACGCGTGGTAGACAACGATCCAGCGACGAACAGCAGTCACCTCCTGGCTTAAATGCTGCTCCCCTTAATGAGACCCAGGTGTCTCATCTCCCGAGGGCGTGGGCCGAGGGCATGAACCTACAGCGAGTTCCGCCCCGGTGAGAGAGAAGAGGAAGAGAGAGAGAGAAACAGAGAGGGCTGATCAGCGTGCAGCTGATCCGCCTGGCCGTGACAGGACCCCCCCGACGGGAGCCTCCCGGCGACCCCCAGGCTTGTCAGGGTGAGCCGCATGGAACGCCCGCACCATACCCCGATCCAAGAGGGCCACCCGCGGGATCCAAGAACGCTCCTCCATCCCGTAGCCCTCCCAATCCACGAGATACTGCAGACCACGCCCCCGGCGCTGGACATCCATGATCCTCAAAATGGTGAAAGCCGGGTGGCCATCAATGACCCGGGCGGGTGGAGGGGGTCCGGAAGGAGGGCACAGAGGGCTAGAGAGACACGGAGAATAACAGAGTTACCTGACGAGGCGGGCAGACCTGTGATGAAGTCAACAGCGATGTGTGACCAAGGGCGACTCGGAGTCGGCAGAGGTTGAAGGAGGCCAGAGGGTGGCTGATGGACGCTCTTGTTTTGAGCGCAGGTCGAGCATGCGGAAATATACTCGCGGACGTCTTTGGCAAGGGAAGGCCACCAGGCGAAACGTTGGAGGAAGGTAATAGCGCGGTGGACCCCGGGGGGCAGGTGAATCTGGCAGTATGAGCCCAATGTAACACTCGTGACCTTACAGAGGAGGGGACGAAGAGCAACCCTGGAGGTCCCGTTCCGGGGTCCGGTTCTGTCCGCTGAGCCTCTCGAATAGCCGACTCGATCTCCCAGGTCAGGGCCCCGATTACACAGGTGGGCGGTAGAATGGGAGAGTCCCGAGTTGCGTCTTCGGAGGCGGCGAATTGGCGTGAGAGGGCGTCTGGCTTGACATTACGGGAACCGGGTCTGTAAGTGATCGTGAACTGGAATCTAGTAAAAAACAGGGCCCACCTGGCTCGCCTGGCGTTGTGGCGTTTTGCCGATCGAATGTACTCCAGGTTCTTGCGATCGGTCCAGACCACAAATGGCTGGGCAGCGCCCTCTAGCCAATGGCGCCACTCCTCCGGGGCTAGCTTGATGGCTAGTAGCTCTCGATCTCCCACATCATAGTTGCTCTCTGCGGAGGTGAGACGGCGTGAAAAGTAGGCACAGGGATGCAGCTTACCTCCTTGCTGCTGGGAAAGCACCGCCCCCACTCCAGCATCCGAGGCGTCCACCTCCACAATGAACTGCCAGTCGAGATCGGGTTGGACGAGAATGGGCGCTGAGGCAAAGCGGTCCTTCAGATGGGCAAATGCTCGTTGAGCCAGCTCATCCCAGCAGAAGGGAACCTTGGGAGAAGTAAGACGGGTCAGAGGCAGGACCAGTTTACTATAGTTGCGAACAAAGCGCCGATAAAAGTTCGCGAACCCCAGAAAGCTTTGAAGCTGTCTCCGGTTAGAAGGGGTCGGCCAGGCAACAACGGCTTGAACCTTTGCGGGATCAGTCTTGAGGTCACCCCGATCGATGACGTGGCCCAGGAAGGAAACAGTGGAGACATGAAACTCACACTTCTCCCCTTTAACAAAGAGACGATTTTCAAGGAGACGCTGAAGGACTTGCCTGACATGGCGTTGGTGGTCGGCGACAGATCGGGAGAAGATGAGGATGTCATCCAAGTAAATGAAAACGAAATGGTCGATGAAATCTCGAAGCACGTCATTCACGAGAGCCTGAAACACAGCTGGAGCATTGGTGAGACCGAAAGGCATCACAAGATATTCGAAATGGCCCAGGTGAGTATTGAAAGCCGTCTTCCACTCGTCTCCCTCCCTAATCCTGACCAGATGGTAGGCGTTGCGCAGGTCCAACTTGTGAAGACGGTGGCACCCTGGAGAAGCTCGAACGCGGAATTCAGCAGAGGGAGGGGATACTTGTTTTTAACTGTGATGGCGTTGAGGCCGCGATAGTCAATACAGGGCCATAAACTTTTATCTTTCTTGGTGACAAAAAAGAAACCAGCGGCAACAGGCGATGACGAGGGGCGAATGAGACCAGCGGCAAGTGACTCATTGATGTAGTTTTCCATGCTTTCCCGCTCCGGTCGAGACAGGCTATACAACCTACTGGTCGGGAGCGGCGCGCCTGGGAGGAGGTCAATCCCACAATCGTACGGCCGGTGAGGGGGAAGGGAGCGTGCCTTATCTTTACAAAACACTTGCGCCAGGTTGTGATAAACAGACGGTATGGAGGACAGATCAGGCGGTTCTGAAATAGTTTTATTGGGTGGTAGGCTCATGGCGGGGGTGGCGGCTTTTAAACAGGACATGTGACACTCCTCCCCCCACCCCGAAATACTTTCCTTCCTCCAATCAATCACAGGGTTATGTTGACATAGCCAGGGATAGCCCAAGACTAGTGGTGTGAGCGGGGCTTTAAAGACGTACAACTGTATGGTTTCAACATGATTACCAGAAAGAGTCAGGGAAATCGGTTCCGTGATATGAGTAATGTCTGGAAGACGCTGGCCACTAAGGGCTGTGACTTTGAGTGAATGAGACAGAGGCTCCGTGCTAAAACCTAATTTTAGCGCCAGCGAGGCATCAATAAAATTATGTTCTGCCCCGGAATCGATCAGAGCGTCGAGAGAATGAGTCTTGAGACGAATCGTTAGCTTAGCCGCAATCATGAGACGAGGAGGAGACTGTGAACAGGTGACCTCGCCCACCCGTACACTCCTCACTACTGGCGGGCGCTGTCTTTTGGCCACGCCTGGCAATCCATGGCAATATGGCCCTTGCGGCCACAATAAAAGCACTCACCGGCTCTCCAGCGACGATACCGCTCCTTGGGCGACAGTCTGGAGCGGCCCAGTTGCATGGGCTGTTCACTTTCTTCCATGCTGTCCGATGAGTGACTGCCGCTAGGCGCGCCCCCACCTGCCGTCTCCATGCGCCCCGGGGGCCTCTGGGAAATGTAGTTTCCGGTTCCCCGACGCGCCCGTAGGTGCTCATCCATCTTCACACATAGTGTAATCACATCAGACAGGGTCTTAGGAACATCTCTCATCATCAGTTCTCTCTTTAACTCATCACAAATATTATTCAAGAGAGTACTTATCAATGCCGACTGCCCCCAGCCAGTTTCTTCGGCCAAGGTCCAGAATTCGACCGAAAAATCCGCCATGCTCCGCCTCCCCTGCTTCAAATTTAACAGTCTGTGGGCAGCCGCCTCCGCTCCAGTGCCTCTTTCAAAAACACTTTTAAATTTGGTGAGGAAGTCCTCGTAAGAAATGTCTGGGGCTGTTCTTAACACAGCTTGCGCCCAGTTTAATGCCTGCCCACGTAACAGTTGAACCATAAAGGCGATTTTGGCCCCATCTGTCTCATATGTTCTTCGTAACTGACAGAATTGTAGTGTGATCTGAGTCAAAAATCCACCACATTTATCGAACTCACCCGAGAAAGGCTCCGGCGCTGGTAACGATCGCTCTGGAGGTTCTGTGGAAGCCGGCGTGGGGGAAACAGGCGGAGCGGCTGCAGATGGATTTGGAGCCGATAGCTGAGGAGAAACAGACGGAGGGGGTGAGGGTGGGCTTACCGACGGTAGACGTTGAGCAAGGGCTTGCGTGAGTGCGGCCAGTTGTTGATTTATGTGCCGAAGCATGTGTTCGTGGCGTTCCAGAATTGTCTGGAGAGTTGAGGACGGGTTGCTGGGTGGGATTTGAGTCTGCTGAGTCCATGATGGCTGGATCGTTATTGTTACGGTTTGGAGGACTCAAGCGCAGGACTCCGGTTCTGATGCTCACAAGAAGGGTTTATTTACAAGTCACCAGGTGTATATACAAGAATGCGCAGGGGGGGGGGGGGGTGTTATATACAGCTGAGTGGGGGGAGAAGGGGCCTCCAGTGAAGTCCAAGGGAAAGCACGCGTTCTTCAGAATATCCACTGACACGATCACAGGTTCACACTCCGACACTGCCACACGGGAATTGCACTGGAAAAATCCAGGAAGCTCTGTAGACAGGGAGACAGGGTTAAGAACGACGCACAGAGGAAAACACTCTTAACTAAACTTGCTGTAGCTTGACTTCACTAACGCGTGGTAGACAACGATCCAGCGACGAACAGCAGTCACCTCCTGGCTTAAATGCTGCTCCCCTTAATGAGACCCAGGTGTCTCATCTCCCAAGGGCGTGGGCTGAGGGCGTGAACCCACAGCGAGTTCCGCCCCGGCGAGAGAGAAGAGGAAGAGAGAGAGAGAGAAACAGAGAGGGCTGATCAGCGTGCAGCTGATCCGCCTGGCCGTGACAGTTTCAGTTCTTTAGAGTTCACTCAGAGGCCTGTATGCCAGCTGGGGAATTCAACCTGCAACCGTGCAGACTCTTGTGAGCGACTTGAACGAATGCTTTCCTTAGAGATGGATCACCCTTGTGTGTGTGTGTGTGTGTGTGTGTGTGTGTGTGTGTGTGTGTGTGTGTCCATTTGCACTGAAGCCCTCGACTTCTTAGCAAAACAGATCAAAGTCAAAGTCGAGTCTGCCTGTCCCCTGCTCACTTTGATGAATCGAGACCTGGCTTGATGGAGGGATGGGGAGGAAGGAGGAATAAAATGGGGAATGAATATATGACTGAAGTATAAGAAGCTCTGAATGAAGTGACAGGTTGGAAGGATAGATGGGTTTCACCTTTCCATCACCTTCTTCAATGATGGTCCTGTAAGGCACACTTTTAGTCACATGTTCTCGTTTCTCCCCCTCAGTTGTTTTTTCTGTAATGGACATCTTTCTGCTCTCTTTATGTGATGCTTTTACTTTTTTCTTTTGCTTTTTTCCTTCTCTCATTTTTTCCATTCTCACATGTTTCCATTTTTCCCTCACTTTCTTTTTGTGTAATCATACTGCATTCCTACTGTTAACCTCCTCCTTACCTTTCTGTGTGATGGCCTTTTAGCATATGTGTCTTCTCTCTAGTAGAGAGTTGAAGGACTGCCCTCATCCCAGGGGGACATTTGGCAGCTGAGAACAGCTGAGGGTCAGGCATAGTCTGGGTCACCCAACTAACCTATTCCTGCCTTCCTTGCCTCTGGTCCTGTGGGATAATAGGTGTGAGGAGGGAAAGGGAGAGGACAGGGAGAAGAGATAAAAGAGGAAAAAAACAACAGGAGGAGTATAATTCACACATGAGAGGAGACGCAGGTACATAGGACGCACACTCTAAGGTAATTAGTCATGTTTACAAATCCCTATTTCTGTCTCTTTGTTTTGTGTGCAGCTGTTAGTCATGCTGAATACTTCCAAACTGGTTTCTGTGTAATTTTCTTTTAAATGAATGAAAAAAGAGATTGCAAGAACATTTCCTGCACAAGATAAATGAAAATTATAAACTGTGAATAGATGTAACATAGTTTGAGATTTTATGTATGTGTCTAAAATAAGGATCTGATCAAGGTTGGATTAAAACAGTTATTTAATCTATGACTCATTTCACCTGTTCACCCACCATCCTGTTACTGCAAACAACCAGACTACCAATTCTACCAGCTAGTCAAATGGCAGATCAGTAAATTGCCACTCGGACCCCTGATAAGCTTTCTGGCAAGCGACTGAAGAGACTACCAATAAGAGTGAAGAATACGTTTGACATATGACCTGCTAGTAAACGCTTTAGAGGGTCACCCAGGTGACCCGAGCAAGGCATGTCCACAGCGACCAGCAGGCAGCTTCATGACAAACAAATCCTTTTCACTGTGTATGCAGCTTTACAACTGAAAAGATTTATCTTCCCAATACATCGTAAAGCAGTAAAAGCTTGTGAATATGTCCATTATAGCCAACCAAGGGAATGATTTATTGAAGGTACACAAGCAAATTGAAAACAAAATCAAAGAAATCTCAGCTGTGACACATGTTAAAGTGTGTGCTTTGTTCTAAATGAATCAGTTATCAAAAGAAAAAAGCTATCTCTATATTAAAAAAACAAAAAAATAAATCATATGGATGTAATGAAGGACTGGAACAGGCACTTACTGTTAGACTATGTGGAATAAGATGACTTTAATCACCTTAAAGCTTCTTTATGGACGATGGAAGGTGAAACCTGGATGTTAGAGAGTTTATTTTTTGAAGCGTAAAGAAGATAAAGCTGCCACGACAGGTGCCAGCAGTCACGCTGCCTATATTGTTCACTGAGTTAATTTGGGAGTGATTTCTGGATGTTTAAAAGTGGAACATGTTTGTTTGGCTGCATACCGAAGATTAAAGGATGTATATCAAACAGAAAAAGCTTCTCATTTCCTCTTTGTATCTGCTTTATTAAGGCCATTTCTTTTTGTTTATGAGATTTAGAAATGCCGTTCTTAACAAAGAATGCCTGTCAGGATTTGTTATCTTTCGTACAGGAAGTGAATTCCTGTCTCTATTGCTACCTCGTCACATCGCACACGCTCGTATTATTTCTGACTTCTTTTCTAAAAGTCTCTGTCTCTCTGTTGTTCTTGTTCACCGTAGGCAGAAGCAGGAAATGGAATATGTGAAACTAGACGTGAGGGTAGCCATACTTATTTATTTTAAACGGAAAGCCCACAGGCTGGCTAGAAACCAATGATGGATGACAACGATGGACAGAGACAGTGAGGTTAGGGACAGACACTGGTCCTCATCCTGGTTATTTTTTACAAAGTAAAAATAACTATAAAAATGTATAAGTTAATCTCAGAGATGGGCAGTAATGCGTTACACGTAACGTCTGTAGTACGATTACTTTTTATCAAGTAATGAGTAAAGTAACGGATTACTATTGCAAAAAAGTAAATACATTACTGTTGCTTTTGCATAAGCACGCTGCATTACTAAACCGTGATTTTGTTTGTAAAAGTGCCTCATGACAATGACGTATGATCAACAATGGATAATATGGAGTGCAGGAGAGAGTACGACCATACAGCATTTAAAGCGTGGAAATACTGACCTTTGTGTTTGATTCAGTAAAGAAGTGACAAAAACATTAGCGTCCGCTGTACACTCTGTGTGGGAAGAAAACTTCTTTCTACAGTGAAAAATTAAATTTCATTGAGCAAGCACCTAGCACGCCCCACAGGAATGTGAAATTCACAGAGAAACCCCCGGATCCCCACACTGACATGACTGCTGCAGCACTGGGCAAACCTTCACCTGCCCCACTCCTGCTAAACAGATGAAAAGAGATTTAAGAGAGACAGGGCTTAGTGCTGCTGAATCTTTCATTTTATTTATTTTTTGCTGTGTTTTACTTGCATCTATTTGAAAGAGTGAGTGTAAAAACTAAAAATTATTTTATTTTATATGCTGGAATATGCAGAAAATAGGTTTAAATGTCAATTTAATTATATATTAATTATATATTGCATATAATTTAATTTTTGCTTGATGCAATGTGCATAAAATTAAAAGATTAAAACTAATTTAAAAAAAAATTTTAAACGAGACTTTTCCATTTGATTCACTTTTACATGATGGATTATGCAGAAAAATCAGAATTGGGCTAAAAGGTCTGTTGCTTTATTACGTATTCAGGCTGTGCATCATGTTTTTAAATGGAACTAAGTAATAAAGTAACTAATTACTTTTGAAAATAAGTAATCAGTAAAGCAATGGGATTACCTTCCTGGAGAAGTAATTAGTAACTAATTACTATTTTCAAGTAATTTGACCAACACTGGTTAATCTACACCTTAGAGGTGTGGACTAACATATCAAACAAACGGAAGAGTCTTTTATTGGTGTGTGGGGTTATCCAGCTCCAGGTTGGTGGTTAGCAATTTTTCCCTGACAGCAAAAAGGTCTTTAAATCCAAAGTGGGGATTTTCTGTACTTGGTACTACAGTCCAGGACAGAAAACACTGAGAGTTGGGGTAGGCTTCTTTGACCTTGAACTGGATATAATATACTTTAATATATTATATTAATTATATTATAATTAACAGAATTATTAAATAATTAACTGAATCTTTAAACAACAACAACAAAAACCTTTGTAAAATGGTGGCCACAGTACTTGATTCTTAGGTTTTAAAACTGCATATTTTTGACTTGACTTTGTGAATTTGTTGGGTGGATATGCTCTCATCACAAGAACAACGCTTAGTGTTGGTTATATTCCCCAGTGTACTTTTAAAATTTGCTGTTTCCTTTCTGCACATCAAACTCCACATTTCTGTTTCACTCAGACGCCCCATTTACTTTTAAAACCAATGTGTTCAGGCAGACAGCAATCCTACCTTCCCTTGAGCTAAATGTGCCTCTACCAACATATCTGGCTCTGTGTTACAGCTTCGGCCTCTGATGTGTACTCTCTTTTTTTTTTCTCCTCTCATATTTCTCCTTCCTGTTCCTGCTTGGTGCATCCTATCTCTTTTCATTGTCTTTAAGTCCCATTCGCTCTCCCTTATTTCTTATTCAGCTGAGCACCCAGAGATTACAAGGTTTCTTTTGTCTTTCTCTCATCGTCTTTCTTTCTATTTCTTTTTGTTAGAAATCTCTTTCTCTGTTTCTGCCTCTTTGAGTAATCCTTCACCTCACTCTCTCTCTAGATGTAGAAATACATTCAAGAACATGCTGAATTCTTCATATAAAGAGTGCTTAGTGCATGATTTTGCATTGATGAAAGCACGTTCTCTTGTGGAGATTTAAGGAGAACTTTGGTGTTTCAGCAGGTCCATTTTTTCCCTGTGCTCCACTTAAAGCTGCAACTTACTTTTGCATACTGCATAATGATGTGTTTATCCATTTTTACTCTGGTCTGCATTTTGGTGTGCACTGACAATCCCCAAAACTAGTTAAAAAGACATTTCTGTGGTACTGATTTGTGAAAAAACAAGCCTGAGTTTGGTATACAATACTCAGGTTTGTATCTGTAACAATATCCAGAGGCTAGCAATCAGAAGATCATTATCACTTATGGATGGCATAAAAAATCTGAGAGGAGACAACACAAACAATAGTTCACCAAAGCTCTTCTCCATACAGCAGCTGGAAAATTTTTGGATTTCTCCCCAGACTGTCTAACAACAAACTTTACAAACTTGCTAAAGCAAAATGCACTTAGGTGTTTTGGCTACTTTAACATTGGCTGGAGGTTACCTCTCTCAGTCTTTCCCTGTTTGTATTTCTGTATGGTTCCTTTCTTTTATTGACTGTTCTCTGTCCATGTGAGGTGCGGGAACAGCCTGGAAAACAAAATGAACCTTTTTTTTTTTCCTTTCAAAGCACACAACCTGGAATTTTAAATCTTTCAGAAGCTCTTCAAACTTGATCACACATCAGTGGAGATCTCATGTTACCTGATTTTATTGACCTTCCTTTTTCCAATGACTGGTTGATCACAGTAAGGGTTTCGGGCTATGGCGAAATCTTTTTGTATTACTACTAAAATCAGTGAAAAGAAAATGCTTCATTGTTTTTCTTGCTGCTTTTCTCTGGATACGTAGAGCCCATCTCTGGTCCAGATTAAAAATCTTTGAGTACTCCTTGTGATTTTAAACCAGATCTGAACTTTGTATTGCTCATCTAAATGTCAAAGTCCTCTTCCTAAACTCAGTTTGGTTAAGATTTGAGTGAAATCATCAGCTAATGATATTCTTGTTTGAAGCTTGGCTTAGAAACCTAATTACAGACTTTGCATTAATTTACAGAATCATTGAATTACAGATTCAGTCTGTTTCACTGTGACCACCTCAGAAAAAGGTGGTGGTATTGGAATTTGCATACAAAAAAACAAATGCTGTGCCACTATCTGTTAGTAAAGAATGTAAATTTTCTGCCCTGAAGAAGCCAGCTCATAAGTCGTTCAACCTTAAAAAGGTCCTACCTTTCAAAAACCACTTAAATAAGAAATCCTTCTTACTCGGATGCAACCACAAATGAGATTCCAGCTCTTGTTGGAAAAGATTTACGTACTTTAACTGAAATGGGGAACATTCTCAACTGCATTAATGAACATGTCTGTCTGTTTGTTAAGTTGTACAAACCCTCTGTGCTTCAGTCCCATTTAACACAACTTAAGTTGATGTTAAATCCAAGTTTATATGTTTCCCAAAGAGTCGTCATCTAAAATTCATAGGTTCAACAGCACTCAAAGGGCAGAAACAGTCATACTGACAAGGTTCTCTTGGTCAATATGACTGTTTTTGATGTTGCTCTTTTAATGATCTGTTATTCAGGTTTCTTTGGTCTCTTGCCTGTACTGAATATCAGTTGTAATTCTGCCTTTACTTATTATGTTGATTTGTGTTCTGGTTTTTGTGTTTTCTGTAGCCCCCTTGGCCAGATTTCTCATGCCTGCTACAACAGATTGTCAAACTGTAAACAGATCGGAGGCAGTGCTACTGGAATTTAAAGGCCCGTTTAGATGCATATAGAAAGTAGCAAGATCGTATGAAGCTTTTCAGTTCTGCTTTGGTGAATTATGCGTGAAGTCTCATATTTAATTAGCTTCATGTTATTATATGATTTGTTTTTTTACTCTGACATTCATCAAACTATGTAGACTTAACTGTCAAGATGTACTTGATAGCTTTTGCTGTCATATGCATGGTTTTACAGCACACAAACGCACACACACACACAGTTCCTTCATTAAGAAAGTGTAGGAAGTGTATTTTCCGTTCAGGGAGTTCACAATACATTTCTCTAAAGAATAAAGTCATCTACACCCATACATGTGCAGCAGCAGAGCATCTCCTGTCTAAATTTTCCACATACATCAGCAATTAACAAAGCTATCATGGGGCAGATGGTTGAAGAAGAAAGACAGCCAAAGAATCAAAAGGAATAAGGGATGGGAATGAGCTAAAAATACCTAATTTAACTTTTTATTTTGCTTTGCTGCATTCATTAATCTGTTTATGTAATGATCATCTAGTCAGGGTTAAGGGATTTGGGGTTTGCCAGAGCTAAAATGACAGAAAGGCAAAAGGCAGGATGCACACTGGACAAAAACAGCTTTCAGTGTCATAAAAATATGATGCTGTCTTCTGCTGCTGTGCTGATAAAAATGCTGACGATGAGCATTAGTAGTGAACATTTTAGTAGTGTCCATTCACCAGGCTGGAACGCGAACAGCTTAGAGAATAAAGGATGTCGATGTGAGATGCTTCAACTATACGGCCCACTCTCATACTGTTGTATTCTGTACATACTAGCAATACCTTGATGTATTAAATATATGGACAGAAGTGACAGAAAGGATAAAGCATTTCCCGTAGCTTTAGGACACTGATTCAGTACGTCTTTCACACTGTCCAAGGATGTATCTGTCACCACCAATTGGAGACGCATCACTTGCTTCGCTTCACTTTCACTTCTGAATTTCTCTTTGCTTTCCAACCAGCATAAGGCTAACCATAGCTGCCTGGAGGCAACCACCATTTTCTGTAGGGAACTCCTTGAGCTGAACTCCAGATCTGAGAGGCACAACTTCATTGGGCACATTTGCAATGGATCTGCTTTTACTGTATGGACTTGTAAAACCACAAGGCCTAGGAGAGAGAAACATAATCTGCTTGCTATCATGACCTTCCAGCCCACCACCTCCACACCTCTCTAGCTTGAATGGTGAGAGTGTGTTGCTAAGTGGCATATGCAACTTCTGTGTGAGTATCTACAGCCTTGGAAGTCTTGGAATCGGCCACTTAGCCAATAATCTGCATTTCTGAGAAGTCTCAGAGGTGAAGCATCAGTGTAGAACCACACTGTGGAGCCGCTGAGTGCCACAGCCTCCAAAGACACTATGCTAGACCACAAGCATAAATCCAAGCTCTTCCTTTGGGAGAAGTTAAAAAAATAAAACATGCTGAACCTATGTTTAACCTTCTTCGCTGCACTACATAAATCATCACTGCCTAGCCTTTCAGACCAGTTTTACTGCTTCAAGTATCTTGGTTTCTTATTCTCAAGCAAAAGTCAAAAAGAAATGGAGTGATATCAACAGTAATGCAGAGGATCTACTGGACCATTGAGGGAACATTAGGGGCTCATTTCAACTCTCACTTGCAGTTGCTAGTGACTGAAAGAATCGGATGGGGATCAAACCAAGCCTCCTCCTTTGTGTGGCAGGACTCATACTAAAGGGGAAAGTAAGATGTTCAGACATTTGGTCAGAGATCAGAAATTTAAGAACATTTAGCCCTCATGTGGCCTGAGAGTGGCTTGAAATCCCTCAAAAGAACCTGTAAAAGGCTGTTTGTGACAGGAACGACCTAACCGATTTGCTTAGCTTGCCTCGTGTGCATGCGAGCCCAGGATTAGCTACAGATAAAGACTTTCTAGGAAGATTTTCTAAGTTTGAGTTAATGAAAAGAAGGAAGAATGCTTAATACCTGCTTCTAAAATATACATTTGCTGACAAAAGTTAAATTATGACTTCTCAAATGGTATCGCTTACCGTACCTTACATAGCTCATGTCAACCTTATGCTATTGCAACTTAATGATGGATAAGGGTTGCTGTGGGCATATAGATGTATAGGTAATACCTCACCAACTGTCAGTCCAAAATTAATAACCTTAGGCTCTATGAATAAGAGTTGCTTGGGAGAATTTTCAGATATAACAAATCTACTTTTTCTTGCCCAGAATGACATTCAGAAAACCACAGGAAAATCATGATATATTTTTTTTTTTGCTTCACCTTAATCAAAGCTGCTAGATGCAGTGAGTAAACACAGATGTTGTTGAATCAGATCTAAACAAATATGCTTAGACAAAAAAACCCCCAAAACAACACATGACCAACCTTCTGAAAATGCTTATTTAAACATTTTTTAAAGATTTATTTTTGGTCAGTAAACCTGTTTAGCTGTATGTGCCATTGCATATGGCCATATAATTGATCTATATCAATTTATATAAAAGTATAACTACTTGGTAAAGCAACTTATTTTTCTTTTTATTAATTAATGTGGGCAAAACGTAACGAGAGATTGCTTCATAAAAAAAACAGTACAAAACAGTTAACTCCAGTTATTATGGGGCTGTCTCTGACATATATTCTAAAAGATGTGAGATTTTTAAGCTTAGTCTTTTTTGCACACACAAACATCATCATCATCATCATCTTTCACCTCAGTCACTGAATCATTCTATGACTGTGAGCTGACAAGTAGCTTTTGATGGATAAATTTAGATTAGTCACACTCTCAGATGCTGTGAAGTGTGTATAAATCCTGGTATAAAAATAGGCGTGCATGTATTTTTATGCCACAGCTAATGTAAGCACGCATACGCACAAACACAAGCTGTATTTAGTCTAATTGTTGATTGTTTGTGCATATTTTTATATGTACACACATGAAAACAGACACACTGAGACTCACACATACACCATTGATCTGTATTTAACCTAGATACTGAAGTGATTAGCCAGTGGCTCTTGATAAGTCTGTCACACATTAAAGGCAACATGGCACATCCACTCTCACACACACATACATACATGCATATCGACTATGACTTGAGGCCTTGTTGTAAGATGTTTGTAACTCACTTTTCATATTTTTCCGTGCAACTTTTGCATCTTAGTCCAAAAGTAAAATAGAGCACGTCAGAAAATTATGGCAATATCAATGTTAATCAACCAATATCATTTAAAGGGATCCATTATCTAAATATAAAATCTATAAAAAGTATAATGAAATGTGGTGGATATAGATAAGGCATTATCAATCATAGGTAATTTCTGTAACTGTTACAAAGAAGTCCTATATGAATAACTCTTAATATTAATTGTAACATCATTAAGACCATTTTAATCTTTAAATTTAATGAAATTAAATGAAGTGGTTTTGGGAAATGCAACAAACAGCAGATAGCTATTTTCAGAGCAAAGAGTGTATTTATTTTCCCTTCAGCTAAAAAACCTACTTTACATTTACACACACTGACACCTGGGAAATGGCTGGTACAACCACATTGTTCTGGATTTAACCACTGGCCTGTTTAATGCTGGTCTCTGTATGGCTAAGTCAATTCTGGAATTATATTTAAAAATTGTTGCTTGTGTACTATCAGCTTTGGGGAAAAAGAAGCAGTGAAAAACCACAGATGACCTGACCACAGTACTCTCACCCCCTGTTCACTTTGAAGTACTCTACTACTATTTTTATTACTATGACACGATGGGACACCAAGGAGCAAGGTAAACACTGAGACAAAGGTCTGTGCAAGTTTAATATTTTCCTCACATGGCGGATTTCCTCTGGCCATGTCTTTACTGAGATTCACCTTTAATCTTTCTTTCTTCCTTTCGTTTTTCCTTCTTGTGCCTTTCTCTTTGTTGCTGTACACTTACCGTGCATTTGTTAATATTTCATCTCTTTCACTTTTTTTCCCAATGCAGAGCACATTAAATTTAGCGTTTCTGTGTGATTGGGTGTTAAATGTACTGCATGTAAATAATGTAAGAGTGTGCTCATGTTTGGATGACTATAAATTATTTATCCCACCCTCAGCCCCCACACAGACAAATACAATATCCACTGCGACAGACTGCTTGCACGCTACAGTCCTACCTGTTTGTGTCTATCCGTCCCTCCTCTTTTGCTCTCTGTATCTCATTTCTTATTGAGAATGTTAGTTAAAAATTACAAGAGCGAGAGAGCTTTTTTCCATGAAGTAAACATCTCAGTGGCCTGGCTGGAGACCAGTATTTAGCATAGTCTTTTTCAAACTTAAACTGTGTCTTTGGTACATCCTCCAGCTGCACTCACAGGGGGGGAAAGAGATATGAACATTCTTTATTTAGTAACTTGGATAACACCAAGATGCAGGATAAACTAGGTAGTCCATTGGTTATATAACCTCTCACTGTGAAGTATTTTAGCTCTGTATTTTCATTTATATTTTATATACCTTTTAGCGAACCAAGTAACTCTACTTTGTGCATTTTTTCCCAAATAGCTTGTGCTGAGGTACTGCGCATAAACAAAACTTAAATTGTCAGCTTTCAGCTTTCCTTAAAAAATCATTATTCAAATGACTAAACGGCAGAACCTTTAAGAAAGTAAAGCACAAAAGGTGCAGTCCTATTTAACTCTTAAGTAAATCCTAAAATCAGGCAGTGACTGAATAAATTAGTGTGATGGATGTTGCCCTTAATTCTTTTTGTATTAACCTTCTACTGTACGAGGATTACATGCCAGAAAATGTGCAAAAGAGAACGTCATGAAAATGTCAAAGAAAGAAATGTGTTATAAGGTGAAAGATAAGACCAGCATGAAGATGACAGGAAAGCAAAGTGTGGCTACAGAAATCAAATTTTAAAAAAAAAACGAGGTGTGTCACTATGACAACAACCTAATAAGTATAAAATATATAGGCAGGGCATTATTTATCTATTTAAATGTTGCCTAAATAATAGGGGTAACATAGAAGTATAGATGAGAACTGAAACTCAGTGACTAAATCTGAGGTATTTAGACAGATATAATTTGCAATCAGCTTTCACACTGATGACTGACAATAGCTGGTTTGACTATTGACAGAGATCCCAGTATTGTATTATTGATTCCCTCAGGGATGTAAGGTAACTAATGTCTATAAATGAAAACATAATGTTGGTAATTACTGGGTTATACACAAATAATACAAATAAGACATTCAGTAAACACTTAAATTATAATTATTTTTATTTTGTGTTGTCAAACTAAAAAAAATAATAATAATAGCATTAGTAACCATTACTAATTACCCCACTTTGTCATGTAGGTAAAAAGTAGTATAAAACACCACACACTATGACCGAATCACAAAACAAACAGTTCTGACAGTAGGCATACAAGCGTGAGGATTTGCTTTCTTGAATGTGTAACTCACTTAAGCATTTGTAGAATATGCTTGCAGTCGTGGTTAAACATTTTCTTGTTTATGCTGCCAAATAACACCGAATCATTGCACAGATGTTATTTAAAAACCAAATCGCAGCTTTGCTCAAAGCTTCATTTGCTAGATCTGACAAAGTCTTGGAAACATGCATACTATATGATACTAAGAGTTGCACATGTAAGATGCCATTTTGGAATTTTGTTATGGAATAAAGCTTAAAAAAAGAATAAAGTTACATATTATACTAAGTATTATTCATCAACATAAACCAATTAACTGTATCTGAACTGCTTGGGTGAAATAAAATCACTTTTTGGCCAATTACATATTTTGTGGTGTAGCTTTGGATATTTATTATTATACTATGTGATTAAAGGATGGAGACACATCCATATTTGCAATATAATAAGCTGAAACCTGATTATCTTCTTTTAAGATGAAATTCTTTTTTTTAAAAATGAAGCAATTGACGTTCAAGGTTACATTCAGAACTGCAGACGCTGTTGGTTTGGGGATTGTTAAAGGCTGTAGCTGTTTGATTGCTTCTGCACCAACACAGAGAAAAGTCAATAGTTGAGATGTGAGGGCCTAGTGCTGGGACGGAGGAGAATTTGGGAAGAAGAAGCTTCTACTCCTCTAGGAAATATCCTTTCTGTTAGATTTGCAAGCTGTGGTTTTCCAGCAAGAATATTGCTGTTTTATCTTTAATTCCTTGGAAGACTAAAGTTGACTGCTTCTCGATTATCATTTTCAAGTGCCTTACACACATGCACACATGTGCACAGGGAAATACACACATGCACATTTTCTGCAATCTTATCTGTCAAATGCACTAGTGCAGTGCAGTAGAAAATAAGATGAGAGACAGACAGGCACATGCGATATGTGAGACCAGAGTGTAATGCTTCCACATTCCACGTTGTGCTCTCATGCAGGCTATTTTCAGATACCACACACACACAGACCGACAAAGTGTCATTACAAGCTAATGCCATAATATGTTTGCCATGCCCTCCCACAACATTTTGCTCTGTAGGCCAGCCCCATTTACTGATCTGCATATAAACAAACAAAAACAATGTTGTTGTGCGCATTCAAATGCATGTGTGTGTGTTTTGCATGTGTATTCTTATATAAGCGTGCAGCCTCCTCTTGCCTGGAGGATGATGATGGAAACTGTTTGTCATCCTCCCACCTTTTTCTGTCTTTCTCTCTCTCTCCCTGCTCTGTCTTCATCCATTCAAATCAAAGGTACTTTATTGGCACAAAAAAAGGCATTTCCAGACTAGCATTAGAGTGCCGACATACGCAAATAGCCACTTAATTATGAAATCTGAACGCACATAATGATGGAGAAAAAGTGACTGCTAAAAGTGAGTGAATGGTTCAACGTATGTGTGAGTGTTCTAGGCAGCCTTTCAATGCATTTTAGTAATGAAAAATGCAGCTTTATTGCATTTTATTATTCCTTATGAAATGATCAGTTTCCTACGCTGCTGTCAGATAACACCCATGCATTCATTTAAAATTATGCCTCATATTGCAATGCTTTCAGTTGCTAGAGTAACGGAAGAGGAAATAGTCCCGTTCAATAAAGCTTTCTCAACTAAGTGTGTCCATTAGGCATCTTTGACAGGAGACTCTGCAGCTGGTGCAGACACTTGTGAGTGATTCCATGTCAGCTACCGGACCAGCTGACCAGGAGGTGAAGCTGGACGGTTTAAAACATTAGAAGAAATTCAAAAATTAAACACCGTAAAACAAAGTGTTTTATTCTTCTATGAAGCAGACTGTTTTATGGGGCATATTGTTGGGAACCCAACACGTAACACTAAGATGGTGTTCGCAGCTAGTCGGGTAGATGTGTTCATTGTGTTAAGCTTGAAAAGATTCCTGTGATCAATAAAACAGTTTTGTTAGCGTTGCTGTGCATTTTAAGCTATCTATATAAAAATATATGGAGAAAGAAAACTGAGCAAAACTTTGACTGTGATTTTCTCTAAACTAAAAACGCTAGTTGTGCACACGGTGCTCTCAGACACTACAAAAGACTGCTACAATATGACTTTGCTACTAACTCCAATTCACCATGTCACTTTGTATATATTTGTGGCTAGGTTATGTGAATATGTATCTGGAAGTAAATTATTTTCCTTTTATAGTGTCAGAGCACTTGATCAAAGAAAAAAAGAGCTCACTCCTTAAACAGTCACCCAATGGTGGAGACCAAAACAGAGATTAGGCCAGAAATACAACTCCAAACAAATGTTAATGTTGCTCTGTTTCTGATGATTGTGTTGCATTTTGCTTATTAATTATTAACTTTCTGAAATCCTGTAGGTGGTGCGTTCATGATTAGTTTTAATACCCCCAAAACAACCCATAAAATAAAGTCATTCTACATCAATACTAAAGAATATGTGAATATTAGTCAGAAATATTTTGTAATTTCTAGATAAATCTAATGATAAATCAGCCCATAATTAAGTACTTTTTTCTAGTTATTTAATTTTTGCTGGGATGCATTTTTATTAGCTATATTAAAGCCATTTTGATGTCTTAAATAAAAAGACTGTCCCTTTCTTTTTTTTGTCTTTCTCTCTTCATTTTATGTTATCCTACTTACCATAGTACTGTATTTGAATCCATTACTGCCAGTTTCTATCTTTCATTTATTCTAATATAAAGGAGGCTGACCCAATTTATAGTGCTTAAATAAAATATTCATTGCCCCTTTCCAATTCACCATTAATACTTTTTTCACCCTAGAGACCTAATTATGAAAATAAACCCTTTCTGTGTATCGTTCCCCCTCTTCTTCAAATTCATCTCAGTAATCCCACTTCCTTTTGCAGAAGGGGTCGATTCACTTGTTTTGCATTTATTTATGTCAGAAACAACGCAACATTTTGCTTGTAAAATAACCCTGCTGGTTAAGTTTATCATTCCTTCTGGTTTTGCTCAGTTTGCTTGTAAGTGTGCACTCACTTTGCTGCCATGTTGACTTCCAACCGTCTAAACAGGGTTAAGACATTTACAGTACATAATTTTTTTAGCAATAAAAGTGTATTACTGACACGCGACTATTTTCTAATTAAGCATGTATCAGTATTAATATTGAGAAAGACACATTTTTAAAAATGTTTTTGTATATTGAAATAAATGTTACACCATAACAACCTACATGGTTTTAATTTGAATTAATCTCGCTTCCATTTTAGTCCAAAGCATCCACCTTTGTCACTCCAGTCTTCTCTATCCTCTATCATTACATTTGTAAACCTCCTCTGAGGTTTTTTTCTCCTGCCTGGGAGCTCCATTTTCACCGCCCTTTGTTCAGGATATGCAAACTGCTCAACGTGAGTTGTCCCTGTGATATACTCCTTTCTAACTCTCCATCTCCATCTCTGCCTGTTTCCTTTGTGTTAATGTCACTTTCTGCAAACCATAAATCATAGCAGGTTTCCTAAGTGGGGGGAGTGGATGGAGGGCGCTCTCTTCTTTGCGTCTCTTCGCATAGTTGATTGCGTTGTATTGTTGACCCCAGGTATTTGAACTCATTCCTCTTCTCTCCAAATCATATCTCCACCTCTTCAAGTCTCATCACTGTCTCACTATCCTCATACAAGTCCTACACAACCCTCACCAATTTATCTGCCACTCATGACAGTGCAACAGTTCGTCTTTTGGGACCCTATCATGTGATTTCTCTACATTTACAAAGACACAGTGCAGCTCATTCTGACCTTCTCTACACTTCTCCGACAACACTCTCAAAGCAAACATCACATTTGTAGTGCTCTTTCTCGACATGAAGCCATGCTGCTGCTCACTGTTGTCACCTCTCTTGCCTCACGTCATGGCTCATCTGCTTTATCCCTCTGTAGTTACTACAGCTCTGCACATCACCCTTGTTCTTGAATCCTCAAATATCCACTCTCCCTCCAATATTGTCGACACTTTTTTGTCTATATTTCCTTTGTGCCATTTTGTAGGTTAAAATATCCTTAATTTTTTTAACGTGTGCTTGCTTGAATGTAACAGAAAGTCATAGTTGTAGGCAGCAGATGCTTCCCTTCTCTTGGTTTGCCAATCTTCCAAAAGTTGGTAATGGCTCTCATTTTAACTATATTGGGTGGGACTTGTCACTGTAAAGGGACATACATAAGAGAGTTTAGATATGTTAGGTGTGTCCTTCTAATTTCTTCTCATATATACATGTACGAGTATATGAAAATGAGGTGTATCTGTAAAGGTGGTATAGATTAATAGAATGAAAGAAACATACATACCTGTGCTTCAAGTATGGGATGCGTGTGGTATGTGATATAAAAATTTAGATGACAGTGAGATAAATGGTACTCTTTATTTCAGCGTAAAAGTAAACACCTTAATCTAAGGCTGTTATTTATGCACTGTTGCAGTTTTGATTAGGCAGAAGCTATTAATGAGTCTTTTAAGCCTTACATTTTTGGAAGGATTGTTAATTTTTTTTTCAGTTAAAATTAAACAACCAGGAATTTTGTTCTCAAGGTTAAGAATTTCCAATTGAGCTAGACCTCATGGCCATGAGCAGGAAAGCAGGTATTAAATATGAATTGATGAAATTGAAGTGAGCCCTTCTTTGCTTCAATCCACATCGTTCTGTTATCATATGTATTCACAATTTTAATCTAAAAGCACCCTCATCTGTGTGCTGCACTAGTACAGAGAATATTTTTCGAGAAAATTCTTCATAACGGTCTCCAAACTGCCTTTATTCAAAATCAAGGGAATGCTTTTCAAAGGAGACTCAGTCACTTTTCATCCTGTGACTATGAGTCATAAATGCTTCTTTTATTCACCTGTTGCATGCACTCAGAAAAAATGATGCCCAGCAGAAACAAAGCTTGTTAATCTTAAGAGAGCTTTGCAGAAGATCACCAAAAGGCCTTCGAGCTATACTCACAGCCATAAATAGCAATTATTATTTACCAACCCTGCATTACACATACAGTAGCTCTGGGCATTTAGGAACCATTATTGTTTTCATATTGTGAAAGCCTAGATTTTTACTGGGTGTACTCAAAATAAATTGTTTGTTTTGAACATGCACGACTATTTTAACACATGTTAGAGGTTTTAAAGTGTTTCCTGCGAATTGATGGAATAAAAACATTTTTTGTTAGGATGACAAAACAAAAACACCCAAAAATAAATCACTCTGCTAAATCACAAAATGTTAAATTGCAGACATTGCCAACAAAAAGTACAACTGAGGATTTTGACAGTCTCATTTCTTTTATGGATGTTTTTATGTTTTAAAATGTTGTACATACTTGGCCCAATCCTGATGCTACATCTAAATCCAAGGATCACCTAAGTATACTACAGTGAACATCAAGGCAATCCATGGGATGCTTTATCATTTCAAATGCAAAATCTTAATCTGCATGTGAAATAAATGAGTAAAACGATGGTTTAACATATCAGATTCGAAAAATTCAGGACATCACCAATGTGAGTGGGATTCATCTTCTGGGATCAATTTCTGAAGTATTTTGTTCTGAATATAACAATCCAATTAGCTTTCCAGTTAGTTTCCAGTTAGCCTCATTCAAGATTTTATCTTAATACAGAATGCATTCTAATCTAAACCACAGTCACCAAACGTCATTGATACCTCATAAAATAATGAGCTGAGACAGTTTTACACAGTGTCTTCAGCCGCTTTGATATATGCATCTGTGTGCATTTTGACAGATTTTATAGCATAGAAAGTGTATTGTGAACATGAGGGTGCATCCATTCAGTGATACTTTGCTGTCTCTTGAAAAATAGTGGTGTGATGCAATGTTGCAGAAATAGAATTGTAGACCAGATATTACACAGCTTCTCCATGAATCAGGCACTTAAAGCACCAAACCGCCAAGATCTCATGTTACAAATCTTACTGTCTCACTGCTTTCTTCCTTTTACTGCTTCTCTTCTGTTCTCAGTCATACAAAAACAGAAGCCAGTGCATTTATAACTGAATCTAAAATCAATACATGTCTCAGGATAGTACATCTAGTATACATTTCTGTGTGCATGCATTAAACATGCTTCCACATCAGTGTGTCGCCTATGGCTTTTGGGCATGTGTGTGTTCTCACGTTCCACTCCTACCAGAATGACCTTGGCGGTGATCATCTTGAATTTCGGGCAGCTCGTGTACTCCTATAAATCATCCAGCTGTCTGTATCTGCCTTTGATTGGTTTGATTTGAACCATTAAATCCAATTCTGTCATGAAGCGGAGATTGTGATGCAGGACAGGAGGCAGGCTTAAGGAGGATTTTTCATCCTTAATGCAATGAAAACATGCATGTGCAGAATGAATTCAGTATAAAGTCAGGTGGAGAGACTGAAATAGACTGTTCAGTAAACCCCTTTCCTAACCAGCAGTTGTTCTGGTAATACATATAGCTGGGAATGAGAGATATTTATATATAAAACTCACGTTTTTTAAATGCCACAAAGACCAGAAGTATAAAAAATGGATTGCACAATGTGTTCACCTGCTGCAAACAGAAGCATACATCCCTTTCTTGAACACTGTTACAGTAGTAACGAGTATCCAGCAGCATTT
This sequence comes from Astatotilapia calliptera, assembly GCF_964374335.1. NCBI lineage: Eukaryota > Metazoa > Chordata > Actinopteri > Cichliformes > Cichlidae > Astatotilapia > Astatotilapia calliptera. The sequence goes on along the minus strand of NC_137440.1, from coordinate 14,962,114 downwards.
GTTTTTTTGTTTTTTAGGTAATTTTAGGTACTCGCAGTTGAAAACTGTACCTGCTCCATATTATTTATGAACATTTATACTCTAGTTTCCATGACTGTTGTTACACAGATTAGTCCTTATCCCAATACCAAAATATTAAGCTTAACTATACAATTATGGATTAAAATGGTCAACCTGAATATTACCTGCAAAGGTGGCACTCCATTCAATCCTGATATAAGTTGGTCTTATTGTTTTTTTTTCTTTACAGTATATAAAAAATATTTATATTACAGCCTTTCTTTGTTCAAGTTATGCATTCTAACAGTCTTTTCAGGATAGTGTTTGTGGGAACTATGGTGTTAAACCTGCTTCACTGCTCATCTCATACTAGTACCAACAGGCTTCTCAGATAAATGCATCACCACAAGTAGTGGTAGTTTGTATTTTAGTGATTGATAAAGCCTGTTTTTTGCACATTGACCACTGAGATGAAAAGGTTAATTGAAGAATGTTTTAACACATTTTTAGGTTAGGTTGATATTTTTTAAAATTATTAAGTGGAATCTTTAGCAAATCTATCACTATTATAATTAATGTGTGTCTGTATGTACACAGAAGGTATCGAGTATCTGTTTTAAATGCAAAGCATGCATACAGATTAGACTTAAGTCTTGGTGCGGCTGGGATTCATTTTCCTGTGTGTGTGTGTTTAGGCCTACTCAGCGCTACGTTCTCACAGTGCACTAATTGAATAAAGAGTAATTGTGATGTATTTAGGCAGCTGCTGACCCCTGTTGTTCAAGTGAGTAAACCATTAGCTTAAGCATAAGGTTTACTTCAGTGGACGCACAGAAAAACAAAGCAAACGGTGCAGGAGAGAGAACACAAAGCCGGCAGGTTACGTTAAGTCAGGGGTGTCCAAACTCCGGCCCGCGGGCCAACTGTGACCCGCGGGCCATTTTTAATTGGCCCACAAGTAATTTTATAAATAGAATAGAATATGGCCGCACATCAACTTTTGCTTGAGTGTATTGCACTTCTTAGTTTTAACATCATGGGGAGCTGCTGTTGATCAAGGCAGTTGCTCCACCTAAAAGGACAATCACAGAAGAAATGTACCCCAAGTTACTAAACAGAACCAAAGAAGCGAAAGGTAGAAAGTGAATGCAGAGAATTTCAGACACGGTGGGAGAGTGAATATTTCTTCAAAGAATTCAAGGGGAAGTGTGTCTGTTTGATCTGCACTGAAACTGTGGCAGTTATGAAAGAGTATAATGTACGACCTCATTATGAAACCAAACATCAGGCCTATGCATCCTACACTGGTGCTGAGCGAGAGCAGAAATTAAAGCAAATGGTAGCTCTCCTGCGGGGCCAGCAACAGTATTTTTTTCGTGCTCAAATTGTCCAGGAAAAGGCTCCAATAGCCAGCTATGAGGTCGCCCAACTCATCGCAAGACATGGCAAGCCTGTTTCAGATGGAGACCTCATAAAACACGGCCTCGTTAAAGTCACTGAAATAATGTGCCCGGAAAAAGTGCAGGACTTCAACAACGTCAGCATGTCCAGAGATACAGTTGTGCGACGCACTGAAGACTTGTCAGCCAACATTAAACTGCAACTGTCTGATGAAGCTGTGCTTATGGAAAGCTGTGATGAAGGCAGTTTTGTCTTTAATTATATTCAACAATATAACGTATTCGATCACTTTTAAGTGATTTTTCTAACTTTAATACACTAAAGTTAAGGTTATATACCTAATTTCTAGTAGGTGGCCCAGCCCCTCCTATATTTTTATGTATGTGACCCGCAGTGAAAAAAGTTTGGACACCCTTGCTTTAAGTGGTCTGGGCATTGGTGCATTTTGTTATGCATTAGATGCTGGTATAAGCCATGAAAGGTGCAGGCTTGTAGCCACAGAAGACCATGTAAGCTATTAATTTGATTGACAAAATGAAAAACAGAAGCTGAAAGGTATTTCCAGCAACAACAAGTATAACCTACAAGCTTTAATTCTCTTAAAGTCTGTGAGCATGCAAACACTAGCGCTGGATGTTGTTGCATTTAGCTTAAATTTTGTTTCGATTGACCCAGATCCTTCTTTAATAGGTGGGTGCATTTCCTGCAAGTGCTTAGTTGCATTAATGAGTGAAATTAACAGGGAAGTGGGAGCTTTTTTCCAACATGCTTTTCCAAGTCAAAAAAGAACACACGAAACACAACAAATCTTTTTTGATTCGATCTGACATCATTATTAACGTGAATAACCACAAATAAGTTGCATTTATTGTCATTTAGTGTGTATGGCTCATGTCTCGTGCCGAGCTAAAGAAAACACAGGGTCCACATATTAACTGCTCTGGAGCTCTCAATCATGTCACATGAGCTCCCAGTGGCAATATCTACGAGCACTTTAACCCTTTCCACCCTGGTGATTCCTGTACAAGGTTATGTTATTGACCCGCTGCCACTTTTAGAAAGTTTCCAAGCATGGCCCATCAGTAAATATTAAAGTGGATACAATGCTTTGCTTTATTTCTGTTGCATCCCATTCGGTAGGGTTGCAGCTGAATTGCAGTTTGGAAGAGGCTAAAATAAAACCTTTAAAAAAGAAAAATCCTTCTCGTTTAGTGTTTAGGACAAAAATTCTCACACGTTTTTTATCCACAGAGTTCAAGGTTATTATTTTGAATTACATTCTGAAGACATGTCTTGCTGGATTTTGGGGCTGTTACTTTAGTTGGAAACTTCAAAAGTAGGGTAGAATCTGCTGGGCTATATTCTCTTTAATGTGCTGAAAAAACAGAAAATTAAATGTGATCATTTCTGTGTCAATAATCTGATGCAATGTGGTTAAAAGCTACAGAACAACTCTGAAGTCAACCTCTCTTTTTTGTCATCCTCGAGTCAGCTTGAAAACTTTAAATGATTAAAAACGTGAATTCATCCAGATCAAAGAAAAAATGCTTGCTTGTTCTTACCTGGTGGCTGTCTGAGGTGGTGCAGGTCATCGATTAATCTGGAAGGTTGGTGGTTTGATGTCTGGCTGCTCCAAATATTGGGCAAGATATTAAACCCAAGTCGCTCACTGATGCATCCATCAGAGTGTGAATGTGTATGAAAGTTAGATAAAAGCACTTTAATAGAAAGGAAAAAAACATAGAAAAAGTGCTTGTATGAATGGGGGAACGAGGCGAGTTGTATAAAGTGGATTTACGATAACTAACACATGTAACAGCAACAAATTCACTGAAAGGATTTCATTATAATATCTGATGTTGATCTTACACCATAAGGGAAACTTTTAAAACTGGGGTACATCATAAGATACTTCAGTTACAGTGGGGCAAAAAAGTATTTAGTCAGCCACCGATTGTGCAAGTTCCCCCACTTAAAATGATGACAGAGGTCAGTAATTTGCACCAGAGGTACACTTCAACTGTGAGAGACAGAATGTGAAAAAAAATCCATGAATCCACATGGTAGGATTTGTAAAGAATTTATTCGTAAATCAGGGTGGAAAATAAGTATTTGGTCACCTCAAACAAGGAAAATCTCTGGCTCTCACAGACCTGTAACGTCTTCTGTAAGAAGCTTTTCTGTCCCCCACTCGTTACCTGTATGAATGGCACCTGTTTGAACTCATCATCTGTATAAAAGACACCTGTCCACAGCCTCAAACAGTCAGACTCCAAACTCCGCCATGGCCAAGACCAAAGAGCTTTCGAAGGACACCAGGAAAAGTATTGTAGACCTGCACCAGACTGGGAAGAGTGAATCTACAATAGGCAAGCAGCTTGGTGTGAAAAAATCAACTGTGGGAGCAATCATCAGAAAATGGAAGACATACAAGACCACTGATAATCTCCCTCGATCTGGGGCTCCACGCAAGATCTCATCCCGTGGGGTCAAAATGATCATGAGAACGGTGAGCAAAGATCCCAGAACCACACGGGGGGACCTGGTGAATGACCTGCAGAGAGCTGGGACCAAAGTAACAAAGGTCACCATCAGTAACACACTACAACGGCAGGGAATCAAATCCCGCAGTGCCAGACGTGTTCCGCTGCTGAAGCCAGTGCATGTCCAGGCCCGTCTGAGGTTTGCCAGAGAGCACATGGATGATACAGCAGAGGATTGGGAGAATGTCATGTGGTCAGATGAAACCAAAGTAGAACTTTTTGGTATAAACTCAACTCGTCGTGTTTAGAGGAAGAAGAATACTGAGTTGCATCCCAAGAACACCATATCTACTGTGAAACATGGGGGTGGAAACATCATGCTATGGGGCTGTTTTTCTGCCAAGGGGACAGGATGACTGATCCGTGTTAAGGACAGAATGAATGGGGCCATGTATCATGAGATTTTGAGCCAAAACCTCCTTCCATCAGTGAGAACTTTGAAGATGAAACGAGGCTGGGTCTTCCAACATGACAATGATCCAAAACACACCGCCCGGGCAACAAAGGAGTGGCTCCGTAAGAAGCATTTGAAAGTCCTGGAGTGGCCTAGCCAGTCTCCAGACCTCAACCCCATAGAAAATCTGTGGCGGGAGTTGAAAGTCCGTGTTGCTCGGCGACAGCCCCAAAACATCACTGCTCTCGAGAAGATCTGCATGGAGGAATGGGCCAAAATACCAGCTACTGTGTGTGCAAACCTGGTAAAGACCTATAGTAAACGTTTGACCTCTGTTATTGCCAACAAAGGTTATGTTACAAAGTATTGAGTTGTATTTTTGTTATTGACCAAATACTTATTTTCCACCCTGATTTACGAATAAATTCTTTACAAATCCTACCATGTGGATTCATGGATTTTTTTTTCACATTCTGTCTCTCACAGTTGAAGTGTACCTCTGGTGCAAATTACTGACCTCTGTCATCATTTTAGGTGGGGGAACTTGCACAATCGGTGGCTGACTAAATACTTTTTTGCCCCACTGTATAATAACTCAGGGATATTCCAAATGAACGAAAACATTCAGGAAAGGCCTGTGATATAACATCTTGCACTTACTTTTTTGAAGAACTATGAGGTGAGTTATAAGCCACAGATAACTAAAATGCGAGACTCATTACCTGCAAATGATACAAAATCAACAGCTTTATTGTAATGTCATAGATTAGCTTGAGCTTTGCATGTTATTTTCCCTAATAGGTGATTGAGATGCACCTGAACTAATGCTTAATGTTCTTAAATGTAGTCCCTGCGGTAATCTAATTTTCTATATCACTTTAATATCTGGAGGTTGTAAGCTTCAGTGTATTTTTTCCTGTCAGGAAGAATACTTCGCAGTAAACAAATGTCACTCTCACCAACAAGAGCCCAGTCCTCTCAGACTGTGGGAGGACCCTTAAACGCGTGAAGGGTTTTCCTAACACTGACATAAATAATCTATTTCAACACAACAAGTGCTGTAGTAAACTACCTTACACTCCTCAGTAAAGAGCCCTGCAAAACCACTGGATGACACTTTAGGATTGTCAGAGTAGTTTCCTACTTCTGATGCTACATCCACGTCACGTGGTAAAGATTGTTGCTACGAGCTCTCGACTTACAACAGTCACTCAGAGATGAATACCAGCGGAACAGGTGCTGTTTTATTTAATGAGTCACTTTAAATAATCGCAGGTAGTTTTTAACTTTCATCTTTTGTGCATCACTTTTGCAAATTTAGCCAGGTTTTGTGGTAAGTCACTGGAGAAATAGACTAGGCGCTTAGTTCCTACTTTACGTGCAAGCTTCAAATGATGGGCAGTCTAAGGTCTGATTTAGATTTCTGCGGGGAAACTTTGTTGAACCTTTGTTTGACCCTATGACATAACCTATACAAGCGGTTGAAATTGTTGTCAGCATGTATGCTTGTGCTAATTGCTATTATTATTATATTGCGTATTAATAACTGTGTGGTCGTGGTAAAGCGTTGGGGGAGTTGAATTAGTTTGTTGAGAATAGAATTTGCTAAAGTGTCATTTAAATGGTTTACCATAAAGTGCATGATCACATTTGTATCACTCGCTTATTGGATGTGTGAAAAGCTCATCAGGAGGAAAAAAAACACTCAAAAAGTCTTCAATGGTGGCTTCTCCGCAGCTTCAAAGAAGTTTGAATGTGCGAATACTTCCAAGCCACCACTCTTAACTGCCAAGTTGTGCCTCTGGTTATCCCTGTGAGATTTGAATGCAGCCCGAGATCAGTTTCAGTATATGGAGCGTGTGGAGAATCCATTTGAGCTGTCCGGGGAAGCCGGTTGTTCATCAGTGAGCAAGCCAGGGGTGAAACTGGCTTTATGGGAGACCTTCGGGGGAACAGGGTGGATGGATTTCAAAGAAGTGGATAAAGCAGCACACACATGTGTGAAACAGAATCGTATTTTACACATCGCTGCAAACAGAGCTTAATTTGTCTTCCTTACCCATAATCCCTTTGGTTAATTCACCATTCCATTTGATCCCAGTGGTCCTACATGTCACCTCAAGCTACATCAGGTTGCGAGTGAAGAAGAGTTTGTGTGAAAATTAAGTTCAGTGCTGGTGAAATGCTCACTTTTATATGTGTGTGACATATAACCTTATCCCTCCTGTGTAGCGGATGGCTTTACGGTTTGCATATCGCATACAAAGCGTGACAGAACAACGTCCTCTTCATCTATCCTGCCTCGTCTCCTCTCTCTAAATGAAATTCGTCCCTCTCCCCCTTTTTCTTTCACACCTCAGCACTCATTTTAATTAGCTGGCTCTCTGATCGCTCTTTTTTTCCTCCTCACTCTCTCTGATAATTCTCCCCGTTTCCTTTCCATTTCTCTGTCTCACTCGTTCATTCTCATTACAGTCATTTCTCAGAGTAATTAATGAGGTGATATCTGCTTTCGTGTCAGAAAGGTCAAGAGCTGTCTCTCGCTCGCTCTCTTGCTCTTTCTGTAGCACCAGAGCATATGAGTCATCCGGTGATCTATTTAGCTGCTGCTCCATCTTTCTGGTCTTCTTTCGCTGCACTCAAACAGAGAGGAAAAGAAAAACTGGACTTGTACGACCTCTGACATCGTAGCAAATTTCATGTCAGTGATTTCACACAGATGTAAGAAGTACAGAGAGAGGACCTCACAACTAGACTACAGATTGGTGAATGGTTTTGTAATCAGTCCTGGGTAGTGTGTTAATATTACACGACTCTATATAATTTATTAAACTCTGGTCTTAACATACAGGTGCCATTTACAGTAGTTTGAAAATCTAAAAGTAGCAAATAGTAGGATACAAAAAATACTTTTGATCTCCAGGTAGGTTATGTAGTGGCCAGTGCTCCAAAGCCCAGGAGCCTGACACTCACCCCAACATTAAATGGCCATGGAAGGATTACTGAACTGAACATGGACACAGACCCAGGCATGCAAAGGGTCAAGAAGACCTGGCTCAGATTTGTCTTTTCCAGTCAAAAGACAAGAGAGGAAGGGATGCAGAACAACCTAAGTAACACACATAAGAAAAACAAAGGAAAAAGCAATAAAATATCCTCAAAGTGATGTGATAAGATAAGATAAGAGCTGCAAAACAACCATGAAGAGGCTAAGTATGACAACAAAATGATAACAATGGAATAAAAAACAGTGATACACAAAAACAAAGCCACCACAGAGAGACTGGAAGTGGTAGGATCTTGTAATTCTTCTCCAGGAAAAATACATCTGACAAAAACAAAATGTGGTTCCAGTTTGGAATAAACAAGAGAACTATGAGGTTAGCATGAGCAGTGTTGGTTGTACTAACAGTCTATGTCTGGGAAGTGCAGTGCAGGAACACCACAGTGATGAATTCACACCACAGATGGAGGCAAAATTGAACAAAAAAGCATTTTGATTTTAACACCTTCACTGTGTGCTTGTTAGTGATGGGAATGACATCCAAGGACTGATGAGACGTGTTGCTTTCTACAAGACATTCGGTTGTGCGGCTCCTTTATTACACAGGGACTCGGGTAATGGTATGAACACCAGCTACGCAAGTTGGTTAGATGAACCGGCCGTACCATGTGCTTTCTTTGCAAATACTCTGGCTTAAAATTCATTTTTTGTTGAAATGGCTCAAAATGCTGCTGCTGTTTCATTCTGCACTCATGTCCTTTCCACTAACTGGCTGCTTCTCAGCAAAGACACTGATTGGAACAAATCAGTCTTCAAAGTAATGACATATTATGGGCAATTCTCTCAAAGCAGACCAAACTAAGACGTTATTGTTGAGGTTGAGGTTTATGTTTTTACCCTTCTTGGATTCTCAGAGTGTAAAAATCTGTTTTGTGGGATATTTTTCCCTTTTTGGTTTGGATTTGATTTATAAAGCAGTAGCAGGCCATGAATAAAACAGTTTACCTATACATATGCCATGGTGTGTTATTTATAATAGGTTATCTTATGAGAGAGTGAGCATTCCCAGTTGTAACTTTAAAACATCTTAACAAACCTATTATGGAACACACAGCATACAAGTTGTTTCTATTGTTTTGCTGCATTTGTGTTCAAATAAAAAGTGTGAGAAAAGTTCACAGAGACAAATCCTCAACTTCTGTTTCACCCTCATTATGTCTGTGTTGTGTTCTTCTGTGAATGCGTAGATGTTTGCGTGTGCATGCTTGTTTGTACTGTGATCTGTTTAATGGTGATTCTCCCATGTCCTTCAAACCTGAAATCAAGGTTGCCATTAATGAGGATTTTCTCTCTCTCCCTGACCACCCTGCACTCTCGCACTAACACTCTAATTAACTACAAGCACTGCGGCTTGTTAATGATGACTGAGTATGTGTGCCTTTTCACTCATGTTCATGCACAATAACACTGCTGAGCAATAAATGAGACTAATAAAACCCTCTTCTTGTTTGGTGGTCATAGTCATGTTTGGTTATAAAGTTTGTTTTTTTTCTGATCACCATGACTGATCACTAGGGCTGCTCGATTATGGCAAAAATGATAATCACGATTATTTTCACTGAAATTGAGATCACGATTATTTGACGATATTTATTTAACCCTTTAAGACCTACTATAGAACCAAGTCCACCAGAGCTTATATTATTTTTTTTACATGCTGTAGTGCCATTTGTGGGAGCATTTCAAGTTGCTATACATCAATACAACTGTTATAGCCCATATTTTAATAATATGTATGCATTAAGTCCATAGTAATTACATAAATTGCAAAAAAGTGCAATAAACTACAAAAAAAATTGAAAATCGCTTTTGTTTACATATATTTCTACTTGGAGAAATTTAAGAGGTTTATCCCTCAAAACTTTAAATACAATAGAGTTGCAAAAAATAGTTTACAACAACAGGAAATTTATTTTGAGTGTCTTCATAGTTTTATTTTGGAGATACAGCAATTTTTATATACTGCAGGAAAAACAAAAAACAATCCTATGATGCAAATTTGCAAAGAAAACAGCAGGTGCATCATTTCACTGTGGGAAGTGTTACGAACAGCTGGTCGGATCGGCAAAGCGTGTTTCTGGAGTATTATGTTTTTGTTCCTGCAAGCGCTTTTTATGCAGTTTTTGCAAAGCTATATGTGGAAGGAAACCGTGACCGAGGACAAGCTGATGGCATAAGTTGTAAGTACAACTCCTCCGGTTTCATATGCAAAACAAATTATTGCGCTAGCTTACACGGTTCAGGTTCTACAGGGATTTAAAAATAGTTACACAACACGGAGCGTGCTGCTCTGACCGGATTTAAAGGGTTAACAATGACTTTAAAAAATAATATAAAATAGTGTGCAACACCACTGAAGTTTTTTTACCTCTCTTTTCAACCAACAGCAGTCACTCTCCTCTCCAAATAACTTCTGCTTAGCTTTCCGAGCTTCCCTCGGGTCCTCTTAATCAGCGGTCTCCAACCTTTTTTGCGCCACGGACCGGTTTATGCCCGACAATATTTTCACGGACCGGCCTTTAAGGTGTCGCGGATAAATGAGGGAGGGGCTAATAATCGGCTCAGTCATTTTTAATGATCGTTGAAAGCCCAGATCGTAATCGTGATTAAAATTCGATTAATTGAGCAGCCCTACTGATCACTTTATTCTTTAACGTGCACAAAAAATCCACCACAGATGATTTTTAGAGGCCCAGCCACCTGTCTCCGTACTGCACTCATCATCATATCTACACTTGACTTTTAATATACATCTTTGCATTCAGTTATTTGAGTTGATATCAAAGGATGTGCAGTTGGTGATAGATAATGTATTATTACAGAGAAGCTTGAGGAAGTACATCCTTTCCTTTTAAAAAGACTTTTGAATGGGGAAGCATGTTTTATCTCAGTTTCTTTGTCACATTCCATTTGTTTTTAACATTTTACTTTTGCCATAAGTTTTTCCTTCTTTCCTACTAAATATCAAACAGATCCAAATGGCCTCCAGATGGCAGTAACAAGTGTATGTGACTGCAAACCAGGAGTTTGGGGCCAATTGATGGGACCAGTTCACTTAGTTATATGCATCTCATTTCAAATGTCATTAACATCTCTTTTTCTCTCTCTTGGTCTGTCTTGTTTCCATTTATTTTAGGTGTTGTTTCCAGGTACGGGGGGTAACCATGGAAAGGCTGGTACTGTGTGTAATGCTGGCCGTCGCTATGGCTGTGCGGGCACAGATATGCCCAAAACGCTGCGTATGTCAAATACTGTCACCCAACCTGGCAACCCTCTGTGCCAAGAAAGGTCTACTATTTGTCCCACCCAACATTGACAGACATACAGTGGAGCTACGACTGGCTGACAATTTTGTCACAAGGTGATCGTCACATCAATAATAACGATACTCATGAGACTAAACCATTTACATTAAAACCCTTCGATAGCTGTTGTTGAAACTCTATTGGTAGAACGTCTGCATTACTGCAGTACATGATGTTATATGAGTTGCCACTCTCGCTAGACTGTATTTTATAAGTGTAATGTGGGTCACTAGTATGGCAGTTACCTCATTTTAACGATATTTTATTTTTGTCTCATCTTTGCCCAAAGTGTGAAAAGAAAAGATTTTGCAAACATGACACGTTTGGTGGACCTGACATTATCCAGAAACACCATCTCCTACATCACACCTCATGCCTTTGCTGATCTGGAAAACCTCAGAGCCCTGCACCTCAACAGGTATGAACTAAAAATAATGTCTTACAATATGAAATCTTATTTATACGTTTTCTCTGAAGTTTTATTTCTCTTCAATTTCCCACAGCAACCGACTGACGAGGATAGGCAATGATACATTCAGTGGGATGTCCAAGCTTCATCACCTGATTCTGAACAACAACCAACTGGTCATGATTCACCAGGGAGCATTCAATGACCTGCTGGCACTAGAAGAATTGGATCTTAGTTACAATAACCTCGACACTATTCCATGGGAGGCCATCCAGGTTAGAACCTCTTTAACATGCAACACTACTTTGAAGCTTGTTTGGCTGGAGGGCATTGGAAAAAAAAAGCATCCCGAGGCAAAGTCCTTAAAAAATGTGGGTGCATTTATTTTAGACTTAAATGAGCTTTGGGACTAAGCAGAGGTCATTATGTTGACAGTTCAATAACTGTATATGCAGTTTCACTGATAGCCAAGATGTGTTAGATCTGGGGTCGGCAACCTGTGGCTCCGGAGTCACATGCGGCTCTTTAGTCCTTATAGTGCGGCTCCGCGTGGTTTGGGAAAATAAAATAGAAGTATTTAGCTGAAGCATATTTTATTTATGTTAGTTCTTTTTTAACTTGTAGTTCTAAATTGGAAGATTATTGTGATATTGAAATATAAAAATAAAATTATATTCTATTATTTTTTCATTGCTCAAAATAAGCGTCACACTCGCGGAAGCCGGTATACCCGCCGATACACCGTGCATTTATTGAGACTTTCAACCCCAGGTAGGCCAATTATGGATCTTCGGATCCACATTATGTCAGCAGCTGTTCTCCACCGTGAACAATGTTAAAGACAAACACCGCTCACCCCTCACAGATGACAGCTTACAGTCCTGCGTAAAGATGAAAGTGACTTCATACAGCCCCGATTTGCAGACGCTGTGCGCAGAGGTTCAGGACCAGAAATTCCATTGTAAACACATCACAGCAGACCCGACGATGTTTGCATGAACATGCTTTTCAGCATCTCTTTATTGACCACTTTTCACACACGGTTGCTGACGCATACAGCCGGCTGTAGCTTTTCAGCTCACAGCCTGACACACACCAACACAACAGCATAGACAGCACAGACGTAAAGGCGGCAAGGCGTGATTGCGTTCGCCTCCCCTGCAGCGGCGCTGCAGACCACGTCCCGCCACACACCAGGTAAAATACATACTAGGCAGAATTTTGCAAATATCTATTTTTCATTTTTTAGCAGCATAGTGCTTTTTTTCAAATTATTTTTTAAAAGTCAGGTCAAGGCTCCAAAAGCCCAAAGGCGATATAAGGGCGGCGGCTCACAACAGTTTTTGTTTGCTACATGGATCATTTTAGTTCAGCTGGGTGTCTTTCCTTTTGTTTTATTTCTTTAAGAGTTCAAAATGTGTTAATTACATAAATAAAATGTAACTTTCTCTGTAGCACTTCATGGATTTCATAAGCAACACATACATGAAGGTAAAAAACAATATATACAGTGTTATCTTCATTTTTCAATTCAATTCAATTCAATAAAACTTTATTGATCCTGAAGGTTGACCCCGAAGGATATTGGGTGCATTGGGTACATTTTAGATGTCAAAAAGTATTTGCGGCTCCCAGTGTTTTCTTTTGCGTGGAAATCGGGTCCAAATGACTCTTTGGGTGTTAAAGGTTGCTGACCCCTGTGTTAGTAGGTAATGTCAGTACTGTAATGCTTGGTAACTAAGTATAGTCAACTTTAAAACTTTAAAAGAGGTTTTTTTCACCACACATTTTGTTTCCTTGCTCTGTTCCCCTTATCATTATCGAATGTGTGAAAAATTAACCACATTGAAAGAAACAATAATAAATGTCTCTTTTATTCTGTTATTTATCCAGCGAATGACAAGCCTCCACACGCTGAGTTTAGACCACAACATGTTGGAATACATTCCAGAGGGAACCTTTTCCCTTTTACAGAAACTAAACCGGCTGGATGTCACCTCTAATAAACTCCAAAAGCTACCACCTGACCCACTTTTTCAACGAGCACAGGTATTCTTAGAATTTTCTTTCCCACCACATTCAATCAAAAACATTAAACACAGCCTACCACACAATACCACCGTATTTAGGCAATTAAGTCCTTGGGGAATTCACGCAAAATAAAATAAAAACAGGTTGTGAATCAGCAGGCTAAAGCTGTTTATCTATTTTTCAGTGCAATTATTAAATCAATTTATTTTACTGTAATGTAAAAAAGCTGCAAATCAAATGCAATCAAAGTAGGTGTGACCACCTCTAAAAACTGTTAGTATGTGCATTTTGCTGGGCTCGAGCACACTGAATATCTCAGCAAAAGATCAGACCATGCAATGCTCAGACAAACTGCAAAAATCCAGCAGCTGCATCTCAGACTCTGCAGCCCTTATTTAGCATGTTAAATGTTAAAATTGCAGTAGTACAAATACAAGGAAAGTGAAAAGTATGGTTTGTTTGGAAGATTTGAAAGAAGGAAACCTTTCTTATCTAAAAAGAAGAGTCCAGAGTAGAAGTATTGATGGCCATAAAGCACAGTGCCACATTTGGTGATCACCAGTCACAGCCTATCTGCACAGACACCCCATACCAACTGTCGTGCATAGAATCGAGAGCCCATTATTTGGACTTGTTTTGCAGCCTCAGGTCCTGGGCACCTTGCAATCATTGAGTTGACCATGCTCCTTTGTATACCAAAGTATTCTAGAGTCAAATGTAAGGACAAGTCTCCAGCTCTCTTAATTCTCATTATTAAGTAGTTTATGTTTATGATGGAGCAAGGAACCACACATTCAACTGACCAAACTCGACCGAACGTAGTGGAATTGTCTATAAAAATGTTGCTGTTCTAATTTTCACATTTTTTTAATGCACTCCCAGGTTCTAGCAACGTCAGGGATGCACCTCTCTTCTTTTGCACTGTCATTCGGTGGCAACCCTCTCCACTGCAACTGTGAGTTACTTTGGCTGCGAAGGCTGAGCAGGGAGGATGACCTGGAGACGTGTGCCACACCCCAGCACCTGTCTGGCCGATACTTTTGGTCCATCCCTGAAGAGGAGTTTCTCTGCGAGCCTCCACTCATCACCAGATACTCTCACGAGATGAGGGTCCTTGAAGGCCAGAGAGTTGCTCTCAGGTATCAGTTCTTGCTAGAATTGCATCTAAACATAATATGGTGGTTATGAAATCAATAATAATCAGGGAGTAAAGTTTTTATTATGTGGTGCAGTTTTGCCATCATCCTGTAACCACCTGACTTGCACAAACATGCAAGAATATGAAAAGCCTCACTGCTTACTGACACATAAAACATCAGCAACAGACACAAATATTACCAAAGACTTTACAGGACAAAACTAAATCAAGACAACAACAGCTTTTCTATTCAATTCGATTCAGTTATATTTATATAATATAGCGCCAAATCACAACAACAGTCGCTTCAAGGCGCTTTATATTGTACAGTAGATCGTACAATAATAGATTCAGAGAAAACCCAGCAATCATATGGGAAGGAAATACTCTCTACTAACAATCTTGTGCAATACAAATTTATTTCATGAAATTGAAAAAGTGGAGAAAGTGTATGGTTAGGTAATTAGGTGTTGACAACACATTTTTATACCCAGCACTTACTTTATCGTAGTAATATTGTTACTCAAAAGAGTGACCATTATTTGTTGCTTTTAAAAAATGGGGGAATTATTTTACACACTTTTCACCACTCAAGTTTTCCTCTGCAACATCTGAGGTGCGCTGTCACATAATTACCAATTAACTTTAAAAACCTTTGGTAGAAAATGTCAACAAATGAACACAAATCTTTAGTAATTAAATTTGAAGAAATGCACACACAGTGCAATTTGCATATCTTTACCCTTTAAAAAGTCTGGGGTTAGGGTTGAAACAGCTTAAATGTATGTGTTTGTGTCACTTTCATTTCTCGCTTTTTCACTTCAAATGAACTTCACATCCCAGGAGCCCTTTTTAGTTCATTTCTAACATTAACAACCATGTGTGGAGAATGTGTAGTGTGACTCCAGCTAAAAATGTGATTTTTGTTAGCTCTTATTCTATAACTTTTGAAGCACTTCACAGTAATTGTAATTATCTGCAGAAAAGGGGAAAGCTAAATTACCCTGACAAACATGCTCCTCACTTTGATTGTTTCTAATTTGAATCCTTCAAATTGAGTCTGCTTTGTTGCGAAACCATTTTTTGTTTGATGAAATAGAATATTATGAACATTGTTTTTTTCTGACTCTTCTTTTTTGGTTTATAGCATGTGAGACATGAATTAAGCTATAAAATTTGACTGGTTGATACCATTTCTGGCTGTTTATTTGGATCTCTGTCTCAAAAGAGCTATGAACTATAACACACAAAAAATTAATAACTACTTTTTTAGTATCTTAACTTACTAATTTTACACCAAGACAAGGAATTTTTAAATGTCAGCATTGAGTTATAATAATTTTATTGACCCAGAAACCTTTTAATATAGAAGTAATACTACTACAACCTAATACTACTCCATTATTAGCTAACCAACTGTAGTACAAAGGCTATCATTTGTACTCTAATTCAAATGTGCTCTGTCAACATAGTAGATAAGTTTCAGCCTCTTACTTTTCACCCAAGTCTCAGAGGAAAAGTAGCAGGATTCCAGAAACCATTAAGCATTAAGATTTGCTTCTACTGTACTGTTGTCCCTGTGCTGTCTTGTTTCAAGTTTCAATTCACTGGTTTTCTGTCTTTTAAGGTGTAAGGCAAGAGGTGACCCAGAGCCAGCCATTCACTGGATCTCTCCTGAGGGTAAACTGGTCTCTAATTCCTCCAGAACACTTGTCTACGCTAACGGGACTCTGGACATTGTCATCAGTAAGGTGCAAGACACTGGCTCGTTCACCTGTATCTCCTCCAACCCCGCCGGCGAGGCTCACCAAACAGTGGATTTGGTTATTATCAAACTCCCGCACATTTCCAACAACACAAACAACATCCAGGAGTCTGACACGCGATCGTCGGACATTTCCACGTCAACCCGAGGCGGCGCCAACGGGAGCAACGTGACTGGTGATGTGAAGAGTGGTGTGGATAAGAGGGTGGTGACAGCTGAGGCCACGTCATCAACTGCACTGATCAAGTTCAACTTCCAGAGGAATATACCAGGAATTCGGATGTTCCAGATACAGTATAACGGAAGCCAGGATGACTCACTGGTTTACAGGTAATCTTGACAGCATCACTGCATAACATTCATTACACAGAGTGAGAAATTGAATATGATGTGGCCTACTGAGAGAATGAGCCAAGCTTGAGCAGCATAGATCAAATTACATCAGAATAGATCTAACTTTAATAATCCTCTTGGAAAATGTTTTCACTCGAAATACAAGTGGAACAGCTGGAGAGAAGTGAGAATGTAAGGCATCTGGGCACTGGCATACCTACAAGGCTGATATATTGGCACTGCAAGGTGACTATAAGGGAGTTATTAGGCCACTCCAAGTGGGCTACTGGGGCACTACGAAGAAAGAATGCTGGCCGTGAAAGGGATACATGTGGGAGTTGTAAGGTCACTATGAAGTCTCTGCATGAGCTTGAAGGTAAGTGAGATTTATGCACATGGGCAAACCGAGGCCATGACCATGGAAATTCTAGGTTAAAATACCCTAAAAAACAAACAAAAAATGTGTATTTGCCAATTCTGTTTGATCATGAAAATGATTATGTATTCACTGGGATTTTTTTTTTCAACCTACACACTTCCTTGTCTGAAATTTGCATAATTAATCCTAAAGTGGAAGACAATAAGCTTGTTTTTTATCAGAGCATATGCACAGATAATCCGTCTTTATTTACTCCCTTACAGGACAGACAAAAAGTTCATATCGGGGCAAGTTAGACTAACAAGGATATGAGACGAGGATGGAAAGCAAAGAAACATGAGAGTGTTTGACAATCTCGCAAACTAACACAAAACAGTCCAGCCTGCTGACTCAAACAGGATGGCCTTGACGGCGAGGGCTCTGCTGGCCTTTCTTGACTTTTGTTGTTTGCACAGGATTACACAGATTAGATCAGTCTCACAGGGAATGATTGTTATTTGAGCCAAATATTTACTCCAGTAAATTAGGGGGGGGGGGGGGGAATTAGCAAACACCTCAAGCTTCCATAGGGAAATCTCTTTCCTATCGCTACTAATCCCTACACGTACATCAATATGCATAATGGTCAACGGGAACACCGGGAATGACCAATTGGGTCATCATGACCGTGACCTTGGTTTCCAGGAAAGTCTTCTTTCTTCATAATTCTTTGTCGCTAAACCCCGTTTAGAAAGTGTAACATACAGAGACGGGACAAGTAGGGTTTATAGCTGTCCGTCTTTTTAAGATAACATTACAGCTGTTCTGTTGCTCTCGCTTAGATTCACAGCACAGAGTCTGTGCATTTAGACTTTCACCTTGAGACTTCAAAATACTACATTAAGTACTACAAACAAGCAGCTTTCTGTGGGGCCACAGAGGGGGAGTTATTAGACAGCCTATCACGACCCACGCTGATCATTCCTCTCTTCGTTAGATCGCTTATTCTTTCGTCCTGTCCTTTCATATTCCCCACTTCCTCTTACTCTCCCTTTTTTCAGTAGGAAGTTTTGGGTGTGTCTGTGTTATTTTGCAGTTCCCTTGTCTTTAGGTAACGGATTGATTTCCATTCAACACCTCTGCTTGCACAAAGCAGCAGCCAATTGATTCTGCTTTTTCATTACCTGCACATCAAAGACAGAGAGGAGGGACAGAGTGGTAAAAAGAGAATAGTAAAAGAGGGAGAAAAGAGAAGGATGAATGGAACACGAAGGGAGATGGCAGGAAAAAAATTGTGAATGTAGGCAGGAAAGAGAATGATAGACACAGGTAACATGGCCCCACTGTCACTGTCAGGTGGGGCTCTTACTTTTCAGGTTCAATGCCACAATAGACATTTCTGTGCTTTACTCCCCAGTGAGTCGAATGCAGTGAGTGACGGTTTAAATCTTCACAAGTGTACCCTTTCATTTATGTTAACCATATGACCCTGCTAGTTGCTGCAAAACTGAAAAGTAAGAGTTATAATACTTGATTCTGTATCGATTTGTGCAGGGAAACCTAAACCCACTACTTCTTCCTGAGGGAGATTGGGGTCAGCTGCAGAACAGAACCCCTGGAGCTCACAGGGATTTGGTGCCTTGCTCAAGGACACTTGAGAGACCGGCAGATGTTCACTGATACAGTACTGCTGTTTTAACACCAGTCCTGCTGCTTAAGGATTGTATTTCTATTGCGGAGTCCGGTCTAGTCCATAGTAAACCTCTCTTCAGAGAAGCAATCTCACTGGCATTCTAGTTTTTATTAACATGAGTAATTTCTTTGTCTTTAATGTTAGAGAGACAGCCCAGCAAACTGCATGGCTTTAAGAGAGAAAAAATAAAGATGAATAGTAGAGCAGGGCGATATGGCCAAAAATATTTATCACGATATATATTTGAAAATTTGCGATAACGATATAACCGACGATATAATTGATGCGAGACAAAATACAACTCCACAACATTACTAGCGCAAAAAGACAACCTTCCATTTATTTTCACTTAAACAAGAAGCTGGTTTTTATGTACATTAAAGCTTTATAAAAATGTAACAGTGCAAATGCAAATTCCTTGCTGAAAGTTTAACCAAAAGGCATTTCCAGTAGAAATGGGCTGACATATCCTGAGCATAACCATGTATAATATCCACTGAAGTTAAAAAGAGGTGCTTTGCAACATTAAACTGCAGTGTGCAGTACGCATTTTTCGGACCATAAGGTGCACGGGATTATAAAGCACATTAAGCGAAACAAAGCAGTCAGATAAATCAAACTTTATTAAACTCATTCTTCTTGCTTCCTCCACTTCTGTACCATTGATTCATTAATGTTGAATTCTCTGGCAGCTGCTCTATTCCCATGTTGTTGCAGTATATTAATGACTAACCTCGTATTGTGGATGGATTATCTCAGTTGTTCTCCTGACTGAAGTTTGGTCCGTTTACAGCATCCTGCCATGCGATTGCATTTGTCTCTAACCATGAAGAACCTTCACGTTAACTTTTATAAGTGGAAAAGTGTTAGTGTTCGTCCTCCAGCTTCACTGTTTGTTATGCTAACATAGCTGTGTCGCTAGCGATCACATAGCACATCATTATATACCAGCTAGCCCAACTTCAGTAACCCTACAAACGTCACTGCTGTTTAGTTTCCTGTCTTCATTTATGTTGGAAGTGATAGCAGAGCTGTACGTTTGATTTTTTTCAGAAATCTCTCAGTCAGAACATGCTATATCATGCTTAGGTAACTAGCGAAACTAGCGAGCTAACTTCCGCTAGCTTCCTGCTAACTTCTAACTCCGTTAAATGTAATAACTTTTGTTTTCATGGATGCCTGGAAGTTAAACTTTATAGTTACACCTGGTAAAGCAGCAATGCTGATCGTTTTATTAAAGATGAAAGAATTTAGACAATTTTTAACTCTAAGTGATGCTGCAGTGTTGTTTGACCTGAAGCATACGGAGTTTATAGGACCCAGATTACTCCCAGATTTAAGAGCATCTTAGTCCGACAAATATGACAATAACAACGGCTGCTTGCATGTTCTGCAAAAAAATGTGCTTTGTTGTGTATCTGACGGACAAACACCAAACCAGTTCCACATCACTGAAGTTGCACCATTTTTACAAACCAATTCTGGTTCATCTGTTTCACTCAACAATCGGCCATGTGCGTATGAAAACAAAGGCACTGCGCATGCGCGTTTTACTCCCATTCTATCGCGATATTTCATTTTCCTATCGTTGCCTAACATTCTACCGGTATTACCGTGAACGGTATAATATGGCCCAGCCCTAATGAATAGCCACACGTTTGTCTGATTATAGACAGTATGTCTCTTTTTTTTCATATGGGGACGTAGATTAGAATCTGGAACATGCATCTCTCAAACTGTCGTCTTCCAGCTTGGCCTGACAGTGCTTAAATGATGGAATTCTGAGACTTGACTACCACTAGACAGTATATTCAGGGTACTTGCTATGAATGTCATGGAGTATGATGTTTTCAGAAAGCATGCTCTGGAAAGAAAATAAATGAAAGTCAGTAGAAGTAAACAGAATACATGTGTGTGAATGAGACAGGTGGAAAGATGCTGGAAAGAGTAGAGGTAGTCAAGGTAGCTGAGTTTAAATACCTAGAGACAACCATCCAAAGCAACGGACGGTGCACAAGAGAGATAGCATGGAGTGGGTGAAGATGAGTGAAAGGAACAGTTTATAATGTATCATTTGGAGACAAAGTTACAGAGGTAAAGCTGAGAATCGTTTAGACATATGTGGAGGAGGGATGGTAAATATATAGGACCAAGGATGGTGAACATGCAGCTTACAGGCAGGAGGAAAAGAGAAGAGGGTTGGTGTGAAGAATGTTGATTCTGGGAATAGGGTGAGATGGAGGGAGGTAATCCACTGTGGTGACCTCTAAAGGGAATAATGAAGAAAAGGAAGTGCACCATGATTAGTTTTATTTAGGGTGGGTAGCATTATGGTGAGTGGTTAGCAGTGTTTCTAAAGTTGTGTCCTGCTGGGGATTTGTGTGTAGGCCCCTTCTGTGCTTGTGTTCAAACACATGCATGTTAGCTTATTTGTTTAAGGATATTTTCTATAAAACATATTCACCTACATTATTGTCTAAATGTTGTCCTCAAGGTATCTCTTCACAGGAAGGTACATCGCTTTGTTGGAGATGAGTAAGAAAATAATCTGGATTTATTCCATAGCCATTTTAGTTACATTGAATATTGGGAATCCCAAAAATGGCAGTTGGACTGCAACAAAATATAATTTGACATTATATGTCAATCTAAAAAACATTTGATTAATGACCTATTGTCCTGATTAATGGACAAAGAACTGCAAAGAATTAACTGCAAAGAAAAAATACATATCAGTTTCCTTTAACTCAAAGAAATCTTGCAAATCTTTGCATATTAAAATATTAAACAAGATAACATTTTGGTTTGTCTTTAAAATATGACTAAATTATCGGTCGAAGATCTGACAATTCTTGTTCTACAGAACATTTGAAGTCTCGAGTTGTGATTATTAATCACTTCTCAGTCCATTTGGACCAGTGTCCAATGAAATAAAGCTGATCAAATTCTGATCCTTTCTGTACTATTTTATCTGCCTGAGCTGCTTTCCACAATTAAAGGCCTGCTCTATTTCGCGGGGTATAGATTGCTGTTAAATTGGATTCTTCACATATAACTTACATTCAGGCAGAAGTATCTTGGATGTTTTTTTGCTGGCGCTCACTGTCACTTTTACTAAGTAACATGATAAATGGTGCCAACAACAAGCAAGGTCAGCTTTGCTAATTAATGTTAATTATTGTTTAGGTGGTGACAGAAGCGTCACTGTGAACTCATGCTGCAGAATTTCTAGTCTAGTACTCATCAAAATTTTGATTAAGTAGTTAGCGGCAAGTTAAGGTGTGTCATGTTAATTAGGTATTTACAGTGTGTCTGATATTTAATTAGCATGTATGTAAATAGAATCACATCATACCCGATACTGGCAAATATCTTATATCACAGAATTAAGATTAAAGCATAAACCAAGATATTCCTACTGGCTATGACCCCAGTTTGTAGTGATTTTTTCCAAAGCTTTATCAATGCCAAATTGTCCTCCATAAACTTCATTGTTCATCAACCACAGTGACCAAAAATAAATTTGGTACATTTTTTCAGGGAACTTTTAAGAGAGCTGTTTTGTCTGAAAGCAAAATGAATCAACCTTATTTTACAAGGTACTCAAGGTCTTAATCGAGCGTACCAAGAGCGCCACACCATTTAATTCAAGCCACTTTATAATGCAGAACCAACTGTGGATTCAGTAAAAAATATTTGTAGTTAAATTGTTTAGCAGCTGTTAAGTTTCATCATCATCTCTTGTCATGGTCTCTATAACTCTAAACTTGGATTTGTATAAATAACTGCCAGAGGAAGTAAATTGAGTCAACAACACAGCTCATTTCCAAATTTCAGCCTGATATTTCAGGGTCATATCAAGTAAAGAGTGGTATTGAGTAAATAATGTGATGACCTTTTACTCATGACTAGAGCAGAAGCAGCACATGTAGTCCCTGGCCTTAACACCTCACTGGTTTCATCGTGGAGGTCAGAGCCACGTCGATGATGATGCTGAAGCTCACAGTGAGCGTCGATACAGGCGACTGCAAAATGGCCACAAAGTGTAACACATTCTTATCACAGTGAAGAACCAATTTCTGTATTTAATTAAAGGTTTGGATGAATACAATCTATTATTGGATCAGAGAAAAAAATCAATTTGCAAATTATAAGATGAATAGGTGTCTTGTTTAGTCAATGAGCAGCATTTTATAATGGTGATGGTAAAAGGCCTCTTAAAGACGTGTGCGCTGAACATAGAAAGAAATGTTGATGAATGCTGTTTTCCAGTGAAGTGGAGCAAAATCAAAAATAAAGATAATGAATTTTGCATTAAAGGTCTTCCCGATTTTAAAACGTTAGACTCGATCACAGCAGTCTTGTGTAAAACCTAACTGAACCTGATGTGCATACATGATGTTTGAAACTTTATGAAAAAAAAACATTTTCAAAAAATTCCAGAGACACTTGAACATAGTCACATCCATTAATTAAAAAACAGTTTAGAACAACAACTTAGATCGTTTGAAACGATGTGCACAGTGCTCCATTAATATCCACTCAGATAACAACTATGTGTGAGTATATCCAGTTAAGTCTTGGTTCCTCAGAGCAGAAAAAACAGAAATTTACTTGTCTATAGAGAGGGAGAGAGAGACAGAGAAAATTGACATCATAGCTAAGAGCGAAACCAAACTGACTTTTGAAAATGACTAAATAAAAGAACTTGTGCTGTACTGTATACACCCATAAACTCAAGCCCTGGAGTAGCAATTTATTTAAAGCTACAACAGGTCCAGTGACATAAAGACTTCAAAATATCTGCCAAATCTGAGGCTATGGCGTATCAAAAGACATTAACTCAGCGTTGACACTCTCTAAGTAATATAGAAATGCACACAACCTCTATTGTGAACTGTGCTGCCATTTGTTCTTTGATATTTTTTTTCAGCTGTTGTTTTCCAGTCCAGCAGATCCATCGAGCTACAGGGGCTGGTTGCCATTTGCCAGAAAAACTACACATCAAGCAAGTTGTGTGGCAAGCTTTTTTATGAGACCACACAACAGGGGGCGGGGGATGAATCCAAGCTTACATTCACTCCCTCTGTTTCTCTCTCTCCTCTTTCTGTAACAGGAAGTACAGTAGTTTACCCTTGCCAGTGGTCCCTGTGGCCCAAGTATACAGTAACACCTAGCTCAACTGCGCTTAAGACATGAAAAAGCATCCGCCTTTATCCTGCCGTAATGTTCCAGTTCTGATTTTATAGTGCCATAAACATATAGCAGGACTAACATAACACTTTTATTGCTGTAAGTAGTCTATTGGGTTTTAAGCTAACATAAGAAGTACAAGGAAAGTACCACAGCAGTGAGGATGAGTCTAAAGGAAAGAAGTCATGATAAAAGTGAAACAAGGGGTAGACAAAGGGAACATAATGATTTATATGCCTTGGTGCAGCAGAGAAAGGCTGAAAATGTGGAACAGTTGGGAAAAGAGAAGGAGGGAGAAAAGGATGATAAAAAGAGGGTAAAATGATAAAATAAACATGGAGGTATGTGGTAATAAAGGGGGTGTGAGAAGGGGAGGGAATGTGAGGGCAGCTGGAAGAATAACCACACTGAAGTTGTTCAGAAAAGGAATGATTTAGGAAAGGGAGAAAGAGGCTGAAAAAAGAAGGCAGCAGAGATGAAAAGCAAGAAAGTAAATGGCAAAGATGGAGGATGGAAAGGAGGCATAAGGAAAGGAACAGAAAAAACATGAAAAAGCTAATGGGAGATCAAAACAACAGATTCAAGAAGTAACATTATGCAGGAAGGATATATAGAAGCAGCCAGCCACAGCATTAAGGAGATGCAGATGACTCAGCGAAGCTGGAAGAATGGAGCTGAGCTGGGCAGATGGAGGTCTACGGCTTGCAGCAGATAATGCTGAAACATCTTTTGAACATCTGGGACAGCTTTAGCTGCATGACACGTTGACATCTAGTCATAACTATAATGAGATTCAGCTAAGACTTTTTTACATTATTTATTTAATAATTGTTTAGTCTCACTGCAGGTTGTTTATCTTATATAAGTTACTAAGGCTACGTTCACACTGCAGGTCTTAATGCTCAATTCCGATTTTTTGATCAAATCCGATTTTTTTGTCTGCTCGTTCACACTACAAATAAAATGCGACAGCAAACGCTCTCTAGTGTGAACGCTCAAAGCGGCCCGCATGCGCAAAAGAAGATGTCACACACAACGCGCTCTGTTTAGACCCAGAGCAACAGTATTGTTTGACTGATGGCCCTTAATATAAAGACTTCGGTCTTCACGTTTCCCAATTTTTGCTTTAAGTTATTTTGTTATTTACATAATAATGTAAATAACCTAATAATGATCCTTATTGCTGTTTTAGAGAGGAGCGGTGCTTCAAAGGATAGCTGTAGATTTCTGTCAGAATCTGCAGATTATACAGTACAAATAAAATGTTTACGTTGTCTTCCCAACAGTTTCACTGACATCTACACTGGATGGCCAGGAAGCGTTCGCGATGTCTTCTCGGGCGCTTCTCTGGCGCTGATAATTGGCTTCAGTCTTGTGTCGGTGACGTAAAAGGCGGATTTAATGCGACTTGACCGTTCAAACAGCAGTCGCTTTCTAAAACATCGGATATGTATCGGATTCAGTACCACATACGAAAGTGACCCAGATCGGATTTGAAAATATCGGATTTGCGCCGTTCACACTGTCATAGCATGATCGGATATGGGTCGCATAGGGTCAAAAAATCGGATTTGATGCGCTTTCGCCTGCAGTGTGAACGTAGCCTAATTTTGTTTTCCTCACTCTACATATTTTAAATGAAGTCAGTGGTTTTGTATACTTTACTTATATAAATGAATTTATTCACTCTTGTGTTACCCGATCCTGCTCTACTGCCTCATTTGGTTTAGAAGTCGAGCAGTCTTAGGTTTCATTCACCATCATATTTCTGGTCAAAGGAGCTTGCAAAGAAACGTGAATGTTTTGCTTCCCACTGACGTCACACAAAGATTTACGGTGTGTTTTAGAGGCTATCTTTGGATGCTCTTTGGTAATTTGCGGTTGTTTCATCTGGGCTGTTTATACGTTAATTTCTTTGGAAATTATGATGATGAGAGAAATCATCCAAAATACAGTATTAAAGTGTAGCAGGTGACTGCGGCACAGGAGCTAGAGCAGGCCATTCTTCAGTCCGCATGTTCCTTCTCAAGTCCTTTGTTTTTGGCAAGCTTCCATCTCCAAATTACCCTGATCCATATGTGAGGCCATGTTATCACTCATGCACATTGCAGCACTGCATGAGTACAATTAGTGCTGTATGAAATGTGCATAAGTGGGTAAGTCTAGCTCATAGTGGAATGTGTTGTAAAAATGCCAAAACTATAATAAGCAAATGAAAAGCTGCACAGTTTATTAAGAGTTTTCTGTTAGTTTGACACTGTAGGCAGAACCTTTTCACATTTGAAATATTTTAATGTACTGTTACTATAAACATCTCGACTAGAGCAGTTTTTGAATTAGGAACTTTTGATCACAAATAAACTCAGTTTGGTCCGCTCTGTTACGTTACCCCTAAGAGTGTTTTTAATATTCATAAAATTAATTTTAGAACTAAACTTCCTTCACTCGTGAAATCTTTTATTGATTCTCACTGCAAGCAGTAATTCACATTATGATTTCTCAAGACCCCTAAAATGTCGTCTTTGAACAGATTGAAATTTTTACAGCCAAGTGAGAACGAACACTGTAAGCTACGTTCATTTTTCACTAATTTAGTGTGTAAGGATGATTATCTGGAAAGCAATTTGAAGGGTTGGGATAATTATAGTTTTTAGATAATGCTGATACACTCTGACATTTAAATGAGGTGGCAGTGTGTTTTCTTGGGAACTGTGATATTATGACTGTAATTAAAGTAATTTCTTAACACTGTTTGTAGAAATGGTTTTCAAAGCTTTTGTTTTATTCCTTTGCTGCCGACAATCTGAATGCATACAGGGTTAAATGGGAAAGAAATGCACAAGTTGTTAGGAGTGCCCACCTGTCCTTGTCCCACCTATGACTACAAGCTGCGTAGGTGCTTGTTAACCATTAGTTCTGGTGTCAGGGGCACTATGCACGGTAACACAGAGATATAAAGCTCACTACTGCAATGTTTTCTGTCTGCCCGAGAGACTTGGACCTATTAGCATGGCATGGTGCCATCTGCTGTGTAAGCTACATTAGCTTTGAGGTTAGCAGTAATGGAGCAGATGTGGAGCTACCATTAATCTTCTTCACTTTGTGTATATAAACCTGTTATACGTAACTGGTTTGATTGTATTTGTGTTGTCAGATTGTTTAGAAAATTAAGTTGAAGAAAGTTATTTTCAGTAGCCTGTGAAAGTAATGACTAATGTGAGTGATTGCTGTGCAATGCGAACCGTTTTTACTGCACAAAACCAAAAAAAGTATGTAATAAAATTAAGCTAAGGCATGTTTAAAAAGTGCTATGCAAAGAAAAGTTTTTTAAAACCTATAACTGCTTTTGCAGGCTATTTTTCTGAGCTTATCTGACAAAGTTTTCTATGTTTCGGGCTATTTAATCTAGACTAGCTTCCATTGCAGTAACATGGAAAGCTCTAGCCAGAAGCACTGCATACAATTTTCTGAAATAATTGGACAACCTACTCTTAGATATCTGTGACCCACATTTTGGTCCTTTCCCTGTTTGAGTAACACAGCTGTGCAGTTTTACTGTGGAAAGGAAAGAAGATAGTGGTTAAATACAGCAGGTCAAATAATGAAAAATTAAAATAGAATTCAGTTGTAGTGCGTCATATCACATGAACTCCATCAGTATTGTTAATGAGATGACCAGTTCTATTAATTTTCCCTCTTGGTGGTTGGGGTGTCATGGGTGGTCATTTATGTGCAAACACTGTTTTGTTGTCTCAAATGTACTTTTTTGCATGGTCACTCTCAAACTTAAAGTAATCACAAGTAAATAAAGCATGTAAGGAAGTAAATCACAAAATCCAGGCTTCAGGCCCAATGTTGTCCCCTCTTCTCACATCAAACTGACATCAGATCATCCATGCATGACCCCAAACAGTGCCTGTTTTGTTGTTGCCAGAGTTGCTCAGCTTGCATTCACTTGCAGACTTAAAAAAAAAAACCCTCAAACTCTGAAGTTGGAAAAAATAAAAATAAAAAGGCAGGATTTTGCAGGTCAGAAACAGGGAGGTCTTAAAGGGACATTTCCACTGTGGCTCACTCATATAGTGCTATGGCTTTCACTTCATTTTTGTTTCAATGGCCAGCAATGCCACATACGCAAAACTAGAAAACTCTCTCTCTTCTCTGAAATGGAAAAGAAAATGATTTCCCTGCAGATATCTAAAACGACTAATGAGCTAGACAAAGCAGTGAAAATAATTGTGTGTTGTTCACCCACGGTGTCACATATGATCTAACTGGACCGTGCTGCTGGGGGCAAAGACTACAGCTGAGTTATTAGAAGTCCTCGGCCCATATTGCAAAACTCCAGCTTGACCTGAAGGTCCTGGTTTTGTGTGTTGCACCACTGCCATGCATGCCTTCAAACCTCCTGAAAGACTGCATATCTGTGGCCTTTAGGCTTTCTCCAATGTTTAATCAAGTGAAAATGTCTGAAACAGAACAATCTGGTATCAGAGTTCACTGTTCCATTCATGGATGGAAGCATTTGTCATGAGACAGAAAGCAGGAAGCAACAAATTGAGATGCTTGCTTTGACCTGGACCGGGGCGAGAGAAGTGAAACTCGATTAACATGCACTCTAATACAACGCAGAAGCCACAACCGTGCACATGCAGGCTTCTGTTTACAATCATATAGTCATTTCAGTGATGAAGTCCAGGAGTCCAGGTATGGTGACAAACGGCAGGAATAGTAGACTTGCAGTGGTAAAGAATATTACTGTAATGGAACTCACACACATAATTACATACATGTACAGACACATATAAGTACATAAATGGATACTCATAGAGAAACATCCAAGCTGACATTTTCTCTTGTGTAATGAAAGTGTAATGAAACCCTGAAACACACACACACTCACACAGAGGCGCCCTGGGCTGAGGGCTTGGCAGAGCAGAGTAGATAGATTAGTGTAATAGTCTCGGCCAAGGCAATCATCTGCCCACTGTAGGGCTTCAAAGACTGGCAGCAAGATCCAGCTCAGACACAAAGAAATTAACCACAATGAATGAGTCACTTTGGATGAGTTCACACTGCTAACAGCTCAAGAAGGAATGTAAGGGAAAAACAGAAAAAAGAAGAAAAAAAAACACATAAAAATGGGAAAAAAAATGTACTTTTGTGTGCTGAGTAAAGCTCAAACAGATTTTCAACATCTTGATTGTTGATTGTATACATAAATTATAAATGGTGATAGCTTTGCTTGCACACTGAAAATGAAAAAGTTTTTCCTTATTTCATTGGCCAGAAAATGCTGATATTTTAATGAAGAAACATTCTGATTTAGTACCTGTAAAAAGGAGGGTTCGTGCAGCTAATGGTTTCTTGGAAAGATTCATGTATGGCAAAGAAGCAAACAAGCCCTCGAGCCCAGTGCATTATTCCTCCCTATTCTTTTCCCGGTTTGTTTTTGACAGTAGAAAATGCTTTTTTACTATTTAAAATCATATTTTTTCTGCCTCCATTGTAAAAGCGGAAAATGTACATTTCCATCTTTGGAGCAACAAAACACCAGACTGTTTAGGAAGAACAGCATTTCCCCTGCAATATTTTATTTTCCTATTTTAAGTTACTTTTCTAACAGACAAAGGTGGACAAAAACTGTTGATGATTATGATAAATATGCTTAAACTATATTTAAACAGCCTAGATTTTGTGATCCAAGAACTGGACTGAAAATGACTGGAGCAAAAACAATGTCCAAAGCAAAACTTTGAAAGACATCAGAAGGCCTGAAGAAATATTCCTCAAAACCATTATAATAAATAAATAATAATAAAAATAATAATACTACAAGGAAGTCTGACTATTTGAAAGCAAATAAATGGGGGCTAGAAACTTTTGAAAGATTCTATAGTATAAAACTAGAAACACAATTTCCTACTTTGCATTGAAAGTTGATGACTTTTAAACCCGCATAACCTTGAAAAGCAATATACACTACCAGTCAAAGGTTTGGACACACCTTCACATTTAATGGCTTTTCTTTATTTTCATGACATTTATTTTCATAACTCAAAACATATTTTAGATTCTTCAAAATACTCACCCTTTGCTTTGATTACTGCTTTGCACACTCTTGGCATTCTCTCGATAAGCTTTATGAGGTCGTCACCTGAAATGGTTTTCCAACAGTCTTGAAGGAGTTCCCAGAGATGCCGAGCACTTGTTGGCCCTTTTGCCTTCACTCTGCGGTCCATCTCATCCCAAACCGTCTTGACTGGGTTTAGGTCAGGTGACTGTGGAGGCCAGGATATCTGGCTCAGCAATCCAGTTTCGTCATAGCAGTTGCTGGTTTTTGCAACTTCACTTGGAAACTCATTCCAAATTTTAGCTATTTTCTGGACTGACTACCTTGAGTTCTTAAAGTAATGATGGACTGCCATTTCTCTTTACTTAACTGATTGGTTCTTGCCATAATATAATTCTAACAGCTGTCAGCTGTGTACCAACCTGACTTCTGCACAACACAACTGATGGTCCCAACCCCATTAAGAAGTCAAGAAATTCCACAAATGAACCCTGACAAAGCACACCTGTGAAATGGAAACCATTTCAGTTGACTACATCTTGAAGCGCACTGAGAGAAGGCCAAGGATTTGCAGTGCTGTCAAAAAGCAAAGGGTGGCTACTTTGAGGAGTCTAAAATATAAAATATAAGACAAGTTATTTATCAATTTTGTCTTTGCTACATAATTACATAATAATAATAATAGATTTTATTTGAGGGCGCCTTTCAAAAACCCAAGGTCACCTTACAAAAGAACAAAATTAATAAAAGCAATAGTCATAAAATACATAAAAATAAGTGATTAAATAAATAATTGCAAAGCAGAACTTGACAACAGATAAAATCAGCACTAAAGCGAATACGTTTGAACAGATGTGTTTTGAGCTGTGACTTAACTGCGGGAAGAGAGTCATATTTCTTATGGCTGGAGGAAGAGAGTGGCTGGAAGAGCAGAACGACTGAAGGCTATGTTCCCCATAGTGGTAAGACGTGCGGACGGAACAGTAATAGTTTTAATAGTTTTGCAATTTTCATTAGTTTTTATTTTTATTTAATTTGACTTCAGATTTTCAATTTTATATCAGTTTTAATTAGTTTTTACCAATTGTTTGCTAGTTTAGTTTAGTTTTTATTTTTTGGAAAATCCTTAGTTTCAGTTTAGTTTTGATTAGTGTCAGTTATAGTTTTAGTTGTGTTTGCAATAATTAAGTGCAACAAAATCCCAGTTTCATCATATCAGTCATGCTCTTCTGCTTATCCTTGGGTATGTTGCTATTCCAGCTACCATACCCTGCACCCTGGACAGGTCGCCTGTCTGTCGCAGGGCTAACACGCAGAGACAGACAACTCACATTCCCACCTATGGGTTCTTTAAATAAATAAATAAATAAATAAAGGCAGATGAACAACCATTGATACCAGGCAACTATAAAATGTATATCTTGGCCCCAATGAGACTATTAACTCTTGCAGCACCGGGTGTTCATAATTTTGGTTCAAGTGAATTGATACATTTTTTCGAAGGCAATTGACTCACACAGCGCTTTCTCCTGACTTTTCCTGACATGATTCTGCGCGTGGACGCAGCAACACAGACGACTCGACTAACGTACTGGCCACCTGCTGGCATAATGAGACAGCAAGAAAAAAATCTGGAAACTAAACTTCATTTTCACCCTTGACTATTGTATGACACACACACATCTACGAAAACTAAACACATTTTTGCTATAAATTCAGTTAATTTTAGTTAGTTTTGTGAACACTCATTACAGTTTTAGTTAGTTTTCCTCTTTTTATTTTTATTTCCGTTAACGAAAATGTTTTTTCACTTCTAGTTTTCGTTATTTCGTTAGTTTTCGTTAACGATAATAACCTTGGTAAGATGAATAGCAGATGAGGATCGGGAAACAGTGGTGATATGGAGCAGGTCACACAAATAGGAAGGAGCAGATTTATGGACACACTTGTACGTGAGAAGTAAGAGTTTAAAATTTATCCTGGCTTCTATGGGCAACCAGTGAAGCTGCTGAAGAACTGGCGTAATATGAGCCCTTGACAGAGTACGAGTTGTGACCCGAGCTGCAGAATTTTGAAGAAGTTGGAGTTTATGAAGGGACCTTTTAGGGAGACCAAATAAGAGGTAATTGCAGTAATCAATGCGGGATGTAATACGACTATGGACACGGATGGCAGCAGCATGGGGAGTAAGGAAGGGATGGAGTCGGTTAATATTACCTAAGTGGAAGTATGTAATTAATGTGGGACTGGAATGAGAGAGTATTATCAAGTATGACACCCAAACTCTTAACCTGAGGGGAGGGTGGGAGAACTTTCAGTGTTAATGGAAAAACTGTGGGATTTGGATAAGATAGAGGCTGTACCAACAACTAAAACTTCTGTTTTATTACTGTTTAGTTTAAGAAAATTGGAGGAGAACCATGATTGTAGGTAGGTGAGAGGGATAAATTGGGTTTAGAAGAAATGTAGAGCTGGGTGTCATCATGTATCTTGCTTCATATATTTGATTTCTTCATTATGTATCTACAATTTAGGAAGTAGTAAAAATAAATAAAAGCCATTAAATGAGAGGGTTTGTCCAAATTTTTGACTTTTTAAAAGAAGAAATGCTGGTATGAGCTGTCAAAAGATAATCAATAAATGCCTATAGTTTAAGTTAAAATGCAGAGACCTACCAGGAGTTATGAAAACAAACGCTTTTTATAGAAAGATATTACTGCTTTAAACACAGCCACACATACATTCTTGCACACAAACGAAGCCCAAAGCAAGCACAGCAGTTAATAGAGAAATTAATCCCTGTCTGTGGATGCATGTGTATCCAAATGCAGCTGCTTGTGTTTGAGCTTGTAGGTACCAGTGACTTTCATTCCTGTCATTAACCTGCTATCTTCAGTATCCTTGTATGTGTCCCACCATAGAACTAATGGCATTTTCAGGATGTGTGTTTACGTGTAGTCAAGGTTCACCACTATTGTGATAAAACCATTAAGAGAAGCAAAGGGTAGAATTCTCATGGTCATCCACTGTTCAGATGATCCTATTAGTATTCATAGGGTTGTATGAATACCCTTCCTCACATGCACTCACATTCACTTAAAGCCTTGTGCTGTTATTCCATAGAGGGTATAGTCATGACCTGCCATTAAATTCATCCCCGAGCTCTTAATACTAACCATTAAACCTTAACAAGTCTTCTAACCTTCGCTTAACTCGAACTCAAAACCAGATGCTTTAACCTGGCCAAAGTAGCCCTCTGCTGCTCTCAGTGCACGCTCGACCACGGGCTTCTGAACTAGCTGCCCTCTTTGGATTTAATGAGGAATTTCATTAGCATTTTAATGACAAATTCCAGGACCGCTGACAAGACTTTATTTTAGAGAAACTGAAGGGCAAATATGCAAAACCTCCACTCAATGTGACAAGTGTGCAGTAAAGAGCAACAAATTGGACTCAAAATGTCCGAGTGTCCAAGAGAATATCCAAAATGATTCATTCTTTATTCATCCTTATTGTCAGAACTGACGAGGAAAGACTGAACGGTTTAAGTATACTTGTGCATCGTCGCAGGTCCATGCTGTCAAAGGTTGTCGGCTCAAACCTTCTGTGCCATAATAAGTCATTTAATTATCCTTTATTTGAGGATTCAGCATCCAAAGGAGCGGAGTGTGTTTACTCTGTGTCATTTCATTCACTTCACTTTTCATCACTCTTGATTTTTTTTCTGCATTCCTGTCTTCTTTTAAAAATGCACTGTACTGTTTTATTACTCTGGAGGATGGTGTCACATGTTTGTAGAAACAAAGCAGTGGGTATATTCATTATTTAGATTGTGCATATTTTCTGCACAGTGTTTTCACTATGATGACATGAGGAGCCTATCTTCTTACAGTCGTACACAAGAGAACTGACAGAAGTTCACCTGATGTTAGAAATTTGTTTAAGGTTATGAATGATGGTTCATTTGAAATTAAAAAAAAAAAGAGTAATGTCCTCCCACAGCAATTATTTCATGTACTTTTCATATTTTTATGAAAACCTCCCTGTTTAGTTCGACTTTATTTTTAACATTTCATGGACAGAATAGAACAACTGAATATAGCGAGGCCACTCAGCCTTGTTGCATTTTGTTGCAATTGTGATACTGCACCTAAACTATCTCTTAAAGTGCTAATTATTTTAATTTCCTTCAACTTACAAATGTTGAATCTCCAAAACAGCCACAGAAAGGGAATAGACTAGGCTAATTAACGCTGTATGTAACTGCTCATGATTCTTGCTATTCTGCCTCTTAGGCACTATTGCTACTGCTTTAGTTCTTTATTTGTCGGGAACCATGCATAGAAGCATTTAACTAGTATTGACTTTCTATCTGCACTCCTTAGGCAGGCAAACACAGCATTAGTTATGAAATCCAAATAATAGATGTTGAGTCAAATATAATTACTAGTTTATTTGTTTCTCTATGAAGGCTACTGTTTTCCACTAAGGTAGACTATATTAGCCATCTCAAAAAGGCTTCAAGAAGCTTGAAGCCAAGAAACTGCTGACACACATGTTGAACATTCATTTTGCCTTCCCTGTCTTCCTGCCACAGAATGATCCCTCCATCAAGCAAGAACTTCCTAGTCAACAACCTGGCAGCAGGCACCCAGTACGACCTCTGTGTCCTGGCCATCTACGATGACGTTATCACCTCTCTGACAGCGACGCGAGTGGTCGGCTGCGTGCAGTTCACCACCGAGTCAGAGTACATGAGATGTCATTTTATGCAGTCTCAGTTCCTGGGTGGGACCATGATCATTATCATCGGAGGGATAATAGTGGCCTCGGTTCTAGTTTTTATTATCATCCTGATGATACGATATAAGGTGGGTCTATCTCTGTCGCTCTTGTCCAGTCTAGCCATAAGGCAGCAGGAATGAGGCAAGAGAGCTTTTCATTTAGCTGAATGATTGTCGTTATGGTGATCATGTAACAAGAAAAAGTCACAAAGTGATCTAGTGATTTTTTTTTTTTTAATCTTTTGGTCTTCTTTGTATCTTTCTAATCAAAACTGTAAATTAGAGCTTAAATAAAAGCATTAAAATGATTTGTCTACATAAACTGATATTTTGAAGCATTTTAAAGTATCCTTAACTGATGCAAAAGCTACATCTGTTATAGTCATAGTGGTATTAGGTCTCCTGTAAATTTTTAAATATCATAGCATATTTTGTTTTATTTACAACAGCAACTTAGTCCTGATACAGGGACCAACAGGTTGGACTCAACGTGAATTTTAAAAGGGAAGAACCAGGTGAAGACATAAAGGACTAAACGTGTGCCTTAAAATGCATAAAAGTATAACTCAAAAAGTGTTTTTCTTGTTACTTGAAAGGGTTCAAAGGGAGACACTCAAGATGAGAAAAATCGGATCTAATTTTCCCTTTTCCCTATGCTTTTTCCTCAGGTGTGCAACCCTAGTGAGGGTGGCAAAGGCATTTCAATGTCAATGACCAACGTTCACTCACAGACCAATGGGCAGCAATCTCAGGGTTGCACCGTGACTCCAAGCTCCTCTAAACACGGCTCAATCGGATTAGACGACCTCTCAGGAGGCACAAAGAGGAGTGGTGCTGCAGCAGCGGGAGGTGGGAGAAAGGATACAATAGCTCAGGCCTCTGAGTCTTCCCTGCCTGACTGCTCCACAGCCACATCAGTTCTCAGCCAGGCTTGGTCGGCCAGAAGCCCAACAGCTGGAGCCGAGGAACGAGAGAAAACAGTTGAAGAGAGAGCTCAAGCCGGCATTGCATCACCCACCGCCACCACAGGCTCCCTACACAAGCCAAAGCGAAAGCCCGCCCCAACTAAGCCTGGCTCTGCTTGCTCCAGTGGCCAGGGGATGATCGAGAACCTCCCAACTGCCTCCTCGACACGACCACCTTCCTCTACTTCCACCGCCTCCTCTGCCCTCCTTCATTCCTCATCCCCCGGTGCCCTGGAGAACCTCAACACCAACCGAAATAACTCCACCGCTCTCTCTCAGACCCCACCACCTCCCTTTGCCTCTTCCCCTTTCTTCAGCCCCATCGCCACACCGAGCCCAGTCCCATCTGTGCGATTCAGAGAGACGCCCATCCTGCGCCGGGCTCCTCGCACCGCCGCCTCTTCTGCCAGATATCAGACTCTTCCTGTGGAGGAGGGAGGAAGGAGCAGAGCTAGGAGGAGGTACTCACTCAGTGAAGGAGGCTCAAAAACTCACTCCGCCCATCAGGGAGGAGGAGGAGCACCCAAAATAGGGCGCGTAATACGGAACAAAAGGAGCCAATCAATGAGCGGTATGCTACTCCCAAAAGATGGGGACGAAGAGTCGGACAAAGGGCGGTGTGACTCTGACTGGATCTTAGAAAGCACAGTTTGAACTGGAATGAGCCAGCGACCATAAAATGAACTTTGGTTTATTCATTGTTTGTCCTTTGTGTGAGTGGATGCGTGCAGTGTGAATCAAAGTTTTGTTTATGTGTGAAAAGCCTGCTTGTGTCACGAAAAACTTTGCGTGTTGTTACTGTGTGTTTTCCTGTTTGAATTTTCTTTCTAAACGTGTGAGAGGTTGACTGTGTTTCTGGTAAACGTGTGTGTGTGTGTGTGTGTGCGCGCTTTTTAAAAAAATAATCAGTCTTTTCATAACTTTTCTCCACAGTTATTTGTACTTGATTTACAGTTTACAGTTTTGTTTTTTGCTTTTGTTTCCACTTCAACAGTATCCATTTTGCAGTCAATCATTCAGCGAGTGGATAACTTGCCTTGTCTCGTAGCGTCCTCGAGTTGTCTCGTTGGTTCCACTTTATAGCACAAAAGAAAAACAAGACAATGGACTCGCCACGTCATTTCCCGATTCACTATCACCTTATCTGAAAAATACCACAAAAAGGGAATTAATACAGGAAATAAGAGGAATAAAAAAATACAAAAACGGGAAAAGCACACCATTCTTAATGTTCACACGCTCACAGAGATGTGCATCCATAATGTGGCAAGAGAATAGCAGTCGGTGCCTTCTTTTGCACTAACAGACCCTCACTAACAGATACTTTAACCGGATTTAGGACTCCACCATGGCTCCACGAATGAGGGGACGGATTAAGGAAGAGAGATTTCACACATAGCCTTTCTTACCTACTGCGGAGTACAGACCTTTTCTGGACACATAAAGACAAAATGTTGCAGACAGATGAAGACTTTAATGAACCTCTTATGAAAGTGATATTTTTTAAAGCGAAGTATTAAAAAAAAAAGCAAAGAAAAAAAGCAACGTGAGAACCTTGTGAGCTTTTCACTGACACTGGTATAATACAGCCTGTGTTGGTCACAAGCTCACGGAAAGCTTCTGTACAGAAAAAGACAACATGTACTGTTGTTATGTTGTGTAAAATAAAAAAGGGATAAAATGAAAATGGGAATGTTATGGGTGTGCTTTACAGCGAATATACAGCATGTCAAAAAATATACTGTGCTGGCATATTGCTCCAGTTTTTCATATCATTATTATATATTATATTATCTTTTCAATTGGAAAATTGTTTGAATGATGCGGCTTTTCATTCATATTTTGATAATTCGATGTATCGATGTTTACCTTAAAACCTCAGGCATAGTTACACACACACACACACACACACACACACACACACACACACACACACACACACACACAGACGTAGTCTGGAGGTTTATTCACAGCACAGAATCTGATTTCCATACCTCCCACCTCTCACTGACTGCATTTATTAGAGGGAAGCAATTTAGGAAAAAGTGCTCCCTGTGAGGCTTTGACAGTTTGCCAATGTGCCAATGAGTAAGGCTCACGTGACCTGTTTTTAAGTGCTTACAAAACAATCATAGCGCTCACATGAAAAACAGACTGTTGTGTAGCACGTGAGAAATAAGAGAGGGAGCAATAATTCAGCTCCATACAGTGCTTTATGATTCTCATATAGAGCACTCTTCTAAAGTAACAGGCACTTCTTATAACAGAAGAGCTTCTATCCTCCCCACTCAAAGGAAACCTTCTGTTGTATCTCTGTCTGTGGTGAGTTTTTAAAAGGTCTTATGTGTGGACCAGAATGATATTCAACAAAATCTACATCCAAAATCTGAATGTGGTAACAAGGACACACAGAAGCACAGCACAGTTGCCAAAGAAAATGATTTTTGTTGACTTACAGGCAAGAACCATAAAAATCTTCACTTGTGTACAGAAGACAGGAGGGTTAATATTACGTGGATTCAGAAGGTTGCAGTGAAGGCTACAGTTCAGTTCTATTCTATTCTGTTCTATTTTAGGCCTAATACAGCATAACTAAGGGAGGGTTCAAGGTCACCTAATATATCCCTAACTATAACCTTAATCAAAAGGGAATGTTTTAGACCTAATCTTATAAATAGTGAGGGTGTCTGTCTCCCAAATCCAAACTGAGGACCTGGAAGCTGAAGGTTCTGCCTCCCATTCTACTTTTAAATACCCTAGGAACCATGAGTAAGCCAGCTGTCTGAGAGCAAAGCTCTGTTGGAGTTATATGGTACTATAAGGTCTTTAGGATAAGACTGCGTCCGATTATTCAAGAACTAAGTGAGGAGCAGGATTTTAAATAAATTTAACAGGCAGCTGATGAAGAGAAGCCGATGTGGGAGAAATATCCTTTCTTTCTATTCACTGTCAGTAGTGTTGCTGCAGCATCCTGAATCAACTGAAGGCTTTCTATGCAGCTTTTCGAGCAAATTGAGAATAATGAATTACAATAGTCCAGCCTAGGTGTAATAAAAGCATTATTACTGAATTATCATATACTGGGTATATTTCTGAACTAAAACTGGTGGACTTTGCAGGACTCTGTGTTACAACAAAACGTTTAAACCCAGATTATTTCCTCAAAAGAGACAGTAGAGTTGAAGGGCTGATGATTCCAGGTGAATGGGGTTGTGATGACATATGTCGCTGATGCCAGAGAAGCCGGTGAACAGTGGCAGTCATGCTTGCTATATTTGCAAGCATGAGGTTGATTTGGTGGTGAGTAGAATTAACAGATGCCTGTCTTGCTGGCACACAAAGGAAATCTAGGGCACGAGAAGAACTTGATTACAAAACTGGAGATCAAAACGAGAGCAAGAAAATTAGAGAGGAGCCTGGGTGTTGTTTCCCACTACAGCTGACAAACCAGACATCAAACATCAACGTCTTTTTCATACTGACCCAAATTTAAGAATCATCACTGCTGATGAGAGGTTGGGCTACAGCTACAACCAGACAATTTTCAGTTGAACAGTCCACAGCTGTGGAACCATAAGGCAGCGCTTCAAATGAGACCAGTGCACAGTAGTTATTTTTTCCCCAACATTTACTGGGTTGTGTATTTTAACATCAAACATGAGACTACGCTGCTCAAAAATGAAAGTCGGCAAATTGGCATTTTGACATCCTGCTTGAAGGGCTAACTCCCATAGCACAACAAAGGGCTCCCACTGGGAGGAGGCCTTGGGTAGACCCATGCAGGACACACTGGAGAGATTATATCTCTTGGCAGTCCTGGTGTTACCGCGACACTAAAAGCTGATTTTTCTCAAACATTCTGTTGTGCAATTTTGTGCTAGTAGATTTGTCGATTTTAGAAATATTTCAAACGGACAAAAACCTCCATAATGTAGCCTTTAAACTTCACAATCAGAATGTGCCATATACTCGCGCAAAATAAGAACACAAAGAATTTCCAAATAGAATTTCCACATCAACAAACACAAAGAGTAACAAGGCTGTGGGCCACACTCAGTATGGGTGAAGTCGATATTAGTTAACATCAATGCAGGAAATTGATTCACTTTTAAATTAAATTACCAAAAAATTGTTTGACATGAAACTGTTCTGACAGCCAATTTCCAATTGATGTTCTCACTTCAATTAACAGACACTGTTGTTTTAATTAAGTAAATTGAATTGACAGAACTAATGGTGAGTCATTGCTGACCTTTACAAGCAATTTGAGTGTTTATTGTGGTTCTTCTTCCCGCTTTGGGTGGCATTTAGGTTAATATATTAATATTAATATCAATGAAAATTATGTGTTTTATTCTGATAACACAATTTAATTAGAGTGAGAGTCTTCAAAACCAAAACCCTCCCCCCCATCACCATATCACTCCCTGGTGTTAAATTACAGCAGCTGATGAGGCAAGCAGACATGGA
This sequence comes from Astatotilapia calliptera, assembly GCF_964374335.1. Taxonomy (NCBI): domain Eukaryota; kingdom Metazoa; phylum Chordata; class Actinopteri; order Cichliformes; family Cichlidae; genus Astatotilapia; species Astatotilapia calliptera. The sequence goes on along the minus strand of NC_137440.1, from coordinate 14,922,195 downwards.
GTAAATGTTTAAACAGGAACTCGAGCCACTGGAGAGTTACAGGAGAAGATGAGAGGGGAAACAAAACCCCTTCCTACAACTCTCCTTGATTAATTTGTGTAAAAAGTCCACGGTTACTGGTGGACAGCTGTCCTGTTCATTCACAAATGGGAATATGACACGAAGCTCACTCATTCGTAGGTTTACCGCCAGCAAAGAATGCCAACCCAGTTCTAGGGTTTCTCACAAACACTTTCAGCAAACATGAGAAACACATTAACAGAGCTTCTTTATTACAAGCCCAACTCTGCACAAGCTTTCTTAACAGTCCTCTTTTCCTTGCTAGCTACGTGCACCACCTCTGGAGGCCCGGCAGAGGAGGCAGTACTGAAATATGGAGAGGGACTGATTAGAATCTGCAGAACAGGTGTGTCACTCACCTCACCTGAGCTGTCCCATCGAGCCCAACCTCTCCCATCGGCAGCCAATCGAAGAGCTCACCCCACCAACACAGGGAACACATTCATAAGCTTCCTCACTTTAAAAGCATATCTCCTGGTTCACACCTCCTCAATTGACCTTCAAATGCCTGCCTTAAGCTGTGAATGCTTAATGGTAAGAGGCTTTGGAGGAGAATATCCCTCCCTGTATCCTTCTTCCTCAATTTCTTTCCCTTTAAGCCCAGCTCTCTTTCCCTTTCCACCCTCCCACTGTGGTTCTTTCATTTCTGATTTTATATTTTGGGGATTTAAGAGCAGATTTTATACAGTGAATGATCGGGTTTTTTTAACAGAGAAGAAGATTAAAGTAATAATCTGAGGAATTTGCAGTATATTTCTGTTAATATTCTGAGTAAGATGCTAAATGAATAAATAACTGTGGTGAAGAGTGATCCATAGCTGGGGAACAGGATATGGAAGAGCAGTCTAATGGAGACCATCTGATGAAGCACCAGCTGAAGTGTGAGTCATCTGGAGGAATAAGGGGTTGGCTAGAAGTGTGCCTTGGAGACATAACAGTGAAACTGTGGAAAAAGGTGAGTTAATTAGAAAAATATGAACATCTGTTGGACACCATAGTACAAGATCCAGTTGCTTTCCTTCTAAAAGAAGGACAATATCCCAAATTCTTAGACTATGTATAAAGCCTGACATCTAATGGTGAAAAACAGGCCATGTTGCAAAGTAAAGGACCAGTCAGGGTGGTCTTGGCATCAAACACACGGGGTACAGGGGATTGTTGCATAGACTTGAACAGAAGTCCCTCTGGAAACTGCAGCTAAAATGTTTCTTGTGGTGAAATCATTCATGCCTAACATATTGTGTTATTCAAGATAATGGAAGAAAAACTTGATGCGGGTAAAAAAACAGTTGGCTTTTAACATGTGTTTTTAGTCTCTATCTTTAATAATAATCTCATCCTACATATGACGAACCAGCTTTGTGACAATGAGCCATTATTTTCTTTTTGGTTAGATTTTTTTATTTTGGAGTTTGTGCCACGATCTTTGGCACACGATTGCTATTCATCTTTTGCTCCTTCCACACATCCAGTTTGACAGTGTACAGTTTCTTGAGTTTTTAGGCAAGCAAATTAATGAATACTTTGAGCGCAATTCAGATCAAACATCGGCAAGTGTGAGTTGGGAAGCCTTCAAGGCATACTTAAGAGGGCTAATCATAAGCTATTCTAGTAAGAAAACAAGAGAAAGAAACCAAAGGATAAAATATCTGGAAGAAAAAATTAAAATGTTAGGAGAGACAAGCTTTCAATCAGGCCAAAATAATGAGGACAATGTAAAAGAATTATTACTATTGAGAACGCAATATAACGAAATGACAAGCGAAAAAGCAGCTGTAAATTTATTGAGATTAAAGCAACAATTCTATGTCCAAAATGAAAAACCCAGCAAATTCCTGGCTTGGCGTATAAAACAGCAGGAATCTGAAAAGGCAATTACAAAACTTGAAACTTTAAATGGAAATATCATAGTAGACCCATTAGAGATAAACAATGCATTTAAAGTGTTTTATGAAACATTATATAATTCTGAATTCAACAATGCAACTCGAATACAATCTTTATTTCTAGATAAAACTGGTATACCAAAAATTTCAGACGAGGACAAAGAAAATGTTGACAGGCAAATTAGTATGCATGAAATTATTGATGCTATAAACTCTCTAAATGCTGGTAAAACAGCTGGCCCAGACGGATTTCCAATCGACCTTTATAAATACTTTAAAGATAAATTAGCACAGCCCCTCTCAGATATGTATATAGAATGTTTTAATACTGGTAATCTTACTGCTTCATTGAGGGAGTCCCTGATAATATTCCTTCCTAAACCTGGAAAACTAAATAACAAGTGTGAAAACATGCGTCCTATAAGCTTAATTAACACAGACACTAAATTATCTGTATAATTCTCGCCAAAAGATTAGAAAGTGCTCTTCCAGTTATTATAGGAGATGATCAAAATGGATTTGTTAAACATAGGCAGGGTTTTCATAATGTAAGACGAGTCCTCAACATTCTTCATAATCAAAGTGAACAGGAAGATACAGTCATTCTTTCGCTCGCCGCGGAGAAGGCTTTTGATAGAATCGAATGGCCATATTTCTTTGATGTCATTGTTAGATTTGGGTTTGGTAATTTATTTCTGCATTGGATCAAGCTACTACACTGTCAGTCTGTTGCTCAGGTTCAGACAAATGAGGTAATTTTTGTACCATTTGACATTAAAGGAGGGTTCACCATTATCTCCACGTTTATTCCTTTTAGCTATTGAACCTCTGGCAATAGCTGTTAGAACCAGTGGACAAATACAAGGTGTTAGGATTGGTAGAAAGGAGCATAGAATTGCTTTATTTGCTGATGATGTCATGCTATTTTTAAAGCAACTAAAAACTTCTGTGCCTGCTATAAAGGATTTAATAGATCAGTTTGGGGCCTTCTCAGGGTATAAAGTAAATGTAACAAAATCATCATTAATGTTACTTAAACAAGGGTATAATCAAAACGTAAGTCAGAATATATCTGGCTTTACTGTTAATTCTGAACACACTTATCTAGGCATTAAAATAGTTCCTTCACTAAAAGATGTGGTGGTACTTAACTATAATACAATTCTACAGAAAATTTCCAAAGATTTGGAGCGTTGGACAAGTTTACCACTATCTATTATTGGAAGGATTAATGTTCTTAAAATTAATGTATTACCTAAACTCTTGCATATGTTTCAGAATGTCCCACTGGCTCCTCCTACTGGATTGTTTACAAAACTAGCGTCATTAGTCAGAGAGTTTATTTGGAACAAGAAGCATCCCCACATTCGCTTGTCTTTGTTGTATCTTCCCTTTGATGCAGGGGGGTTGAAATGCCCCAATTTTTACTGGTACTATCTGGCTGTTCAACTAAGGACAATAATGTTTTATTTTCCATCCCAAAATACCCCATCTTGGGTGGGGATGGAAGCAAATTCTCTTAAAATGCCACTCTGCGCAGCCAAAACAATTAAAGAAAGAAACAAATAATCCCATTGTCCGAAATATGATTAAAGTTTGGTTTACAATAAAAGAAATGATGAATATTAAGAATAATCTCTCTCAGTTTAGTCCTATTTGGGGAAATGCCTTATTTGTACCAGGAAATTTGGACGCAGGGTTCCAGGGTTGGGCAGAAAAAGGTGTTAGGAAAGTGGGTGATCTTTTCTGTGATGGAATAATTGTCATGGCTGGGTCTGTGACCCAGCATTTTGTGTTCATTATATATTGTGTATTTCTGTTTTTAGTATGGGGATATGTTAAGTTGTTGTTTTTGCATTAGTTAGAACTTGAGTCTTTGTGTTTTGTCATTTATTGTTTGGGTTAAGCTCATCCATCTCTCTTAAACCCCTAAGTTGTTCAGCCTTAGTTCTGTTTATTGGATCTCCTCATTTCCCCTTCCCCTGGATCTTAGTCTCATTTGCCCTTTGTGTTGTCAAGCCCATGTTGTTTGGTCTGTCTCATGTTTCCTGTTTTATTTTGAAACAGTCCTCTGTTCTTTGTTCATTGCATTTAGTTTCACTTCCCCTGTCCTGTCATTAGGTTATGTGTGTCAGCTGTGTCCTCATGTGTCTCCACTTCCTCTGATCACCTCATGTGTGTATTTAGTCCTCAGTCTTGCTGTGTTCAGTGTTGCGTTGTCTGTGTTATCTCCCCTATCCCTTGTCACAGTTTGTATGTTGTTTAGCCATAGTCTAAATCCCAGTCTATGTTCAGGTTTTCCCTCAGTTACTTTGTTGTTGTTTTTTCCGTGAGCTTTCGGCCCTAAATAAAGGCTCGCTTTTTGTTAAGTCCAGTTTTGTGTCCTGGCCTCTGTCTGCTCTTGGGTCCTCTACTCACTCCACACGGTCTGCCCCGGCAGTCCGTGACAATAATGGTTTCATTTGAGGATTTAGTTCCAAAATTTAAAATCCCCCAAAAACACTTCTTTAAGTATTTACAGATTAGAAGCTTCATTTCTTCCATGCAAAATCAGTCTCTCAACATTACCCAGTTAAGTAAGTTAGAGGAGTTAATGGTGAAAAAATGTGGTAACAAAGGCTTAATTTTAACATTCTATAACTGGATTGTCTCTGCCTGTTTCTAAGTTAGAAGCTTGGAGAAAAGACCTAAATATTAATATTTCTGAGGAGACATGGAAGTCAATTTGCTTAAAATCACAAAAACAATCAATTAATAGTAACCTAAAGTTATTACAATACAATTGGATCATCCAAACATATGCAACACCGGTAAAATTGAACAAATATAATAGCAGAATTCCAGATACATGTTTTAAATGTGGAGAAGCCCGTGGAACATTTTTCCACTGTATATGGGAATGCAGAATTGTCTGTGCATTTTGGCAGGAAGTGATGAACAAAATAAACCAAATTTTGAATACAAAGATTGCTTTAGATGTATAAATGTTGCTATTACATGTGTATTCTAAAAATCTTAAACTAGGAGCCCATCAAATTGAGTTTATGGATTATTGTACATTACAGGCAAAACGTATGATTGCATTAAATTGGAAAAAATCAGATCCTCCTGCTATTTGTGCTTGGATAAATTCTTTGGCACAGTGTATGGCAATGGAAAGGATAATGTATTTTCTCAAAGACAAGTTAACATATTTTGATGAGATTTGGAAGCCATTTAAAAACTTTATTAAAGAAGTAAACATTGGACAACTGCAGGAGTGTGGATGAGGGGAAAATTGTTTAGTAGCTATTTCTGTTGTGTATTTTTTTTCCTCTTTCTTTTTTGTTTCCTTTAATATGTTTAAATGTCACATATTGTACGAACGTATACCGTATTTCCCGGACTACAGAGCGCACCTGAATATTAGCCGCACAAGCTAAAAGCAGGGGAAAATCCTGTTTTGTACATACATTAGCTGCACCTGACTAAAAGCCGCAGGTGTTTCAATGTTGACTTATCATATGTAAGAGAATATGCACAAATCGAATTGTCAGGAAAGAGATGGCTGTTTGGAGACACATCACTTTTATTAATATTTTGAAAAACAAGTTATGGGTACATATTTGCATAACCTTTTAGGGTATGTGTACAAGTAGTGGTAATTACAAGTACAAAACATGTACTGTGCTTCATAAATGAGTAACAAATGTAGTACATAACAATAACCTACAGCACACCAGAAAAATAGATTCAGACTACCTTTTAGGCTCAGGTGCAGTGACATGGCTTTAACAAGAAGAAAAGTCAGTCATTCATCACCATCTTTCTCTTCTTCCTGCGCACTAAAACCACCAAAGTCCTCTTCTCCAGTGTCGGAAACGAACAGGCTCAGGATGGCTTCATCATCCACTCTCAGCTCCTTTCTTTCGTTGTCACTTTCAAAACCAAAGAAATCCTCATTGTCAGTGTCAGAGTCGAACACCTTCTGAAGAGCCTCCTCTCCATCAGGCAGCAGTCCAGCCCTTCGAAATCCGTTGGTGATCGTGGATGTTTTCACACTTTCCCACGCTGTCAGAATCCAGTGGTGGAGTTGGGCATAACTTGCTTTTTGCAAGTTTATCGCCGCTCATCATCCACACCTCCAGCTGAACGCGTAGTGCTACTTTGAAGTTAGTTTTTCGCGCTACTTCGTACGGCACTACGTTGCCTGGCGGATGGACATGTGACTAACATACCACTCTTGAACTCCGATCCTTCCGCCAGGCAACGTAGTGCCGTACAACAGCGGAACAAACAAAACAAATCCGCTCATGGACAATCCATAGAAAAGCCGCACCTGACTAAAAGCCGCAGGGTTCAAAGCTTGTGCAAAAAGTAGCGGCTTATAGCCCGACAATTACGGTACATATTTTATGTGTTTTTTATTTGATGGGGTGGGAGGTGGGGTGGGGTTCCTATTACTGAAACATATTACTGGGAAAACAAACCTTTGTATGCTGTTGCAAAAAGCAATAAAAATATTGTTTAGCACAGTGTAATTATATAGGTCATGTAGTTTTGGCATTTCTCATATGTGATCTAAAGTTTTCAAGCCAGAGACTTTTTCTCCAACAGATTTGTCATGCACGTTAGTCCAGCCCATTTAAGGTCAAAGTGTGGCCCATGATGTAAAATCTAAAAAAATAAGGGCTTAGTTTAACCCTGACTTGATATTCATTTATTTTTTTATATTTAGTAGAAACTTATTCCAAAAATATTGAATTTTTTTGTCTCCTTCAAACTATTAACACTGTGCTGAGGACAGATGTCTCCTCTAAGTACTGCTTTGAACAGAGACATGAGAGTTATTAAGGGCATGATGTTCAAATTCTTCAGAAAGATGAGTTCTCTAAATGAACACTAGTTATAACATGTTGCAGTTTCAAAAATATTTTAGACATCTGCCAAGACATTACGTCCATTTTTTACATTATTTATTTATTTATTTATTTATTTATTTTTAATGACATAGTTTCAGTGCTTTTATATTCACTTGTTCTTGAATACATTTGAAGACACAAGAAAACGATACACTTCAGAATAGACAAAGGGTCCTTGAGATGACGCAGCTTACGTAAATGGTTGTGCAAGTGGATACGACATCATTTACTGCAGAGACTATGTGGCCATGTGCAGTTCTGAGGTATTTCTGCATAATATAAGCAAAGCCATCAAATATTTTGTTTAACAACGTGGACACAGGTGAAAAGAAGATTGATGTGAAGAAGAAAATGAAGCGGGTGAAAAAAATCTTTTCAAGGAAAGAAGACAATAATCAAAAGGTTAAGCAATATCCCATCTGACTCAAGACAAGGTGACCTTGAATAATCAAACAATGCAAGACACTGAATTGTCATTTATATTTTTCTCATGTGAAAAACTCAGGGCAACTTTAGGGTGTAGATTTCCTTATAAAATTGTGGCCTGTTGTTGAAAATTCAACACATCACTTAACCAACCTGTCTGTCCCAATATTTGAGTTTGTGGGACTGTCATTATATATTTTTTCAAGAGCACAGCATGCCAAAAACATATCTAAGCTCTGTACAACAGATGTGATGTAGAATCAAGGGCTGTCTTCCAATTCAGGGTCTGCAGCCTTAAGGTACGGACTTCAAGGCCAATTACATCACAGCGGCGCGCCGAAGGCTGTCCCAATTCAAAGGTTGCTCGAAATGCGGCCCTGAAATGCGTCCTTCATTTCCCTGAATTTTAAGGCTGTGGCAGTGTAGACTTCGTGGCCCAACATATCCCAGAATGCATAGCGCGGCGATAGGTGTGGATAAATTTGCAGAAAAAAACGGCGGATGAGGGGCGGCCGAAGAGTACACTTTAAGTACTGAATATTATGTCACTTATTTATGTGCAAATGTTTAATAACGAAGAACATTAAAACATTACTGTTGGCTACATGTCTGCAAAGTTATGTGACATTAGTGACGTTTGTACGAACTTGGTTTTAAAGCCTTTACTTTAATATATACGCCGTTCAATAGCTGAGCTTAATCTTACAGAGAATGATCAAAGCTCATGTAGAAACAAACAAACAAATGAACAAAAGATTTTCTCCTTCATTTCTGTCAAACAAAGCTGTATGACACGTTTCCAGCTGTTAGTATCATGGTTGCTAGGCAACCTGGGCAGCGCAACGGAGGCTAGACCGTCCCATTTCACAAGCCTCGCACTTCCGGCCTTAGCGGTCTTTGAGTACGCGGCCCTTGAGGATCGTTGAGGCTGCGTACTTTAAGGCTGCAGACCCTGAATTGGGAGACAGCCAAGGTGAATGGCATCAGATGACCCATCTGCAATCACCGAACCTTCAGAAGATGGTTAAACCGTGGTCATTAAGAGATAGATATGGTCAGCAATGATACTCAGGTAGGCTGTGGTATTTAAAATGCTCAGTTTGTACCAAGGGGCCCGACAGTTTGCCAAGAAAATATCCCCCGTACCTTGACACCACGAGAAGCAGTCTGAACCATTTATACAAGGCAGGATGGAGCCATGCTTGCATGTTGTTTAAATCAAATTCTGTCCTCTGAATATCAAAGGAAAAATCGAGACTCATCAGACCAGGCAAAGTTTATCCAGTCTTCTGCTTTCCAGTTTTGGCGAACCTGTGCAAAGTGCAACCTCACTTTTTAGTTAACAGGAGTGGTCCTTTGCTACTCTTGCCTATCTGCATTAAGGTTAACCATGATGTGTATCAAGAGACTCTCTTCTGCAAACCTTGGTTGTAATGAATGGTTGTTTAAGTTAGTGCTGCCTGACCTGTTGTCTGACCGCTAACATTAACCAGACATTTTTTTCCCAGAGCATTTTTTTAACACTTGATATTTTCTACAACACATCACCATGGCGACTTTACGTTATTTGCTATCAATCACAATAATTAAATAATTAATCAATCCATCCATCAATCTGTCCTCCCATTTATCTCATTCACTCTCAAGAAATAAATTGCAACATAAATGAGTAGAAATATAACAAGCATGCAAGTTTCATCTCAATGAATCAGGTGAAAAAGTGACATCGATAGCCATGCATGGACCAATAAGCAAAAAGCAACAATCCAAAACATACACTCAACATTAATATTAATATTTCCATTGTTTTCATCTGTCTCAAGATTGGCTGCTACTCTTACATGCACGATCTTAAATGTCCCCTCTTTTTCTGTGGTTGTTGAACGTTACACTGCTGGAGGTTGAGCGCTGCTATCTCCTTCATAACATTAAAAGCCAGGTATGGGTACATGCATTAATTACAATTTCTGTCACGTCTTCAAGGAATTCAGTTAAATATCAGATCAATTTAGGTTCCTGTCTGAATTCATTTAGTGTCACAAATGATGCTACTTCAACCACAGATACATGTTGCATACAAATTAGAAGTGTTTTCTTTCTCATGACTAGTCACAGTCTAATTTTGCCACTTCCTTAAAATACATCTTGGCATCCAATTGAGCTACTACTGTGTGATTGTAGGTTTTATTCACACCTCTATTTTGGATTACTTGTAAACAAAGATAAAAACAATGCATTGCTGCACTGTAGTTTATTGTCTATGCTCATTCATTTATTACATTTACTGAACAAATATAACGACATCATTCTGAACTGAACCAACATGAACCAAGAAAAAAAGAAACATTTAATTAATCACACTGACCAAAAGCTGGCCATGCGGCACTTCACTTCAGTAATTGCTTCGCTGAAGTTCTTCCTCTGTCTTTTATGCGGTTCCTCTGGATGTGGGTGGTTGTTTGCCAAGAAAAGTAAAAGCACGCCAACAGAGATAGGAAAGAGCAAGACTGTTAGTGTTGTGGAAGTTGTCACGTTTGAAAGTTGCTGATATTCTGAAAAAGGGAAGAGTTAGTGCTATGAATCAGATCCAATTTCATGCAGCATGGGAGAAAGAGGCACATAATTTTAAGTTCAGCTCCTGGGGCGCTGGGTTTGTTTTTTCGTGTGATTATGTTTGTTTGAGCTCATTTTCTCACTTGTATCTGAGCCCACACGTACATGAATAGGTGGGGTGGTTGAAGAAGACAAGGCTGTATTTTTGAGTACCAACTGCATTTATGGATTTTCTTTTTTGTTATCCCTCAAATAGAAACAGTATGGTTTCGTCGATAGCATACTTTCTCTGGATTGTATGGAATAAACTCACATATATATCCACAAATGTGTATCCTTCTCTCAAATGAAACTTGATATAATTCAGTCATAAATTCCTCAGAATATAGGCACCTCTTAACCATCATAGTGGCACAATACTAGCCGGCAAGCATAAACAATAAAAATGACAAACTACAGCCAAGTTGGCTGTAAGTGATCCTGAATCTAAATTACTTTTTTTTATTATACACAGCTCAAAAAATAAAGGGAACACTTAAACAACACAATGTAACTCCAAGTAAGTCACACTTCTGTGAAATCAAACTGTCCACTTAGGAAGCAACACTGATTGACAATCAATTTCACATGCTGTTGGGCAAATGGAATAGACAACAGGTGGAAATTATAGGCAATTAGCACGACATGCCCAATAAAGGAGTGGTTCTGCTTCTCAGTACCTATGCTTTCTGGCTAAAGTTTTGGTTACTTTTGAATGCTGGTGGTGATTTCACTCTAGTGGTAGCATGAGTGGCTCTTCCTAACTTTTTTCCTCTGACTCTTAAAACGTCTTCCTAAAAAGCTCTGCGAGAGTGATGACACTGCAGTCAAAAGGCTGTTTTAGTTCCAGATTGTGCGCTGTGGAAGTTCTCCTGTCCGGGAAAACAAACAAGCAAAAACAATCATTTTGCGCTGTGTTGCTTTTACTTCATGAATTTGACTTGCCAACCAATTAGTCACACAGCTGAGCTTTAAACTGAACAGGAATAGCTGAAGTAAGAGAACAAACACCTTCCTGCGGCCCCGTGCTGAGCTGGGGATGTCAGCCCTGCTCACTTGCCACGAAATGTTAAAAATCAGAGACAGAGCTGAGCGCCAAGTACACATGAAAGGCTTTGTGTGGTAAGGGACTGGAAAGACAGATGAAGGGATGAGGGCAGTGATTGTACAACCTTCACACTACTTTTTCATCCATTTTTGCCACCCTTCCAACCTAAAGCACCTTAAGTGTGCACTCTCCTGCAGCACTCTCCTAAGGGGGCCAGACTAATTTGAATATCCCATGCTGTCTGCCTTTTCATGTGATGCCCCTCTCTTTTTTTTTTTAAGAGGCATAGATGAAAAAGCCAAGAGGTTGGAGTATGGGGTGGCGGGCTGCGCTGAAAAGGAGAAATGGCATCAGGGTACAAGGATAAGTGAGGTGTGAGAGGAAGAAGGGAGAATGTAAGGAGGTTTGAATCCATGTTTATTAACTGTGAGGATGAATTGTTGAGAAGACAGGCTGCACTGCTGAAAAGGTATAATTTCTGACATGTAAGCATAGTGTTGTCAAAGCAGCATGTGTTAAAGCTGCAGCATAACAACTGCATACAAACAAAGCACAGCATGCCACTCTACATCTTGAGTTGAGAAGCTACAGCACAGTGTAAGTGCAGAATTCTAAATACCTCCTAAAGACTTCAATCCACAGTATGCCCCATATGGAGACACAAATTCTCTTTTCATTTCAGAAAAAGACACAACGGGAAATTCAAAGTCAGACAATTCAAGAACTTGGGGAGTAAGCTAAAGTGCTTTCTTGCTGGGAATATGTGGTACTAATTTAGGTACACAATGCAATTACATGTAGCTCTGGAAGTAAAATGAGAAAGGAAAAGCAACTAGCCTCTACTTGCTGACTGAAACCATGCAGCCCTCAGTGAGCACTCAGCAGAAACTGAGGTACAAAATTTATATTCAAACTTCACACTGAATTAATGGAAGGGTGCGTTTGACAGATGAAAATGATTGTGTGATGAAATGAGAGCAAACATGGTTAAACATACTTTACTGTGGGATAAATATGTTGTGAACAAAAATCATTGGGTAGATAAGAAACCACTTCCAGTCCAATCCAAAGCTCACCATTCTGCTTTCATTTTCCTTTTTGTCCTCTCTCAGTCCTCCTCCTCACCCGTTCCCTCCATCCCAAAAGGGCAGACATGGTTTACCAATTTACTCCACTCTGCACTGTGAGCACATGTTTCTATCTCTCTCTGCAGATGGATGAATAACTGCTAACTGGAAATATGTTTTGGATGAATATGTTGAATGTTCTTGTAGACTGACAGAGAAGGAGGAAAAGATCCATGAATGCATGTTGTTTTTTTGTTTTTAAGTGAGATCTTGAGTAGAGAGGATGAAAGAAGGAATACACATTTTTTTTTTTTTTTTTTTTTTTTTTTAAATGTGTTGACAAAGAGAAGTTGCTCAGGGGCATTAGATAATGTGTCACATAAAAACATCAGAATCTATGCAGCTTTTAAAAATCTTTTTGTACACATACAAAAATGGAGTACGACTACTCAAACACTACAAGGCTTAATTCGTGTATCTTATAGTCCATGGCAAGATTTCGACCAAGAAAGCAGAATTATGTCTATGCTTTTACTTTAGAAATTGCTTCTTGCAGACATATACCCTGCATCTTTCTCTATGATAGCTTGGATAGGCTCCAGCAACCCCATGGCCCATGAAGATATTCATCCAACATTGCATTTGAAGCCAACTTTAGCTTCTGAATTCAGGCAAGTGAAGTTAAGACTTAGATTTTAGAGTACACAGGATGTGAATCTGGCACAAGTGCCATGACAAAAAATGTTATTAGCAATATTGCAAGATCTCTCACACTTAGCTTCTCACATTCAGACACTTATTAATGACAGACTGGTGTTCTATAATAAATATGCTTATCTTAAAAGTAAATTTTAGTGGATAAACCTGATCACTAACCAGTGAGTAAAAAACAAAAAACCCCCAAAAACTTCAAAACACAAATGTCCCAAATGAGATATAAACTGCTATTTCCTGGCTTTTTCCACCGCCACCACGCTAGCATCCTAATGTGGGCTTTATTGCTTTTCAAAACAGTTAACTTACAGTTGTAATCAGGAGTTTTCATTCACTCATTATGGGCATGGATATCATGTCAATTTGATGCTTTTAATGATTTCTTTGAATGTTTCTGTTTCCCAAATAAAATGATTATTCAACATACATGTTACAGCCCCTGGCCTTGGAAGAAGCGAGCCAGCCTTCCTGCATGCAAATTCGAGTGTGGCAACCCACACAGACAATTGGCTGCCTGGGAACCTGTGGTTTGCACCTCCAGGGAAAGTCTATGGGACCAGCTGAGGGATGCCAGACCAATCAGCAACTGATTGGGCACACCTGCGTCTTTAGAAGGCTGAAGAACATTCATCCAGGGGCTGCTGCTTTGTGTTGAGTGTGCAGTCTGCACTGCATGCTTCTGTCTATGAGCCTTGTTTGCAAAACCTTGTCTAAACTGTGAGATTCTCTCAAGTAATATTGGTTGTGCTATGGCCTGTGAAGCAAATTTTGATTTCTAAGCAAGCAAGTTGTTTTCTATTTGGTTGTTTGTTGCTATTATTTTTCAGTTCTCTGAGTTTTTAGTCCACTGTGGAGCCATTTTACATTGGCATTGGACTCAGAGGTTTCTGGCTAAGAGAGAAACCCGTGCTTCAAAGTTAACCCCTTTAAGTGTAATTGAAATGTGGAGGTGCCTACATGGGTGTGCCGAATACCTTTTTGGAGAAAAGGCTGGGTGGAGTCAAACTTCAGATCACTGTACTAGCTGTGTAGCACAGTGGTGGTAGAATCATGCTCTCGGGCTGTTTTGCAGTAGTGCTGATACATTGCAAAAGGTGGATGGAATAATGGAGGAGGACTACCTCCATATTCTTCACTTTCACCTCAACAGCTAGATAGCTGAAACTTGGGTTTCTTACAGGACAGTGATCCCAAACAAATCAAAACTGGTATTGAATGGATACAACAAGATAACATTAAGCTTCTCAAATAGCCTTTCCAAAGCCCCACACTCAACCCTGTGGAAATGTGTGGACTGTGTTTAAAAGCTGGGTCGGTGCCAGGAAACCAACCAGTTGAAATGAACTCTATTTCTCCCAAGAAAAACAGTCAGATATCCAGCCACAAATGTGCCAAAAGCTTGTTGATGGTAACCAAAAGTGGTATGCTTGAGGTACAACTTCTGAGATTTTGATCCACAGTGGATTAGAGAAAAGCCAAAATAAATTCAAACACTTCTTGTTTGCTGTATAATGTATTCTGTGCAAACCTGAAAAAGGAATAGTGCAAAAAGCCCCAAATTACCTTGACATTCATGGTGATTTTTATGTAAACCTCTTAATATTTATCTCCTGGCAACCAAAATTGCTGTGCCAAGTGTGTCAAGGCATCAAAGCCAAAGGACACTTTGCATTTGATTAGCTTTGACATTGGATGCTGAATTCAATGACCACCCTGTGGTTCACTGACTGAGCATAACACAGAACACCTAGCACGCAAAATAATACCAGATTTCAAAAATGAAAAGGGGACAGAATTGTTGTTGGATCTACAAATTTCTTTCAGACTGGTTTGGTTTGGATTTCTTTAAAACAATTGAGGCATTGATGCAGAATTGATGCTCTACAATATGCAATTTTTCAGTTAGTAAATCATAATGTTACATGCTTTGGCTTCAATGGCAAGCATTTATCAGCCTCACTACCAAGTTGTGCAAGATGGAGCAAAAGTAAACCTCAACCCTCCTTTTGTCCCTCTGTGGGGGGTTACTCCCACTAGGTTTATATCTGGGACTCTCCACCATTTGACCTTAGAACTGAAGAAGCTTCTCGGATGACAGGTGAAACATCTTCAAGTAACTTAAAGGAGTCTAGACGCTTTTCTTTGCAAGCTCCTTTGACTACGATGACCTGGATGACTGAGAACCTTCACAGACAACCCTCAAAGCTAAGTTGTCCATTATGTACATGTGGCGGGGCGTGGCCGTGCAGAGGAAGCGGACGCACCGGCGCGGCATCCGCAATCATGCCCCGCCGAATTAAATATTGTACTGGGTCCTGTGGTTGGCGTTGTTGTTGTTGTGATAATGTTGAGCGGGCAGCGGGAGAGCTGCAGCTCTGTGAACAGCAACCGTGTGAGTCAAAGTATGCTACAAATTCATTCTTTGTAGCATACTTTGACTCACACGGTTACAGTACAATACAGAAAAAAAAAAACCCATCACTAGCTGTAGGTGTTAGTTTGTCATCTTTTCTCTCTGAAGAGATGATAAGGCATGGAAAGAAGTAAATGACTTCTTGAGGAGCTGTGGTAGGCAGCAATGTAGACATGAGAGAGATACATCTGGAAAATACACTTGAGGTCAAGGAAGGATAAGAAAAAGGCATGGGAGAGCATGCTGGGAGAGCAAATCTGACATGTGGAGGTGAACAAGAGCAAGATTTGCATCAGAGAAAGAAAGTAGGAAGGCAAAAGGAGTAGAGTAGCTGCAAAGATCAAAGTAAGTTGAGTTGGCTGTTTATTTTATCAATCCAATATTTCCTGGTACATGGAGAAGTGAGCATTGGAGCACAGGGGGGAGAGAAGAGAAAGAGGCGATTTATGGGATCAAAGCAGGGCAGTTAGTGTATGTGTGTGTGTGTGTGTGTGTGTGTGTGGGGGGGGGGGGGGGGGATCAGAAATTAATGTGTTTATTTGGAAAAAGGAAAATGTGTTGGTCTTTGCTAACTGCCAAACTTACTTGCTAAATGGTTTTATGACAGAATGTGTTTACATCTTTAAAGGCTATCACCAGAGTTACGTTTTTTTTTTTGTTTTGTTTTTTTGCTGCCATTAACATGCATGCATCCATTTAAAGCAACCCAGAGGCATGCTGCGCTGCTCCTCTAACAAATGCAGTTCTTCTGATATCACTTCTGAACGCCATGATCACACTACCAGAATTATGTTTTTACCCAAAATGAAAGAGAAACTCACTAAATCTCTATCAGTCATTATTCTCGGCTCTGTTTGCATTGTCACCGTTTTGCACGCCTAATGAGGCAAACCTAAAAAGAGTTTTCCTCAAAGCAAAAACTATAAGTGAGGGAAAGTAAGTAAAAGTTGCATTTCACATGCTGTCCAGCATGTTTTGCTGTAATAGCTCAGTGCAGCACTGTGTCTGAGATGTTTTTAGGCATTTCTGAAAATAATAGGCGCCTGTGACGCCTCTGAGGTAAGTTAATCCTCCGCCAGCAGACAGCTGATGCTTTGTGGTAAATGCAACTTTAGACTCCTTACAGGCTTTATTAGCTGTATAAAAAAGAAAGGTACACCAGCATGATGCTTTAAACCAGGCTATCTTTTCAATGGCTTTGTGTACTTGTCTGTGTGATTTTGTGTGCATGAGTGTAGTGATAGTAATGTAATTACTACTATTGGCAAATGAACAGAGGGAGACAGAACATAGCAAAGAGAAGAAGGCACAAGACAGAAAAATCCCATCTTGGCAGAGACGCCATCACCAACACTCAGCAAACACTCTGGACTTCCTATTCTAAAGTGACTGACCCAATACTGAACCTGCTGCCCTGCTGCTGATGCGATGCCCCCCTTGTCCATGTGCAGCCCAACTCTTCACTCCCACTTAATCTAGACTTCTGAAAATAAAATTATTAGAACAGATTGTTTACTTTGCAAGTCTTTTTGTTGTCTGACCCCACCCCCTCCCCTTTTGGAAACTGTAGAAACTAACATTTCTGCAGTTAGAGATAGAATTCTTGTAAATTCCTTTTTGCGCACCAGCACAGTAGATTTTAAATGAACCAATCAAAATAGAAGCAAAGTAAAATGCATATTTTCTGGTTTAAGAAAGAAATTCTGTTTTATACATAGTGCCACATTTCGTGTCATGGTCCTGGAGACATGGTCTGATGACTCAGTTTTTTGTGTTTATTAATATTATCTTATGTTCTTGTTTTATTCTGTTAAGATTTGCTAGTTAGGTACCTTTTGATTCAGTACTCCCACTGTTCCAGTTCAGTCAGGTCTCTGTGTAAAGCCTGTGTCTCTATATGTGTGTTGAGTTTCCTGTTTTACTTTGAAGGTCTTTGTCTTATGTCAGTGTCAGTTTTGCATGCTCTCCCGTCTCGTTTGTTTAATCAGTGTCAGCCGTGTCTCCCAGCTGTTTTCTTATGGTATTGTTCACCTCTTGTATTTAGTGTCTGTACCTTACCCTGCTATTGTTATGTCGTCCCTTATTCCAGCGGTCCCCAACCCGGGGCCTCGGACCGGTACCGGTCCGTGAGTCGTTTGGTTCCGGGCCACGAGAGTAGAGGCTCAGGTGTGAAATGTATGGTTTTCAGGGTTTTTATCAGTTTTCAGCATTATTTTGTTATCGTTTTTATCGTTAACTCGGTTTTCCTGGGTCTTTTCATGTGTGTTATGAATAAATCTTCTTTTTTTTTGGTACCGGTACTAGTTTTATTTTGTTGTATTTATCCGCGACACCTTAAAGGCCGGTCCGTGAAAATATTGTCGGGCATAAACCGGTCCATGGCGCAAAAAAGGTTGGGGACCGCTGCCTTATTCTACACTGCGTGCTCCGTCTGCCAGCTTGCCTGCCTGTTTAGTTTATTTGTATGATCAGTTTTAGTTATTTTTCTGGGGTTTTTTTTTTTTTTCTGCAATCCAGCAATAAAGCTTGAGTGTTTTTGAGTTTACGTTTGCCTCTGTGAGTCCTGCTGTTGGGTCCACCATTCCTGCATGCCTTCAAACAGCCATGACATTTTGACAGTTTCAAAAGCAATTGAAACTATCAGTTTCATTCGTAGGGGAGGTCTGTTATCTCAGTATTTCATAATAAATTCACCTAATGAAATTTCTGAGTTGATTTATAGTTTTGATGTTTGCCTTTTTTTTTTTTTTTTTTTTTTTTTTGCATTCTCTTTTTGATGTAAACTCCACTGTCACTACATTTTAGGCCAATGTTTTAACCTATCAGCATTTTTCCTAGCATAGGTCAAATGCTGTCAAGTGAAATGCTGTTAGCATTTAGGATGACTGGATGCCCCATAGCACAGGCACTGGCTGAATTTGTAAAATCCATAGTATTATAAATTTGTAAAGAGAAGACAAATACACACAAAAACACAACCTGTTAATCTTGTGATTTGCTTTAGAAATAAATATATGGTTTCTGGCTTAAATAGTAATATTTGAGCTTTTGAGATTATGAGGACCACTGATTAATAAGATTGAGTTGGGGGAGGGAGACGGCTAACAGAAACCTGCTGTACCCAGATGAAGAAGCAAATATAGCACCTTTGTACTCTCCTGTCATGTCATGCTTTCGACCGCCAAACCCCTTTCTTAACTAAGGGAAACATAACTGTAGAGCTACACTTGGCAGTACTGTCATTGCTTTAAAGGTCCTGTCAGTCAGCAGAGGGGGAGAAGTAGAACTACAACATCCATAAAAAAATAGTGTTAGAGGAATTTTGAATTTGTTGAAAGAGTTTGTTGGCTGAAAGAGTAAATGTCATGTGCACATTTGCACATTTTCTTATTTGAAGAAAATGTGCAAATGTGTTGGGGGCAGGGATAGCTCAGTAGGTAGAGTGGTGGCCCCATGATCGGAAGGTCGGGGGTTCGACTCCACTGAACGGCTACCCTGAGGTACCCCTGAGCAAGGTACCGTCCCTACACACTGCTCCCTGGGCGCTGCACTGGTGGCTGCCCACTGGGTGAATGGGTTAAATGCAGAGGAACTATTTCCCTATGGGGACTAACACGCACACTTTGAAGCTATGTAATAGAAAGTTAAGTGCAGGCATCTTTATGTGTGGGTGTGATACATGCTCATGGTTACCCATGCTTGTGTCCTGATGTGTTTTATGTAGGTGTCAGGCCATTTGCAAACTCTCCCCACACAGTTAGAGGGTTGAGTATATACATGCTTGCCAGCACATGTAAGTGTGTGTGACATTTTCTTTTTACCCTCCTGTTTCCCTCGATTTGCTTTGAGTGCTGTAAACATAATTCTTGTCCTGTGTGTTTGTGTGTGGAGCGTGTCCTCAGTCGCACAATTTTGCTTTTCAGGCAGCCTCAGGGATGACTGAGTGAGCAGGCTTCAGGATTATAGGATTAAAAATAAAGGACGACAGTAATTCTGATTATTACCTGGATTATCAAAAAACAACAACACCTGTATCCAATATCAAATGATATAAACAAAATAAAAAAATATATATAAATAAAATATTTGGCTACAAATGTACTTGTAATGATTCCATAAAACAGAATTTGGACAGAAGGCAGGGTTATGTCTACTGAACTGCTATATAACTGAGGTTTGAAAAATTGTGTCCTTCTTGCCTTTCCATCCAATTAATGTTTGTATTCTCGGGTAAACTTGGCCATATTGCACCAGTTTAATCTGGGGTAAATTTTTTTTATGAGTGCTCAGCTATCTTAAATAAAATACACATTCTGTATAAAATCTAAGGTAGGCTTATAAATAGCAAAAACATTAGTATTTTGCAGACTGTAAATGCTTGAAGTGTCTATTGTTGTGTCCACAGCCAAGGCTTTTTGTTAGATCGGTCTTTTCAATCAACACTGGCAATCTTGTATCTCTTAACTCCATGCTTCTAGGGGGGAAATGACTCAGGCTTTGACTTGCACTACAATAAAGTACACCCACTTAGATACTGCGGTGAAGCTTAAAGTGGTAGGTGTTAGAACCCAAGACAGTGAGAGTCCCTTTATTAAATGAAGACCTCATTTTCCTCACAGACACAAGGTCAGATCAAACCAGAGCAAGTGCATGAAACCTCCCTCACACCTCACTCTCTGCAACGATATGAGGGGTCCGTCAGGAATTTCCCAAAGGAAATCATGTTTTTGCAGCCTTGATGTATTTGTATTCACCTGGGGCAGACGGGTTTACCACTGATAAAAGGACACAGGGGCTAATGTACCCTATTGCCTGACTGCCACCTACGTGTGGTCACCAAATCAATCTTTAAGTTCTGATCTCTTAAATCTGGGACAAAAGATGACGATATTTGCTTTTAGAGGGTTAATTATAAACCAGGTTATATGAACTGTGAAAATTATTATCAGGTCCCAGAGGGCCAAGACATAATTGTGAGGTAATAAATCAAGGAAAATGCTGTAAAGATGCTAAAAACGGCCAGCAACCCTCCAGAAACCCTCAAATGTGTCTGTACTTCCTAGATTCCCGTACAATATAGTTTTCAGTGTGAAGAATATCAGATAAACACCTCTCAAGATTAGACAGCCAAAAATGTAGACTTGTCTGTTAAATAGTGTGATCTACAGCATAAACATTTAAAAAGAAAATATAGCTCTGACGGGTGTGGATCAAGAACTTAGTGGTTTTACGGCTGCTGATACCTTTCTGATTAGCTGCTGCCTTACCTGTGTGTCTTACCTGTGTGCTTGCTGCTTATTGTTGCAGTAGCAATAGGCACTGAATTAGTCAGTAAGTCATCAGTAGCAAAACCCATTTTATTGCAATGTGCAGTAACATGTAGCAGGTTATATAAAGCTTAAAACAACCTTATTTAGTTTTGTTGCAATCTGTATTCAAACTTTGTTTAACTTGTGGAGTGCACCACAAAGCAAATTCCATATAGTTAGATTCTATTTGAATTAGCTGGCTCTAGAAAACTTAAAAACCCAGTCAGTGACTGGGGATATCATGGCAGTGACAATCAAGTTTCTTTGTACTCACAGACTTTCTGTTTCAGGCTCAGTTTATGGTTTAACTTGTCTATCGCACATGAGTGGAACACTTCAGTCAGGAGGAAAATGTCATTGATAGTTATGAAGAACACAACAAAACTGCAAAACAGAAGGCAGGTACTGCAGCTAAAACAAGAGATCTGTGCTACAGAAAGCTGTCAGTCTTGTGAATTCATAAATAAATAAAGCTGTGTAAAACAGATTTGGCAGCATATCTGGACCAGTCCAGAGAGAAAAGAACAAGTGAACCGAACAGATCTCCAGATCAAGTTATGTGTTCAGAATAAGTTTCATAAACCTTGCTACAGGCTCAATATAACCTGCTAACACATTAATCTTACATATAGTATACCTCTCAGATAAATCCCACTGATGATGGTAACTTAACAAGGTAGCGATATGAGGCAATGCTAGGTAAGATTAAATTAAATAAAGAATACTAAAAATTTCTGGAAAATTCTGGAATGATTTAAATGGTTTTCATGAAAAAGGCTAGTGCACACTGACTGATGAATGTGTTTCTGCATGTTGCTCAGTTCTTAGTGCTTCATCACCCTTAATCAGAAAACAGTGACTGGCCAAATGGTACACTGAAAGAATCAATATTCATCACACATCAGTCTCTTCTCCCTCCTCTCTATCTCTGGCCTTGACTGGTGTTGGCATAGCAACATTGCACTTCCTTTAAATTATGGTGTAGCACCGAAACAGACACTAGCAGTGACCCTGGAGAGGCAGCAATAGCAAATCAGCTTCCAGGAAGAAGTATGTGCGTATATATGTCCTATTGCCAGATGAGAAAATTCACATCTTCATCTTATGTTAAGAAGGGACCTTTGACTCGAGGCTGTCTGAACAATTTTTCATACTTTTGATGGCCTCCTTTGCTTCCTTTCGCTGTTCTTCACCTGTACTTGTCCTTGTCACCTTTGTACCACCTGCCAAGATTTTCTATGGTAACTATTATTGGGATCACAATCTTTCCCCTTCTACAGAATCAAAGAGAAGATGCAGATTTTACAATCTATCACAGCGAAATACCTCAAGGCCTACTTTATTTTTATGCAACATTTGAAAAAATAAACATAAGACTGATAAACTTCTGCATGTTACAAATGTCACCCGCCTGTGGAGTCCAGATTCAGCTGTACATTTATAGTTTGATCCGGGTGCACACTTACACTGGCGGTTTAATGACTATCCATAACATAGTGTAAACTTTGTGT
This sequence comes from Astatotilapia calliptera, assembly GCF_964374335.1. Taxonomy (NCBI): domain Eukaryota; kingdom Metazoa; phylum Chordata; class Actinopteri; order Cichliformes; family Cichlidae; genus Astatotilapia; species Astatotilapia calliptera. Next base: position 14,900,268 of record NC_137440.1, on the reverse strand, counting down.
TTGATAGCTGATAAAGAAGCAAACTGATGGTTTGTCAAGGAAAGTGTAATATACAACAATAACAGATTATCCAGAACACATGCAGGAACTGTAGAAATAAGAAAAAGCACCAGTAAGCCTTGTCAAAAGTGAATTGTTGAGATATCTTTGTGTTCCTGCAGAGCAAATAGCACTGTTGGACTGCTGTAGTAGCCATTATAATGCAAGAACCACAGAACTACATTTGACTATTTAGGGCCACCAAGGTTTATTCCTCAGTAGCCTGTGGTATCACAATAGATGGATTACTGTATGGGCAAAGTGAGTAGATGACCAGGCCCTTAAGACTTCTTTAATGTCTACGCCTGTGTATTGATGTTTTGTAAATTAGCTTAGTAGTTGAGGCCAAAATGAAGAACCTATAGTCACAGCATGGGAGAAAGGCACAATACTGTTGATCATCTTATTTTGTTAGATAGATTAAACCACTGGGTGGGTGTATCGGGTATCGCATTGGAATGGTTTAAATCCTATTTGTCAAATCAATCTTTCTCTGTGGCTACCTCTAAGTTCAGATCCTCTCTTGCCTATGGGGTGCCTCAGGGCTCTGTCTTGGGACCAGTATTGTTTTTGTTGTATTTACTCCCTCTTCTGCAACTTCTTAGCTCTTACTCTGATATTTCATATCATTGTTATGCAGATGATATTCAGCTATATATCTCTTTTAGGCCACCTGATGTTTCTAAGCTCCAAATCCTGCAGTCCTGCTTAGATTCCGTTAGAGATTGGCTGGCTGGTAATTACCTTCAACTAAATGCTGATAAAATGGAAGTCATTGTCTTTGCTCCTGAGAAATTTGTTCCCCTTGTGGTTAAAAATCTAGGCCCTCTTGCTTCTTATATTAAACCCTCCATTAGGAACCTTGGTGTTACATTTGAACCAGCTCTGACACTGGACACACACGTCAAATCTTTGGTTCGCTCTTGTTTTTACCATTTAAGAAATATCGCTAAACTGAGTCCCATTGTGTCACATTCCGAATTGGCAATGATTATTCATGCTTTTGTTTCATCTCGCTTAGACTATTGTAATTCCTTGTTTACTTGCTTACGTAATGCCTCCCTGGAACGACTGCAAGGTGTTCAGAATGCTGCTGCTAGGCTTCTGACAAAGCCTCACAAATACTCCCATGCCACTCCCCTGCTGATTCAACTGCATTGGCTCCCTGTCAAGTTCAGGGTCCAATTTAAGATCATAATCATGACTTATAGGGCCCTGCACTGTGTAGCTCCAACTTACTTAAGTGATCTTCTTCTTTCTTATCACCCCAGCAGGTCCCTGAGGTCTTGTGACCAGGGGTTGCTGGTTGTCCCACATACAAGATTAAAAACAAAAGGTGACAGAGCGTTTGTATCAGTGGCTCCCAGACTCTGGAACTCGCTCCATTTGAGTTTGAGATCTGTGGACTCAGTCATGTCTTTTAAAAAGCAGTTAAAAACCTCTGTTTAAACTCGCTTTTGGTTGATTTTGTTTTGTTTTAGATTTTAATGTCTGTTTTCTGCCTCTGTAAAGCACTTTGTGATTTTATCTTGAAAGGTGCTATATAAATAAAATTTTACTTTACTTAATAAGTGGGTCAGCACAATGTAAACTCAAGCCTAAATTATCAACAGCTATGCAGATGTTAAAGTCATGCCTCCTGTGTAGGACTAGGATTATTTTCTGAGATGAGTGATATTGGTTGGTGTAGCCATGGTAGGGCCTAAAGGACTGGAAAGATTCAGAGCACCATGTGACATTTGCACTAGGAAAAACTAGGGGCATGATTTTGGATTACATACAACATTTTTGTAGCATGTACAGATAAAACTATTTGATGCTACTTGTTGAAGATGGTCACAGAGAACAGTCCTTTTTGGAAAAGTGCAGGATATTATAAATGAAAAAGGATAATGCAGAAACACCTGAATAGCCTATCACTTACTGTCACTGAATCTGAACTGTCTGACATTTACTTAAGTTCTATAGAAATTCAGCCAGACCCATTACCATGTTGCAAATATATAAAACATGTGTTTACTGCAATACTGGCTGGTTAAAGACATCGAAAAGTTGTCATTTTAATGCCCACTACTATATATACAAAGACGTTTCCAACAATGCTTTTAAGCCTAAAGTGAACAAAACTTGAACACACAGTTGAATACAGTCTGGCCTTCTGTCATTTGATAGAATGACCTTTCTGAGGTTTTTAAACCAGCGACTATCCTTCAATAACAATAATAGTGTAATTTTCTGTCTGCTATAACTTTCTGTCTAGACTAGCTTTCTCTAATTACTGTTTTGTCAGAGCTCTCCTTTTATTCCCAGTTTGTCTTATTTTAGTGATTTTTCTTTCGTTTTATCAAATCAGCTCCACACTTAATCTTGTTAAAGCTAACAACAACTAACCTGCTGAGAGTTGAAAGTTTTCACTTTCTCTCTGCATATTTTGTCTGACATAAATACAGGGTACTGTTCACAGCTGTAATCTGAAGTGGAAGCCTGAAATGCCAGATCTATGAAATGTAGCATGAATCCAAAAACATAGCAATTAGAGTGTGCTGCATAAATAAGCATTTGAGGATGGAAGTGGTAGTTCTGCTTTTATTGGAGGAAACGTTGATTAGATAGCAAATGCTTTTTTTTTTCAGCTTTTTTATGTTTGAGTGTCCTTTACTTTCTTTCTGTCTTACCTCTTATTCATGTCAGTTTTCCTTGATAATATCTCTCTCTTTTCTTCCAATCTTATCAATGTCAGTGTTTATGACATTGATAAGATTTAAGTGTGTAATGAATCCACGGTGTAGTGTCTTTTTCACGGCAGACATGATTACTTGATTAAGATTTGATCACAAACGATGAACACCGTTATTCTGTTTAATTTTTTTGCTTACAAGCCAAAGCTACACAAAGACATGACTATCTAACATGACATTAAATAACCCAGTTATTAAAGTTATTCCTCAGCTTGTACAGTAACTACTTTTGTTACATGGAATAAAGAAGGTTGGATCAAGGATTTTAAAGAAATCCCCCCGTTTCCCAAAAGTCTGTTTTTTCAGTGGTCAGAATGGTAAATAAAAATATGATGACAAGTCTGCCAAATCTGAAAGAAATATCATGCAGTCATGTCAAAATCAGCATTCAGCAAACAACAAAATATATTTCTGAGATCCTTTTGTATCCAGACCATAAGTAATTTAGAAATAAGACGTGGACTGGGCCAAAATAACCCGCTGGTAAATGACTAGAGCTATTGTTGGTCCTATAACACACCAAGATGAATCCATTATTATTGCAGTGCAATGTGTAACAGCCTGCATCATTATGTCATGTTAGGTTGTAATCTGCAAGAAAAGCTAAGCATTTTTTCCCTTGCAGAGTCTTTTGAAAGTGCAGAGTCATAGACTGGAAAACTGTAAAGCTGACATAAATGTAGATATAATATAACTTATATATGAAGAGGTGCATGAGACATTTTGTCACCTCATTCAAATCAATGTGATTTTAATTATGTGAATAGGCCCAGGTTAGTGGAATACTTTATTAAAATAATTAAAGGGCATGATAATATGGTGCTGTTTTGTTAAAATGACATGTATTTTTCTTTATTTCCTCCTAATGTGTTGCATAATGTAATAGGTAACTTGGTGCAGGCAAGTGGCAGCATCCTTTCTGTTTATACAATGCATACAGCACACACAAGTCATTGTTTATGCTTGGTTTGTTAGTTTGATTTCACATTTTAACCTAAGCTCCCATTACACCCCATTTAACAGTTACTGGAAACATATTTAGGGTTAGGGTTGAGTTATCTTCCACCTCTGCTTGAAACACCTCGACTTTATCTGAAACATTACATCTTCTAGTTTTCTGAAAATGTGTCTTCTGTAAATGTAACATGTGGACAAAGCAAAATTCAACCCCAGTGAGTCAACAGGCACCTGGTGGTAGGTAAGAGGTTATATATCTGGCATTCAAAAGTGATGCTTTGCTACTGCCTTTTCATGCTCACAGTTCATGACTTTGTACCAATGAAGGCTCCTGTGAACTGGGCTGTGTAGGGTAAACACACACAGGATAAAACCCTTCATCATCCTGTCACTTGGTCCTTTGAGGTACAGGATGCAGCCGCCCGAACCTCAAATGTTTTCTCTCTGCAGACTGAAGCACACTTGATAAGTGACTCATGGCTGTGCCACAGCAGAACCTGCAGACTCTAGACTGTATTAAGCTGGTGTTGCAACTCTTAAACTCATGTTGATTTCTAATCCTTACTGCCAGTGTTTGGGCTATATTTACTGGATCTCGTTGCCTTTGAAGACAATTGTGTTTCTCTTATAAACCAAAGAACAATAACAGTGTATGTAATTGGTAATTTTCCTGTGTCTTTCTGCTGTGTGATGACTCACTAGCTCTACACCAAAGCCCTAAACTGAGTTTGAAAACTCAGCAAAACAAAAATCAATACACCAGATGAAGCTGTGTACTGCAGAACTTAAAGCCGCACCATCATTGTAGAGTTTCTATTTTTAGGAAAGATTATGATGAAGTGTGTGACACAGAGACAAAATATCACCTGCCATTTTCTCCCCCAAAGAATATCTGTTAACGTAACTGTGCATTTACTTCATTTTTACATTTCTGTTCAAATATTAATTAATCTCTAGGTTAGATTTTTAGCACTAAAGCATTTTTCCTTGACTAGTAAATACATTAAATTCCTACAGTTCACACCTTGATATTATTTAAATGGCTTCTTTAAACTGATTATAAGTTACCCTTAAATTGGTTTAGAAAAAGTGCCTCTAAGATACAATTACTAGTCTGAAATCAATATTTGTACATTTTTATACTAGTGGAAACTGGAAGATACATGGAAGACATATTTTCACATACTGGTACATTTATAACTGAAGAAAATTACTATCTCAGTTTCCTGGAATGAAAGGTACAAATTCATTATGTCCTTGTTATTTGTCATTGTTGTAGTTTTAAATCTGCAATGAACATTTTTTTTCATGAATAAAATTTTTGTTTGACCAGGTCTGATAGATGCAAACTACTGCAAATTCAAGTACCTCATTCAGTCCAAATGTCTACAGAAAAAAGGATTGCACACAAAACAACAGATTTTATATTTAGCAAAACAGACTGTGTGAGATTTTGAAATCTCAGCCCAGTAAACTAAAACAAAACTAAAAAGAACTTACCATGCCAAGAGCAAATGTCTCTTTCAAGTAAATGTTTTAAAATTGCCTACAAAGGTAATCTTTTCTGCTTCTAGCTTCTGGCTTCTATTCCATTTGCCACTGCAAAAGCACTATATGAATATTCCTTCCCATTGAGACATTAGATTAGATTACATTTGAGGTAAAGCTCTCTCTCTCTGAAATTTCACCAAAGTAATGGATCCACAACCACACGACGACAGAATGACGTCATACTCAATCAGTGTGCTAGTTTACCAGCCTCAGCTTTTCAGTGCTCTTGGTTTCTAGCAAGCTAGCTAGCATGCTGGACAGGTTTGTGTTGTAGTGCTTCTGGGTATGAATTGGCTGCTGTCCAGTGTGTCTATCATACCTCTGTTAAATAATTCTCACTACAACATCTTGGACTGCTGTTAGCAAAGACAGTTCTTGAGCTACTCTAGAAACCTTCTAATCAGAACCTACAGCAAGCAGAAAACTGTTTATGTGCTGCTATGGAAAGCTTGCCTGGTCTGCAGACCATCTGTGGGATAGGATTACCTTACAGGAAGCCTTGTTCTTTATGTGTCACAAAGCAGTTAGAAATGGAAATATGTGCACAAGAGTACCTCAGAACTGTACTTAGTAAAATTAATTTGAGAAGTGAGAAAAAAACAGAAATAATTTTTAAAAACCTCTGAAATAAAAATCCATTTTGACAAATGCAGAAAAGGAAAAAAGCTGAAAGTAAATCTGAAAAGTACCAGTTGAGATCACTGTGTGCTTCACCAACAAAAGAGCTGGACTGAGAGACGTGAAACTAACAAACTGGAATTCAACGCTGTGAATCATGAAAACAGGAGAGAAGAGATAACAAAAGACTTGAGAGACTAATGTGTTCTCAGTTTATAAATAAAGCACATGATGTTCCTTGAAGCAGAGAAAAAAAAGAAGAAAAGTAATGTTTTTCTGTGAAAGCAGTGTTATTGCATATACAGTATCATGCTTCCAAGCACAAGGTAAGATACAAGAGGGACAAATAAAAAGAAAAAAAGACTGTTCCAGTATTCCAGTCCACTGACCACAACTGACAAGATATATCTATCAGTCTGGCAGTGTGCTGATCCCACTCACTGTGCTGTGCTGAAATTTGAGAAAACAAAACCAAAAAAATCTTAAGACTGTGAAGAATGGAAATAGGCAAAAAGATAATAATAAAAGAACATTTATGTTAAAGAGAAATCACTTCTCTTCCACACCTGTTGTTTTCATTTTCCTTCTCCTTACCTGCATATGGGTAAATATTAGATATCAGATGATCGGTGATGATCGACTGCATAAAGAAGACAGATGTAACCACCATGATATGAGTCATGTCTCAATGTTCTCAAAATGAGCATTTCCTTCCATCGTCATCTTGGTGTTGTGGCGAGCGAGGGGTGGAACTAACTGGAAAAGCGAAACCCACTTCTCAGTCACAGTAGACCCACACTGTTACTAAGAAGTCAAAATAATACGTGTCCAGTTAGACATGAAATTATAATCTGACCACAAGATGCTTACTGAGTTCATGAGATCAAGTGAGTACCAGACATCTAAATTCAGACATCTTTTAACCAGAGTCATTGCCCAATGCTCACCATTAAAAAAAAAAAATACAGGTTTCAGATACACAGTCTGCGGATGCAATGCTGGAAGCCTGAAGCTGAGTGAGTCAGTCGAGTATGATGTGTTTGCATTAGAAAAATGCCATCTCCTGAGGCGATATACTATCAGAGGCAGCGATTTTATGGCAGGCACAAATATAATCCACATAGTCTAAAAACAGCATTAATGCTGGTATAGTTTTCGTCGTTGGCACATAGCTTCTCATACTTACCAGCCTATACGCTTTCACCTATCTACTTGTCATTAACTAATCTTTGTTACTATCTGAATCTATTCATTGATTTTAAGGGGCGATCGTGGCTCAAGAGTTGGGAGTTCGCCTTGTAATCAGAAGGTTGCCGGTTCGAGCCCCGGCTTGGACAGTCTCGCTCGTTGTGTCCTTGGGCAACACACTTCACCCATTCCCTACTGGTGGTGGTCAGAGGGCCCGGTGGCGCCAGTGTTCGGCAGCCTCGCCTCTGTCAGTGCGCCCCAGGGTGGCTGTGGCTACAATGTAGCCAGTGTGTGAATGGGTGGATGACTGAGTGTGTAAAGCGCTTTGGGGTCCTTAGTAACCATTTTAAGGTACTAATCAATAACAAGTTTTATAAAAACACTTAATAGTCTGCATATTTTATATTAACAACAAACCATATACCCCTTTAAAATGAAAATCGTGTGCATCATAAACAACAATATGTTTTTAATTTAGTAGTTCCTAGTGAAAAATTGCATCTGCCTTTGCCAAAAATGCAACTTAAGATTTAGAGACAACTGGGGGGTATGTTCACATCCGGAAGAGTACAGATTTTTGTAGCTCTGAGTCCTAATTGAGAGGAATCTAAGTCAAATTTAAGGAACAAATTTAAGCATATCTGATCCTAGGTACACAAGACTTTCCAAAACTGTTTTGTTCTTTCCCACATATTTGTACTTTCTAAGAACTGCAATGAAATCACACTTATAACAAACATTTAAATAAAATCTCATGATGCTTTAATGCTTGATTACGGGACAGCGCCTTAACAGCTGCTGTAAGTATGTATGCATACACAAGTGTACCCTTCATATACAAAAGAAAAAGTTATTTTTGAAAGTGAAAAGGCAATCTGTCAAGCAAGTCTGAAAAAACTGAGTTGCACCTACAGTGTAGACTAAGTGCATATCTAGACTGAAATCACATTTCCATACTAGGTGTAAATTAAGTCTCCCTCTCTATTCTCCCTTTCCATCCCTTGTGACTGGATTAGCGCTGAAGTGGACTCCTCAATCTAAAGCTGCTATTGCTCTCCGCATTAGCCATGATATTTTCACTCTGCCAGGTGATATTAACAGGTCACTGGATTATTTAAAGGTGATAGGAAAAAAGAACAGAGCTAGAAAGGCATATGGGCAAATCAAACACAAAACAGCAGATGAGATAAGGAGATGAGAAAGGCCAGTTCCTCTAACTCTTGCTGACTGGTGTGATTTCAAAAGAGATTTGAATCAAAGGTGCTTTGATCTACAAAGGTAAACATCACAACTGACGTATATTCAAAGAAACCTGAACAGTACACTGTCAGTAAAGCGGGATTTCAATCCAAGAGAAATGAAAAAGTCCCTTATTAACTACTGATTGATAAAAGGTAAGATCTAGAAAATAATACATTTTATTCAAAGTCCTTGAAGACTGAAAGAAGTCACATCCTTCCTGTAGACCATTTCTGTTTAATATGATGTGGTTACGTACAGCAAAGAGCACTGGAGAAATTTATTTAGAATAGATGATGTGATTAATCAGATACATGACCACACATAACTGGCAAAAATGCTGTGGGCTCTTCACACCTTTCAGTAAAGTACCCTGCTATAACCCTGCTACTGTCTACCACAAGCTAAAACAGATGACCATGCCTATATCTACATCCTATCTATATACACATGTCAAGATTGAATGTTTTGAAATCACTCTGTGCTTTGTTTCATGGTTTACCTTCTTGTGCAAGACCACTGCTTTGCATGTTACAGTTTGAGCAAATGAATGAGTCAAATCAGCTAAAGGAACAATATGAAAATAAACATTTAAGGAAAAAATAGATAAAATGCCACAGAAAAAAAAGACTTACCCAAAATAATTTTTTGGAAAAAATGGGGCTAATTATTTTCATGCAAGATAAAACTAGAAAACACAATGAAATGCTAAAATCATCTACAGGAATAAAACCATTTGGCAAATGTTAAGAGCGATAGGGGAGGCATGCAGGGGTGACTGGCAACTGAGAACTAAGTGTTACAAAAACATGTGACTACAGGAACCACTAGAATTCATATTGCTAGTCTAACTAGTTAACAAATATTAAAGCGAATAAAGACCAACCAGGTTGGAAATCTCTATAACAACAGTGTTACGAAGCTACAGTAGCATTGCTGCTGTCTGGGTGTGTCCTGTTTTCCTCTCTCTGTACTCCAGTGCCAACCACTTTCTCCTGTAGAACCAGTGCACAGCTGGCTCCACTCAGCAATCACTCACCCTTGCAGTATAAAAACTGGGGAGAAGCGCTTCTTTCTCTCAGTGGGCCAGCCTTAGTACTGAGGTGAGCATCAGTGTCATTTTGGGCTTAGTTTGTGGTCCGAGTACTGAGCTGTTAAGGAACACCTATGTTGTCCAGCCCCCTGAGCAGTGTGTTTTGTTTTTATTTAATTCAGAATCTAGGCTTTGCTTACATGTTTTAAATTCTTTCTTAAAAAGGCAGTGGTGGAGCTATCTCTTTAAGATCTAAATATATATTGATTACCATGCTCATCTCCTGGCCCAATTTACAGAATGTAACCAGCAATTATACCTTATCAGAATAAACTCACATTGAAGCATCTTCTCACTGCTTCTCCCAAGCTCATTTTATTATAGTTTACCTGATGCAAGGTAATGTATGTGTATATCCTAGTGTGGTCTTACAGGTAGCTGTACCACTTGTAACATTGTGACTGATGGGAAGCAATATACAGAGAACGACTGCCACAGTACTTTTCATTTAGTTTAGGGTGTGTGTGTGTGTGTGTGTGTGTGTGTGTGTGTGTGTGTGTGTGTGTGTGTGATAAATAAGTGTTTGCGTGGCTGAGTAAGTATGCGGGTGGGCATTTACTCTGTGTGTACTGGTGCATGCAAGCATTTATGCATGTCTCTGTGTGAGTGGAAATGGACAATTTGCTGCGTGACACCTGGCCATCAATCACTGTCTCTTCTCAACCCAAATGAGGTAGCATCACCGTTGCCATGTGGTGGTCGACATCACAATAACTGACATCTACATGCAGAAGTAAGAGTGCTTTATATTGCCTTTTCTGTCGATAAGCTACAGAGCAGCAGCAAGAACAACTATAAAAGAGGAACAGCAACTGGAAAGTTTTAATGATGTTCATCAGGCCAAACAAGTTTTCTGTTAGAGTACCTGGGTCATTGACCTAGTGTTTGGAGTTTTGCTATATTATTGAACTTTGTTGTTATTATTTATAAATTCTAGTCTTTTGGTTTCTATGTTAGAGTTCTTAATCTTCTGGTTTATCTCTGTGTGTTGCATGTTTTTTCTGTCTCCCCTGTCAGCTGTATCCTCTTGTCAAGTCAGCATCTCTGTTTTGTTTCCTGTTTTACTTTGAAAGTCAGTGTCTCATGTCAGTGTTTCTAGTTTTGCTTTCCTTGCCTAGTTAGGTCTGATTTTTCCCAGCTGTGCTTCCCTTCTGTCTCCCATTCCCTGATTGCTCCCTCTGTGTATTCAAGCCCTGTATTTCTGTTGGTCTGTGTGGCGATCTCTCTCATCCCATGCTGTGTGTTCTGTTCGCCTGCCCTGCCTATCAAGTTATTTTGTATTTTCAGTTTAGTTATTTTATTTTTTTGTACAGCAATAAAGCTGTTTTGAATGCACTTTCCCCTCCTTGAGTCTGCACTTCTGGTGCACCATTCCTGCCTGTTGCACACAGTACATGACATTTTCTAAATATTCATAAAGCCTTCATAGATATGTCTGTTATAAGAATTGAAGATGAATAACATTTACCTGACCTGTTGTATATTTAGTTGTAATGCATCTGCTTTACCTAAAATGACCACAGATGCAGATATGAGATATGCAGACTGCTAAACCTTTCGGGTTATTCTCCTAAATTAAGTGTTGTGAATAATTAATGTGTTGGAAACACACCTTTGTTTAAGGTCTCACTTTCATAGCAAAATATTCTTTGTAGAAGTCTGCAGTACAACTGTAGCCTAAATTTTAGGAATTTTCTAAGGACATAGTGGCCTCAGTAAAGTGGAAAAAGTTTGGAAACACTAGCGCTCTTCCCAGAGTTGGCTGCACTGAGTAACTGAGAACAAAAAGCCTCTGTGGAGGATCTGACCAAGAATCCAACAGTACTCTAAGGGGTTTTCAGAAGTCCTCAGCAGAGATGGGAATTCAGCAGCACTTCATCAGTCTGACCTTTAAGTAGAGTGTCCATCCACCAGAAATAAAAAGGCAGCCTGCCCAGTGTTTGTCAAACAGGAACGAAAACCGACAGTGTGAGGGGGGAAAAGACTCTCTCCTCTGATGTATAAAGTTAGAATATTCCTACTGTCTGCTGAGCAATTAAAAACATTATGAAATAATAGTTGCATACTTCAAAAACAAGTCACCTTTGACTGCTGCTATAAGTCTGCATCATCTTCAAAGACATAATGTAGAAGATACAAAGGTAGTAGAATGTGTACTCAACTTATATTCCACTTCAAATGTTCAAAATGCAAGAACTACTTGAGTTTTGCTCATATATACAACTACAGTCATCTATTGTCCAGTGAGCTTTTTTTCAAGTAAACCACAGGTTTTTTTTTTCTCCACTGTTTCAGAATGTAAACAAGAGAGGCTAAACACAAAGCCCCCATACCATCTGTTGCTGATGGAGCTAGTGGCTCTTGTTAATACAAGCCTCACTGCAGCAGATGTACACTGCCCTCAAAAAGTATGTAAATAGTCGAGGGGAAAAAAATCATGTTTTTGTGCTTCCATTTGGAATTTGAGATCAATGCAAGACCTCAGGTCTCTGAGCAGTTTGTTTAGAGTTGCTGTCTTGCATCATGATAAAGGTGGATGAAGGCAATTCCTTCATCTACTGTTTATTGGTTTGTTCTCCCAAAGAGCTGGAATGATTGATCTATTACCAACACGGTCTGGGTCTTCTGGTCAAAGGTTGGGTGTGTTTTAACGAACTCTTAGTTGGCTATTTCTTCAGTCTCAAAAATCCCTCAGCGTGACTCAACCCTCCTGTCTAATTCATATTCAATATATTATTAATATACAATGTGTCACTTTTTATTTTTAGCTTACTTTGCCCAGTAGGGAGACAGAGACAGAAGATCAGTGAAGGAGAAGAGGGATAGAGGGAGTGAAAAATATGTCAGTGGTAAGAAGGAAGTCGAGGGTGGAAAGACAGGGCACAAACACAGAGACAGATTGATGTGGTCAGGAAGCTAATAAAAGTGACAGTATTTTGCTCAGTCTGCAAACAGGATTGGACTTCAACCCTGTGCAGTCTGTGCCTAGAGGAGGGAAATTAACAATCTGTCTGTTCGTTTAGTGACTCGTTGTTTCCTGACGCCTCCCGGGTGCCTGTTAGGAATCTTAACAAGGACAAGACATGGCAGCACAGACATAGATGGAATGTGACAAAGAAAAACGGGATGAAACTGACATATATGCTGCACTTATTTCATGTGAGAGGTGGGCTCCTTTTCTGAGATGCAGATACCTTTACAGGTGGTAAACTACTGAAGTTTAGAAAAACAATCTACTTGACTGTTCACTTTACATGTATGAGAATTTCTTTTTAAGTGTAAGAAATGATTCATTACATATAAATAGATTCCTTTTCAAAGCAGACATATGACTCACCAGTCAAGGAAATGTATTAACATTTAGACTGCACCAAATAACATCAATCTAATAAAGTTAAGTATAACTTTTTTGTCCCCAGCAGAAAACTCACTTTTAGTCTGTGTGAATCACAGTTAAAAGCAATGTGACATTCTTTTCCTTTTCTACTGAACCCATGAAATACATTATGCAGCTCTACTTCATGTATGAAAAAGCATATTTGAAGAAGCTGTGAGCGAGAGAAAAGTCTACCCTTGCTGTCTCAAGTGCCTAAAATGAGCTTAAATTCATGAATGTTTTTTAGCTTTTGCTTTAAACCTGCTGGACAGTTCCAGCAATAGTAGACGATGTGACATATTGATGGGTTCGCTGCATTTTATTCCAAAAAGATTTCTTTTAAAAGACTCAAAACCGAAGTAGTCATTAAATTTTTCTCTCACAAGTGCACATTAAAACAAGAGGCAATTGGTTATTTTATTTTTTGAATTCAACAGAAATCCAATTATAATAGTTAGCTTTTTTGTACTCAACATGTCAATGCAGTAACAGTGTGGCTAGATCTTTTATTTTGATATTTAATCTGTCTTATATGTGTGAATAGAACGATGGAGATATTCTTGACTACACTGCTATATACAATTAATCTAAGGAATAAAAGGTCTGACTGAAATGCTGATTTTGAGCTCTTATTCAAAGTTTAAATGAAAGTATTAGTCATTTTCGATACTTTTTAAATGGCTTATACAATGTAACAATGAACTGTAATACTTGAACCCTTTGCAATAAATGACTGAAGTCTAGAACCCATCAATTTTTATCAAATGCAGCTTCCTCCCTCGTGATGCTTTGCAGTAGGGTTACATATTTGTGAGTATGCTTGCCTTCGATTTTGTCTTCCTTTTCGTTACCTTAAGAAATTCTTGGGTCTTTATGCAACGTGGTTTGATCAGAAGGGAAAAGCTTTCTAAAATAGGAAGAGCAGTGGGGGAGCCAAGGCAGTAGAGAAGAAGAGCCAAGGCAGGGACAAGAAGAATTTAAATTTAAAAAAAAAAAACCTATAAAAAAATTCCAGCAATGACAGCCAATCAATTAAAACCACTAAATGTCCAATAAAAGTCCATTAAAATTCTCAGGCAGGGCAGCATCCTCACACGTCCTCCTCTCCACTCCTTCACTCCTGCGCCAACTCAGATGGGCAGAGCTATTAACTCTGCTCATTGCTGTTCTCTGCTTGACAACCGTGGTTTGCATCTCACCGTCCGAATAGATAGGACCACTGTAATCTCTTCCAGCCATAGTGCTCTTTGGTGATCATCATCATCATCATCATCATCATCATCATAGAGTCCTTTTGTCTGTTACATGTTGCTCTGGCAGCCATGTCACATTTCACCACCCCATGACTTGCCCCCTCATCCTTCCCGCCAGGGCCTCTTATTGGTCTTTAGGTGCAAGCAAGATTAACTCTGATTGGTCAATGGCGGAGTTCTTACATGACATGAACTCTCACGGGTGTATAAAATAGTGATAAGGTGTGATGTGTCTTCCAAGTCAAACAAAAATATAATAATAAAAGCATACAATTAAACTGTAAGAACAAAACCCCTTAATATTATTAAAAAATTACAAATAATAACACACGGAAACCCATAAAAAAAACTTATCATTTATTTAAGGTAATGAATATGAGCTTAGAAAACAATATATGCAGCCTGCTCCTAAATATTTATGCAGTGAGATGTTTCCTTATTTATATTCTTCTGACTCTGATTATTATTCTGGTAACTAGCATTAGTATATATTGACTGGTCACAACTGCTATTTGTCTCAAATATCTAATCAGCCAATCACATGGTTGCAACTCAGTGCAATTAGGATCTGAACATGGTTAAAACAACCTGTTAAAGTTCAAAAATATAATCAGGATTGGGAGTAAAGGTGATTTAAATGACTTCAATGACTAGTCTGGGCATTTCAGAAACAAAATCACCACTTTGATTTGCAGAAAATGATCTGAAAAAGATAAAATATCTTCTGAGCACCAGTTATGTTGGTGAAAATGCCTGTGTGAAGCCATAGGCCAGAGAAGAATAGCCAGACTGCTGTTAGGAAGGCAGCAGATGGGCTACAGCTGCAGAAGACCACACAGGGTGCCACTTCTGTTGCTCAAGAACAGGAAGTTTGAATAGCTATTTGCTAACTATGTCTTCAGTACACAGCTAAAAGGCTGTAATAGTTAGAAAATTAGAAAAAGCAAGGCCTTTTCTTCACTGCTTCAAGCCTCGCGTTACGAAATTGCACATGATTAACAGGCATGTTGCATCTTATCACTACGCATATTTGGTTTTAGTGTCATTTCTTGAATGATATTGTACCTTAACCCTAACCAATCTGCATCACATTCAATGCTGTAAATGGCCAAAATGGGTTAGCATGAATAGCAAAACTGGCCTGAAGAGCTCTTTATACTTAATCCTAAGATGCTTTTTGACTTTATACCAATTATCTTGGGATAAATTGGATGTGATATCAGAGTTGGTAGGAGGCAGTGCACTCTGGTGAGAAAAAAATGATTTCATTATGCAAGAGCACTTTCTTAACTTTAGATTTAATATGTTTTCATGATCCTTTGGACTTATAAGCACCATCACAGATATACTGAAGATTTCTGGCAGTTCATAGTGTCCAGCAGCAGTGCTGTAAGTTTTATCAGCTTTGATAAATGAGGAAAGAAGACGTTCCGGCTTTCCAGCCAGTTACTATAAGCCCATTTCTTTCTTCCAGGATAGATTTTAAAATGAATACATTAACACAATTCTGCTCACTTTTTCATAGAAAGTAGATGTAATAATACGGTCTACCATGTCGATCTGGGATTATATGAAATACCAAAATCCTGATTGATTTTGAATATTTATGTGTGTGCATGGTAGTGAGATACTCACATACAGTGGACTTAAAGGTATTTTTGATTTTGGTTGCACCAACCTAGAAATCTATATACTAATGTACTCTTGATATTTTGATGTACTGCTTTTTTACTTGGGCGTTAACCAGTCCTCCCACACAGACCTGATGATGACATCATGGAGTCAGTCTTAAATACTAACACTGAGGCAGCCTAAATGTAAATGGACAGAAGGACTGTGGCATCCTCTCTGGTTCTCCTACTTGTTCCACCATTTTTCTGTTAAATTTTGCAAAAACTGGCATGAAAAACTGAGCCTCCAAATCAACAGTAGTTTTGCCAGTAGGAATATTTGCACTTTTTCCAGATTGTTGCACACATTTTCAAAACCTAAATCAATCTTATTGAAGTATAATTCTTCCACAGCTCAATGCTGCGTGCATTCTTTCCCCATGATTAAGTAAAACAACACTGAAATGTCCACCCAGAGTATGTTCAGTTAATAAGCACAGACACAAATTAGAAAACACCAGGACCATACCCTTCTGTATCGATACAACAGTGATCCAGTGAAGCTGTGAATTATTGCCTCTGCATGTGTGACTCTTTAATTCTATTAATGTGTCATCTACAATGCCAGCAGACTCCCAACAATGACAGTGATTTATCCTGAACCACACTAATCAGCTAACCGAAGAGCTGCAGACCGGCTGACCAGATTCATTGACTGTGACAATACACAGATCAGTTTAAACACACTGGCACTTTGATGAAGTGGGGAGCTGGAACACCAACCTGGTAGTTGAGTCCAACTAAGTTAGTTAGTTTTGTAGTTAATTTCAAAATAACACATTAAACTCAATCATTGGAACCAATTAAAGAAGATCCCAGCAAGGTGTGATTTTCAAGCACTGGGAGACTCAGAAATTAAATTTCATTATATTTAATGCAGTAGTGCAATGTATTAAAATCTAAAGAAAAGAAATCTAAGAGTGAATGAATGCATACAGTGGAACTTACTGTTATTTTTAAACCAAATTATACACACAGACTTTTTCTACACAATATCAGACATGTTTCTGCATGTCTCCACATTTAAATGACCTATTTAGTGTAAGATGCAACAGCCAACCAAAGCGCCTCATAGAAAGTTGACTCATTTTATCTCCGCATATAAATATAAATCAGCATAAATCATAAAAGATCATGTCACGGTTCTGGGTCTTTGTGACCCAGCATTTTGAGGTCTTGTATTTTATATTATGGTTTATGTTCTAAGTCCTTGGTTGTACTGTTTTGATTATTGTCATTTCTCTAGGTTTCAGTTATGGTTGTCAAGGGTTTAGTTCTATGTTTTGTGTGATGGCTTCCCTATTTTCCGTGTTGTGTCTACTGTGCCTTTCTGTCCCATGTTTCAGGTCCCTATGTTCTTTCTTCCCAGTCTGTTAAGTTTACATGTCTTGGGTTCAGTCAGTGCATTTCCTGTTTTACTTTGAAGGTCTGTGTCTCGTGTCATTGCTTCTAGTTTTGCTTCCCTTGTCTCGTCCAGTCTAATTACTCCCAGCTACAACCAGCTTCTCCTCCTGTGTCTCATTCCCCTCGTTATGCCCCAGTGCATTTAAGCCCTGTGTTTCTCTGTGTCGGTGTTGTGTGGTCCCTTATGTTTGTGTGCATTTCCTCGTGTCTTCCCTGTGCCTCAGCTTTAATGTCTCCCAGTGTAGTTTTGTATCGCTCCGTGTGTTCCTGTTATATAAAGCCGTGCCTTTTGAGTTTATCCCTATGTGTTGTGAGTCGCACATTTGGGTCCTCGCCTGCCTACACACAGCTGCTTCCTGACAGATCATCTTTCAAATGAAAAAGTAGTATCTGTGTTATCCAACTGTGCCATAAAACCAAACCATAATTGCGTCTTTTTATTGATATGTGAAGAACAGGATCCTCGTGGCCCCTAACACCACCTAATTCAGGACCAAAGTCTCAGTGGGTTTAATATTCTGAAAAGCCTAAAATCCACCCCAATATCTTCACCGAATTACAAATGCATTCAGCACACATTATTTTCTTCTTCACTCAACATAATGTTGCTATTGAAGATAATAAATGTAGCAGTTATATTTCCATCACCATGTTTGTGGCCTAACATCCTTTGATTACAAAGAGCACTGAAATACTTACAAAGACCATTTTTAGGCTCAGTACCCGTGAAACAAAGTCACATTTTTAGGTTCATTGTATTTTATTGCACGTTTGTGACATGGCTTTCATTTACTATTTTATATGCTCCTGACCTTGTTTTAGGCAACAAGCATGCGTGCAATTTTCTAGGAAAGTCTTTTTCCCATAAGCAGTCAAACAATTCAGTCTTCAGAGGGAAAATGCACAAGGTAAGATAATATGTTGCCTGACACAACATGTCTACAGCGTGCAGTCTCACTACATGTCAGACTACTTAATTTGACTACTTCTATCAGTGGAAGGAAGCAGTAACATATACATCCTCTCTAGGTGAAAAGCTTCTTATTTTACTCACTATAGCTTTTGACAGTTGATAAGAATTTAACTGAAGGCTGGCAATGGTTGACTTTAGTGTTCAGTACTGTTAGTCAATAAACAGCTTGTGCCTGACAACGTAAATGGTGATTCATCTCACTGTATTTTGTGACTATATGAATATGAATATAGGGTATCTGCACTTATCTGATTGCAGATAAGTGGGGTTTTTTATCCTCTACTGAAGCTTTTTTTCTTAAACAGCAACCTATCATAGCTTCACGCATATTATACATATTCATTCTGCGTCTGAGCTGTGAACTCTCCTACAGCTGTGACTGTTAGGCATGCCATGTTGATAAAACGCACGTTATTTGCCATGAAAAAAGGAAAGAATCAAAAAGGGCATATGATTCATGCATGTCTTGGTCATTTTTTCAGAAATAGATATTCAAAAATTACTAAGAAAGAGCTTTTTAAAAAAAAAAAAAAAAAAAATGATGTTGCAAAAAACATCAGTTTCAGGACTTACATGCAATATTATATTTTTTTATGACTGTAACTTATTATCCATATTTATTACACTTTGAGCATGTTTATACTACATACTCCTTTTAAATACACCATTGAGGTTGTTGGTGCTGTTGTCATTCAGAGTAAGGGCCATGCTGTCAATCCATCCCAGAAACTCTTGTCAGATCCCAGGAGTGCTACCATGACAACCATACTAATCAGGCTGCTGCTGCCTGATTAGCATCACAGAAATAATTGGAGCATGGAGACAGGCACACACTCAGAGCAACCTATCAGGTCTGGCAAGTGTATTTGTGACTTGCTCTATCTTTATTAAACTTCATCAGCCTCTTTATTATTCTGCACTGGCAACACTAGGTTCTCTCAACACTCCTTTTGTTGATGTATGCAAATATGTAAAAATTTAATTAAGCATTTATGAAAATGTCTAAGTTTGCATCAAGCTACCAAATAAAAATCACAGTATGAGACTTTTCCTATAGTATTTTCTTTTCTAATTTCCACTAGGCATATCCATTTTATGGCAATTAAATCAGTTTCCATCTATTAGAAGAACAAGTTCTGTACTCATGCATATAGAAGGTTTAGATACAGAATAACTGAACAAGTGTAAGGAAAAGACAACAGGGAAATTCTTGTGGCAGAACAAATTACATCTTGACTATGCAATCCATGCTTTTTACTGACCTTTGTTCCTCTTACTAAGTATTGAAAGATTCTCATGTTCCAACATGCCATCATGTAAATGGACACCTAGGTTGTGTGAGCACGTGGATTTAAACATCAAGCTTCAAGCATTTTCATTCATTTTTATAAATGTCTCGCTTTGCACATTTGACCTCAGAAATGTTTTTAACTTACATCCACACTTGTAATGGTTGAGAAAATGTCTGAACTTGTGAAGTTAAGCTACCTAAGACCTTCTTTTGGATACTGTTCAAAAGCATTAGGGGTTTTGACTGAATGTCTTTGGGCAAGCTTTTCTGCTAAAGAATATTTCTTCTTTCATATCAGCTAGGCTCAAGCATATTAATGAAAACCCCTGACGGGCTGAATTAATCTGGGAAGTCTTAAATGGAAATACAAGAAGAACATTTGAGATGACCCTCATAATATTATTTTGTTTTTCTTTTTTTCTTTTTTCAAATCACAGCAAGAAGGAAATAACAGCTCTGAAAGCTTTTCTGCAAAATCTATCACAACTAAATTATATACAGAAAGCAAGGACAAAATTAACTGTGAGCGCCATGCATACTGTAATCCATGGATTTGTGTTGTGTCTTTCCTTTGAGCTCACTGCATTACTAAAAAAGCAGCACATAAAATGTAAGTGCACAAATTCAAACATAAGTAGAATTATGTGTAAACAATGTATATTAAGGATGGATATGGCCAATTAGATGCCACCTAATGGTTTCTATAGTTGGATGTTTGGAGTGACGTAATTAGCTAGTGCTAGTTAATGCAAGTTGCATTCATAAACTGTACAGACTAGAGATGGCACGATACCACTTTTTTATGTCCGATACCGATATCATAAATTTGGATATCTGCCGATACTGATATGAATCCGATATAGTGTATTTTTTAATCAACAAAACTGTTTTTTAACCCTTTACAGCCGATCGGAGCGGGCACGCTCCATTTTGCGTAACTATTTTTAAATCCCGGTAGCTCTGCAACCACGTAAGCTAGCGCAATAATTTTTTTTGCATATGAAACCGGAGGAGTTGTACTTACATCTTATGCCATCCGCTTGTCCTAGGTCACAGTTTCCTTCCACATATAGCTTTGCAAAAACTGCATAAAAATCACTTGCAGCAACAAAAACATGATATTCCAGAAACACGCTTCGCCGATCCGATCAGCTGTTTGTAACACTTCCTACGTCCATCAGCGCGAACTATCACATGCCCGCATGACCTGCCCGAAACCGGAAGTGACGTCATTTTGCGGAAATGTAGTTTTTTTTTACGATCGGGGCCTTATGAGCCTATACTTGTGTTTTAAAAAGTTATGTTTGAGTTTATGACTTTCTGTGTCGTTTCTGGGATGCTTAGGACTCATATTGCACTGCTGGAAATAGTTTATTTTGATGCATATGCTGTTATTTTGCAAATTTGCACCATAATATTTATTTTCGTTTTTCCTGCAGTGTATAAAAATTGGTGTATTTCAAAAATAAAACTATGAAGACACTCAAAATAAATTTCCTGTGGTGGGAAACTAGTTTGTGCAACTTTTTTGTATTTACAGTTTTGAGGAATGAGCCTCTTAAATTTCTCTAACTAGAAATATATGTTAAAAAAACAAAAACGATTTTCAATTTTTTTGTAGTTTATTGCACTTTTTTGCAATTTATGTAATTACTATGCACCTAATGCAGACATATTATTAAAGTTTGGGCTATAATGGTTGTATTGATGTATAGCAACTTGAAATGCTCCCAAAAATGGCTCCACAGCATGTAAAAATATAATATAAGCTCTGGCGGACTTGGTTCTATGGTAGGTCTTAAAGGGTTAAATATCTTGCTGCATTTTGTATAAGTTCATACTCAAGTTTAAAACAACAACTACACTAAAGCTATTCTGTTATACCTATATGCAAAAAAAAATTTCATAGTTCAGCAATACTGATCAATCTAATAAACTTAAACCTACACCATCCTCCCTATTCTGGTATTTTAAAGAGTAGCGTAAATATTAAGCAACCTAACTAATAGGGTTCCAACTCCCAGCAACAACAAAAATAAATAAATAAAAAATAGGTAACCACCCCTCACGCTCCACCTCATGATGCTTAATCGACGTAATCAACCTCAATTTGATGCAGTGTGAAAAAAAATGCACAGAAATCAAGTATTTTTCAAGAAATATTAAATAGATTCAACATCTTTCTTCAACAAAATTGCAGACTGCACAGATGGTACCTTCCCAAAGGAAAAAGTAGTATAGCTTACTAGGGTATATTAGACTTAATAGTTACTATATACAGTAATTGACTTCTATTCATTTTACATCAAATTAAAACTTTGGGTGTCAGATAATTATTTATTAAAAGCTAGACATTTTAAATGAGAATAAGAAAGAAAAGTATGTCTTTGTGCCCCCTTTTCCCTGTTAATGCCCTATCGGCCCCCCTGGCTAAACTTTGCTAGATCCGCCCCTGCACAGTTACCAGCCGTCAGCTACATAGAAAAAGATCCTTGAGTAGAAAGTAATAATAAATAAATTCTAACAACAGCTGATCAAGCTTAAACGTGCTGCTGTTGTTCAGCCGCTGGTTTCCTCTTTCTGGTGCAAAGTGGGCTAAAAGCAAAGAAGAGAGACGGACTCGAGACAGAAAAGCCGATCAGCTGATCATTAAGCAGTTTCATGATTGAAGTAGCAGCAAGAAGAGGCAGTCGCTTGTTAAGCTTAACGCAGGAATGCTTTACAAAAATTCAGAGATGGACTTACACACTTGCTTTACTTCTCTCGGGATAACTTTGTCGGACATGAAATGTTGGGTTGTTAGCTAAGCTCCAAATGCTCTCCAGACACATGCAGGTCCCGCATGCCACAGCCGACGTGATGCATACTGCTCCGACGTGCTAACGTTCTGAGGTGAGTTAAGGCGTGTTGCAAGTTTTGTGAGGTGCTTTCCTGATATTTAATGGATCGGATTACATTTTTTATTTTTCTCCGATATCCGATCCAGTAATTTAGGTCAGTATCGGACCAATACCGATACGTAATATCGGATCGGTCCATCTCTAGTACAGACACAAACTACAGACACACATAGTGGCTAATCAGTGCTAATTTACAGACTAACAACATTGTGCTTCTCGTTTGATGAGGAACATTCTACAAGCTACACAGTATATGTTTATTAGCTACATACTCAAAGTTATAAGAAGTGAACTGCAAATGGAAACAATAACTGGCTCTGGGTGCTTTTCAACAAACCTTGTGGTTATTAGGGGAAGGCAGCTTAATATAGCCTCACATGCCTACTGTAGGGTGTATGGTGTCTTGTAAACCTTGTGGTGTTATTCACAGAAATATATGAATTTACAAACTTGCTACAACTGAGGATAAACTATTAACTTAGTAATGATGGAAATAGATTAAAATATAAGTAAGTAATTCATAGAAAAAGAAAAAGAAAATCAGTTGTTGTATGCTAGCCTAAAATTTTATTTTGGGAATTTATTAAATTTGCAGTTTAGACTGATAAAGTCTTACTTGCGTGCTGTGCTTTGCAGTTTCAGTTTGGACCTAGAACATCAACATGTTAATGAAACCTTATTTCTACAGCTGAGCAGTATTCTGTCAAAGAATCCACAGTGAGACCACGAGAATGCAGTAAATTGTCTACCGTGAGGTTTTGGCCACACCAGCATAATCTTTGCTCACCACCTGGCTCCTGTGATTTTTGTCCACTTACCAAAAATGAAAACCCAATTAAACTAACTGCTGTTTTGAGACACTGGGTGGGATCCAGCATGCATTTTAGATGAATGCTGGATTCCAAGTGGAAGGGGACATAACAACAGGATTTTTTTTTGTGTGCTTTAAATAGCAGTTTGAGTTTAGAAACATTTGCTTTAAAAGGTTTGTGTTAGCATCTTTAAGCGTTGAAGTTATAAAATATGATGCCAATAAGGAACACTGTAAGAGTAATAATTTATGAAAAAGTGGCAATCATTAATTAGTAATTGACCGATTATTTAACCTGCTCCCGTTATCAGTCACTGGCATCTTATTAAACAGGACATGTTGCTCTAGAAGGTATTGTAAGAGGCAGCTGAATACAAATACATAAACATGCAACAACAGCTGTTCCTCAATGAATGCACGTGAGACTTAATACTCTTCACAGGTGCACAGTTGCTGGAAGACATACAATCTTTGACATAAAATCTGCATGTGCACATATACACTCCCACACGGTCGACTGTGATCACGTGGTGTTAAACTCTTACACAGTCTCCCCCTCAATGCACTGAGTACATTTCCATGCATAATGAGCCTGGGTCACATCTGAATAATTGATAGGAGAAAATGGATTTGGGAATCCATTGTAATTTCTCCTCCGAGCAAAATAACCACCTTCCCAAAACAAGACACTGATGATAAATTTCTACCAGAGAGAGGGTTTCGGGAGATGGAGAGGGTGTGTATGTGTGTGTGAGCAAGAGTCAACACAGTTAAGTGTTAATTAAATCAATATTCACATTTACCTGAAGCAACCCGTGTTGCCCTTCACACTTCCTACCTTTGCTTTTCCTCTGTTTCAAGTCCATACATCTTTCTCCATTATCTTTTCCTACCCACCTTTGTTCCCACTTGCTCCTTTCTTCACCATCTGAGATTCTGTTTTGCTCTCTGTAGTGCTTTTAACAGATTCTGCAGTTATAGACCCACAGTGCTCATCCAGGTAACTAAGGGTATGGGTAATATTTCAGGTCTGGAATTTTTGGGAGCCTTGTGTGGATATTAGCATTTTATATGCTGAGCTTAAGGCTCAGTTTGAGCATTCCTTTCAGTAATCAGTTATTCCCATGTAAATGGTTTGACAGCTGTGTGTGTGAAACAAACAAGCAGCCCATTTATTAGATCCTTGCAGTAGCTTCCAGTCAAATAAAGAAGTGAATTTAAGGTCCTTCTTTTTAGTGTCTCAAAGATCTGGGTCCAAAACATGCCAACGATTTCTTTGTATAGTGCAAGCGTGCTAGATACCTCAGATCTGCAGAGACTGCTCAGTCAGTGTTGCCCAGAGATCAAACCAGGCATGTGGAAATGCCTTTCAGCAGTCTTCTGGTAATCTGCTGTAATCAGCTCCACAAGGAAATCAAAAATACACCAAATTTAGCAACTTAAACTTAACAAAAGACAGTTCTTGTTTTAAGAATTGTAACACAAGTTTTTATGATGCTTTTACTTACTGTCTGAATTCTAATATAAACTTGTATTTTATAGCTTTTAGGCTTCTTATCTATTGTCTGTAAAACTCAGTTTTATTAAGATTTTAATGACTCATAAACAAAAAGCATTTGGGAAAATGAAAGACAGGCTGAGACATGCATTACTGTGGATTAAGGTTAAAATGTTATTACAAACATAATTATAGTAGCACATCTTTTATGTTTTGGATGTATTTCAGAGGGAAAACTCTAAAGCACTTTATATTAGATCATAATGCAGGTTGTAAGCTTTGCAATATGTTACAAAAAGATTCAGCTGCATTGCAAAGGTCACCAAGGTTCACAGATCACAATGAAACATTTCATAAAATGTCTCATGTCCATCCTGCAGCATAATCAATAACAAACTTGCACAAAACATAGTGCAAACGTGCAAAGGTATATACTGCGTGTAGATATTCTGCAGTTCTTTATATTTGCTTCAATAACTTTGAGTAATTTCATAAATACACAGCTTATACTATACACCAACAATGAACTGCATTCAAAAATATTTAAACCCCTCAAAAGGCAAAATATTGTGAGAAATCACTTCAGCTAAAGAGATAAAAGATAAGGTTGTGTATAGCTCTATAGAGAGAACTTTGAGACCATAATATTGGGCTTTTTAAAAGCAATAAAAATAAACCCAGTTTTCTCCCAAAAGAAAGGCAGTAAAAAGAATTCAACCCGAAAATCAATGTTTTGTGGAGCATAGTTCTGTCTTTATGACCTAAAATAAATCTTTTTGGTATTTTCTCCCAAACTTTAATTTATTTGAAATTCTTGTCCATCTCTTATGAATAAAAAGCATTTAGCCTATTAATATTCTCTGGTTTCCATGGTGTCACTACTTTTTAATCAAATTGGATTCAAAATCAAGATATTGATTTTTGATATATGTTTGAGATTATCGTCCTTTTAGAAAGTCCAGCGATGACACAGTTATAGTTTACATACTGAAGGCAATACATTCGTCTTCATACTGGTCTGGATTCCTGTCTATGTCTATGAAGCTTTCCACATAAAATTCCTGCAGCAGGAAAACTACTACTGCTGATCTGGTACTTTGTTTTGTACAGGGCTCAAATGTTTCCACTTCTGTGCATTAGCAGTTATTGTATTAACTGTAACAGTGGTAGTAGTAGCAGCTTTAATAGATGTATTGTCAAGTATTAAATATCTGTTTGTATATTTGTATATAAGTGAGAAATTATTGTTTCATCTAGCAGAATGTAAAGAGTGTCTTGTTGAGTTTTGCTGGCTGATGAGCTGAACTCTTATCTGTCAAATACCTTCCTGGCCTGAAGACAAACTCTCCATCTTGTCAGGCTGAAGGCTTGTAGGCTGTGATCTTCCAGCTGCTTACCGAAATTATTCATTGTGAGTTACACAATTATGCAGACATCACGGACATGGTGGAATCTAAATGAATAACTGCCAAGTACTGAAAGTAGGTAAATATTTTTTTACTCAACGAGTCACAGTCAGAGGGCAGACTGAATGTTCCACAATTTGCCAAATGCTTCGTCTTTTTTTTTTCTTTTTTTGTGTCCCGTTTGGATCTTTAGCCATCAGAATTGTTGTCTTAAGGCCAAGAAAGATGCCAAGCGGATTTATTTTACCAAGTGGATCATCATGGCCTTGCCATATTGGTCCATTTGATTGAACTTTATAATAATTATGAATTTATTTTACAGTGGGGCAAAAAAGTATTTAGTCAGCCACCGATTGTGCAAGTTCCCCCACCTAAAATGATGACAGAGGTCAGTAATTTGCACCAGAGGTACACTTCAACTGTGAGAGACAGAATGTGAAAAAAAAATATCCATGAATCCACATGGTAGGATTTGTAAAGAATTTATTCGTAAATTAGGGTGGAAAATAAGTATTTGGCCAATTACAAAAATACAACTCAATACTTTGTAACATAACCTTTGTTGGCAATAACAGAGGTCAAACGTTTACTATAGGTCTTTACCAGGTTTGCACACACAGTAGCTGGTATTCTGGCCCATTCCTCCATGCAGATCTTCTGGAGAGCAGTGATGTTTTGGGGCTGTCGCCGAGCAACACGGACTTTCAACTCCCGCCACAGATTTTCTATGGGGTTGAGGTCTGGAGACTGGCTAGGCCACTCCAGGACTTTCAAATGCTTCTTACGGAGCCACTCCTTTGTTGCCCGGGCGGTGTGTTTTGGATCATTGTCATGTTGGAAGACCCAGCCTCGTTTCATCTTCAAAGTTCTCACTGATGGAAGGAGGTTTTGGCTCAAAATCTCACGATACATGGCCCCATTCATTCTGTCCTTAACACGGATCAGTCGTCCTGTCCCCTTGGCAGAAAAACAGCCCCATAGCATGATGTTTCCACCCCCATGCTTCACAGTAGGTATGGTGTTCTTGGGATGCAACTCAGTATTCTTCTTCCTCCAAACACGACGAGTTGAGTTTATACCAAAAAGTTCTACTTTGGTTTCATCTGACCACATGACATTCTCCCAATCCTCTGCTGTATCATCCATGTGCTCTCTGGCACACTTCAGACGGGCCTGGACATGCACTGGCTTCAGCAGCGGAACACGTCTGGCACTGCGGGATTTGATTCCCTGCCGTTGTAGTGTGTTACTGATGGTG
Source organism: Astatotilapia calliptera (assembly GCF_964374335.1). NCBI lineage: Eukaryota > Metazoa > Chordata > Actinopteri > Cichliformes > Cichlidae > Astatotilapia > Astatotilapia calliptera. The sequence goes on along the minus strand of NC_137440.1, from coordinate 14,873,005 downwards.
ACCTTTGTTACTTTGGTCCCAGCTCTCTGCAGGTCATTCACCAGGTCCCCCCGTGTGGTTCTGGGATCTTTGCTCACCGTTCTCATGATCATTTTAACCCCATGGGATGAGATCTTGCGTGGAGCCCCCAGATCGAAGGAGATTATCAGTGGTCTTGTATGTCTTCCATTTTCTGATGATTGCTCCCACAGTTGTTTTTTTCACACCAAGCTGCTTGCCTATTGTAGATTCACTCATCCCAGTCTGGTGCAGGTCTACAATACTTTTCCTGGTGTCCTTCGAAAGCTCTTTGGTCTTGGCCATGGCGGAGTTTGGAGCCTGACTGTTTGAGGCTGTGGACAGGTTTGAACTCATCATCTGTCTTTTATACAGATGATGAGTTCAAACAGGTGCCATTCATACAGGTAACGAGTGGGGGACAGAAAAGCTTCTTACAGAAGACGTTACAGGTCTGTGAGAGCCAGAGATTTTCCTTGTTTGAGGTGACCAAATACTTATTTTCCACCCTAATTTACGAATAAATTCTTTACAAATCCTACCATGTGGATTCATGGATTTTTTTTTCACATTCTGTCTCTCACAGTTGAAGTGTACCTCTGGTGCAAATTACTGACCTCTGTCATCATTTTAAGTGGGGGAACTTGCACAATCGGTGGCTGACTAAATACTTTTTTGCCCCACTGTATTTTCAGTTGCTACAAACGGGACAGACATGACTGGGGGATAGGACAGGGAGAAAGAATGAAAGAAAGAGAGGGAGAGAAAGAAAACCAAAGGGGAGAAGAGATGGTGAGAAGGGGGGGAAGAAAGAAAAAACAAACAAAAAAAAACAAACACCTGGGTCACCTGTATGGAGAAAAAAAACAGAAGAGAAAGCAAACAACAAAGAGAAACATAATAAAAAAACCAGCACCATCACAATAAACTAGCTAGCACTAGATATCAGTAGATACTAAATAATAAACGATATTGTGCAGCACGCAAGATAGACAGCGCACAATGTGCTTTGAGGCAGCAGCCAAGAAAGCTGTAGTCCGCGTCTGTGAATACCCGTGTGTACACCTGTGTGCATACCTGTGTGGATCAGCATGCTTGCATTCCAAAGGTTTCTCCATGTAACGATCTGCTAGGGAGTGTGGGGAGCCACAGCCCCGTCCTCCAGGGTATGAAGCAGGTATGGAGGAGATCAAAGCTCCAGACATCCAGAGGCCCCCAGAACACAAGAGACCAAGGAAGACCAACAGAGGGGCAGCCGCGCCACTGTTCCAGTGAGAGCTGAGGAGAGTCCCAGATGAGGGCTCACTCAGCAGCCGCGGAGCAGAAGCCAGGGGGAGTTGCAGTGACGCGCCCGTGAGCTCCGCCGGCAGCCAGCTGTGCCTGAGTGACCGAGCCCCAGGCCGAGAGGCCGGGGGCACCCCACCTCCGAAGTGGCCCGAGCGAGCCCCAGGCTCCAGGCCCCGATAAGCGGCCGCCAAGGAGTGAGCCGGTGTGTACCTGGACGCCCATCCCCAGACACAAAGAACCACCAACGCACCGATGTCTGAGGGAGTCCGCCACTGGCAGGGGAAGTGGTGGTGGGTCTCCAAACCTTGGAGGGCCTGAGATGTCCCCAGAGAGGTGGCGTCTGATACCCAACCTGACATATAGACACAGACATACAGGCACACACAGACACAAACATCCATTCCCACCCTCATGCTCTCATATGCACTCACTCCACACTCAACCAACGTGGAGACAGACATAAAGAGACGCTGTACACACGATCACACTCCCCAAGCGTACTCTACGAACCGGGTCTAGGTACCCTTGCCCCTGGAGGGGGGAACTGCACCCAGACCCAGGTGGTGTTACCCTTTTCCCTGCGGTGGGGAGAGGCAGACCCCCCCGACCCCGCAGCAGCAGGGAGGCCCCACACTCCAGACCGCAGTCGGACGGCCAACTCCTCCTCCTAGCCCCCCCGCTCCAGCAGGCCGCAGAGAACGGGGGTGAGAGAAGACTCCAAACCTCCCTCCACCCGCTCATTGTAGTGTTGATGCATGTGTGTTCTAAGGTGCAATTAAAACCCAGGAGGGCATGGAGCTACCTGCCAGAGAGCAGCAGGTAAGCGCATGGTCCCTCCTGCTAGCCCTCAATGTCTACGTGTATTCAAAATTGAGAGGTGGGCAACGACGCCAGGGGTGAGGTGTACACCCTGATGGTAATTTGGACTCCGTGTATCGTGCCCACCCCCAAGATCCTATATGTATGTGTAATGAGAGTGTGAGTAATGTGAATGTCTAAGTTGTGGGATAAAATTGAGGCAGAGGCAGCCAGAAGGGGACAGGGGGGGGGTAGCCTCCTCTGCACCCTGGTGACATACCCCTACTCCAAGGCCCTGCATGTGTGGGTGGTTGTGGTGGAGCGGGAAGAGGGAGGCAGCTGGAGATGGGGAGGGAAGGAAGGGAGGGGCAGGTGACCCCTCCCTGGGGCCAGCTCCCCCGCTGACCCCAGTAGGCACTCCCATACTCCACGACCCGCCAGGGAAAGGGGGCCCAGGCCCATCCAGACCGGGGCCCAGCGCAGCAGCGCCCCCCGGCCCCACAGAGCCCGGGACAGTCCACCCAACCCCACCACAGAGAAAATTGCACCCACCCCACCATCCACTCACCTTCCAGACTACATGAGACAATAGACGCCCAGGCTGAGATCTTCCTCCACCTCTCCTGTATCTCTCCCTCCTGCAGAGAGTTCCTGAGGAGAGGAAAGCTCCTGCAAGGTGTGACAATCTCCCCCACCAGTTGAAGAGCCCCCCAGGTGGCTCGATGCACCGGCGGCACCCTGCACCAGGGATGGGCCCCCATGCACCCACCCGCCCACAACCCCGGCAACACACAAACCAGGTCCCAAGGCCCCGAGGCCCGGTCAGGGCCCCAGCCCAGAGACGGAGCTCCCCCAGAACCTCACTCCCATCCCGGACCCACCCAGGGGCAGACAGGCTACCAGGCCAAATGCTTCGTCTAATAAAACCATTTGCCTGTTGGGCTCATTTGCATAAACAGCCTGACAGATCAAACAAAATAAATGTAATTACTAACCTGTAGAATACTGATAAAAATGATAAAAACTGATAAAAAAAAAAAAAGCTTACAATTCTAGGCAGAAATAGATGACTTATGGAAAGTTCTGTGACATGCTGCCTGCTTTTGCTAAACGTGTGTGTGTGTCTCATATATATATATATATATATATATATATATATATATATATATATATATATATATATATATATATATATACACTAAACATGTTCTGACATTTAGACATAAGATTTGTGATTTTTTTTGTTGGTATATCTGGAAAAACGTGCATCTCCCATTTTTTTGAAATTGCTGTTTTTATTATTACTATATTTATTATTATACATTTTTTTTTCCTGCTTATCCAATTCAGCTCTTGTGGAGTGACAGACTGCTCTGTTGCAGAGCATCTGGAAAATCATGTGACTGCAGTAGGAGAAGAAACAGTAAAAAAGCTTAAACAAATTTATGTTGTAAAGTGTGACAACATTGTTCCGCTAGTCCGTTTGATCCGTTAGTTATGCAAGTTGTGAGGTGGGGCCTCCATTGGTCAGACTTGCTTTGTCCAGCACATCCCACAGATGATGAGAATTTGGAGAAATTTGGTTGCCAATCAACACCTCAAACTTGTTGTTGTGCTCCTATATGCCAATATAATACTATCAGCGTTTATAATGAGTGATAAATGAAAATTTTATAACAAAAAACCAGGAGAATCACCTTTCAATCGAGTTACGAGTGTTAATGTTACATAGACTGTCCAACAGAGGGCACTCTTCAACTTCTCAGGTGTTGACAAATGTTTGGAACACCACTCACACAACAATCAGCTAATCTGGGGCCCGTTCTTCGTACGTCGCTTACTACATCCAAGATCAAATGACACATCCAGGATCAAATCATCGCGCTAACCGTGAGCTCGCTAATCCGGTTCCCCGAACACACCTGCTGTTGACGATTACTACAGCTGGACGCAGGAATGTGACATCACTGGGTGTCGTAAAAGGGGCTACGCATCGATAGTAGAAACATTGATCGGCAACCCGCTGATTGGTCGGCGAAAATGTCGAAGGGGCGTGCTCGGTATTTTCCGGCAGCAGAGCAAGAACTCATGAGTGAGGGATTTCAGGAGTTTCAGAGTTTAATTAAAACGCAAGAGAACACTGCAAAGGCTGCAAAAGCAAGGAGAGAGGGCTGGCAGAAAGTTGCTGACAAATCAAACTCGTAGGTAATTTAATAATAATAATAATAATGTATTGGATTTATATAGCGCTTTCCAAGGCACCCAAAGCGCTTTACGATACCACTATTCATTCACTCCCACATTCACACACTGGTGGAGGCAGCTACGGTTGTAGCCAGGCTGCCATATCGCGCCATCGGCCCCTCTGGCCAACACCAGTAGGCGGTAGGGTAGATCTATCATATGACACTATATTGTCCAATATCATATGGCATTATATTATATTATAATATGTTATATTATATCCCCTTTCACATTAGAGCCACAACAGGACCCACAAGAACATGGGAACAAGTAAAAGTGGAATACAGGAGTATTCTACAGAATGGTAATATTTATCTCTTAGATTGCTTTGCGTCTCTTGGCAAGGTAATACTGGCCTGTAATACTCTGTTAGTTTGTTCATAACAGCAACCAAGAAAAGGGCAGAGGAAAAAAAGACAGGTGGTGGTCCTGCACCCCCTCGTCAACAAGTTGGTTAAGTAAATAATACCCTCACGGGAATATCGATATCTCTCTATGAGCACACTGTCGCGCTGAGCTAAAGGATCCTGTCTATCCCGCAATATACGCTGAATTCTGAGGACTCTCCTTATCAATCTTGCACCTTCCGCAATGGGTTGGTCGCGTATACGGACAGGACATGGCTGCGACAGGCTTCCCAAATCCACCTTCGCTTTTATAGCCGTGGTCTCTCATCTTGATTACACGAAGTAATTTACAATTACTACTCTGAAATATGAATTACATCTGTAATAATCACATACATGTAATAGAATGTTAATAGTTCATTTCCCTTTTTTAGGAAATGACCTGTATGTATCTGTGTGACATCAATAAAAGGATCAAGTGCTGCATTATCTTTAGTTACATTGATAATATTTATTTATGGTGAAACAGTGGAGAAATATCGCTGTTGCTTTCGTATAAATGAAGCGGACATACCTGCGTGGCCGCGATCTAATCCTGTTTACATAAAGTAAACCTGCTCCCGAGCAGGTTTACGCTTACGGCTCTGTTGCTATGACAGCAAGTCCCGGATGAGCTTCGGGGAACCGACTGATCCAGGATCACGCGAAATCGTCAACAATCTAATCCGGCTAACCTACTTAGCGAGGTACGAAGAACGGGCCCCAGGTCGAGCAAAACACAAACGAGAAATCCTAGACCTGTTGTGACAAAACGAGATTATTTTAAACTGCACTTTAAAATCTTAGTTATATCTTAGCATGGACTCATCAATAACTAGACATAGGAAATGCCAGGACAATCTGTTTGTTTCATGTGTCTCAAAGATAAAGCAATTTTGTATATCGAATATTTAATAATAATAATAATAATAATGGATTGGATTTATATAGCGCTTTTCAAGGCACCCAAAGCGCTTTACAATGCCACTATTCATTCACTCTCACATTCACACACTGGTGGAGGCAAGCTACGGTTGTAGCCACAGCTGCCCTGGGGCAGGCTGACAGAAGCGAGGCTGCCATATCGCGCCATCGGCCCCTCTGGCCAACACCAGTAGGCAGTAGGGTAAAGTGTCTTGCCCAAGGACACAACGACCAGGACAGAGAGCCCGGGGATCGAACCGGCGACCTTCCGGTTACAGATACGCTTCCCAACCCCCTGAGCCACAGTCGCCCTAAATCTGATATTCACCAATTCACCAGATATCAATATGAGTCTTAAAAAATGTACATTGGTCATGGTTTGTTTTAGTCACAATGTCTAACTAGCACATGCTTTGCATTAATTTAATATTTACTGAATGTTAAATAAGTAAGCTGGGCAGCACGGTGGCACGGTGGTTAGCACTGTTGCCTCACAGCAAGAAGGTCCTGAGTTCAATTCCACCAGGAGGCCGGGGTCTTTCTGTGTGGAGTTTGCATGTTCTCCCCGTGTTTGCGTGGGTTCCCTCCAGGTACTCCGGCTTCCTCCCACCGTCCAAAGACATGCAGCTTGTGGGGATAGGTTAATTGGATAATACAAATTGCCACTAGGTGTGAATGTGCGAGTGAATGTGAGTGTGAATGGTTGTCTGTCCTTGTGTGTTGGCCCTGCGACAGACTGGCGACCTGTCCAGGGTGTACCCTGCCTCTCGCCCTATGACAGCTGGGATAGGCTCCAGCGCCCCCCGCGACCCTGAAAAGGATAAGCGGAAGCGAATGGATGGATGGATGTTAAATAAGTAAACCTTCCACCTCATTTTTATGCGTTCTCCTTGTGTTTTGTCTGCTAAAGTAACAATTTAATATGATGACAAGTGAGGATTCAAAAAGTGGATCCATCCCTTTCTGTGAGCTTTATTTATAACTGGAACAACATAGCATCACATTGATATTCCTTTAACATCACTGGTGGCATCCCAGATGCTATGCAGCTCTTGCCAATAACTGTTAACCTCTGGCACCCATCGCATGGAAAACACAGATTTCCTTTTAGAAATTGCAGATTTAAGGAGGTGACCCTTTCAATCACATTCTCATTCCTGCTCAAGCAGTCAAGTGCCCTGAATTATGTAGAAGAAAGTGACAGAGAGAGATAAAGTAAGGTGAAGAGAACGTGACTGAGCTGGACG